>NW_027492331.1:0-644832 GCF_021521415.1 Bidens hawaiensis
GGTGATGGCTATGGTAGTGGTGGTGGTGGAGGTGGCGGTCAGGCGGCGGGGGGTGGTGGTTCTGGTGGTGGCGGTCAAGCGATGGTAGCATTAGTTGTGATGGCGGTGGTAGGTTGGTGATGATAGTGGTGGTGGCCAGGCAGTGATAGTGGCGGGGTGGCTGTTATGGTCGGGTGGCGACGGTGACAATGGTTGTTGTGGTTATGGCGACGATGGTGGAGGTGGTAGCTTGGGTCGTAAGGTGGTGGTGGTGTAGGTGGTGATGGCGACGGTGGCGGTCAGGTGGTAGTGGCGGCGACGGTGGTGGCAGCGGAGGTGGTGGTGGTGGTGACGGTGGCGGTGGTAGTCAGATGATGGTGGTGGCTATGGTGGTGGTGGTGGCGGGTGGTTGTTGTTAGATGATGGTGTTGTTGAGAAAGTAGGTTGAAGGATGAACGGAATGAAAAAAAAGAAGGGGGGTAGGAAAGAATGGTTTGATGGAATGGGATTCCATGTGTAATGGATGATTCCATTCCATTGTGCAACCAAACACCTCTTATTTCATTCCCACGTAATGAATCATTCCATTCCGCCTGTCATTACTGCATAACAAACGCTACCTTAGAATATGAACTAGAAGCTTAAAACTTGTTTAAATGTGTCTTGTGAATTTATATGATCAAAACTGGAATTTATGGTGAATTATGTGTTATTATATGTGTGATTAGTTCTTAAGATGATTAGTGTAGACTTGTTCAACTTATTTGACTTGTCGGTAACGTTAACGGTAAAAAAATTGGCTTTTTAAACGAAACCGACACGACTATTAGGGACTGTTTTAGAACAGCCCCTAAAGTTGTAAAATACTCCTATATAACATAAGTTAATATATGAGAAAATGACAAGATGATAAAATTTAGTCCTAAACGGTTCGTGTCACGAAAACCTACACGAAACGTTAAAATTTGCTATTTTAAGAAAATATTAATGAAAATGAAAACAATATATTTTTACAAGATAACTTATACAACTTGACTAATATATGTAATAAGTATTTTCATGCTTTAAAAGTTACATTTTATACGAAAAACTAAACGGTTCGTTTTTAAACATAAAACCGATAAAACCGACAAGAATAATGAAAGATAATAAATTAATATTTTCTTAAAACTTACAGCAACTGAAACTTAAATATTTTATTATATTTATATATTTTAGTTGTTTATTAATTTATCTAGTTATGTAAATAATAGTTAACGAAAAACTGAACTAGGTGTATTCGTTAATTTAATAGGAACTTATTTGCTTATGTGCTTGTGTGGACACTAGATTAGGACTAATAAACTAAAAGGATTTTTATAAACTAAAACCAAGTTTTTATTAACAAAACGTTGTACTAATATAGGACACGAGATTTTGGAACAAAAAGCTTCAAACCGTTAGTTTCTTTATCGACCCCTCGTTTTCAAATCGTTTTTTATTGTGTTTTGGCGGAAATGCTTATTCTTTATATTGATACTTTTATTGAGGTTTTTATAAAAACATTTTATTTTACAAACCGTTTAAAAAGTGGAATAAGTCAACAATTGGTTAAATAACTGTTAACCAAATTAATAAGGGCACATAAATATTGGTAGATCTATCGGGGTGACGCCCCCATTTCCATTCGCATTGGGTTAAAAATGGGAATATTTTGAGTATGGTATGTATCGAGTTATCAATTTTGATAGTTATATACTTGTTGTATACCTTGCTAGTCTACAACATTACGATTTGTTTAAAAGGTAAACTGCTTCGTTTTTGTGGTAAGTTCGATTATTGGAAGATATTATTACCATGTTTAAAGAACGGTAGGAAAGGCCACCACCATTGCTTATGGTAATAGATTATGATCAAAATATTGGTTGTTGAACCATGGTATTGAGAATGGAGATATATATGAGTTCGTTACTATGTTACTTGATATATTGTCATTTATTACGATATTTCGTGATGAATTATATGGAAGTTTCGATTGCGGTATTTTCATCATATTATAATATATATATATGTGTGTGTGTGTGTGTGTGTGTTACTTTCAATAAAGAGAACTCACCAACATACGTGTTGACCGTTATTTTAATATGCTTTTTCAGGTAAGTGAAGGTTTCGAGGAGGCATGAAAAGGAGGGCGGTTTATGTTTGAATAATGTTGAAATAAGATTTTAATAAACCGTGCGATAGCACGTGTATAAAACTATGATATTTTAAAATACATTTTCTTTAATAAAAGTTAATCTTTTATTATTAATTGATCTATTGTTATTGGCTATCGGCATCTGTCATAACCCAAACGACTTAAGTTAAATCTTCCGCTGTTTTAAGTTAAGATTTTCGGGGTGTGATAGTATATGTTGTTTAATGGATCACCAAAAATGAGCTCTCATGTATCTGTCAATTAATGTAGCCCAACATTTTGTTGTTTGTTGCTTAAAATATGTATTTTGTGCTTGATAGACAATTGAGCTTTTAATAAATTGATGTATTTGAATTTCTATAGGCCAATTCTAGTTCCACGTTTATCTAAAATGAGTACGTCGTGTGTTATCATTTTATTTTTGGGGTGAATTATTAATTTATTATATTTTTCTAGTATGATGTTTAGTTTGTGATTTTCTTATTATTTTGTATGTATTTGTTGCATTTATAGATTTTGTAGTTTAGTTATTGTTGTGTATTAAAAGAACCTTTAATTTGTTAATTAGTTTTTATTCTTATCAAATGTAATAGTTTATGAATTATATTAACAAAAATTTTATGATCATAAGTAAAAACTAAGTTTTTAAAATATTATTTTTTATTAATAATGTACACGTTTTTAATATTTTATACATAAATTTTTGTATTATGAAGTTCTGTAGATTTATTTCTTTTTTATATTTTAAAATGGGTAATAATTGGTAACCGTCATTTGAAAGCGAAGCTATAATGATAATAAATCGTCTTGAAAAACTCTTTTCTCACATTCTTTATCAAATCCTTCGTTTCATCTAACAATTATAAACTATATGTTAATTTTCCCCTTAATTAGGACGAATTTTTTTGTTCATTGGAAGTTTTGTAGGTTGTTGAAGGGATTTGTGTTTGTTCTTAGTTTATTTAATAAAATATTGTGTCAATAACCAATTTACAACCTCTTTTAAAATAATATATTGTTTTTAAATAATCTCAACTATCACCTTTTGGCACTGCCGATCATAACTAACGAAATAACTAATGACAATCTCACCTTTTATCATATTTTTTTTCTAACAATGTTCCTTAACGAAATCCTAACGTCGTTAGTTTTCATGATGTGACTTTCTTATTTGGCATGTATGCGACATGCGTATGTGACATATTGCACTGCGACCACCACCATGTGACCTATATGACCCTTTTACGATTATATTTTATTCTTTTTTCTAGTATTGTTAGTTAAAGCTTGTAAATGTACAAAGTTTTCTAAAAGTGTTTATATAATTATATCTACAATTACTACTCTAAAAATATACACTATTTATTATAACTTCTAGATGTATTTCCAATCAGCTTACATGCTAATTTAAGCCTGTAAAAGAACCGAACATTAAGGAATTGTTCGGCTGGAAGTTCATCTTTGTTTATTTAAAAATAGAACAAACATAAACATGCATTTTGTTTGTTCATTTATGTTCTTGAGCATCCTGTTATGTTCGTTTATTTACGTTGATGTATTTTTGTTCGTTTATGTTTTATAAACATCTAAGTAGTTATATATATATATATATATATATATATATATATATATATATATATATATATATATATGAAAACAAAAAGGGCTCGTTAAAATGAATGAGATAAATTTAAGACACTAATTTAGATGTGTTTTTTGGATAAATTGTGATGTATTATGCTTGTTCATTTCCATTGCAAACTATTCATTTAAATTTTAAATGAACGAACATGAATGCACATAGACATGCCCTTATTTTTTATGAACAAACATGAACAAAGTAATGATAAGGTACCTTGGAATACCAAGGATTCCATTATGCCAACGGCATGGTGTTTCCCATTTTATGAAAGAGGAAGCTAAATATTTTGGTTTAAATGTAAACAAAATATGTAACCTCTATTATGACCGAATCTCAATCAAATACGCTTCTTGTTACACTGGACCGTTTATGATTCTTGACATGCATCAATTGAGAAAGAAACCAACACCTTAAACTTTAACTTTGAACTTGTTGCATTGATGCATGAAGATATTTATTTCAAAATTGACTTTGTTTTACAACATGTTTGATATATGATGTTAAAATATCAGTAAGTTGCTACTCGCTATCCAAAACAACATTAGCAATGTTCTTGAAATAAGATTTTTTAATCATGTCAAATTCTGGATCATTTGAGATTCTTTTGCAATAGAAAGTTGGTATTACCTACAAATGATTATTTTCGTTTTAGTTTTTAATAAAAGATATTGTTGTAACAAAAATAATTATCAAAGGTAAAACAAAGTTGCATACCTTTTCTTTTTTACCTAATTATAGAGACTTCATTCCCGTCTCATAAAACATGTCTTGTCTCACAAAAACGTATTCTTTGCTCATTTTTGACGAACTTCTTTTTTTTTTTTTTTGGGTAAAGGGATTCACCCGGTTAAATGCATTCCACACAAACAAAAAGTACAAGTAATATGACAGAGTGCCATATTAGTTCTCATGTATGACATGCCATACAAGAGTAAACAAACCAAAACCACCAAACATTGGTAAACACAGCCAAAGCTTACACAAGAACAATGTAAATAAACAAAACTAAAACAAATCAACCATTATCATCAATCTGGTGATAAACTCCCCGCGGAAAGTGCCAATCCTCGAGAACCCGAAAAACCCGTTCAGAATTCTTGAAGTTTAGAGTCATAAGCTTTAGGCGCGTCCCCCTAATGATTTCGTCCGCAACCATCTTCGGAGTCATGAAAGAGTTCTTGAAAAGCCGGTTGTTTCGCTCCTTCCAGATAACGTAAACCGAAGCCCCAAATAGCAGCCGATTAACAACATTTTCAATAGAGTTGGACATTCCAAATTGAGACACATATTGAAGAATATTCGCCCAACCATTCCTACATCCCTGAAACTTCCCTTTCATTCTTACAATACTCCAAACCTCAGCAGTGAACATACACTCAAAGAAGAGGTGGTTACGAGAATCCGGCTCTCCATTACAAAGAGGGCAGCAATACAAGTTATAATTTGGATACCCACCAATTTTCCATCCCATAATACGATTCTGCGTGCTCAACCTATCATGAAGCACAATCCACAACATAAAGGAGTGTTTTGGAACACATTGAGAGAACCAAACAACATGCACCCAAGACACCTTATCAGCCGGTCTCCGAATAAGATTCCAAATTCCAGACGCCGAGAAATTCATTGAAGTCCCATTCTCATCCATTACCACGATCTTGTCCCTCTCATCCGGACAAATGCTGACTTCTTTTAGGTTCAAAAGAATTGGATACCTCAAAATCCAATCAGGCGGCCAACCCCAGTCATTATGATGAACAACATCACTGACACAGGTCTCTAAAGACAAGCCAGCACGATGAATAGCTCTAGGGTTAATATATTCAATTAAAGGACAAATCTCATCCCACTTATCATACCAAACTGAAGTAGATCTCCCATTCCCAATTTCATGCCATATAAATTTTCTAATCTGAGGGCGGAACTGAAGAATTTTCCTCCATCCCCACGTACACGAGTTAGGAATCTGCAAGCTCCAAAAATTTCGCCCCTTCATTTTATACTCATAAATCCATTTAACCCACAACGAGTTACGCACATTGATTAAGCTCCAAATATGATAAACCAGCAGAGAGTTATTGACATCCCGTATACGCCGGATACCCAAACCACCTTCACACTTCGGCCGACACACAATATCCCAAGAGACTTTATGCTTTCCCTTATTTTGACCATAATCCCAAAGAAAGTTTTTAATCCGTTTCTCAAGATCAGCAATAAGTCTAGAAGGGAGAGAAAACACAGCAGCCCAATAAATATATAAAGACGAAAGAACAGACCTGACCAGCTGCAATTTACCCGCAAAGGATAAAGTTTTATTCTTCCAATCTCCAATCCGACTATCCATACAATCCAGCAACCTCTTACAATCCCGGTAATTTAACCTCGTGGATATAAGAGGAACCCCCAAGTATTTAACCGGGAGCCTTCCTTCAACAAAGGGCATAATATTCAAAATACCACCTTTAACACGGTCCGGGACATTACAGAAAAACGCGGTACTTTTCGGAACACTCGGAGTAAGCCCGGACATATCTTTGAAATCATTCAGAGCCCCCATAATAATTTTAGCAGAATTCACATCACCACGAGCAAACAGGAACAAATCATCCGCAAAGCAAATGTTGATAATATTTAACTTTTCACAACATCGATGAAAACGGAACGATCCATCAATACGAACCTTTCGATGCAGAATCAACGTGAGAGCTTGCATAACCAGCGTGAAAATTTTTGACGAACTTCGCCGAAGATAAAACACACGTTTGACACTACAATTATTAAAAGATTAATGTAAAAAAAGTTTTAAACTACATATTACCAACATACAAAGACACACATACCCAAGAGCACTTCATAAAAACATATTGCATACATAGTAGAAACAACTAACCTTGAGTGTAGTACCAGGATACTCTCATAAGATTGCTACTTCAAAGAAATAATACGCAACTCAAGTTTCAAGAACAATTATCCGTTTGCAATATACAAAATTATATTATTTCTTTAGTTATGTGCAAAACTGCAGAAAACACATTCGTTCAATTTAAATACTTAAACTTAAAATAAGTAAAACATGTAGTAATATTGAGTTGAAAGTGAAGTTTCAAACACCAACAATATCGTTATCTAAAAAATATACTATTAAACAAAACCATATAAATCCAAAAGTCAAACAAACAGATGTGAAAAAAAAAAACAAAAACGTTGCAAATTAAATAAGCATATAAATTAAAGTGAGTTCTGATCTGCAAATGAATCAGGAGATAAAACAATTTACAAATCCTTTAAATAATTTATATCCAATCTGCATAAAAGAAATTATTTGACCATGAAACCCAAATTTATTGGAATACCCCACTGAAGTACTTAAATAAATTAAAACTAATCAGCATGGAATTAAATTTTAAAATAATTGTTTGATTATTAAAGTCAAACTCCACCAGAATACCCTACTAAGGTGTTCAGCCCAAAACATTAAAGCTACCATATTTAATAATCTGATACTTTAACTTTGAAAGTAAACAAAACCTAATTCACTTCATCTTGAAGCTTCTGATTAAATTAAACACAAACTTATAGATCACAAATTTGGAGTTAATCAATAAAGTATCTAACATAAAATTAAGACGAATCTCAATGTGATCAAACCCATAGAAACAAAGACTAATAGTTGTAAAACATAGTACCTGTAGAAATCATATCTTTTAACATCGATAAATAGCAGCGACGGCTTTCTTCTAGATCAATTAGAGTTCCATTGTACAAACCGCTCCAATCATATATAAAATAATAATAATAATAAATGTACATTATTTAGAAGGGTGTAAAGTTCCAGCAACTTATCCAGTCATGATTTTGTTATTGGAATCATAAACCTCAAATGATATTCAATAACTAACAAAGGCATAACGAAAACTAACCCTAATCAGAACACTAATGGAAATAACCTTTTGAAATTGAGTACAATAATAAACCTCTTTTAAAATAATATATTGGTTTTAAATAATCTCAACTATCACCTTTTTTTTTAGCTGGAGGAACAAGAGAGAGAACCGATTAGGGTTCTTGGCTGTTTCTTGGTTTTTGCTGCATCAATCTTGATCTAATCCTTGGTTCTGATTGATTAGTAGGTTTCTTATTGATCACGGCTATTGATATAGTTTAGTTAGATCGATCGAATCCTATTAACTGATTAAGGATCTTGTGGTTAATCAAGATTAGGGTTTCTTCTTGGTGCAGCCGTGTTCCGATTAGGGTTTTCTTGGCCGTTTTATGATTTTTGCTGCATGAATCTTGGTGCAGCTGTGTTCTTCTTGGCCGATTAAGAGTTTCTTGGCCGTTTTTTCTTGGTGCCTTGGTCGTTTTAGGATTTTCTTGCCCGTTTCTTGGTTTATTGCTGCATGAAACTTGGTTTCCTTGGCCGATTAGGGTTTCTTCTTGGGCCAGCCGATTTGTTTAAGAAGTAAACAGCCGTTCTTGGTTCTTGGTTGTTATTTGTTGATTGGAATTCTGGTTCTTGTTCTTGGTTCTTGTTCTTGGGTGTTATTTTCGTTCTAGGGTTTGCATGGAGCAGAAGGGTGGTAATGGATTTGTTGATCGTATCAAGCAAGGGTTTCCAGCCAATCGGGTCACCAACATTGATGGGGTTCTTCCTCGTAGGGGAATTCTGAAAACTGGTTCCTCGGGAAACCCTAATGCTACAAGTTCGTCTGTTTCGTTTGATGCAAACACAACATTCAATGTTCCTTTAAATGATGTAATCAACAAAGATGGTGGTTGTTCAGCTGTGGATTTGAATGATAACAAGGCTCTTGGATCTGATTCGTTAACTACTCAACAAGATGGAGGTTTTTCAGCCTTTGTTTCGGGTGATAACATGGTTTTTGGATCTGATTCTTTAAATATTCAAAGGGATGAAGGAAAGGAGAAAAATATGGAAAATTCAAAGCCTTCGTATGTGAGTGTTGTCCAACTTGAAAACAAGACAACTAAGGTAACATTAAGAAAATTAAATGTGGAGTCAACAATGGAAGGAGTTGATGTGGTTATCCCGGTTGAATCTGTCAAGAAAGTTAACGATAGGTTTACTAATACTTTGTTTGGTTATTTTTTGGGTAACAGACTTCCTTTTCCGGTTGTTGAGTATTTTGCTAAGAAAAATTGGAACAAATATGGGCTTACGAGACTTATGATGAACGCGAAAGGGTTTTTCTTTTTCAAGTTTCATACGGAAGTTGGGATGATGCAGCTGATTGAGGATGGTCCTTGGATGATTAGGAATGTCCCCATTATTCTTAATATTTGGACTATGGAGTCAGATTTGGAAAAGGAGGATATACGGTCTGTTCCTGTTTGGGTCAGATTACAGAATATTCCTCTGGGTGCATTTACTGAGGAGGGTCTAAGTATGCTCGCTTCAAGAATTGGGGATCCGATAAGTATGGATTCTTACACTGCCAATATGTGTAAGGAATCGTGGGGAAGAAGTAGTTTTGCTAGAGTTCAAGTTGAACTTCATGCAAACCAGGACATTAAGAGGAAGCTGGTTGTAGCTGTTCCAGATACGTTGGGGGAGACAAACAAGATATCGGAGATTAAGATTGAATATGATTGGGAGCCCCCCAGATGTTCCTTATGTGAAGTGTTTGGCCATTCAAACACTCAATGCCCGAAACAAGTTCAGGAGAAAATGTTAAATGAAGAACCAATGAAAGTCAATAATGATGATGGTTTCCAGAGGGTGAAGGGAAAGAAAAAAGTTAATACGCAAGTCAAGAAACATAATCTTGTCTATCGACCGGTTACTAAACCTGCTGTGACACAGCCTGCAAATAAACCACCCTCTCAAAGACAAGACACTAATCATCCAGTGGGTAAACCTGCAGCTTCTAAGGCGGTGGGGGTTGAGTCAAAGGAAATGCATTCTGTCCAAACCCATAACCGGTTTGATAATTTGGTGGACGAACCAGAAAGTGATGAAGATGAGGATGATGTGGAGGAGCTTTTTACGGATGTGGCTAACAGTATGAAAGCGGATATTGATTCTGAGGGTGCAAGCACACCCGGTGAATTGGGTGTTTAATGGGTACTATTGCTACATGGAATATAAGAGGGTTGAACCGCCCTCTTAAACAAAAAGAGGTTCGTAAGGTAATCCAAGATAATAGTATTCAGGTGTGTGCTATTCTTGAGTCTCACGTACAATTAAATTCGGTTTTTGATGTTTGTAAGAAGATTTGTAACACTTGGGATTGGACTAGCAATGGTAGTGTTTGTGATAAAGGTACTCGGATTATTGTGGGGTGGAATACGGATCTGGTTGATCTAATGGTTATTGATTATTCGAACCAGGTTCTTCACGTTCAGTTAAAGTTTAAGTTGGATAATAAGGCGATGTATTGTTCTTTCGTGTATGCTGAAAATTGTTATTTGAAAAGAAGGGAGTTATGGCATAATCTTGCAGTTCATAAACAATTCACTCGTGGTAAACCTTGGGCTTTACTTGGGGACTTTAATTGTGCTCTTAATTTGGAAGACAGATTACATGGTTCTTCCAAAATATCCACTGGGATGCTTGATTTTCGTGCTTGTGTTAAGAACATTGAAGTTGAGGATATAAATGGGGTCGGGCTCCAATTCACTTGGAACAATAAACCGAGAACGGGTATGGGTCTTTTCAAAAAGCTTGATAGGGTGATGGGAAACTCTAAATTCATGGATATTTTTAATGATTCAACGGCGGTGTTCCTTCCATACCGGATTTCAGACCACTCTCCATGTTTATTGAAATTCCCCTATCTTATTAAAGGTAAGCCTAAACCGTTTAAATTCCCTAATTTCTTAATTGGTAAACCAGGTTATAATGATATTATTGCTAACGGCTGGAAAATTGAGGTGAATGGTTATTACATGTTTCGCGTGGTAAAGAAACTCCAAAACTTAAAACATCCAATCCGTTCTTTGTTGCATCGACAAGGCAATCTCCACAAGAAAGCTAATGATCTAAGAACCCTTCTTGATGATTGTCAAACCCGTCTTGACATTGACCCTACTAATTTGGAGTTGATTCGGGAGCAGAGTAGTTATCTTAAGGCTTATCATGAGGCAACTAAAGATGAGGAAGAATTCCTAAAACAAAAGGCTAAAGTCGATTGGTTAAAGCTTGGTGATTCTAACACTGCGTATTTTCACAATTCCTTGAAAATGCGAAACCATAGATGTCGTATTGATACTATAAGTGATGGTCAGGGCCAATTATATGAGGGATCGGATGTTCCTTCGGTGTTTGTTAATCATTTTATGAACATTTTTGGTTCGGATATGCAACCATTGAAAAAACCAGATAATCAGATTTTTTACTACTAAGCTCTCGGCCTCTCAGGCGGAGCTGATGGTTAGACCTATATCCGATTTGGAAATCAAGGAAGCTTTTTTCTCTATTGGGAATACCAAAGCGCCGGGGCCTGATGGTTTTTCTTCGGCCTTCTTTAAAAGTTCTTGGGATATTGTTGGGAAAGATGTTTGTTTGGCGGTTCATGAATTTTTCAGAAAAGGAAGTCTCCTTAAACAGGTTAACCACACTATTATTGCCCTTATTCCCAAAGTGACCACCACTTTTACTCCTAATGATTTTCGTCCCATCTCGTGCTGCAACACTTTATATAAATGCATTACCAAGATTATCTCGGTTCATATGATGAAGGGTTTGGAGTCGTTAATTGATATCAATCAGTCTGCGTTTGTTCCTGGGCGTAGAATTTCTGACAACATCCTTTTGACCCAAGAATTAATGCATAATTATCACACTAATAACGGACCGCCTAGATGTGCTTTTAAAGTTGATATTCAGAAAGCTTACGATACGGTCAGTTGGGACTTCATTCGTGATATTCTATATGGGTATGGTTTCCACGATAGGATGACTCATTGGATAATGGAATGCATAACCACTTCTTCTTTTTCGATATCCATAAATGGGAACTTACACGGGTTCTTTAGTGGTAAAAGAGGTCTAAGACAGGGTGATCCGATGTCTCCTTATATTTTCACGCTGGTTATGCAAGTCCTCACTTTAATTCTGCATCGGAAGGTTCGTATTGAACGCTCGTTTCGTTTTCATCGTCATTGTGAAAAATTAAATATTATCAATATTTGCTTTGCGGATAATTTGTTCCTGTTTGCTCGAGGCGATGTGGATTCTGCTAAAACTATTATGGGGGCTCTGAATGATTTCAAAGATATGTCCGGGCTTACTCCTAGTGTCCCGAAAAGTACCGCGTTTTTCTGTAATGTTTCGGATCGCGTTAAAAGTGGTATTTTGAATTTTATGCCCTTCGTTGAAGGTAGGCTCCCGGTTAAATGCTTGGGAGTTCCTCTTATTTCTACGAGGCTAAATTACCGTGATTGTAAGAGGTTGCTGGATCGTTTGGATAATCGGATTGGAGATTGGAAGAATAAAACTTTATCTTTTGCGGGTAAACTTCAGCTGGTCAGGTCTGTTCTGTCGTCCTTATATATTTACTGGTCTGCTGTTTTCTCTCTTCCTTCTAGACTTATCGCTGATCTTGAAAAACGGATTAAAAATTTCCTTTGGGACTTTGGACACAAAAAGGGAAAGCATAAAGTTTCTTGGGATGTTGTTTGTCAGCAGAAAAGTGAAGGTGGTTTGGGTATCCGGCGTATCCGGGATGTCAATAACTCTCTTCTGGTTTATCATATTTAGAGTTTAATCAATGATCGTAATTCGTTGTGGGTTAAATGGATGCATGTGTATAAAATGAAGGGGCGAAATTTTTGAAGCTTGCAGATTCCAAACTCTTGTACTTGGGGGTGGAGGAAAATTCTTCAGTTTCGTCCCCGTATTAGACATTTTATATGGCATGAAATCGGTAATGGGAGATCTACTTCAGTTTGGTATGATAAATGGGATGATTTATGTCCTTTAAGTGATTATATTAACCCGAGAGCTATACATGGGGCTGGTTTGACTTTAAAAACCTGTGTCAGTGATGTTGTTCATCATAATAACTGGGGCTGGCCGCCTGATTGGATTTCGAGATTCCCTATTCTTTCGAACTTAAAGGGGGTGAGTATTTATCCGGAAAAGAGGGACAAGATCGTGGTAAGGGATGAGAATGGGACTTCAATGAATTTCTCGGCTTCAGGAATATGGCAACTTCTTCGAATCCCGGCTGATAAGGTTTCTTGGATGCATGTTGTTTGGTTCTCTCAATGTGTACCAAAACACTCCTTTATGTTGTGGATTGTGCTTCATGATAGATTGAGCACGCAGAATCGTATAATGGGGTGGAATATTGGTGGGTATCCAAATCATAACCTGTATTGCTGCCTTTTATGTAATGGAGAGCCGGATTCTCGTAATCATCTCTTCTTTGAGTGTAAGCTCTCTTCTGAGGTTTGGAGTATTGTCAAATTGAAAGGTAAGTTTCAGGGGTGCATGAATGGTTGGGCGAATATTCTTCAATATGTGTCTCAATTTGGAATGTCCAACTCTATTGATAATGTTATTAATCGGCTGTTACTTGGGGCATCGGTTTACGTAATTTGGAAGGAACGAAATAACCGGCTTTTCAGGAACTCTTTGAAGACTCCAAAGATTGTTGCTGATGAAATCATTAAGGGTACTCGCCTAAAGCTTATGACTCTAAAGTTCAAGAATTCTGATCGGGTCAATCGGGTTCTCGAAGATTGGCACTTTCCGAGGGGAGTTTCACACCAAATTGATGATAATGGTTGATCTGTTTTTGTTATGTTTGTTTCTTTGGTTCTTGTGTAGGCTTTAGCAGTGTTTACCTTTGTTTGGTTGTTTTGGTTTTGTTTACTCTTGTATGGCATGTCATACATGAGAACTAATATGGCACTTTGTCATATTACTTGTTCTTTGTTGGTTGTGTGGAATGAATTTAACCGGGTAAAACCCTTTACCCAAATAAACTATCACCTTTTGGCACTGCCGATTATAACTAACGAAATAACTAATGACAATCCCACCTTTTTCATATATTTTTTTCTATCAATGAGCCTTAACGAAATCCTAACGTCGTTAGGTTTCATGATGTGACTTTCTTATTTGGCATGTATGTGACATGCGTATGTGACATATTGCACTGCGACCACCACCATGTGACCCTTATGACCGTTTTAGGATTATATTTTATTCTTTCTTCTAGTATTGTTAATTAGAGCTTTTAAATGTACAAAATTTTCTAAAAGTGTTTATATAAATATATCTACAGTTACTACTCTAAAAATATAAGCTATTTATTATAACTTCTAGATGCATTTCCAATCAGCTTACATGCTAATTTAAGCCTGTAAAAGAACCGAACATTAACGAAGTGTTCGGCTGGAAGTTCATCTTCGTTTATTTAAAAAGCGAACAAACATGAACATGCATTTTGTTTGTTCATTTATGTTCGTGGGCATCCTGTTATGTTCGTTTATTTACGTTGATGTATTTTCTTTCGTTTATGTTTTATAAATATCTAAGTAGTTATATATATATTTATGAAAATAAAAAGGGCTCGTTAAGATGAATGAGATAAATTTAAGCCACTAATTTAGATGTGTTTTTTGGATAAATTGTGATGTATTATGCTTGTTCATTTCCATTGCAAACTATTCATTTAAATTTTAAATGAACGAACATGAATGCACATAGACATGCCCTTATTTTTTATGAACGAACATGAACAAAGTAATGATAAGGTACCTTGGAATACCAAGGATTCCATTATGCCAACGGCATGGTGATTCCCGTTTTCTGAAAGACGAAGCTAAATATTTTGGTTTAAATGTAAACAAAATATGTAACCTCTATTATGACCGACTCTCAATCAAATACGCTTCTTGTTACACTGGACCGTTTATGATTCTTGACTTGCATCAATTGAGAAAGAAACCAACACCTTAAACTTTAACTTTGAACTTGTTGCATTGATGCATGAAGATATTTATTCCAAAATTGACTTTGTTTTACAACATGTTTGATATCTGATGTTAAAATATCAGTAAGTTGCTACTCTCTACCCAAAACAACATCAACAATGTTCTTGAAATAAGATTTTTTAATCATGTCAAATGCTTCATCATTTGGGATTCTTTTGTAATAGAAAGTTGGTATTACCTACAAATCATTATTTTCTTTTTAGTTTTTTAATAAACAGATTATGGTAGTGATCATACTATTTTTGTAACAAAAATAATTATCAAAGGTAAAACAAAGTTGCATACCTTTTCTTTTTTACCTAATTATAGAGACATCATTCTCGTCTCATAAAACATGTATTGTCTCACAAAAATGTATTTTTTGCTCATTTTTACGAACTTCGCCGAAGATAAAACACACGTTTGACACTACAATTATTAAAAGATTAATGTAAAAAAAGTTTTAAACGAGGTTGTGTGACCTAAGAGTATTTTTAATAATGTGGCGAAATATGACGAACAACCATTGTATTTATTAGTAATGTGGCTAAAGTGCTTAAAATATATGGCCACTTATACGAGGTTGTGTGACCAAAGAGTAGTTTACTTTTAAATTTCCAAAGTTTTTTATTGTCACGGATACACTTATTATGTGTGGCTATAAGTGATAAATGGTCACACATAAATATTTTTAAGTGTGTCCAAATGTAATTAATGGCCACTTATACGAGGTTATGTGACCAAAGAGTATCTTAGTTTTATTTTTTCTAAGGTTTTTATTATCACAGATACACTTATTATGTGTGGCTATAAGTGATAAATGGTCACACTAAAATACTTTTAAGTGTGTCCAAACGTAATTAATGGCCACACGTTGATTTGACGAGTGGCTACGTCATCATTGTCTTTCCAGTTTCTTGTGCCACCAACTTCAAATTGTCAGGGAGATGTACCGCCAGGGTCCGATGGTGTTTAAATACCAGTCACAATCCACAATCATAATCACAATCACAATCACATTCACAATCACAATCACAATCCAGCAAATCACAATCACAATCCACAATCACCTTCTTCCGATTAATTTCCTAAAAATGGCTTCAACATGGATCGTACGTGAACCGGGTACTCATGCCCCCTTCTACTATGACCCCACCTATTTCACCATTGTTTTCCACTTTTTTCCGGCGCCGTCCGGAAGAATCAAAGGGTGAGGTTTGTGGACTATGTCCACCTTCAAACCTTCACGTACCAACAACTTAACCGAATGGTTAGGTTGCTTGGGTACACGACTGCTGATTATTTCAATTTTGTGATGGAAGTCCCGGGAATCGAGGTGGCGCACATTGATTTGAACTCCGTGGAGGACTTCAAGGATGTGCCCCTTTATGGGGCATTCTGTACTCAGGTGAACCTTTGCCTCCAAAGGCTTAAGGACTCCACCTACACCTCGGACGGCATGTGGGAGAGGATCATGCCCTCTTGGACTCCAGAAGCTGAGAATCCGATGGATGTTGATTCAGATACGGAATCTGATGCTAGGTTTAGTTTTTTCTAATTAGTTTTTCTATATTAATGTAATGTAATTATTATATTTTGGTATTAAATGTAAATGTTATTATTATATTTTGTTTTAAGCGTATTTAAAGCGTATTGGATGTGGTTTTTTTTAATTAACTTTAAAATATATGTTAGTGTGAGTGAATAACAAAATAGACCTAAAATTTAATTTTTGGTAGTTGAGACAGTAATTTAATGTAGTTAAGTTGATTTGTAGCCTATCTAGCAACATATAGTTTATTTCAAGCGTACTACTAGCATGATATATATTTCCCAGATTTTTGACAGGTAGTAGGTATAAATGTAATTAATTTCCAAAATTAATTAGCTTGTGAGCGTTTCCAAAGCGTGTGGAAACCATTTTGACAGATAGTATGCAGTTATACACTCAACAACCAACTATAAAACAACAGAGACTTTAATGACTGCTATAAACTGGTGATTGAAATTTATTACTATATGTTATGTGAATTCCAAACTTGGCCAAGCAGAAAAAATCTAAGGTTTCCACAGATCTTAAACTTCCCAAAAATCTTAGATTTTGATAAAATCCCTTCCAAAACTCAATGCCATCACCAAATCTTAAATTAGGTTACTGGTGATGGCATTGTGTTTGGAAGGGGTTTTTCAAAACTGAATTTTATTTGTTCAAAGGCTTCTTCAAAGTCTGGAGGGTACAATTTTGGTATGCAGGTTAATGAAAAGAAGGGCATAACGGTCTTTTATTTATAAAATGAGTTGATAATGTTTGAAGGAAACTAGCTGTTGAAAAGTATGTTGAAACATAACCAAATAGAGGTTGTGCAAGAAATAAAACCATCAGACGAGAAATGATGACTTTCACCGATGGCCGGTTTGGGCGGTTTCGCGGTTTCCAACCGAATCATGAACACCCTAGACAACATGATGCATTTTTAGGCTTTCTTTGTATTAATGTAACTTTGATATAGCACGAGTCAGTTATGAGTGTAATGAATTTATTGATCTTACTATGATACACTACAAGTCAATTATGACTTTTATCGATGTAACATGATGTATGTTTGAACTTGACACCAATTGACCAAAATAGCCAGAAGATGAAATGAATTCAATAAACCGGTCTGTATAAGTAGTAATAGTATTAAAAACAACCAATATTTCTTTAGTTTGAATTAATAAGAACAAAGTAAAGAATGGTGATATCATGTATCACAACTAAATTTGAACACTATTTACATCTAACTAGCCGAACGAACACAACTGCTAGGTCGAAAACCTCGACATCGGTGTCAATCTCCATTACAAATAGTTGTAGGCTTTTTCCCGGGCCTCCAGTAATCATCCGAGGACTCATTACGAAGCAGTTGATTTGGTTGTACAAGTGGCAATGTATTACCCTAGTGAGGGAAAGTTACCGTACTAAATTCCTCATTGACCTCGTCATACGAATGCCTATAATTCTTGGGGGAGTCATGAGGACAACATGCTTTTTTCTATCCAACTGATCTTGAACATAAAACACCTGGCATGCTTGCGAGGCCAATATGAACGGATCATCCTTGTGGCCAAATTTGTTTAGGTCGACCGACATGTAACCAAGAATATCATGTTTGACATGTTTACGGTCAACCCATTGGCACATGAAGACCGGAATTCTTTTAGTACGATAATCTAGGACCCATATCTCTTGCAAAACCCCAAAATAAAAGTTTTGTCCATAGGTCACCACGTCTTTTTTGATGTGCATGTCATCCGCCTCTACACCAACCCCACTGTTCTGGTAAACTCTACCATCTCTAGATTTTGTACGAAATTCAAAACTGTTGATGTCGTATGAGTCGTATTTGTAAACGTTGCGGTGTGCTCCGTGTGCAATCCACTTTACGATTTACGATATAGAACCTGGGGAGCCCGCTAGCTCTCTTTCAACATGAATTTCATTACAAGAATTAGTTTCTTCACCTACATTGCAGAAACTATAAAAGATTTTTTAAAATTATAGAAGACTTAATAAATTGATCTACCTTGTCGTGTAACCAGTCACCAAACTTTAAAGTATGCTCCTTCTCCAGCAATGCTTGTCATTTACCAGGCATTTGGTTTTTCAAAGAGGTCTTGTTTTGTCTGCAAGTAGGAGTATATATAATATATTATGAATTAATATATATATATATATATATATATATATATATATATATATATATATATTTTATAGTATATATGTTAGTAATACTTACTCGATATACGGCGCTATTTCAGGCGTATTCTGTAGCACATAGAAATGTGCTCTCTTGAAGAGATTAGGAGAAACTTCAACTGATTTAGCGCTTGTGACAGGAATTGTCTCCCTATTATCATCATGCTTATCATGTGGAATACCAACAGTACTCTTGATGTATTTTTGGTATTCGCTCAGAAACTCGATTGTTTCTTCCGCAATGTTCTCCCCAGCAATGCACCCTTCTGGATAAGTTTTGTTTCACACATGCCCTTTGATAACCTTCATACACCTTTCAAAGGGATACATCCAACTAAAGCATGGTGGCCCACATAATTTTATCTCTCTGACAAGGTGCTCGGTTAAGTGAACCATGACATCAAAAAATGGAGGAAAGTACTTCTCAAGCAGGCACAGTGTAACTATTTTCTCTTCCTGCATCTTATCAAGCTCTTCTACAATGATTTCCTTGCTACAAATTGACTTGAAAAAAAAAACAAAGCCTGATGATAACATATCTAATTGGTTCTGGCATGATGGACCGTATTGCAAGGGGCAGAAACTGTTGCATAAGCATGTGATAATCATGTGATTTAAGGCCTTGTAGCTTCCTTTCTTTTAGATTCACAAAACTAGAGAAGTTAGAACAATACCTTAGTGGAGCCTTCAGTTTATACAATGCTTCAAGAAACATATCTTTTTCTTGTGCTGATAATGTGAAGCATGCTGCAGGCAGTTCTTTATTGTTGCCTTTTGCTTTCGGTTGCAACCCCTTTTTAATCCCTAAAATCTCCAAATCCTTTCTAGCTGCCAATCCGTCTTTTGTCCTACCGGGATTGTTCAGCAACGTCCCGACAATACTTTCTGCCACATTCTTTTCAACATGCATCAAATCAATACAATGTTGGACATGTAAATACTTCCAATAGCTGACCCATTGGTACCATATGTTGAACTTCTTCCAATATGATTGCGGCGTTGTGTTATCCCTTTTTCTCTTACTCCCACTTAGGGATTCAGATCCCTTTCCCCATTCATTGTTAATGTTTTTGACGTCGTCGTATATCTCTTCCCTTGTCATAGGCTCTTTAGCGGTTCTCATCTCCTCTTTTCCGTTGAACGTCTTTGTTTGTATTCCGAAAGGGTGGTCATGTGATAAATACCTTCTGTGGGCAGCATAACTCTACTTTTTTGTGTGATAAAGTCGAACACACTGAGTGTCGCCCCGACACACTACACAACCTTTGAATCCACTGTAAGGGCAACCAAACAGTGTACCAAGATCCGGGTGATCATTAATCGTCCATAACACAACTGCATGTAGTGTAAACATTTCTTGTTTATATGCATCATATGTTGGCTCCCCGACCTCAAATAAAGATGATAGATCGTCAATTAAAGGCTGTAAAAACACATCAATATTGTTTCCTGGCACTCTGGATATTAATAAGGAAAGCATGATGAATTTTCTTTTCATACACATCCAAGGTGGAAGGTTGTAAATGACTGCTAAAACAGGCTAGACACTGTGGTTTCTATTGCCTCTATGTACGTCGACCCCATCAGTGAAAATCCCTATACGAAGATTTCTTGGATCGCTTCCGATGGTATCGGAGTACCTGTCATCTATGGCTTTCCATGCTGGTGAATCTGATGGGTGGCGTAAAACACCGGGTTTATTGGTACTCATGGCGTGCCATGTTAAATTCTTTGCAGTGGTCTTTGATTGAAAGAGGCGCTTGAATCATGGAATAATGGGAAAGTACCACAGTACCTTAGCGGGCGTGTTTATGTAAGTTTTTTTAGTCTTCTCATCCACCTTCCACCTTGACTTGTTACAAACTGGAAATGCTTCCAAATCCTTGTAATCCTTATAGTAAATAATGCAGTCATTGATACACATATGTATCTTTTCGTATCTTGAGCCCATTGCCTTCATCATCCTTTTGCCCTCATACATATTATTTACCATTTCATTATCTGCAGGTAGCATCTTTTTCAACAATTTCAGAAGTTCATCAACGAACTTATGAGATACCCCGTGCTTTCTCTTCAAGTTGAGTAGTTGTACTAATGCAGAAAACTTGGTGAAGTCAAGACATCCTTTATACAGGGGCTTTTTAGCGTCAACAAGTAGTTGTAGAAACTGTTGATACTTCTTGTCGCCTTTGAAATTGTCTTTTGTAGCATTTACCATTTCTACAGTTTCACAGGCATCTGTCGGAATGTTGATGTCAGCAAGCCAAGTATTATTATCATAATTAGTTGAAATGCAGGTGCAGGCAAACCCAGTATTATTAACATAATTAGTTGGAATGTTGGTGTCGACTTCTTCATGTTTTATCCAAGTAGTATAATTCTTATCAATTCCAAACCTGTACAAGTGATGTTCTACATCGTCTACACTAAGAGATACGTGGTTCACACACCGAACACATGGACATGAAATAGAAATTGGTGGTGATGTCTCCTTGCAATTACGAACTGCAAAATCTAGAAATGCCTTAACACCATCTTTATATGCTTTACTGCACCTGTCACCTACTGACATCCAAGACTTATCCATCTTCCAAGAATTTTTTTATTAACTGTGTCATCAACGATATATATATATATATATATATATACACACACTAAATAACGTCAATAAATGTAACTGACATTTTATTATGTATGACACTAAAAGCAAAAGTATTTGGTACTTACCTGAGATTAATAAAGCTGTTTGGTAGGAATTAATTGATGAGAGTTCAATAAATACACTAGCAGATCATTTATTAGGGTTTGATGAGATTGTGAGATTTTATTTGGCCAATACTAATTGATTTGGGATTCTTCCAGAAGATAAGTCGATTAATTGGCGGGTAAAAATGAAAATTTTAATGATCGAAATTTCGTTATATAAATTATTAGAAAAGGTTCTATTATGTTCTCAGGGTGTAGCTCAAACGGTTGAGGCGCTTGTGATTAAAGATAGATTGCAAATATCGCGGGTTCGAAACTCAGGAGGGAACATATTTTTATTAATTTTTTATAATAACCTCTTTTTAATGAAATAAATACACTGTGATTTTGAAAACACTCAAACTAATCTACTCATTAAAACGCCTTTAAATCCGTTCAGAAACATAAAAATACATCATAATAGCTGGTCTAAAATCATAACAAAGTTTCTTAGCTTTTAATTACAAAACTAATTAAAAGCCCTGAAAACAACAAGAAGCAAATAAAATACAATATCTTCACTTTTTTTTCTGATTCAATCAGTGAAGCTACACTCCTTGCAAGTTGATCCTCTAATGACTTATTTGCCCTTATCAAGATAGGAATTATGTCTATACATCTTGTGCACACATCAGAGCTTGTGGACGAAACACAATCAGACCATGAAAAGAAATCACATTTTTTGCCTAAGTTAAAAAATATAGAGTTTAGGGTCAACAATTGAAGATGAATTCCAACTTTATTTGCAATTTCACTAATTTGAGATGCACAATTGTAGAACCTCCAACCTGGATTTTTGGTGGTCCTTGATGTTCTTAGAATGACTTCTTGACCACAAAAACAATAAACCTGAGATCGATTGTTACTGGATGTTGTGGTCCGCGATGAAATTTCTTCCATGGATGTTGTGGTTTTTTTAAGTGTTTTATTTTAGTGTTTATGGGGGTGAAAAAGGAATTTTTATTGAAAACAAAACTAGATATATATGTGTGTATATATAGGAGGGTTTATAAAGGAGTTGTTGTACACAAGCGTGTTACTAGCGTATTAGGATATATATGACTTTGTACATTAGCGTGTTACAAGCGTAATAGACTCGTTTGAACAAATGTATAACATATTTTAACCTAATCGATTACAAAGTGTTTTTGGTTTTATTTTTAGATTTAACAAAGTGTTGTTAACGATTTAATAAGCGTATCACAAACGTTTTTAACAAAGAAAGCGATAGCCATTAGATGATCCATAAAACATGTTAAGAAAGCATTTTAAGATAATCCATATTTACCATTCATCAAAAGATGCCATACAAAAAGTACCATTAATTACCATACATCACAAACAAACCAAAAAGAGAGAAGCTAACATCACCATCACTCCGCCCTGTCCACAATCTCCTTCCCCAGCTCCTTTAAACTCATGTTGGTTGACACCGTAGTTACGGTGTCAACCAGAGTCCCACACACTGAGTCGTAGCATGCACACTGTTGTTTTAGATAATCAACAGCCTTTGCCTTAAACTCAGTGTCTGGTTCCATCAACATGAGTTTACATGAGTCGAGGGTCTTTTATTTTTCAAATGTGAGTCTAGCCCTAATCTCTTCGACTGTCTTCAAAAAAGTGTCGTCTTTCTCTTTCTCAAGATTCATCCTTGCTTTCACCATGTTTTTCACTGTTTTGTCAGAAGAATACATATTTTATTATCTTTTTGAAACTGCTAGTGTGATTGAATAACAAATATATAGACCTAAAATTAAATTTTCAGTAGTTGAGCCAGTAATTTAATGTAGTTAAGTTTGATTTGTAGTAAGATATAGTAAGATCTAGTAAGATATAGCTTAACTTTAATGTAAGCTATCATTACCAAAAATATTTTTCCAAGATTTTTGACAGGTGAGTATAATTGTGATCAATTTCACAAATTAATTCTGACAGGTGATATAAATGCAAGTAATCTCTAGTTTAAACAAAAACACATGAGACAAGTTTGTGCGTTTCCCAAGCGTGGGACACCCTTTTGTTTTTTTATTACAGAGTTACTATTCCTCCGTGAGTGTTTCCCAAGCGTGGGACACCCTTTTGTTTTTTTATTACAGAGTTACTATTCGTCCTTGAGCGTTTCCCAAGCGTGGGACACCCTTTTGTTTTGTCTTTGAGCCTTTTGGTTATATATACCTACACCACATTGTGAAACTCATATACCTACATAATTTTAAATTATTTTTTTTAGTTAATAATGGATTGCTCGTCATCATCCACAGCCTACAAGGATGTACTCAGGAGGAAAACTGAGGATCAAATCGATGCTGATAAAGCTTGTCGGGAAACTCTTACTGAAGAATTTGTAAAGACTAGCAACAACTTGGATGCCAGGGATGTCATTGCAAAAGTTCTTACTCGAATGCCCGCTAGTACTATCCGAGATCTTGCTGTTTTGTTTATGGTTGATGTAGGATAGAGAGAGCTCGACCAGTTAAAACTTTTGGGTAAGGCAATTCTTGAACTGAATTGCTCAATGGAATTGAAGTTGAAGTTTCTTATGTCACTCAGAGATTAGTATGTGTTGGTGTTTCATGAGTGTTTATGATGTAGTGATGGTGTGTTTTTATGTGTGTTTTGGTAATAATAAAATTTGTATGTTTGTGTTAAAACATGGATTCAACATGTAAACTATTAACTTACATTACAAAGTGGTAACATAATACTAGAGATCTCCATAAGTCTATATCATAACATCTAACAAGTATCTTAAAGTACATAGCAGTCAGTTTTGAAATCATTCAAATTTGTTGTTACCTTTTCTTAAGTTCAGCAATCAACTCTTCTCCGGTTAAAACAGTGTTGTTATTTTCATGGAATACATGTGCTTTCTTGCTAAGAGTATTTCTATGTTGGTTTACATCCGAGAGGAGGATTTTGCACAAATACTTTGTCCTCAACCTTTTTAGTTGCTTTTGTTGTTTAGGGCCTTCCTTGCAAAAATTACACACCCATGGTCCCTTCCCATCATATTTCTTTATGTGTCTCATAGCAAAAATACCACAATCTATTCCATTATTTTTTGTTCTCCATCCCATCTTCACTCTATTGATTGTTGCTATTTGTATTTGCGGAGTAATGGGGTGTTTGATTGTATTAAGATACATGCAAAAGACGTTTCTCTAAACAAAATAGAAAGCAATTTAAGTATTTTGACAATTTTTATAACATGTATATATGTTTACTAGTATATCAGGAGTCTTTCCGTATCTTTCTTCAAAATTCTATCTAATTGCTTTTGATTTGTCTTCTAAGCTTTTAAACTTTGCATCAGCTAGTATTTCTTTATTTGCACTATCGTCAAGTAATTCTATCACTCCTGTTTGAAGATTGAAGGTAACCACAAAGAAATGATCGTGTTATAGAATTGGCACGAGCATTATAGCAACCTCATTGAGTGATATGATTCCAAACATTGCCATTTGTTTTTTGATGTTGTCTGAAAACACATCCAGTCTTTGTTTGTCTGTGTAACCCCTGACTCAACATAATGGTCACTTGCCTATATAATAATTAAAAATGCAGTTTATTGAGCGTTTTATAATACTACAAAGAAAGTAGATTAATTTGTACCAGCACAGTGCTTAAAGCAAATAATCTGAACGGTGATGTTGCAGATTTTTTCTTTTCTTCATTGTCCATTAGTTCAATGAATGCATCCATTGCATTGGTGGTTGTATAAATGCAAGGACAGTAGCTTTCAATTATCACCTTGAACGACTCTGTGTGAGTGGACTTTTAGACCTCCTCCCAAATATCTTCAAGACAAAAAAATATATACTCTGAAATTATTTCTTCATCTTTTGTGACACTAGTGGATACGTCAACCTTTCTCAGAAGATATGGAGATTTCAGTGTAATGAGGTTATCACTTGTTGACAATCCGGTGTCAACTGTTAAACATAAAACAACTCATCTTAATTTTGACTGAAAATAATTGTAACTATAATTAAATACCTTCAACCCCTTTTGTTTTTTATTTATAATTGTTGGCAATCAAAGTCACAAAACTGCTTTTGTATTAAAGGGATTAAACCACCACGCTTATACAAGACATTTTATCCACCTATTTACACTAAAACATTACAACATAAAATCTGCATAATCTTAAAACAACTTGCATAACTAGTTGCAAATTACAACCATATCTTCCTAGATATGCTAACCTCCATTATTTTAAGTTATCCTAATATAACAACTTGACACACAAGTTGTTTACACAAAACATCATTTTACATATTTACTGTATTAACAATAATTAAATACCCTCTTTAGCCCACTCAACCACTGTATTAACAACTTTATCAATATCTGCGCATGAGACATTGTTTTCTTGACCTGCATCAGCTGCATAATTTTTTACGACAGCCAAAGATGTAATAAGTTTAAAATAACAGCCTAAGCGTTTTATGAGCGTTTTTAATTGTGATTATAATTAAGCTGGTACATATACCTTTTGGAATAGCCACTGGATCACCAACACCAACATCTGAATCAACTGCATCACACAGATGTAATAAGTTTAAAATAACAGCATAAGCGTTTTTTGAGCGTTTTAATTATAATTATAATTAATTTAGCCCAAATACCTTTTAGAGTTGTCACTGGACCACCAACATCTGAATCTTGTGTTTTAGAGACCACATTATTAGTGAATCTGTTTTCCCATTCACCAAATCTAGCAAAGATATTGTGATTTGATGGATGTCTATCCTTTCCTTGACGGACCAATACTTTGATCTCTGTGCAAATTTTATCAAATTTCTTCAACTTATTATCCATTGCCTTATTCCAAGACTGTAAAAAGAAAATATAGTTATTGTTAATTCAAAAACATTTTCAATTTATCCCAGCCAGTTGTAATGGACTTAAATAATAGTCAACAAGCACGATAGGCATTTTTTTTGGGTAAAGGGATTCACCCGGTTAAATGCATTCACACAGCCAAAAAAATACAAGTAATATGACAGAGTGCCATATTAGTTCTCAAGTATGACATGCCATACAAGAGTAGACAAACCAAAACCACCAAAACACTGGTAAACACAGCTAAAGCTTACACAAGAACCAAGGAAAAAACAAAACAAAAACAAATCAACCATTATCATCAATTTGATGGGAAACTCCCTGCGGAAAGTGCCAATCCTCGAGAACCCGATTAATCCGTTCAGAATTCTTGAACTTGAGAGTCATGAGCTTTAGGCGAGTACCCCTAATGATTTCGTCAGCAACAGTCGTAGGAGTCTTCAAAGAGTTCCTGAAAAGCCGGTTATTTCGCTCCTTCCAAATAATGTACACCGAAGCCCCAAATAACAGCGATTAACAACATTATCAATAGAGTTGGACATTCCAAATTGAGACATATATTGAAGAATATTCGCCCAACCATTTCTGCACCCCTGAAACTTCCCTTTCATTTTTACAATACTCCAAACCTCAGAAGAGAACTTACAATCAAACAAGAGATGATTACGAGAATCCGGCTCTCCATTACAAAGAAGGCAGCAATACAAGTTATGATTTGGATACCCACCAATCTTCCACCCCATAATACGATTCTGCGTGCTCAACCTGTCATGAATCACAGTCCACAACAAAAAGGAGTGTTTTGGAACACATTGAGAGAACCAAACAACATGCACCCAAGACACCTTATCAGCCGGTCTCCGAAGAAGATGCCATATACCTGAAGCCGAGAAACTCATTGAAGTCCCATTCTCATCCATTACCACTATCTTGTCCCTGTTTTCCGGACAAATACTTACCTCTTTTAAGTTCGAAAGAATTGGGTATCTCAAAAACCAATCAGGCGGCCAACCCCAGTTATTATGATGAACCACATCACTGACACAGGTCTCTAAAGACAATCCAGCCCGATGTATAGCTCTAGGGTTGATATAATCAATTAAAGGACAAATATCATCCCATTTATCGTACCAAACTGAAGTAGATCTCCCATTACCAATTTCATGCCATATAAACTGTCTAATATGGGGACGAAACTGAATAATTTTCCTCCACCCCAAGTACACGAGTTAGGAATCTGCAAGCTCCAAAAATTTCGCCCCTTCATTTTATACTCATGAATCCATTTAACCCACAACGAATTACACACATTGATTAAGCTCCAAATATGATAAACCAGAAGAGAGTTATTGACATCCCGGATACGCCGGATACCCAAACCACCTTCACATTTCGGCCGACACACAATATCCCAAGAGACTTTATGCTTTCCCTTATTGTGACCATAGTCCCAAAGGAAATTTTTAATCCGTTTCTCAAGATCAGCAATAAGTCTAGAAGGGAGTGAAAACACAGCAGACCAATAAATATATAAGGACGACAGAACAGACCTGACCAGCTGCAGTTTACCCGCAAAAGATAAAGTTTTATTCTTCCAATCTCCAATCCGACTATCCATACAATCCAGCAACCTCTTACAATCACGGTAATTTAACCTCGTGGAAATAAGCGGAACTGCCAAGTATTTAACCGGGAGCCTTCCTTCAACGAAGGGCATAATATTCAAAATACCACTTTTAACGCGGTCCGGGACATTACAGAAAAACGCGGTACTTTTCGGAACACTCGGAGTAAGCCCGGACATATCTTTGAAATCATTCAGAGCCCCCATAATGGTTTTAGCAGAATTCACATCACCTCGAGCAAACAGGAACAAATCATCCGCAAAGCAAATATTGATAATATTTAATTTTTCACAATAACGATGAAAACGGAACGAGTGTTCAATACGAACCTTTCGATGCAAAATTAACTTGAGAGCTTGCATAACCAGCGTGAAAATATAAGGGGACATCGGATCACCCTGTCTCAGACCTCTTTTACCACTAAAGAACCCGTGTAAGTTCCCATTAACGGATATCGAAAAGGAAGAAGTGGTTATGCACTCCATTATCCAATGAATCATCCTATCGTGGAAACCATACCCAAAAAGAATATCACGAATGAAGTCCCAACTGACCGTATCGTAAGCTTTCTGGATATCAACTTCAAAAGCACATCTAGGCGGACCATTATTAGTGTGATAATTATGCATTAACTCTTGGGTCAAAAGGATGTTATCAGAAATCCTACGCCCAGGCACAAACGCAGACTGATTGATATCAATTAACGACTCCAAACCCTTCATCATACGAACCGAGATAATCTTGGTAATGCATTTATATAAAGTGTTGCAGCACGAGATGGGGCGAAAATCATTAGGAGTCACAATGTTGGTCACTTTGGGAATAAGGGCAATAATAGTGTGGTTTACCTGTTTAAGAAGACTTCCTTTTCTGAAAAATTCATGAACCGCCAAACAAACATCTTTCCCAACAATATCCCAAGAACTTTTGAAGAAGGCCGAGGAAAAACCATCAGGTCCCGGCGCTTTGGAATTCCCAATAGAGAAAAACGCATCCTTGATTTCCAAATCGGATATAGGTCTAACCATAAGCTCCGCCTGAGAGGCCGTGAGCTTAGTAGTAAAAATCTGATTATCCGGTTTTCTCAAAGGTTGCAAATCTGAACCAAAAATGTTCATAAAATGATTAACAAACACCGAAGGAACATCCAACCCCTCAAATAAACGGCCCTGAGCATCACTTATAATATCAATACGACCCCTATGGTTTCGCATTTTCAAGGAATTGTGAAAGTACGCACTGTTAGAGTCACCAAGCTTTAACCAATCAACTTTAGCCTTCTGTTTAAGGAATTCTTCCTCATCTTTAGCCGCCTCATGATAAGCCTTAAGATAACTACTCTGCTCCCGAATCAACTCCAAATTAGTAGGGTCAATGTCAAGACGGGTTTGACAAGCATCCAGAAGGGTTCTAAGATCATTAACTTTCTTGTGGAGATTTCCTTGCCGGTGCAGCAAAGAACGGATAGGATGTTTTAAGTTTTGGAGTTTCTTTACCACGCGAAACATGTGATAACCATTCACCTCAATATTCCAGCCGTTAGCAATAATATCATTATAACCCGGTTTTCCAATCAAGAAATTAGGGAATTTAAACGGTTTAGGCTTACCCTTAATAAGATAGGGGAATTTCAATAGACATGGAGAGTGGTCTGAAATCCGGTACGGAAGGAACACCGCCGAAGAATCATTAAAAATCTCCATGAATTTAGAGTTTCCCATCACCCTATCAAGCTTTTTGAAAAGACCCATACCCGTTTTCGGTTTATTGCTCCAAGTGAATTGGAGTCCGACCCCATTTATATCCTCAACTTCAATGTTCTTAACACAATCACGAAAATCAAGCATCCCAGTGGAAATTTTGGAAGAACCATGTAAGCTGTCTTCCAAATTAAGAGCACAATTAAAATCTCCTAGTAAAGCCCAAGGTTTACCACGAGTGAATTGATTATGAACAGCAAGATTATGCCATAACTCCCTTCTTTTCAAATAACAATTCTCAGCATACACAAAAGAACCATACATCACCTTGCTATCCAGCTTAAACTTTAACTGAACGTTAAGAACCTGGTTCGAATAATCAATAACCATAAGATCAACCAAATCCGTATTCCACCCCACAATAATCCGAGTACCTTTATCACAAACACTACCATTGCTGGTCCAATCCCAATTTTTACAAATCTTCTTACAAACATCAAAAACCGCGTTTAATTTGACGTGAGACTCAAGAATAGCACACAGATAATTATTCTCTTGGATTACCTTACGAACCTCTTTTTGTTTAAGAGGGCGGTTCAACCCTCTTATATTCCAAGTGGCGATGGTACCCATTAAACACCCAATTCACCGGGTGTGCTTGCACCCTCAGAACCAATATCCGCTTTCATAGCTTTAGCCACATCCGTAAACAGCTCCTCCACATCATCATCATTTTCATTACTTTCCGATTCGTCCGCCAAATTACCAAACCGGTTACTGGTTTGGACAGCATGCTTTTCCTTTAACTGGACCCCCACAGCCATAGGAGTTGTAGGTTTACCCACAGGATAATTATTGTCTTGTCCTTGAGCGGATGGTTTATTTATAGGTTGTGACACAGCAGGTTTAACCACCGGTCGATAGACAAGATTATGTTTTTTGACTTGCGTATTAACTTTTTTCTTTCCCTTCACCCTCTGGAAACCATCATCATTAGTGACTTTCGTTGGTTCATCATTTAACTTTTTATCATGAACTTGTTTCGGGCATTGAGTGTTCGTATGGCCAAACACCTCACATAAAGAACATCTGGGGGGCTCCCAATCATATTCAATCTTTATCTCCGAGATCTTATTTGTCTCCCCCCACGTATCCGGAACAGCAACAACAAGCTTCCTTTTAATATCCTGATTTGCCTGAAGCTCAACCTGGACTCTAGCAAAACTACTTCTTCCCCACGATTCCTTACACATATTGGCAGTATAAGAATCCATACTTATCGGATCCCCAATTCTTGACGCGAGCATACTTAGACCCTCCTCAGTAAAAGCACCCAGGGGAATGTTCTGTAATTTGACCCAAACCGGAACAGACCGTACATCCTCCTTCTCCAAATCTGACTCCATAGTCCAAATATGAAGAATAATGGGGACATTCCTAATCATCCAAGGACCATCTTCAATCAACTTCATCATCCCAGCTTCCGTATGAAACTTGAAAAAGAAAAACCCTTTCGCATTCATCATAAGTCTCGTAAGCCCATATTTGTTCCAATTTTTCTTAGCAAAATCCTCAACAACCGGAAAAGGAAGTCTATTACCCAAAAAATAGCCAAACAAAGTATTATTAAACCTTTCTTTAACTTTCTTGACAGATTCAACCGGGATAACCACATCAACTCCTTCCATTGTTGACTCCACATTTAATTTTCATAATGTTACCTTCGATGTCTTGTTTTCAAGTTGCACAACACTCACATACGAAGGCTTAGAATTTTCCATATGTTTTTCCTTCCCTACATCCCTCTGAATATTAGAAGATTCAGATCCAAACACCTTGTTGTCGTCCGAGACAAAGGCTGAAAAGCCTTCATCTTGTTGAATATTTAACGAATCTGATCCAATAGCCTTTTTATCGCTCGAACAACCACTATCTTTGATCCCCATGGCTGAACATCCACCATCTTTGTTGCTAACATCATTTAAAGGAGCAATGAATGTAGTGTTTGCAGCAAACGAAACAGACGAACCCGTAGCATTAGGGTTTCCCGATGAACCAGTTTTCAGAGCCCCCCTACGAGGGAGAACCCCATCAATGTTCGTTACTCGATTAGCTGAAAACCCTTGCATAACACGATCAACAAAACCATTACCATTACCACCCTTCTGCTCCATGCAAACCCAAGAATGAAATCACACCACACCCTGATCGATCACAAAAAATTGCCAAGATACCCCAAAAATCAAGATCAAGATCAGCCAATCAAACCAAATCGGCCAATATCAAGATCAAGATCCAAAAAATCTCAGCCAAGATCAAGAAACAATCTCAGCCACAATTAAGATCAAGATCAAGATCAAGATCCAAAGAATCAAATCAGCCAAGATAATCGGCCAAGATCAAGATCAAGATCCAAAAATCAAGATCCAAAGAACCAAATCAGCCAAGAACCAATCAGCCAATCCACGAAACCAATCAGCCAAGGAAACCCTAATCAAGAACGGCCAAGATCAAGATCAATCAGCCAAGATCAAGATCCAAGGAACCGAATAATCCAAGGAACCAATCAGCCAAGAAACCCTAATCAAGATCGGCCAATAGATCAAGATCACCAACACCGAATCAAGATCAAGAAGGATCAAGATCAAGACAACCCTAGAATCGATCAATAACAAACAACCCTAACCTTGATTAACCACAAGATTCTTAATCAATTAATAGGATATTATCGATCTAACTAAACTATAACAATAGCCGTGATCAATAACAAACCTACTAAGCAATCAGAACCAAGGATTGGATCAAGATTCAACCAACAAAAAGCCAAGAAAAGCCAAAAACCCTATGCAGCCGATCGCATAGGGTTAATCTCCAGCACGATAGGCATTTGCAAACTTAAAGGTGAATAATCGCTTACATAATCATCCAAATCTTGTTCAGCTGTTTGATCAGCATTATCTGTTTCAGATGCACTTTGACCATCTGTTTTTAATTACATATAATGTTTTATTTAAACGTTGCATTACATAAAATGCATATAGAGATAAGAGATATGAGAGTTTTTTTAGAAGAAAATAACAAGTTTCTCACCATGTTCTTGTTTCTCCTCAACTGCAGTGTTTTCTTCAACTCCAGGCTTACCGGCAGCACTAACTGTCACAACAGCAGTAGCAGCAGCAGCCGCAGCAGCAGTCTCATCAAGTCCCTTCCCGGCAGCACTAACTGTCACAACAACAGTATCAGCAACAGCAGCATCAACAGTCTCATCAAGTCCCTTCCCGGTAGCACTAACGGTTACAGCATTAGGAGCAGCAGCAGCCGCATCAATCCCCTTCCCGTCTACACTAAATGTCACAGCAGCAGCAACAGCAACCTCAGTAGCATCTTCTTCTAAGGGAGGACCATTATTCTCCAGGTATTTTTCCATTTTATTAAGAGTAGTTGTTGTTATGTAGTTGATTGCAGACGTTGTGACGGGAGTCCCAAATGGACCATATTTTTTTTTGGTATTCATGCGTGTAAAGCATCACAAGGAAGGTGATCGGACCGTTGTATTGACTGTTGATATCTCTCCATTCTCCCTTTATCATTTTCAAGTTTTCAATAACATAGCTGCACCAGTCCATATTTGGAATATCCGAGGTTTTATCAAATGCGGCGATGAATCGTTGATTGACTGTTGTTGATTTTGTCACGAATCCTATACAGGTGTTGAACGACACAAGGAAATTAATCTTAAATAGTATCCAACTCCTTGATCCGCGGCCAGTTTGTCTTTCACATGCTTTATACTTATTCTTGAATTTGTCGGGAATTGATTTTTGAACAAATCTGTAGTAACATCTTCCCTCAATCTTCGTCTACTCTTGTCTAAAACAAGAATCTTACCCATTGGTATCCCCAACACTTTATGTAATTTTTGTGATGTTATCTTAATAACACCGCTCCCAATGTTCAAATAATTTAAACAGTTATTATAGTTCATGAGCAACCAATATCCCAAAGTTGTTGGAGTTTGGGTTACTTGAAGTCTTAACATTGACCCGAAACCCATTTCTTCTACACAAGTTTTTTATGCAGTGGTCATTGCCTTCACTGCATCAAAAATATTAATAGGCGCACACCAATTCTTCAATTTTTTGTCTACAAATTCAACAAAAGGTTTTCCCCTCTCGGCTGGCTTGTTTTCTTTAATGGCTTTCTTTTTCGGACGCTGATAGTCCGGGCCAGAGGTGCTGTGTTCCACCTCTTTCCGCTTTGACAACAACATGTCGATTTTTGTGTCAAAGTCTGAATCAGAGTCTGCTTCCACAACATGTTTTGTTTCATCACCGGAGCAACCTTTTTAGTCTTCCTTTTATCTCTCTTCTCGTTTAGATGCTTAGCTTTATCGGTCTTGTTTTTTTCGACAGCTGAATCACATACATACAATAAAATATGGGGGTAGGGGATAACAACATGAATCACAAGGAAACAAAAAACTCTTATCAAACATCACATTGATAATTCTCATACCAAAGCCATAACACGCTTAGCATACGCTTATAGCATGCTTTAATATTGTACATAGACTTTAAAAAAACAAAGATATGTATTACAACAACAACACGCTTATAAAACACTTTAATACATAATAAGATTTAAACAAATGCTTACATTTTAAGATTAAACACCTAAAACGCTAAAAAAATCATAAATTAACACCTGTTCCATCTTTATTCTCAGACCTATCGTGCTTGTGCTTCGTCATTGGTTCTGTTCCAGAAGTAGATGACTTAGGGTTCTTCATTTTGGTTTTGTTCCAGAATAATTAAACCACTCGGGCTTGTGGATGTGCTTTTCCTTGTGTTTCATGAGGTTGACTTACGAATATTGAATGAATTTTGACTTACGAGGTTGAATTTTGGGAAGTAGATGAGTTAGGGTAATTATTTGACCCTTTTAAAAGAAGGCGCGTGCTTTTAAATTTTAATCATACGGTATATATATATATATATATATATATATAATATTAGTGGGTGGTGGTGGGTTCAGGTGGTCATGATGGTGGTGGATGGTGGCGGAGGTCTGGTGGTTCGTGGTGGCAGATGTGTGGTGGTGGGTGGTGGTGGTGGGTAGTGGTTGGTGGTGGCGGAGGTCGGTGGTGGTGGTGGTGGGTGGGTGGGTATAATATATATATATATATAATATTAGTGGGTGGTGGTGGCGGAGGTCGGCGGTGGGTGGTGGTGGTGGGTGGTCGTGGTGTGTGGTTAGTGGTTGGTGCTAGAGGTTGTTGTGGCGAATGTGGGCGGTCGATGGTGGCATTAGGTGGTGTGTAGTATGACTGCGTATATGTAATCCATGAGACGATGACGGTGCTATCCTGTATGATGACCATGATGATTGGCCCAATTATGATGACGACGATGCTAACATAATGATACCCACATGAATACATGGATATAACAACCTGGGTTGGTGGTGGTTATCATAATGATTCTGCTAACCTATATGGTACGGTTTGCTTACGCCAACCCATACGATGACGAGTGTAGCTCGTACGATGAGCATGATGTCTATGATGATGATCACACATATATGATGATGATCAATTATATGTACCTATATGACAATACGCCACACAGACGCACACACACACACACACACACACACACATATATATATATATAGACATATATATGTTGATGATGGTGGTGGCACCGATGTTTAATGACATGTAACCCGTATGATCGACGACGACCATGATAACGTATACGATGGTCATACTGATGGTAGCCTGTACGACTGATGATGTCGTTTGATGACGACAACAATTCATAAGATGGTGCCGACAGTGATCGCTAATATTGGGTGTTTTGTTTACGATAACCCATACCATGCTGACTACATCCCGTACATGGCAATAGGTTGATGATGATGCTGCTGATGATGATGATGCTATTGACGATGATGATGGCACTGATAACGAGATATATGTTACCCGTATGATAAACGCTGACTACGATAGCCTATACAATGACTGTTTTGGACAAAAATCCGCTAAGGATAATGTATCCAAATCTTTTATGTGAGGATTAGTGCTATGATGATAATAGTGAATATATAAACGAAATAGAGATGAACACTGTGATTTGTTACAAGGAAAAGCCCTTGATCTTGGTCGGATCGCCGGCACAAAAACCCCGGGTGATGACAAATCGTCTATCACCACTTTATTAATCAAAAAACAGGGTTACAATGGTTGGAAGCTTTGATCAGTGATTACAATGATGTCTAAGTGTGTGTATATGCTGCTGAATTCGTAGTGAATTGTGTGTGTTTTCCTAGCTGATCATAGCCTCAATATATACATGAAATAGAATAACTAATTACTCTTATTTTCTAGCCTTCAATCAAGCCTTGCCTTAATTATAGCTGTTTCCTTCATTATCCACGCATTTTATTAATTTGATTGCGAGATTATAGGTTGGACCTAGTCATTAGCCATTGTACCTACCAAAAATATCAACATAACAAAGGAAAATCGTTAATAAATAATAAGTACTGAGGATCATTGATCCTGACAGGATCTGCAACATATTCTAAGGATAATTGATCCATATTATATGCCAGGATAACATATCCACAGTGTCAAATTTCCGTGCACTAACAATTGCCCCCAAAATGGCGGTTGTGATAAGATAATAGCTGTCATTTTGCCTTTGAAATCAAACTTCCTGCAAAACATATGAGATTTGACAAGTTGGGTATAATTTTCATATATCAATGGAGTTTCCTTGGGAACTTTCCTTCCAGCTGTATATCCAACACCATTAAGTTACCATAAGTGTTGATTCTTCTGTGATCCTTGTAATTGAACTTAGGACACTTGACGCAAATAACTTATGATATTAACTGGGATTAAACCCAACAAACTGGGGACAAGCCCGTGCAACTAGGGACAAGCCCGTGTAACTCGGGACAAGCCCGTGAACCGGGGACAAGCCCAAAAAACTGGGGAAAAGCCTAAACTGGGGACTGGCCCAAAGATACGGATGTTAACTAGGGACTCGCCCAAACCAGGATTTAGCCCGAACATGAGATAACGTGAAAACGTTATAAACCGGTGGTAACGTACGTCTACCATAAATCGTAGGATCCTCCATATAGCCGAAGACAACGAAATTGTCAGCCACTAAATGTGTACTGGTCCCGCTACCTCGGACTATACGTTGGATAGCGTGCGCTCCAGGCGAGAGTGTAGAAACTCTAATTTATAAGAAAGGTAAAAACCTTTAAACCTTGGAAGATATGACCATCGGGGGTCATACCTTAATCGTGGGCTAGGCCAAGGGAAATAGTAAAGTACCTTAAGTGTGAGGGAGAGGTGGCCAACCTCTTAGACATTGAATCTCTTATTGAAATCTGCATTGTTATTTAAAACTTGGAAAAATGACAAACGTTAAAAATATATTATCCTTTAATTTATATGATTTGAAATGAATAAGTGATCGGATAGATATTACCAATTTCAGGATCCTTGATCCTTCTGAGGATACTTGATCCTGATTAGAAAAAGTATTTCTTGAGATGAATAGCATTCCATGCTCTTGGTAACCTGTTGCCTTCCATAGTCAGCAGGTGATATGCCCCCTTTCTGGATTCTGACTCGAACAAGTAGGGGCCTTCCCACTTAGGTGCTAGCTTTCCATTTGCTAGATTAGTTGTGTTTTGGAATGTTTTCCTTAAAACTAGATCTCCTTCTTGAAATCTTCGAATCCTGATATTTTTGTTGTATGCCCAAGCTACCCTTTGTTGATATGCTGCCATTCTGATCTTAGCTAGGTCTCTGAGCTCATCAACAGTATCTAGATCTTGGAGAAGGATTTCATTATTGGCTTGAGGATCACGGATGCTTGTTCTGGCAGTAGGAACCACCATCTCCGTAGGGATTACAGCTTCTGAGCCAAACACCAATGAGAAGGGTGTTTGACCTATTGCATTCTTTGGTGTTGTTCTATCAGCCCAAAGAACATATGGTAGCTCTTCGGCTCACTTGCCTTTCTTGGATCCTAGTTTCTTCTTCAAGTTGTTGATAATAATCTTGTTACTTGATTCTGCTTGACCATTAGCTTGAGGATGAATTGGTGTGGAGGTAATCATCTTAATGCCCCAACTGTCACAAAAGTTAGTGGTTCTTAACCCGATAAACTGGGAACCATTGTCACAAATAATTTATGAAGGGATACCAAATCTAGTAATAATATTTCTTTTAATGAAGGATATCACCTCTTTTTCGCGGACTCGAACAAAAGCTTCTGCTTCTATCCACTTTGAAAAGTAATTAGTCATTGCAAGCATGAATACTTTTCCTCCTGGCGCTTTAGGTAGCTTACCTACGATATCCATGCCCCACTTCATGAAAGGCCATGATGAGGATATAGGATACATAGGCTCTGCTGGCTGATGCAGAATATTGCCATGTCTTTGACATGAATCACACTTCTTTGAGTACTCCATGGCGTCTCTCTTCATGGTAGGCCACAAGTATCATGTTCTCAGAATCCTAGAGAATAGAGCTCTACCACCAGTATGATTACTGCAATCTCCTTCGTGAAAGTCTTTGAGCACCTCTTGAATTTCAGGATCTTCGATACATCTCAAGTATGGACCTGCAAGAGATTCCTATACAAAATATTATTTAATAAAATGTATTGTGATACCTTAAGTTTGAAGGATTTAGGTTTCTCTGTGGCTGGAATCTCTCCATTTTGAATGAACTTCTTGATCGGGAGGATCCATGATCCTTGATTATTTGTGGATAATGAATCCCAAGGCACAATCTCTCTGTTAGTTGTTATCTCCCCAACTTCTTGTTCTTCTATTGCTGGTGAGAGTATATGGATGATTGGGATCTTTGTATCTTCTGGAATCTTCAATGATGAATATAAATTTGCTAAGGCATCTGCCCCAACATTCGCTTCTCTTGGTACCTGTATAATACTAAAAGAATCGAAGAACTTTGATAGTTCCTTCACAACATCTAGATACTTGATTAGTTTTTCACCTTTAACAACATATGAGCCATTAAAGTGGTTAGTCATCAATAACGAATCTACATATATTTAAAGATATCTGATCCTCATATGTTTAGCTAATTACAAACCTGCGATCAGAGCTTCGTATTCCGCTTCATTATTGGTGGCTTGGAATGCACACGTAATGGACTGGGGTATTATGTCCCCTTGTGGTGATTTCAGTAGGATACCCAATCCTGTTCCTCTTACGTTGAATGCTCCATCAGTAAAGAGGATCCAAGGATCCTTGGTTTCTTCCAGTTGTTGAACCTCCAAATCAGCTTCCTCTTGTATGTCACTACTGAAATCAGCCACAAAGTCTGCAAGAGCTTTTGACTTAACGGCTGTTCTGGGCTCATACTGAATATCATATGCACTCAATTTCATAGCCCATTTGGCCAACCTTCCTGACAATTCTATTTTTCTAAGCACATTCTTAACAGGATAATTAGTTCTTAAAATAATAGTATGTGTTTTAAAATAGTTTCTCAACTTTGTTGAGGCCTTAATCAAAGCAAGAATTAATTTTTCAAGGTGAGAATACCTGACCTCTACATCTAACAGGCTTTTACTTACATAATATACCGGGTGCTGTGCTTCATGATCCTTGGCCAGAACAACACTAATTGCATACCTGACACAGCTAAGTACAAATACAGCGGCTCACCATCTATTGGCTTCATCAAAGCAGGTGCTGAGGATAGATAATCCTTAAGAGCCTTTAGTGCATCTTCATTCCTTTGAGTCCATTCAAACTTTTTATTTTTCCTCAAGATATCATAGAAGTCTTTGCACTTCTCCGAGGATCTGGAAATGAATCTGTTGAGAGCAGCTATTTTTCCCGTCAGTCTTTGGACATCTTTAGCATTCACAGGAGACTTTAAATTAATAATGGATTCTCTCTGCTTGGGGCTCTCTTCTATTCCCCTTTTGGTCACCATGTATCCTAGAAACGTTCCAGCCTTAACACCAAAATGGCATTTTGACGAGTTCAGTTTCGTGTTATATTGGTAAAGGATATTGAATGCTTCTTCAAGATCTCTAAGGTGATCGTCAGCCCTCTTCGACTTCACTACCATGTCATCTATGTATACTTCCATGGTTTTGCCTAACTGATCCTTGAACATCATATTGACCAATCTTTTAAAACAAATTAATCTGCTGCGTTTTTCATATAAATGGGTTTATATGGCTTTGATAAAACTTGTTAAAACCCAACAATGGTATCAAAGTTCCATTTTAGTATTTTCTATATCAATTAACAAATTTTAATCTTTAATACCCTTTATGTATTTAAGACAATTAATGATTAAAATCTAGAACCCAACGTTACATTGACATAGTAGTTAGGTGACCTTTATCATACTACTGAATTAACAAGTTAGTCAACGTTTGACAATTGCAACCCTTTGCAACTTCTAGTTTTATGGGATCGGTTAAATATCATATGTTTAGTTGGCACATTTAATCCCATCAACACCTTTGTATTCAATGTTTCGGTGACCCTATAACCATGGTTTCCAAATCAAGTCGTCCTACTTACACACACGTGTGAGTTTACACATACAAGTGGTTAGGTGACCCTCATCCCACAAGTATTGTAAAACCACCTCAAGATCACAAGTTTACTTAAATGTGGTTAGGTGAGCCTTAGCCTACATCAAGTCTACAAGTGACTCGAGTGTTGTATAAAAGGATGGTGTTAAACTTGTTTTAAAAGGGATTTTAGTTTTCAAAAATTCTAGATTGGAAAACTATTTAATGTACCTTCCATTTGCATGCATTCAAATGTATGGTACCTTTGAAAACCAATTTTCAAATTCCTTTAAATAAAACCCATTTTATTATGAAATCATTAACCTTTAATAAAACCAATTTTTATTACCTAATGATTTCTAAGGAACCATTTTTATGCAAGTTGTTGATATTAAGTTTGTTAATTATCCTTATCCAAATAAGATAAAACAAAATATAAATCAACCATGCAAGCATAGATAAAAAACCACAAGTTCATAACAATAGCCACCTAAGATGACAACACTTGTTGACCGAAACAAGTGTACCAAAAGGTCTTTCCTAAGGGACGAGAATGACACAAGGCATGTGTCGGTGAACTCCCACTTGTTCCCGCATCCATATGCTTCAAGTGTCCACATTGTGTTGTGACTCTTCCACTTTATTTGGGCTTCCATTTAGGCTCCAACTTCAGCTCCTTGCTTCCTTGGGCCTCCACGTTTGGGCTTTGTCCTTTGGGCTAAAATCCGATCTTGGACTATAAGGTCCATTAAGGCTCAAAACAAAATTCAGTGGTGTAGTTGTTACGGATGGGAATAAAGTGTGCGGATTTGGTTAATCGGTCCACAATTACCCAAATTGCATTGTGTCCTCGGGAGGTTTTAGGAAGGTGCGTCACAAAGTCCATGGTAATTTGTTCCCATTTCCATTGTGGTATTTCGGGTTGTTGTAACATTCCCGAAGGTTTTTGATATTCCGCCTGCACCCTTGCACATGTTGCACATTTACTTACATACACGGCCATATCCTTTTTCATACCAGGCCACCAGTAAAATTCTTTAACATCTTTATACATCTTATCAGTACCTGGATGAATAGAATATTTGGATTTGTGTGCTTCATCAAGAATAAGCTCGCGGAGTTTATGAAGTGTAGGAATCCACACCCGGTTTTTATAATAGAATATTTCATCAATTTTCTTCTCAAAATTCCTTTCATTCCCATGTAGTTCTTCTTTTTCTAGCCGATCTGCCTTCAAGGCCTCATCTTGTGCAACATGAACTTGTTCGGTTAGGCTACTTTGAACAATCATTCCGAGTGCTCGTACCCTCAATGGTTTAACTCTGTCTTTTCGGCTTAAAGCATCAGCTACTACATTGGCCTTACCCGGATGGTATTTAATCTCACAATCATAATCATTTAACAGTTCTACCCATCTCCTTTGTCTCATGTTTAGCTCTTTTTGATCAAATATGTGTTGTAGGCTTTTGTGATCAGTATAGATGGTACATTTGGTGACATACAAGTAATGTCTCCAAATCTTCAATGCAAAGATAACTGCTCCCAATTCCAAATCATGGGTTGTATAATTCTTTTCATGTACTTTTAATTGTCGGGAAGCATATGCTATTACTTTCTTTCTTTGCATCAGTACGCATCCTAAACCTTTACGAGATGCGTCACAATATACCACCAATTCATCAGTTCCATTTGGAAGGCTTAATATTGGAGCCTCACATAACTTCTGTTTTAACGTTTGGAAGGCCATTTCTTGTTCTTCTCCCCATTCATACGCTCGATCTTTTTGAGTTAGGAGGGTTAGAGGTTGGGCAATACTTGAAAAGTTTTCAATGAATCTTCTATAATACCCGGCTAGTCCTAAGAATTGACGAATTTCTCTAGGTGACTTAAGCACTTGCCAATTCTTAATGGCCTCAATTTTACCGGGGTCGACTTGGATTCCTTGTTGATTCACAATGTGTCCCAAAAACTGTACTTCTTGTAACCAAAACTCACATTTGGACAACTTTGCATATAACTTCTCTTGCCTCAATAATTCTAAGATTTCCCGCAAATGTTGTTCGTGTTCCTCCTTACTTCTCGAATATATCAAAATGTCATCGATAAACACTATCACAAACTTGTCAAGGTAAGGTTTGCAAACTCGGTTCATGAGGTCCATAAACACTGCAGGTGCATTTGTCAACCCAAACGGCATAACCAAAAATTCATAGTGACCATACCGAGTTCGGAAAGCTGTTTTTGGTACGTCTTCTTCCTGAATTCTTACTTGATGATAACCAGATCTAAGATCAATTTTTGAAAAATACTTCGCACCTTGGAGCTGATCAAACAAGTCATCAATTCGAGGTAAGGGGTATCTATTCTTTATAGTAACTTTATTCAATTCCCAGTAATCAATACACATTCAAAAACTCCCATCTTTCTTCTTTACAAATAACACTGGTGCTCCCCACGGTGAGTAACTAGGTCGGATAAAACCCTTGTCCAGTAATTCTTGTAACTGGTTGGACAGTTCTTGCATTTCAGAAGGTGCAAGTCGATAAGGTGCCTTAGCAATGGGTGCTGCTCCCGGTATCAAGTCAATAAGGAATTCAACTTGTCGGGTCGGTGGTAAACCAGGCAACTCATCGGGGAATACATCTGAATACTCGTGTACCACTGGGATGTCTTCCATTCGTTTTTCCTCGGGTTCCTTAATTGTTACACTTGCCAAGTATAAAGTACAACCTTGGCGTAAATATCTCAATGCCTTAAGTTGAGATACGAGAGGCAGTACCGTACCAGATTTCTCACCTTGAACAATCATAGCCTCATCATTCGAAAGAGGTATCCTAACGGTCTTATCCTTACAGACAATTTCAGCTTTATACTTAGATAGCCAGTCCATACCGACTATAACATCGAAACTTCCCAATTCCACTGGAAGTAAATCAATAAGGAATGGGTGGTCGCTTAGGATAAGGGAACAGTTTCGGACTATTCGGTTAACGAGTATAGACTTACCGTTAGCGAGTTCTATAGTATATGGTTTTGTTAGTTCACTAACCGGCATATTTTCTAAAGGTAAGAAGTTAATAGATACGAAACTTCTATCGGCGCCCGTATCAAACAAAACTGAAGCATACTGACCCGAAACTAAGAATGTACCTGTCACCACATTCGGATCATGACGCGCTTCACCCGGTCCTAATACAAACGCGCGTCCCCTTGCTGCGTTGGAGGTTGATGCTTGTGCTTGGTTCTGCCTTCTCACTGTACCCGGGTTCAAATTGGGGCAGTATCTCCGAAAGTGTTCCGTACTGCCACATTCATAGCAGGCACGAAGGTTCGTGGTAGGTGGGGTTTGTTGGTTGAGTTGTGGGCGGGTTGGTTGAGGTCGAGGTAGTTGAGTTGATTGCGGTGGACGATTAACAGTGTTGGTGGGGGTTCTACAGTTGGGGGCATAGTGTCCCGTTCTTCCACACTTTTGACAAATGATCGGTTTGCAATCACCCACATGATGAAAGTTACATCTTCTGCACTTCGGTAACGTCCCTTTATAGGTCTCTTGTTTTACATTAGAACTGGTCATGGCATAACTTCGGGTATTTGGACGGGCCCGCTTGTTTTGAGGGTTTCCTTGCATTCTTGTCCCATAATCAGTTCGTTTTAAACTTGTTGTTTCACCTGGCATCCTTATCACTCCACTCCTCATCAGATCAAAAGTAACGACACCCGTTTGAGATACAGCACTTTCTAATGTTGGGTGGGCTACTGAATTCACTATACTTCTCACAGCAGGGGTCAGTCCCCAGATATAACGTTCAATTCGCTTAGCTTCCGGTGTAACTAACCACGGAACTAAGCGGGACAGTTCGTTAAAATGATTCGTGTATCCCACATGGTCCGCTCCTTTCATTTCCAGATTCCATAACTCGTGTTCCAACCTCTGAATCTCACTTTTAGGACAAAAATGCTCTAGCATGAGGGTTTCTAATTCAGTCCATGACATACGATTAATAGCATCTTGTCCCCTTATTTGGACTATCGTGTTCCACCACATCAGCGCTTGGTCTAGAAACATACTAGTAGCAAATTTGACCACGCGGTTCGGTGGACACTCACTGATATTAATTACTGATTTGGTCTTTTCTATCCATTTGACCAGCCCGCTAGGTCCTTCAATACCCTTAAACTCAATCGCTTTACATGATGTAAATTGTTTGTATGAGTACTCCTGACGTGGGGGTTCTCGGTTATTATTATTGTTATTATCGGTATTGGTCCGAGTACTATCATTATTAGTTGTGTTAACAACCGGTACAGGGTTTGGGTTCGGGATATTATCAGGGTACACAACAGGTTCTGGGTTCCCAGTGACATTCATAGTTGGGCGAGTGTTATTATTATTTATGACATTATCAGTATTCACCGGGGTAGTAACACCGGAGACTACATTAGTGTCCGGCGGAGGTGTATTAACAGTGGCCGTGGTGGTGCTCGTAGGTTGATTAACAGTATTGTTAGCACGTATGCCTGCAGTGACTTGTACTACAATTGTTGGTATCACTGCTTGTAGTTGAAGAGCAATTATTGCGGCCACTTCCGCCTCAGACAAAGGGTTTGCTTTCTTCGGGGCCATTCAATAAAATAATCAATTATATAATAATCAATATCGTTTCACTATGACCAGCACAACTTTACGATATTACAATTTCACAACACACAACTATGCCAAAGAAAACACATTTGTATTAATTATAATCATTACTGTACATATACATCCAAAATTAGCGCATAGGCTTAACCTGGTATAGGCCAGCGCTTGTATATGCGTATCAAAATTTGTCACTAAGTGACATGTAGACGTAACCCGATAAGGGCCAGTGCTTGAAATAGTACTAAACCACAAACAACTCCCAAGTCAGCCCAACACGCTGTAACAAAATGCTGCTTGGGATATCAAAAGACTATATACATAAGGCTAGACTACTATGTCCTATCCATTCTTTGCAACATGAAGCCACAACCAAACAACAGCAGCCACTAGGGCCGCATTAACCGCTAAGCATACTCCTAATAGTATCATTGCCCGATCCTGACGCCCGTGGCTGTGAGCACTGGATCTTTGCACAATTCTGATTTCTTGCTGCATGTACCACATGTGATCTTGCATATCATGTCTATGCTGGTTTAGGTTATTTATCGAATGTGATTGTTCTAAAAGCTGATCAGTCGCTAAACCCAACCATGCTGAATCAGAATGACGAGGTGGCTCGGGTACCGGGGCGGGTAAACCCCAAGTAGGAATAGGTATCTCAGTGACCTGGACACGTGATGTTTCTCCCCTATGGTACGTAGATCGAGGTGGGGGAGAGGTGTGCTCAGGTGGGCGCACTGAAATACGAGCGGTCTGACGGTTTCTAATAGTGGGTGGGGGTACTGGTGTATGCTGTACAGGTGGAGTAGGGGATCTGGGTGCTCTAATAGGTGAATGATAAGCACTAGTAGCTCCCTGTCCTACAACATTCCTAGGGGATTCCCTAGGGGGATAGGTGTCACAACGGTAACCCAATAAGTCGGGTTGACCTGAGGGTACCTCGTAAGGAATTACCGCATCTGAACCTTCTTCCATTTCCTCTGATTCCTCCCCAGTTTCCTCTTCTGGATCCTCCTCCTCCTCCTCAGACCATGTTGGTAGGGTATTAGATAAACGATCAGTAGATCTTGACATATTCCTGCACAATGGTTAGTAATAAGAATAATATCCTATTATATTAATCATAGTAAAATACATGAAGGTATTTATACACATAAGCACAAATAATCGTTTATATACACAGATATTTATTTATTATTATATTTTATACACTTATGTTGCTGTTTTTACCTATTCGATTGTTTATCGACTTCTTCTCGAATTTCCTCGTACAAACAAGTCCGTTATTACGTTCCGGACCATAATAACCCACTTGTCCATTCGTGTTCATCACGAGAATCATCAGTGTATATTATTTAATATATTTTATTCCCAGAGTTAATCGAGCCTAAGGTTATCTTAGAGTATCCTAAAGGACATCCTAATTCTTTATAACCAATGGCTCTGATACCAACTTCTGTCACACCCCGACTAGGTAGTTGCGGAAGCGTAATACGGGAATGTAACAGATAACACTGGTATCAACAACATTGTTTATAAAGAAATTCACAAACTAATTTACATCATGTTACATGGATTGGTACTATGTTTACAAACTAGATGAAAATCACATAACCGGTTTACGAGCTTTTTTATTCAATGTTATATATCTGCGTCTATTCACAGCTATTCAACTCTCCTTCTAACACCAAGCATGTAAGCAAATCATTCCACTTTTGCTTTACCTGAAAAGCATGTTAAAACGGGTCAACTACGTCTAGTTGGTGAGTTTCAAGTTTCACGAGTATCAACGAAATCAGTATACGAGTTCGTAAAGTTTACAGTGTGTATGTATATATGTATGTGTATGATGTATTATACTAAGCCACAAGTGAAACCGAAACGAGCTAAAACACATGGCCACCCTTGCCCATGCACTCCCGTTGGCATTTAACAGCCACTTTGCCCCAAGTATGTACTATGTCTAACACCACATAGCAGTATGTAATAAGTTTAAATGACAATGTGCAACTGGGTTAACATGTTCCGGCATACCCCACCGGCTCTGTCAGTTGGGTTTGTCAAACCGATAGTACTATCCACACATCACCGGCACGAAGTTAATCACTTGTGTTTGTGGGGACTTGTCAAGTGTTAGTACTTAGATAATCCACATCATCACACGTTTTCAAGTATATAAGTATATGTAAACATGCTTTTCACCCCAAAAGTTCGTAAAACAGTTTAGAAAGTGGGGGTCGTGAAACTCACCTTATCGTAGTTCGCACAGAAATTATGTATCACTAGTCAGGTGCCTCGCTTATAGCCTGATTCCTATAAACGGTATCGTACTGTTAATACTAGTATAGTGTTTAAGCTAAATCGGGCTGTATAACTAGTCTGGGTATAGCTGTTAGGCCCAGAACATGATTATAGTCTTAGATTGTGACGTTGTATACTATGAAAAGATTAAAACTAGATTTGGCTCAGTTTCACCGTTTCCCGAGCCTAGCCAAGTTGATCGTTTATGCGTTTCGGGATTAGGTAAGATCACATAAACTTAAGTAAATATATTGATTGATAAAATGATTTGATTTATGAAAGAATTTTAAGGTTTCGGTATCTGGTTTGATCGCAGGGTTCGTTTCCGTTTTCACACGGGTTTGATTATACAAAACGCGTACAATCCACCCGAATTGTCCGGAATTCTCGTAAAAAGTTCGTTTTTATCAATATCATTCAAAAATATGATATTTGACCACTTTTGACATTTTGACATACCAGTCAGTCCGTTAAACACAAAACTGCCGGTTTTGTTAAAACAATTATAATTTAAATCTTTGATTAATCATAACTAAATATGTACTTATATATAAATTATGTAAATTTTTCTAAAAATACATTAAGACATGGAGAATTTTATAAAAATATTTTCAGAAATTTTATGATTAATATTTATTTATAAAAATTCATTTAATAGGTTATAATCGTGTAATAAATGGCCCGTTTATATCAAACGACCTCCGAAAAATCCGATAATTTTTACAAATGGTCTAAATGTTTACATAGCCCCTTCAAAATCTCCAGAACCTAACTCTTTTGACAAAATGCCTTTTTGTGTGTTTTTCGGCTGTTAAGATTCGGTTAAATCATAATTGCACAAACCATACTTAGGCATTTCCAATGATCCCCAAACTTTACAAGTGATCTTACCATCACATATTAAACTCCAAAGCCAAGTTTCAAAATTTTTCAATATGTTTAGCTATTTTTCCCAAATAAACGCTCATAAACGGAAATAAATTCACCAAATATTCTCTGTTTATCGAAAAATTACGAAATTTGAACAGGGACTCATTTATATGATCTCTAAAGTCCCTGAAAGTTTTCACAAGCTAACAACAAGCACGTCACTACCTAATACTAAACAGCCCCTAAACGAGTGTTACGGGTTTACCTTGTCGGTTTTCGATGAGTTTTGCTAGCTTAAACGACTCTCCGGGTCTCGGGTTGCAAACTCAGTGTATCTACATATCATATAACATCAAACCAAGCATAAATCATCCATGTGACAGCCTTGATAATTAGGGTTTCGGTTTTGGGTTCAAACCGAACTTTCAAACCGTAAAAACGTTGTATTCATGTTCTAATCCGCGTTTTTGACCAAAAAAGTATATGTTCCTGGTTTGTAAACATGTTTAACATCAAAACATGATTTTACTTGATTTTTATGATTTTTGGATGGTTAAACATGTTTAAAACTAATCAAGGATTAATTTTTCATGGTTAAACTATGTTAATCAAGTATGAAATCAATTAAAATTGGATGGTTTACCTCAAACCTTGGCTGGAACTTGAAGAACACAGGTGAGAGGGTTCTAGGGCTTGTTTGGAATAACTTATATTTTTAAGGTTTAGCTTATTTAACAAGCTAAACAAAAGGGGGGGTCCATTCCCTTTCTAGCGGCCGCAAGGATATAAGGGCCCATTGGGCCTCTTTTTGGCCCAATGGTGCCTCGGTTTTCGTGTCACGCGTAAAAGTCGGTCCAAAATTTAGTTCGGGTTCGGTTTTTCGCAAGAAAACTAGTTCGAGTGCGAAAACCATCGCGAAAACGAGTGTTTTTCAGCCTAGTTTTGTAAAATAAGAAAAACGTACTGTCTCGTTGTAAAACTCCAAAATATTTTCACAGATTGCTTAGAACATGTCATATAAGTGTTTTATAAATCTTTTTCGGCTTAACGGATGCTACAATGCTCGTTTTGATATTAACGATTGCGTTTAAGCTTATAGCGTATCGATAAACGAAACCTTTTTCGTTTAAAGAGTTTTAAACGTAATGGGGCCTAAATATCAATATGTTAGCCTCTATAACATATATATAACTCGTATATGACCCCTCAGTATGTATACGGGTCATAATTAGTATCGGTCGTTTACTCGTTTAAGCACTACGAATTAACCGATTTATCGTTTACTTGTTACGTAATGAATATAGTATACCTCGTTTTGTCGCGAATGTCACAGTTTACAAACTTGAAATCATAACCAAATTGTCTTAATACGGAAACAAAGATAATATTCCTCATCAAACTAGGAGAATACATAATGTTTTTCAAGATAACTTCCAAACCATTTGGAAACTTCAAAACATAATCTCCTCGGGCTTGTACATCAACCTTTGCTCCATTGCCCATGAAGAGACTTATATCTCCTTTCTTGAAATCATTTCTTCTTTTGAACCCCTGCAATGAATTGCAGATATGAGTTCCACATCCGGTATCCAATACCCATGTATCAGAAGAAACAATATTAAGATCAATATGGACCATGAAAGTTGTACTTGAGGTTTGCCCCGCATCCCTCTTAGCTTTCAACTCTTTTAGATAGGTCGGACAGTTTCTCATCCAGTGACCTATCTCCCCAGAACCAAAGCACGGATCCTCAGCGCTAACCTTTAGCTTCTTGGGTTTTGGTTCCGCCTTTGCCTTTCCCTTGAACCCCTTTTAGACTTTCCCCTTACCCACGACAACCTTTTCATTTGGTTCCGGGCAATGCCTTTTCTTTAAGCCACCCTCATTGATCGTAAGAACGGGTAAAACCTTTTTACCCATGCCGGCTTTGGCTGTCTTAAGCAATGCGTGAAGCTCACCAATGCTTTTGTCCCATCCGTTCAAGTTGTAGTTCATGACGAATGTCTCAAACCTTTTAGTTAGGCCGTTTAGGATCAAATCCGTGGCTAACTCTTTTGAGACGGGACAGTTAAGCCGTTCAAGCCGATCAATGTGGCTTTTCATCTTAAGCACATAAGATGATACGGATTGGGTTTCTTCCATAAGACATGCATGAAGTGCTCGAACCGTTTTGAAGCGCTCCACCCTAGCTTGAGTAAGGAACATTTCCTTAAGATGGGTTATCATGTCATAAGCCCCATGATTATCAAAATCCTTTAGGATCTCGGGAATAATTTTTCCCAACATGAGGCAAGAAACTTGCACCGAATCTTCGGTGTATTTCAGCCAATCAACATAGGCATCCAAGTTATTGATGTCGGGTTCATCGGGAATAGGATCGTCTAATATATTGAGAACAATTCTCAAGTTTCGATACCAGTCCATAAAGTTGTTAAAGTTTAGACGACCCTGAATGGATCTAAGTGATAGATTATGCACAAGAGGGATAATAGTGTTATGTGGATTGTTGATTGCGGCCATCTATAAAAGAATTTAACAAAGTTCAATTTAGTATTTTCGATATCAATAAATTTTAATCTTTAATACCCTTTAATGTTTCCAAGACAATTACTGATTAGAATCTAGAATCCAACGTTTCATTCAAATAGTAGTTAGGTGACCTTTATCCTACTATTCAAATTAACAAGGTAGTCAACGTTTGACAATTGCAACCCTTTGCAACTTCTAGTTTTATGGGATCGGTTAAACATCATATGTTTTGTTGGCATGTTTAATCCCATCAACACCTTTGAACGCCATGTGTTGGTGACCCTATTCACATGGTTTCCAAATCAAGTCGTCCTACTTACACACACGTGTGAGTTTACACATACAAGTGGTTAGGTGACCCTCATTCCTAAAGTATTGTAAAACCACCTTAAGATCACAAGTTTTCTTGAATGTGTTTAGGTGACCCTTATCCCACATCAAGTCTACAAGTGACTTAAGTGGCGTATAAAAGGATGGTGTTCAACTCATTTTAAAAGGGATTTTAGTTTTCAAAATTCTAGATTGGAAAACTATATAATGTACCTTCCATTTGCATGCATTCAAATGTATGGTACCTTTGAAAACCAATTTTCAAGTTCCTTTTAATAAAATCCATTTTATTGTGAAATCATTAACCTTTAATAAAACCAATTTTTATTAGCTAATGATTTCTAAGGAACCAATTTTATGCAAGTTGTTGATATTAAGTTTGTTAATTATCCTTATCCAAATAAGATAAAACAAAATATAAATCAACCATGCAAGCATAAATAAACAACCAAAAGTTCATAACCATAGCCACCTAAGATGACAACACTTGTTGACAGAAACAAGTGTACCAAAAGGTCTTTCCTAAGGGACGAGAATGACACAAGGCATGTGTCGGTGAACTCCCACTTGATCCCGCATCCATAGGCTTCAAGTGTCCACATTGTGTTGTGACCTTTCTACTTTATTTGGGCTCCAACTTCAGATCCTTGCTTCCTTAAGCCTCCACGTTTGGGCTTTGGCCTTTAGGCTAAAATCCCATCTTGGACTATAAGGTTCATTAAGGCCCAAAACCAAAATGGTAACCTTGTTGCATCTTCTTTTACTAAAAAAATATATCCTAATACATTTTTCTCTAGTAAAAGAAATACAACTAATCTACTTATTATTACAAACCAATATGAATGAATAAATAGATTACAAACCCAAATAAAAGAATATTACAACCAAATTGAATATTAACAAATCACAACACAAACACACATCCAAACACAAGGTCATGGCTAGGTTATGAACATCCAAATGCACATCCAAATATGCAAGTATTACATCTCTAAATGGTTCCCCTTGTGAACCTCAAACTTTCGGCCAAGGATAAGAAAAACCGAAAGTTTCGGGTTTTGTCCAAACAAAATAACCAATCATCCAAATGACTTTATTCTTCAATATTATCACATGAATGTAAAGTATAGCCTTGAAGAACCAAGGGGTAACCAAAAAGCCCCAAAAATTTCGGCCATATGGTGAACCACACCATAAAACCCGAAAATTTTTAGATCTATTGATGCATATATCTGTATAAGCGGAATATTATCTCTGTTTCTGTATTAAGACAATTTGGTTATGATTTCAAGTTTGCAAACAATGGTTTTTATGTTTACATGATTGATTTCTTTTATTTTAAAGCAATGCCGTTTAATGGCATTTATGAATTGGTTCATGATAATACATCCATTGATAACTCGTTGTACCAAGCTAGCGTCAAAAGACTCAAATTGGATTTGAGTAAAACTTTTACTAGGCATTGTCGCCTTGGTCACATAAACAAGGATCTCATTCATACACTTCGAAAAAATGGTCTTTTGAAATCAAGTGATGATTCATTTGATGAATGCGAATCTTGTTTATTTGGAAAAATGACCAACGAACCATTTAGTGGAACTAATGAAAGGCCAAAAGACTTATTAGGTATCATACATTCGGATGTATGTGGTCCTTTTAGGACAATGACAAGGAATGATGAAAGTTACTTCATTACCTTTACCGACAATTATAGTCGCTATGGGTATGTGTTCTTGTTAAGACACAAAAATGAAGCCTTTTAAATGTTCATGTTGGGACTTATATTTTAGACGATGCATCGAATTAATTTGTGGGTGAAAAATGTATTATTCGGTCTCAACCAAGGGTGGATAGCTTTAAGACCAAGTCATGCTAGACTAGTATAAATAGATATTTTTATTCATTTGTCTAGTGTGAGTGACTGTATTGTGTATGTGTGAGATTTAGGGTTTATCCCTTTGAGAGAGTCTCCGCCGCCAGGATGAGCTCTCCTGGTGGCGGCTGAGATATTTCTTAATTGATTGTATGTATGAATGTATGTATGAGTGTTTCATCTTAATGAGAATCATTCGGCTAATATTTCATACTACCATTTCTATCTTGTTTGTGTTTTGATTACAATTGTTCATCCTACTTTATTGTTGATTGTTAATCAAATCAGGCTCTCTCCCAATACACCTCATCCGTCCAACTGATATCATCATTCAAGAGTGAATCTGAGTAAGATTCGATCCTAACCCTAGATCCGAGCTCCACACCGTTGATTGGTATTGACTATTATTCACGCTTCCGCACCGGGGATCGGAACTAACAAGTGGTATCAGAGCCTGGGTTACCGAATCGTTCAGACTAACCGCTGAACAGATTCATTTCGCTCTTGAATCCACCATGGACGTTAAACGATGAAGTTCGTTGAAATTATTTTTGGGGGTTTTGAAATTATTTGATGATTCGGAGAAAAGTATATGGATTGATGTTTGGGTTGATGACTCGTTTGGAGATCCAACATCAATTTCATGTTTATTTGGTCAAAACGGTCCAGATCTGATGTAATAGTGTTATTTGGCTCGTTTTGGGGCAACACTGTTCATCTGATTATTTCTAGATCTGAAAAGGTTGATAATGATATAAAGATAGGTTTCTTTGATTTCGAGATGACTTGGATAGGGCTATAGTGATTAATTTCATAATTCTTGTGAAACATTTCAAAGTTTTGAAGAAACTTTTGAGATTTTTGGTGCCGTTGACCGTTTGACCAAGATGTTCTCTACGGAAGATATATACCATGGGTATTTTGGTAATTTTTCTCCAATCATCAACAAGCTTATGGAATTCAAACCTCATCCAATTTCACGACTTTATCAAAAGCTTTACAAGAACAAGTGTTGACCAAACTTACGGATTTAATCACTTTTAGTGTCAACCAACTTTTGAATATGTTCATTTGAGATTTTTACAGTCTTGATGAGGATGATCAAGATTGTTTCACCCACACTTGATTTGAAGAAACATTTATTAAAGACAATTGCAACGAAATTGGGGGAGTAAAATCTTTGAATTTCATTTAAGTTTGTAAGACCTTACTCAAAAGATTTGTATATCCAAAGTTTACTTGGTATACTTCCACATACAAACCTTACTCGGTCAAACTTTGCTCGGAATAATTTTCATTTTGGAATATACAAAGTTTGCCCGAATACGCCTATTTACAACCCTTGCTCGATTAAGTAAATTAACTTAAAGTTAAGACATAATGAAGAAAGCTTACCCGAAATACTCAATTTCTTGAGAAATTATTCACAAGGCAAATAATCAAGTATAATCATCAAATAAACATTCTTACTAAGAATCAATTAAGATCCCCACATAGATTTCTCAATTTCAAATTAAAACTTATCTAGCATGAACCCTAATAAGAATCATAATCAATTTTATCATATTAACTTACATATTCAATCAAGTAATACATTCATTCAAGTATGCTTGAAAACATAGTGTGCTCGAGCAACCTTTCTGGAGAATAGGGTGCCCGAACAACAATCATATGCAAAGTATACCCGAATAACCTTCATATAATACAAAGTGTGCTTGGAAAGAAATTTTAGCAGACAGCGTACTCGGAAAGTTAAGTTTTGAAATTACCAAGTATATTGAAGGAACACAAGTGTGCCCGAAATATAAAGTGTGCTCGGAAAACAAGGTTTGCCCGAAAACACTTGTAATTTCAAAGAAATCATACACATATCACAGAGCATGCTCGGAATGAAATTAAACACATAAACATTTAAGTGTGCTATAGTCTAAAATTTCATAGAGCTTGCCCGAAAATCCTATGTTAGCACTAAGCTTGCTAGGATAAACATATTCAATCATCAGGTATGCCCTTACTCGAGGAATTTCAACATGTCAAACCATACCCGAAAAATGACAGACTTAAACAAGTAACATCTAAGCGTGCCCGGAAAGATTAACAGCCTTTCCTACCAACATATTCACTCAAAGCTTACTCGATGTACTAACTTAAGTTCACAAAGTTTGCTTGGAATCATAATTAGCAAATAACATGCATATCTTGCCCGAAACAAGAATTACTTGTTAAAACCTAACTATAACAGCACATAATCATTTCAAGACTTCAAGCTTGCTCGGGAAATGAGTACAACAGTGTACTTTACCCGGAAAGTGTAAACACTTCAAAGCATGCCCGAAAATCATAAAGTTAGTCAAAAATGACTAATCTTACTCGGAAAGGTTGAAAACTATCAAACCTTACCCGAAACAACATATTCACACATAAACAAGTCAAGAATGACTAAGCTTACTCGGAAAGGTTGAAAACTATCAAACCTTACCCGAAACAACATATTCACACATAAACAAGTCAAAAATGACTTAGCTTACTCGGAAAGGATGAAAACTATCAAACCTTACCCGAAACAACATATTCACACATAATCAACTGTTTTGTACTCGGAAAGGTTGAAAACCATTAAACCTTACCCGAAAATACATATTCAAACAGTTTGTGCCCGGGAAGGTTATAAAGCATCAAACCTTACCCGAACTTACATATTCAACCTGTTTTAGGCAAAATGCAACTCTTTTTGACATAAACCACTTGTCAAAGATATTTCTAAGTTATGTATCATTTCAAATCATAGTTTAAGAGCAAATGGTGCATTTAGAGATCAAATTTCAATTATATTTCTTTTCAAAACATTTTCTTCCATTTTCTGAAAAGATCTCAAGTGTGGGATCATATTGACTAAGTAGCTATCTCAATACTTCACTCTCAGCATTATTATGACAACTTAGATAGGTTAACAGAATGTATGAACTTAGCATGAATTTCATCTCTTTGGTGATATGATTTAGGTTCATTTAAAGCATAATGCATTAATGGTCAACACTGTGTAATGATGCCTCATATCTCTTCTCAAAGCTTAGTTGGCTTTCCCCAGATCACCCCAAATTGACTCCAACCTCCTGTATTTGGTCAAAAATATTTTTGTATGACAGAACTTATTGTAATTTTTTTGTATTTTTAGATTCAAACATATCTAGAGGTTGAACATTGGACTTACAGTTAGAAACATGCCTTTCATTCAAGATGAGATATTTTTGCCAACATCTTTGTAGTTCTAGTTGTAACCCTCTTGTTTGATAAAATATTTAAAACACTTATCAACTTTTGGTTGATTTATTCATTCTTCCCCTTGTTTTTGATATTTTCTCAAATTTTCTTAAAGTATGTTCCTTGTCATATTTAAAGATGTTTCATTTTTGGTTGACCAAATAACAACAGGCTCGTGTATGACTGGGTAATCACTTTTCTGCCATATCATTCGGAGAGATTTATCTTGAGACATACAAAACAACTATGCATCTCCACATAAAGATTAGCATATTCATTATGTTTATATCACCTTAGATTTACATCATCATGGGAAAGCAACCATACTAGTTAATGACTATACTAAGGTCTTTTTAGCCTATTAATTCCATATGATCAGCTAAGTAGTCAATGTACTATCATTTCCCAAAAGTCACAGTTTAATATTCAATCACCCCAATATCTCTTCATTTTCAGGTTAATGGCTATCCCGTTTGACCAAAAGTGGTCAATAGGACCAAACATACATGTGAATATATGTCCTTTCAAAGTCAGAGCTATTTACATAGTTTTAAGTGAAGGAATAAGAAACAAGTCATAATTGCCCCAAATGCATTCAGTTTTTCAGGTCAATGGCTATCCTTTGAATCTATAGAGATTTAAGGACCAAACATACACAAATGCATGTCCTTCCAACTGGGCAAATGACATAATTTTCAGCAAAAACAACTACTTGAGACTTTTTTTTAAAAATCCTTCTTTTAATCACTTTTAGTGTCAACCAACTTTTGAATATGTTCACTTGAGATTTTTACAGTCTTGATGAGGATGATCAAGATTGTTTCACCCACACTTGATTTGAAGACACATTTATTAAAGACAATTGCAACGAAATTCGGGGAGTAAAATCTTTGAATTTCATTGCAAATGGTTAGCTTCAAATCAAGTAAAAGACTCAAGTTAAGGAAAAGTTGATCAAGATTAATAATCCAAGGTTTTTCAAAGATGTTTCATCGTTTGTAAGTTTTCAGATTTCCTAGTACGGATGAGAAGATAGAGTCATCATGAGTAACAAGTTGAAAGGATGATCAGTAGAGTTCAACCTCCTATGAAATAGCCACTTGAACAGTCAAGAACGGGTTATGGTTGACTTGAATTCTATTTTAATTCAGGGAATGGTTTGAAGATGATTTACAGGGGAAGAAACAGATTTGAAGAATGAAAGATTATTTGATGATCACAATGAGTTTATTTCTTTTTATGATAACCTTGTTACTTGAAGTTGATCTTTTGAAGTTCAAAGCCTCGTTCATATGCCCATACAACTATATCCAAAAGCGGTATAAGAGTGATGATTCGAAATGAACAATGGGAGAAGCTTAACGAGAGGGGGAGAATTTCAACGAAAGACAACGAGTTATGAGGTGATCATGGAAGAAATTCGATGGCATCGGTCTAAGGGGGAGATTGTTGGGACTTATATTTTAGATCGATGCATCGAATTAATTTGTGGGTGAAAAATGTATTATTCGGTCTCAACCAAGGGTGGATAGCTTGAAGACCAAGTCATGCTAGACTAGTATAAATAGATATTTTTATTCATTTGTCTAGTGTGAGTGACTGTATTGTGTATGTGTGAGATTTAGGGTTTTATCCCTTTGAGAGAGTCTCCGCCGCCAGGATGAGCTCTCCTGGTGGCGGCTGAGATATTTCTTAATTGATTGTATGTATGAATGTATGTATGAGTGTTTCATCTTAATGAGAATCATTCGGCTAATATTTCATACTACCATTTCTATCTTGTTTGTGTTTTGATTACAATTGTTCATCCTACTTTATTGTTGATTGTTAATCAAATCAGGCTCTCCCAATACACCTCATCCGTCCAACTGATATCATCATTCAAGAGTGAATCTGAGTAACATTCGATCTTAACCCTAGATCCGAGCTCCACACCGTTGATTGGTATTGACTATTATTCACGCTTCCGCACCGGGGATCGGAACTCACAGTTCAAAGTCTTCCAAAATGAAGTACAAAATCAACTCAACAAAACAATCAAAGTACTACGTTCCGATAGAGGAGGTGAATACCTCAATGTTGCGTTTCTATAACATCTTATGAGTTGTGGGATTGTCTCACAACTTACTCCACCTGGAACACCATAACATAATGGTGTGTCTGAAAGGAGGAATCGAACTTTATTGGATATGGTTCGATCCATGATGGCTAGAAGCACATTACCTCTATCATTTTGGGGTTTCGCACTGATCTCTACTACCCGCATTTTAAATATGGCACCAACCAAGAAAGTGGACATGATACTTTTGAAATATGGCATGGAAAGGTTCCATCACTGTCATATTTTTAATGGTATGGGGCTGTGAGGCTTATGTTAAGATCTACACCCTAAACAAACTTGAAAGTCGATACACGTTTGGTTGACACTAGCGATCAACAAGAGGTTGTTGATAATGATCAGTTGGTTGATCAACCCACACAAAACGTTTGCAAATCTGGTAGAATTAGCCACCCACCTGAAAGATATGGTTTTTTCATGGATGGATGCTATGTGGTGGATTCCGACGAACCAACCGCATACCAAGATGAAATATCGCAATCTGATTGTGATAAATGGCTGGAAGCCATGAACGTTGAGATGCAATCCATGCATGACAACCAAGTATGGGACTTGGTTGTTCCACCTCCTAATTCCAAACTGGTTGGAAGCAAGTGGGTTTTCAAGAAGAAGACTGACATGCATGGAAACTTGGATACTTATAAAGCTAGACTTGTAGCAAAGGGTTTCACTCAAACTCAAGGTGTTGATTATGATGAAACTTTCTCGCCCATGGCGACGTTAAAGTCTATAAGGATATTGTTTGCCATAGCCGCATATTATGACTATGAGATATGTCAAATGGATGTCAAAACTACTTTTCTAAATGGACACCTTGAAGAAAATGTCTATATGGTTCAGCCTGAAGGTTTTGTCGATCCATAACATCCTAATAAAGTATGCAAGTTGAAGAAATCAATCTATGGATTGAAACAAGCATCTAGAAGTTGGAATCACCGTTTTGATGATGAAGTTAAGAAATTTGGATTCATAAAAAATGCTGATGAAGCTTGTGTGTATAAGAAAGCTAGTGGGAGAATCATTACCTTTCTGGTATTATATGTCGATGACATATTACTATTTGGAAATGACATTCCATCCTTGGGAGGTGTAAAAGCATGGCTTGGAAGCTATTTTTCCATTAAGGATCTTGGTGAGGCCGCCTATATTCTGGGAATAAGGATCTTTAAGGATAGATCAAGGCGGTTGATAGGTTTGAACCAAAGTGCATACATTGACAAAATCTTGAAAATGTTAAAGATGGACAACTCTAAGAAAGGTTTCGTACCTATTCAAAGAGGAACAATATTGTGTGTCAGCCGAAATGTGAAGGTGGTTTGGGTATCCGGCGTATCCGGGATGTCAATAACTCTCTTCTGGTTTATCATATTTGGAGTTTAATCAATGGTCGTAATTCGTTGTGGGTTAAATGGATTCATGAGTATAAAATGAAGGGGCGAAATTTTTGGAGCTTGCAGATTCCTAACTCGTGTACTTGGGGGTGGAGGAAAATTCTTCAGTTTCGTCCTCGTATTAGACAGTTTATTTGGCATGAAATTGGTAATGGGAGATCTACTTCAGTTTGGTATGATAAATGGGATGATCTTTGTCCTTTAAGTGATTATATTAACCCGAGAGCTATACATCGGGCTGGCTTGTCTTTAGAGACTGTGTCAATGATGTTGTTCATCATAATAACTGGGGTTGGCCGCCTGATTGGATTTTGAGATATCTAATTCTTTCGAACTTAAAAGAGGTCAGTATTTGTCCGGATAAGAGGGAAAAGATCGTGGTAATGGATGAGAATGGGACTTCAATGAATTTCTCGGCTTCAGGAATATGGCATCTTCTTCGGAGACCGGCTGATAAGGTGTCTTGGGTGCATGTTGTTTGGTTCTCTCAATGTGTTCCAAAACACTCCTTTATGTTGTGGACTGTGCTTCATGATAGGTTGAGCACGCAGAATCGTATTATGGGGTGGAAAATTGGTGGGTATCCAAATCATAACTTGTATTGCTGCCTTCTTTGTAATGGAGAGCCGGATTCTCGTAATCATCTCTTCTTCGAGTGTAAGTTCTCTTCTTAGGTTTGGAGTATTGTAAAAATGAAAGGGAAGTTTCAGGGGTGCAGGAATGGTTGGGCGAATATTCTTCAATATGTGTCTCAATTTGGAATGTCCAACTCTATTGATAATGTTGTTAATCGGCTGTTATTTGGGGCTTCGGTTTACGTTATTTGGAAGGAGCAAAACAACTGGCTTTTCAAGAACTCTTTGAAGACTCCTAAGATTGTTTCGGACGAAATCATTAGGGGTACGCGCCTAAAGCTTATGACTTTAAAGTTCAAGAATTCTGAACGGGTTAATCGGGTTCTCGAGGATTGGCACTTTCCGCGGGGAGTTTCCCACCAAATTGATGATAATGGTTGATTTGTTTTTGTTTTGTTTATTTACTTGGTTCTTGTGTAAGCTTTAGCTGTGTTTACCAGTGTTTGGTGGTTTTGGTTTTGTTTACTCTTGTATGGCATGTCATACATGAGAACTAATATGGCACTCTGTCATATTACTTGTACTTTTTTGGTTGTGTGGAATGCATTTAACCGGGTGAATCCCTTTACCCAAAAAAAAGAGGAACAATATTGAGTGCTTCTCAATGTCCAAGCTCAAAGGATGAGCAAGACAAAATGAATGGAATCCCATATGCATCTCCTATAGGATCCATTATGTATGCCATGATTTGCACCAGGGAGAATGTGTCATGCGCTTTGAGCTTGACAAGTAGATACCAGCAAAATCCGGGAACCAGCCATTGGATGGCGGTTACGAGAATATTGAAATATCTTAGGAGGACTAAGGATATGTGTGACATTCGCGACAAAACGAGGTACACTATATTCATTACGTAATAAGTAAACGATAAATCGGTTAATTCGTAGTGCTTAAACGAGTAACCGACCGATACTAATTATGACCCGTATACATACTGAGGGGTCATATACGAGTTATATATATGTTATAGAGGCTAACATATTGATATTTAGGCCCCAGTACGTTTAAAACTCTTTAAACGAAAAAGGTTTCGTTTATCGATACGCTATAAGCTTAAACGCAATTGTTAATATCAAAACAAGCATTGTATCATCCGTTAAGCCAAAAAAGACTTATCAAACACTTATTTGAAATGTTTTAAGCGATCCATGAATATATTTTCGAATTTTACAAATGTATACTATATTTTTATAAATTTACACAAAAATGGCCGAAAAACACTCGTTTTCGCGATATTTGTCGTACCCGATATATTTTTCGCAGCAAAAACCGAACCCGAAATAAATTTGGATTGGCATTTCATGTACAGACACATAAATTGGGCCAAATGGGCCCAAGGGGAGGCCCAAATCAATTTGCGGCCGTCATTTTTATTATTAATATTATTATTAGAAACTTAATAAGAAAGTAACTTTAGATAATTGTCAACCACTTTTCCAGAACGTGAACAAGGGTAATCTGCTGTTCTTACACAAACCCAACACAAACTTAAGGTATTTTGATTATTTTGATCCAATAATTGCATGTTTAGGCATGTTTAATAACGTATACACTTAGTTTGATTATCAAAAATCATTCCTAACAATGCAAAAATTCTAAAAATGGTCCAAAAATATTTTTTGATCATACACACGGTTGGGAATCAGAATCATACTCTTTTTTGGCCATAAACACGGATTAAGGGGTTGAAACGGCATTTTTACGGTTAGAAAGTTCGGTTTGAACCAAAAACCGAAACCCTAATTATCAAGGCTGTTACATGGATAATTTATGCTTGGTTTGATGTTATATGATATGTAGATATACTAAGTTTGCAACCCGAGACCCGGAGAGTCGTTTAAGCAAGCAAAACTCATCGAAAACCGACAAGGTAAACCCGTAACACTCGTTTAGGGGCTGTTTAGTATTAGGTTGTGACGTGCTTGTTGTTAGCTTGTGAAAACTTGCAGGAACATTAGGGATCATATAAATGAGTCCCTGTTCAAATTTGGTAATTTTTCGATAAACGGAGAATATTTGGTGAATTTATTTCCGTTTATGAGCGTTTATTTGGGAAAAATAGCTAAACATATTGAAAAATTATGAAACTTGGTTTTGGAGTTTAATATGTGATGGTAAGATCACTGGTAAAGTTTGGGAATCATTGGAAATGCCTAAGTATGGTTTGTACAATCATGGTTTAACCGAATTTTAACAGCCGAAAAACGCACAAAAAGGCATTTTGTCAAAAGAGTTAGGTTCTGGAAATTTTGCAGGGGCTATGTAATAACATTGAGGCCATTGGTAAAAATTATCGGATTTTTCGGAGGTCGTTTGATATAAACGGGCCATTTATTACACGATTATAACCTATTAAATGAATTTTTATAAATAATTAATTAATCATAAAATTTCTGAAAATATTTTTATAAAATTCTCCATGTCTTAATGTATTTTTACAAAAATTTACATAATTTATATATAAGTATATATTTAGTTATGATTAATCAAATATTTAAATTATAATTGTTTTAACGAAACCGGCAGTTTTGTGTTTAACGGACTGACTGGTATGTCAAAATGTCAAAAGTGGTCAAATATCATATTTTTGAATGATATTGATAAAAAAGAACTTTTTACGAAAATTCCGGACAAATCGGGTGGATTGTGCGCGTTTTGTATAATCAAACCCGTGTGAAAACGGAAACGAACCCTGCAATCAAACCAGACACCGAAACCTTAAAATTCTTTCATAAATCAAATCATTTTATCAATCAATATATTTACTTAAGTTTATGTGATCTTACCTAATCCCGAAACGTATAAACGATCAACTGGGCTAGGCTCGGGAAACGGTGAAACTGAGCCAAATCCAGTTTTAAACATTTCATAGTATACAACGTCACAATCTAAGACTATGGTCATGTTCTGGGCCTAACAGCTATACCCAGATTATCTATACAACCCGACTTAGCTTGAACACTGTACTAGTATTAACGATACGATACCGTTTATAGGAATCAGGCTATAAACGAGGCATCTGACTTATTGATACGTAATTTCCGTGCGAACTACGATAATGTGAGTTTCACGACCCCCACTTACTAAACTGTTTTACGAACTTTTGGGGTGAAAAGCATGTTTACATATACTGATATACTTGAAAACGTGTGATGATGTGGATTATCTAAGTACTAACACTTGACAAGTCCCCACAAACACAAGTGATTAACTTCGTGCCGGTGACGTGTGGATAGTACTATCGGTTTGACAAACCCAACTGACAGAGCCGGAGGGGTATGCCGGAACATATGTAAACCCAGTTGCACATTGTCATTATATTTTTACATACTGCTATGTGGTGTTAGACATAGTACATACTTGGGGCAAAGTGGCTGTTAAATGCCAACGGGAGTGCATGGGCAGTGGAGGCCATGTGTTTTAGCTCGTTTCGGTTTCACTTGTGGCTTAGTATAATACATCATACACATACATATATACATACACACTGTAAACTTTACGAACTCGTGTACTGATTTCATTGACACTCGTGAAACTTGAAACTCACCAACTAGACGTAGTTGACCCGTTTTAACATGCTTTTCAGGTAAAGCAAAAGTGGAATGATTTGCTTACATGCTTGGTGTTAGAAAGAAAGTTGAATAGCTGTGAATAGAAGCTGATATAATACTGAATAAGAAGCTCGTAAACCGGTTATGTGTTTTTCACCTAGTTTGTAAACATAGTACCTACCAATGTAATATGATGTAATTTAGCTGTTGAATTTCTTTATAAACAATGTGGTTGATACCAGTGTTATCTGTTACATTCTCGTATTACGCTTCCGCAACTACCTAGTCGGGGTGTGACAGAAGTTGGTATCAGAGCCATTGGTTATAAAGAATTAGGATGTCCCTTAGGATACCCTAAAATAACCGTAGGCTCGATTAACTCTGGGAATAAAATAATATTAAATAATATACACGAATGATTCTCGTGATGAACGCGAATGGACAAGTGGGTTATTGTGGTCCGGAACGTAATAACAGACTTGTTTGTACGAGGAAATTCGAGAAGAAGTCGATAAACAATCGAATAGGTAAAAACAGCAACATATGTGTATAAAATATAATAATAGATAAATATTTGTGTATATAAACGATTATTTGTGCTTATGTGTATAAATACCTGCATGTATTTTACTATGATCAATATAGAAGGATATTATTCTTATTACTAACCATTGTGCAGGAATATGTCAAGATCTACTGGTCGTTTACCTAATACCCTACCAACAGGGCCTGAGGAGGAGGAGGAGGATCCGGAAGAGGAAACTGGGGAGGAATCAGAGGAAATGGAAGGAGGTGCAGATGCGGTAATTCCTCACGAGGTACCCTCAGATCAACCCGACTTATCGGGTTACCGTTGTGACACCTACCCCCCTAGGGAATCCCCTAGGAATGTTGCAGGACAGGGAGCTACTAGTGCTTATCATTCACCTGTTAGAGCACCCAGATCCCCTACTCCACCTGTACAGCATACACCAGTACCCCCACCCACTATTAGAAACCGTCAGACCGCTCGCATTTCAGTGCGTCCACCTGAGCACACCTCTCCCCCACCTCGATCTACGTACCATAGGGGAGAAACATCACGTGTCCAGGTCACTGAGATACCTATTCCTACTTGGGGTTTACCCGCCCCGGTACCCGAGCCACCTCGTCATTCTGATTCAGCATGGTTTGGTTTAGCAACTGATCAGCTTTTAGAACAATCACATTCAATAAATAACCTAAACCAGCATAGACATGATATGCAAGATCACATGCGGTACATGCTGCAAGAAATCAGAATTGTGCAAAGATCCAGTGCTCACAGCCACGGGCGTCAGGATCGAGCAATGATACTACTGGGGGTATGCTTAGCGGTTAATGCGGCCCTAGTGGCTGCTGTTGTTTGGTTGTGGCTCCATGTTGCAAAGAATGGATAGGACATAGTAGTCTAGCCTTATGTATATAGTCTTTTGATATCCCAGGCAGCATTTTGTTACAGCGTGTTGGGCTGACTTGGGAGTTATTTGTGGTTTAGTACTATTTCAAGCACTGGCCCTTATCGGGTTAAGTCTACATGTCACTTAGTGACAAATTTTGATACGCATATACAAGCGCTGGCCTATACCAGGTTAAGCCTATGCGCTAATTTTGGATGCATATGTACAGTAATTATTATAATTAATACAAACGTGTTTTCTTTGGCATAGTTATGTGTTGTGAAATTGTAATATTGTAAAGTTGTGTTGATCATAGTGAAACGATATTGATTATTATATAATTGATTATTTTAAAGAATGGCCCCGAAGAAAGCAAACCCTTTGTCTGAGGCGGAAGTGGCCGCAATGATTGCTCGTCAACTACAAGCACTGATACCAATAATTGTAACACAAGTCACTGCAGGCATACGTGCTAACAATACTGTTAATCAACCTACGAGCACCACCACGGCCACTGTTAATACACCTCCGCCGGACACTAATGTAGCCCCGGGTGTTACTACCCCGGTGAATTCTGATAATGTCATAAATAGTAATAACACTCTCCCAACTACGAATGTCACTGGGAACCCAGAACCTGTTGTGCACCCTGATAATATCCCGAACCCTGTACCGGTTGTTAACACAACTAATAATGATAATACTCGGACCAATACCGGTAATAATAATAATAATAACCGAGCACCCCCGCGTCAGGAGTACTCATACAAACAATTTACATCATGTAAACCGATTGATTTTAAGGGTATTGAAGGACCTAGCGGGCTGGTCAAATGGATAGAAAAGACCGAATCAGTACTTAATATCAGTGAGTGTCCACCGAACCGCGTGGTCAAATTTGCTACCAGTATGTTTCTAGACCAAGCGCTGATGTGGTGGAACAAAGTAGTCAAAATAAGGGGACAAGATGCTATTAATCGTATGTCATGGACTGAATTAAAAACCCTCATGCTAGAGCATTTTTGTCCTAAAAGTGAGATTCAGAGGTTGGAACACGAGTTATGGAATCTGGAAATGAAAGGAGCGGACCATGTGGGATACACGAATCATTTTAACGAACTGTCCCGCTTAGTTCCATGGTTAGTTACACCGGAAGCGAAGCGAATTGAACGTTATATCTGGGGACTGACCCCTGCTGTGAGAAGTATAGTGAATTTAGTTGCCCACCCGACATTAGAAAGTGCTGTATCTCAAACGGGTGTCGTTACTTTTGATCTGATGAGAAGTGGAGTGATAAGGATGCCAGGTGAAACAACAAGTTTAAAACGAACTGATTATGGGACAAGAATGCAAGGAAACCCTCAAAACAAGCGGGCTCGTCCGAATACCCGAAATTATGCCATGACCAGTTCTAATGTAAAACAAGAGACCTATAAAGGGACGTTACCGAAGTGCAGAAGATGTAACTTTCATCATGTGGGTGATTGCAAACCGATCATTTGTCAAAAGTGTGGAAGAACGGGACACTACACCCCTAACTGTAGAACCCCCACCAACACTGTTAACCGTCCACCGCAATCAACTCAACTCCCTCGACCTCAACCAACCCGCCCACAACTCAACCAACAAACCCCACCTACCACGAACCTCCGTGCCTGCTATGAATGTGGCAGTACGGAACACTTTCGGAGATACTGCCCCAATTTGAACCCGGGTACAGTGAGAAGGCAGAACCAAGCACAAGCATTAACCTCCAACGCAGCTAGGGGACGCGCGTTTGTATTAGGACCGGGTGAAGCGCGTCATGATCCGAATGTGGTGACAGGTACATTCTTAGTTTCGGGTCAGTATGCTTCAGTTTTGATTGATACGGGCGCCGATAGAAGTTTCGTATCTGTTAATTTCTTACCTTTAGAAAATATGCCGGTTAGTGAACTAACAAAACCATATACTATAGAACTCGCTAACGGTAATTCTATACTTGTTAACCGAATAGTCCGAGACTGTTCCCTTATCCTAAACGACCACCCATTTCTTATTGATTTACTTCCAGTGGAATTGGGAAGTTTCGATGTTATAGTCGGTATGGACTGGCTATCTAAGTATAAAGCTGAAATTGTCTGTAAGGATAAGACCGTTAGGATACCTCTTTCGAATGATGAAGCTATGATTGTTCAAGTTGAGAAATCTTGTACAGTACTGCCTCTCATATCTCAACTTAAGGCATTGAGATATTTACGCCAAGATTGTACTTTATACTTGGCGAGTGTAACAGTTAAGGAACCCGAGGAAAAACGAATGGAAGACATCCCAGTGGTACACGAGTATTCAGATGTATTCCCCGATGAGTTGCCTGGTTTACCACCGACCCGACAAGTAGAATTCCGTATTGACTTGATACCGGGAGCAGCACCCATTGCTAAGGCACCTTATAGACTTGCACCTTCTGAAATGCAAGAACTGTCCAACCAGTTACAAGAATTACTGGACAGGGGTTTTATTCGCCCTAGTTACTCACCGTGGGGAGCACCAGTGTTATTTGTAAAGAAGAAAGATGGGAGTTTTCGAATGTGTATTGATTATCGGGAATTGAATAAAGTGACTATAAAGAATAGATACCCCTTACCTCGAATTGATGACTTGTTTGATCAGCTCCAAGGTGCGAAGTATTTTTCAAAAATTGATCTTAGATCTGGTTATCATCAAGTAAGAATTCAGGAAGAAGACGTACCAAAAACAGCTTTCCGAACTCGGTATGGTCACTATGAATTTTTGGTTATGCCGTTTGGGTTGACAAATGCACCTGCAGTGTTTATGGACCTCATGAACCGAGTTTGCAAACCTTACCTTGACAAGTTTGTGATAGTGTTTATCGATGACATTTTGATATATTCGAGAAGTAAGGAGGAACACGAACAACATTTGCGGGAAATCTTAAAATTATTGAGGCAAGAGAAATTATACGCAAAGTTGTCCAAATGTGAGTTTTGGCTACAAGAAGTACAGATTTTGGGACACATTGTGAACCATCAAGGGATCCAAGTAGACCCAAGTAAAATTGAGGCCATTAAGAATTGGCAAGTGCCTAAGTCACCAAGAGAAATTCGTCAATTCTTAGGACTAGCCGGGTATTATAGAAGATTCATTGAAAACTTTTCAAGTATTGCACAACCTCTAACCCTCCTAACTCAAAAAGATCGAGCATATGAATGGGGAGAAGAACAAGAAATGGCCTTCCAAACGTTAAAACAGAAGTTATGTGAGGCTCCAATATTAAGCCTTCCAGATGGAACTGATGAATTGGTGGTATATTGTGACGCATCTCGTAAAGGTTTAGGATGCGTACTGATGCAAAGAAAGAAAGTAATAGCATATGCTTCCCGACAATTAAAAGTACATGAAAAGAATTATACGACCCATGATTTGGAATTGGGAGCAGTTATCTTTGCATTGAAGATTTGGAGACATTACTTGTATGGCACTAAATGTACCATCTATACTGATCACAAAAGCCTACAACACATATTCGATCAGAAAGAGCTAAACATGAGACAAAGGAGATGGGTAGAACTGTTATGATTGTGAGATTAAATACCATCCGGGTAAGGCCAACGTAGTAGCTGATGCTTTAGGTCGAAAAGACAGAATCAAACCATTAAGGGTACGAGCACTCGGAATGATTGTTCAAAGTAGCCTAACCGAACAAGTTCGCGTTGCACAAGATGAGGCCTTGAAGGCATATCAGCTAGAAAAAGGAGAACTACATGGAAATGAAAGGAATTTTGAGAAGAAAATTGATGAAGTATATTATTACAAAAATCGGGTCTGGATTCCAACACTTCATAAACTCCGAAAGTTGATTCTTGATGAAGCACACAAATCCAAATATTCTATTCATCCAGGTACTGATAAGATGTATAAGGATGTTAAAGAATTTTACTGGTGGCCTGGTATGAAAAAGGATATAGCCGTGTATGTAAGTAGATGTGCAACATGTGCAAGGGTAAAGGCGGAATATCAAAAACCTTCAGGAATGTTACAACAACCCGAAATCCCACAATGGAAATGGGAACAAATTACCATGGACTTTGTGACACACCTTCCTAAAACCTCTCGAGGACACAACGCAATTTGGGTAATTGTGGACCGATTAACCAAATCCGCACACTTTATTCCCATCCGTAACAACTACACCACCGAAAAACTCGCTCAAATTTACATCGATGAAATAGTATCTCGACACGGAGTACCTCTTTCGATTATTTCCGATCGAGACAGTCACTTTACTTCACATTTCTGGCAAGTAGTACAAGAAGCCTTGGGAACCCGAATCGACCTATGTACGGCTTACCATCCCCAAACTGATGGTCAATCTAATCGAACCATCCAAACCTTAGAAGATTTACTTCGTGCTTGTGTACTGGACTTCAAAGGGAATTGGGATCAACACCTCCCGCTCATTGAATTCTCTTACAATAACAGTTATCACAGTAGTATACAAGCAGCACCTTATGAAGCTCTATACGGGCGAAAATGTAGATCACCACTATGTTGGACAGAAGTGGGTGATACTCAAATTTCAAGATCCGATTTAATTCAGGAAACCACCGATAAGATTCACCAGGTTAAACAAAAATTGAAAGCTGCCCGTGACCGACAAAAGAGTTATGCCGATGTTCGCAGAAAACCGTTATCTTTTGAAATAGGTGATAAGGTATTTTTAAAAGTATCGCCATGGAAGGGTGTTATAAGATTTGGAAAGACTGGTAAACTAGCCCCGAGATACATCGGACCTTTTGAGATTGTCGCAAAAATTGGTCCCGTAGCTTACCGATTAAAACTACCCTTAGAACTGAGCACTATTCATGACGTGTTTCATGTAACGAATCTGAAAAAGTGTTTGACTGATGAAACGACAATAGTACCACTGGAAGATGTTCAGATCAACGAAAAGCTCAACTTCGTAGAGGAACCGGTAGAAATTGTAGACGCAAAAACCAAACAGTTACGACACAACAAAATTTCATAGGTAAAAGTTCGGTGGAATTCAAAACAAGGACCCGAATATACTTGGGAACGAAAGAACGAATTCCGAAAGAAATACCCACACCTGTTCCCTAAAAAGAAAACCGATGACACATTAAATTTCGAGGACGAAATTTCTTAACGGGGGGAGAATGTGACATTCGCGACAAAACGAGGTACACTATATTCATTACGTAACAAGTAAACGATAAATCGGTTAATTCGTAGTGCTTAAACGAGTAACCGACCGATACTAATTATGACCCGTATACATACTGAGGGGTCATATACGAGTTATATATATGTTATAGAGGCTAACATATTGATATTTAGGCCCCAGTACGTTTAAAACTCTTTAAACGAAAAAGGTTTCGTTTATCGATACGCTATAAGCTTAAACGCAATCGTTAATATCAAAACAAGCATTGTATCATCCGTTAAGCCAAAAAAGACTTATCAAACACTTATTTGAAATGTTTTAAGCGATCCATGAATATATTTTCGAATTTTACAAATGTATACTATATTTTTATAAATTTACACAAAAATGGCCGAAAAACACTCGTTTTCGCGATATTTGTCGTACCCGATATATTTTTCGCAGCAAAAACCGAACCCGAAATAAATTTGGATTGGCATTTCATGTACAGACACATAAATTGGGCCAAATGGGCCCAAGGGGAGGCCCAAATCAATTTGCGGCCGTCATTTTTATTATTAATATTATTATTAGAAACTTAATAAGAAAGTAACTTTAGATAATTGTCAACCACTTTTCCAGAACGTGAACAAGGGTAATCTGCTGTTCTTACACAAACCCAACAAAAACTTAAGGTATTTTGATTATTTTGATCCAATAATTGCATGTTTAGGCATGTTTAATAACGTATACACTTAGTTTGATTATCAAAAATCATTCCTAACAATGCAAAAATTCTAAAAATGGTCCAAAAATATTTTTTGATCATACACACGGTTGGGAATCAGAATCATACTCTTTTTTGGCCATAAACACGGATTAAGTTTGAAACGGCATTTTTACGGTTAGAAAGTTCGGTTTGAACCAAAAACCGAAACCCTAATTATCAAGGCTGTTACATGGATGATTTATGCTTGGTTTGATGTTATATGATATGTAGATATACTGAGTTTGCAACCCGAGACCCGGAGAGTCGTTTAAGCAAGCAAAACTCATCGAAAATCGACAAGGTAAACCCGTAACACTCGTTTAGGGGCTGTTTAGTATTAGGTTGTGACGTGCTTGTTGTTAGCTTGTGAAAACTTGCAGGAACATTAGGGATCATATAAATGAGTCCCTGTTCAAATTTGGTAATTTTTCGATAAACGGAGAATATTTGGTGAATTTATTTCCGTTTATGAGCGTTTATTTGGGAAAAATAGCTAAACATATTGAAAAATTATGAAACTTGGTTTTGGAGTTTAATATGTGATGGTAAGATCACTGGTAAAGTTTGGGAATCATTGGAAATGCCTAAGTATGGTTTGTACAATCATGGTTTAACCGAATTTTAACAGCCGAAAAACGCACAAAAAGGCATTTTGTCAAAAGAGTTAGGTTCTGGAAATTTTGCAGGGGCTATGTAATAACATTGAGGCCATTGGTAAAAATTATCGGATTTTTCGGAGGTCGTTTGATATAAACGGGCCATTTATTACACGATTATAACCTATTAAATGAATTTTTATAAATAATTAATTAATCATAAAATTTCTGAAAATATTTTTATAAAATTCTCCATGTCTTAATGTATTTTTACAAAAATTTACATAATTTATATATAAGTACATATTTAGTTATGATTAATCAAAGATTTAAATTATAATTGTTTTAACGAAACCGGCAGTTTTGTGTTTAACGGACTGACTGGTATGTCAAAATGTCAAAAGTGGTCAAATATCATATTTTTGAATGATATTGATAAAAAAGAACTTTTTACGAAAATTCCGGACAAATCGGGTGGATTGTGCGCGTTTTGTATAATCAAACCCGTGTGAAAACGGAAACGAACCCTGCAATCAAACCAGACACCGAAACCTTAAAATTCTTTCATAAATCAAATCATTTTATCAATCAATATATTTACTTAAGTTTATGTGATCTTACCTAATCCCGAAACGTATAAACGATCAACTGGGCTAGGCTCGGGAAACGGTGAAACTGAGCCAAATCCAGTTTTAAACATTTCATAGTATACAACGTCACAATCTAAGACTATGGTCATGTTCTGGGCCTAACAGCTATACCCAGATTATCTATACAGCCCGACTTAGCTTGAACACTGTACTAGTATTAACGATACGATACCGTTTATAGGAATCAGGCTATAAACGAGGCATCTGACTTATTGATACGTAATTTCCGTGCGAACTACGATAAGGTGAGTTTCACGACCCCCACTTTCTAAACTGTTTTACGAACTTTTGGGGTGAAAAGCATGTTTACATATACTGATATACTTGAAAACGTGTGATGACGTGGATTATCTAAGTACTAACACTTGACAAGTCCCCACAAACACAAGTGATTAACTTCGTGCCGGTGATGTGTGGATAGTACTATCGGTTTGACAAACCCAACTGACAGAGCCGGAGGGGTATGCCGGAACATATGTAAACCCAGTTGCACATTGTCATTATATTTTTACATACTGCTATGTGGTGTTAGACATAGTACATACTTGGGGCAAAGTGGCTGTTAAATGCCAACGGGAGTGCATGGGCAGTGGAGGCCATGTGTTTTAGCTCGTTTCGGTTTCACTTGTGGCTTAGTATAATACATCATACACATACATATATACATACACACTGTAAACTTTACGAACTCGTGTACTGATTTCATTGACACTCGTGAAACTTGAAACTCACCAACTAGACGTAGTTGATCCGTTTTAACATGCTTTTCAGGTAAAGCAAAAGTGGAATGATTTGCTTACATGCTTGGTGTTAGAAAGAAAGTTGAATAGCTGTGAATAGACGCTGATATAATACTGAATAAGAAGCTCGTAAACCGGTTATGTGTTTTTCACCTAGTTTGTAAACATAGTACCTACCAATGTAATATGATGTAATTTAGCTGTTGAATTTCTTTATAAACAATGTGGTTGATACCAGTGTTATCTGTTACATTCCCGTATTACGCTTCAGCAACTACCTAGTCGGGGTGTGACAATATGTTTATGATATATGGCTCTGGTGAGGAGGAACTCGTTGTAAAGGGTTACACTGATGAGAGTTTCCAAACTGATCGAGACGATTCTCGATCACAATCGGGATATGTATTCGTTCTAAATGGTGGTGCTGTCTCTTGGAAGAGCGCAAAACAAGATGTGGTAGCCTTGTCCACCACTGAATCAGAATACATCGCCGCCTCATTGGCAGCTCAAGAAGCTGCATGGATTAGAAAGTTCGTCTCCGATCTAGGGGTAGTCCATACCATTCTGGACCCTCTAGAAATCTTTTGTGATAACGAGGGTGCGATTACACAAATCAAGGAACCCCGTGCACATAAAAAGACAAGGCACATTGAGCGGAGATTCAACTACGTAAGGGATGAAGTTGAAAATGGAAAGATATGTATTCGCAAAGTTCACACCGATCAAAACATTGTGGATCCACTCACGAAGCTCCTTGAAAGGCCAAAGCATGAGGGTCATACTTGCGCCTTAGGACTTCGATATTTTAGTTATTGGATTTGATCTATTTTGTATTTGGATATCGGAACAATTGTTATCCTGGTTCATTCATATGATTATGGCTTATGATTATGACTTTTGAGTTATGTTCCATTTTAGCATGTTTAAATCCGTGAATAAGTTAATTATTCTAAATGTCCTTAGTCGTTCATATTTGTGGGAGCAAGTATGAAGGTAAGACTATTATGAACTTGGATTGGTGGATATTATAAGGCATGAATATAGAGCAAGGGTTTGCTACCAAGGTTCATAGATATTTATGGGATATAAATATTGGATTGACCCGCCCTCAAATTTTACTGCATGGAATCCTTGTGATTTGTGATCATAAGTAAATTTGAGTAAATGAGAACATCATAATATCCTCCGACCTGAGATACATATTGGGTCTTGATATTCATCGACTATTATACTTTGACATAGTTCTTCGCTGCTCTGAAACATGTCAGTACATAAGGCTGAGCTCAAGTGTAGTACAAGGTGATAGTGAGAGACGTATGTAGTCAATAGGGGATTTGTCCCTCTTATTCGTTGAGAGTTAAATGTCTAAGGCCTGAAAAGTTAAATCGACAGATAATGATCACTCTGTGTCTCTGGATTTAACATGACATTTGAGGAAAAAGGATAAATGATAGATTCACCTAAATCATTTCAAGTAAGGGACTTGAAAGGGATGATGATATTGAATGGAACTTCGTCTTACGTATTAGGGGTAGTAAACCGTTGTTAGGCGGTATTTCCTACTTGGATTAGTCTTCTATGTATTGTGCAAGTGGGAGATTGTAATCGGTTTGCCCAAGACACATAACAGAGTTGATGTGGCTAGTACGTTATGATCCAAGTCACGTCATACCACATAACAAGCTAGACAAACATCATAATATTTATTGTAGATATGATCTAACAAATAAATATTAACACTTATGAATTTAGAAAATGGGTTTCTAAATATTTGCACTTGAGGAATCGATAAATTATATGGATAATTTATTTAGAGAGATTATCTTATGATATTATTTAAGTTGGTTAAATGATATATATATGATAATGGTTGTAGTATGTTGCATGAAACTTATGGCATGTTAAAAGTGTTAAAAGTCACAAAGTTTCAATAGGCCTGTGACTAATACATGGAGTATTAGTCCTGTGAACTAATACATGGAGTATTAGTTCTGCGACTGATACATGGAGTATTAGTTATGAGACTAGTACATGGGGTATTAGTCTGTTTCCAGGAAGAAGAGAAAATAATTACTGGTAGGACCAGCCAACTTTTGGGTGGAAACTTCCCACCCATTTGTTTGAAAGTTTTCTCTTATTAATATCTTCTTGGGACACAACAAATGCACACCCAACCACATTACATGCAATATTGTTCTCCCAATCCTCCCTCTCTCTCTCTTTGATTTCGGCCAAGAGTCATCAAATCCTAGCAAGCAAGGTGTTTGTTGAAGGCTTGGAGGGTATACAAGCTTGAGGCACTTCTCCATTGAAGGCTAGCTATTCAAACCGTCATCTCCTTCATCTTCTTGCCTCTTGAAAGGTTGTATTACATAAACCCCCTATGGATGTTGGTTTCGTATGCATGCAAATTCGTATTTGGATCCGGGGCTTTGGGTTTTACATATAAAACAGGTTTTATATTAATCAAAATAACAAGATTTTAAATTAATTAATCCGCTGCGTTTTTCATATAAATGGCTTTATATGGCTTTGATAATCTTGTTAAAATTCAACAATGGTATCATATGTAAAACCCAAGCCCCGGATGCATATACGAACTACATGCACACCAAAACATCAACCATAAGGGGTTTATGTAATACAACCTTCCAAGAGGCAAGAAGATGAAGGAGATGACGGTTTGGGTGGTTCCGCTTTAGCTTTTCCTTTGACCTTACCCCTGACGTGTCCCTTACCTCTAGCAACCTTTGCTTTAGGTTCCGGGTGATGCCTCTTCACCGATTGTGTTTCTTCCATATGACATGCATGAAGCGCTCGAACCGTTTCGAAGCGTTCCACCCTAGCTTGAGCAAGGAACATTTCCTTAAGTTGGGTGATCATGTCATATGCCCCATGATGTTCAAAATCCTTTTGAATCTCAGGAATCATAGTTCCCAACATGAGACAAGAAACTTGCACGAATCCTCAGTGTATTTTAACCAATCGTTATATGCATCAAAATCGTCAATGTTTGGTTCATCGGGAATAGGATCGTTCTATATGTAGGACCTTTTTTCTTGTTTGAGAACAATTCTCAAATTTCGATACCAATCCATAAAATTATTATGGTTAAGACGATCCTTATCAAGTATAGCTCTTAGTGATAGGTTATGCACGGTTGGGATAATTGCTTAAGGTGGATTGTTGATAGCGGCCATCTATAAAAGAATTTAACAAAGTTCAATTTAGTATTTTCGATATCAATAAATTTTAATCTTTAATACCCTTTAAAGTCTCCAAGACAATTAATGATTAAAATCTAGAATCCAACATTTCATTCAAATAGTAGTTAGGTGACCTTTATCCTACTATTTAAATTAACAAGGTAGTCAACGTTCGACAATTGCAACATTTTGCAACTTCTAGTTTTATGGGATCGGTTAAACATCATATGTTTTGTTTGCATGTTTAATCCCATCAACACCTTTGAACGCCATGTGTCGGTGACCCTATTCACATGGTTTCCAAATCAAGTCGTCTTACTTACACACACGTGTGAGTTTACACATACAAGTGGGTAGGTGACCCTCATCCCACAAGTATTGTAAAACCACCTCAAGATCACAAGTTTTCTTGAATGTGTTTAGGTGACCCTTACCCCACATCAAGTCTACAAGTGACTTAAGTATCGTATAAAAGGACGGTGTTCAACTTTTTTTAAAAGGGATTTTAATTTTCAAAAATTCTAGATTGGAAAACTATGTACCTTGCATTTGCGTGCATTCAAATGTATGGTACTTTATTTGAAAACCCATTTTCAAATTTCCTTTTAATAAAACCCATTTTATTGTGAAATTATTATCCTTTAATAAAACCAATTTTATTACCTAATGATTTCTAAGGAACAAATTTTATGCAATTTGTTGATATTAAGTTTGTTAATTATCCATATCCAAATAAGATAAAACAAAAAAATATAAACCAACCATGCAAGCATAAATAAACAACCACAAGTTTATAACCTTAGCCACCTAATCTTGGACACACTTGTTGACTGAAACAAGTGTGCCAAAAGGTCTCTCCTAAAGGACGAGAAATGACACAAGGCATGTGTCGGTGAACACCCACTTGATCCCGCATCCATATGCTCCAAGTGCCCACCTTGTGTTGTGTCCTTTCTTCTTTATTTGGGCTTCCAATTGGGCTCCAACTTCAGCTCCTTGCTTCCTTGGGCCTCCACGTTTGGGCTTTGGCCTTTGGGCTAAAATCCCATCTTGGACTATAAGGTCTATTAAGGCCCAAAATCAAAACCGTAACCTTGTTGCATCTTCTTTTACAAAAAAATATATCCTAATACATTTTTCTCTAGTAAAAGAAATACATCTAATCTACTTATTATTACAAACCAAAGGAAAAGAATCTAAAGGTTAGCTTAAACGACCCGTGCTTTGGTTGTGGTGAGATAGGATATTGGGAAGGGGATTTTCCAACCTATCTCAAAGAGTTGAAAGAGAAGAGGGATGCGGGGCAAACCTCGGGTACAAATTTCATGATTCATATTGATCTTAATGTTATTTCTTCTAACACATGGGTATTGGATACCGGATGTGGAACCCATATTTGCAACTTGTTGCAAGAGTTCAAAGAAATAAACATTTCAAGAAAGGAGATACAAGTCTCTTCATGGGAAACGGAGCAAAGGTTGATGTCGAAGCCCAAGGAGACTAGGAATATTATCTCTGTTTCTGTATTAAGACAATTTGGTTATGATTTGAAGTTTGTAGACAATGGTATTTGTGTTTTCATGAATGATGTCTTTTATTTTAAAGCAATGCCTTCTAATGGCATTTATTAATTGGTTCATGATAACACATCCTTTGATAACATGTTGTACCAATCTAACACCAAGAAACTCAATGTGGATTTGAGTAAGACTTATCTTTGGCTTTGTCGCCTTGGTCACATAAACAACGGTCGCATAAGTACACTTCAAAAGAATGGTCTTTTGGAATCAAATGTTGATTCATTTGATAAGTGTGAATCTTGTTTACAAGGAAAGATGACCAAGGAACCCTTTAGTGGAACTAATGAAAGGGCTAAAGACTTATTAGGTATCATAGATTCGGATGTATGTGATCCTTTTAAGACAATGACAAGGAATGGTGAAAGATACTTCATTACCTTTACCAACGATTATAGTCGCTATGGGTATGTGTTCTTGTTAAGACACAAAGATGAAGCCTTTGAAATGTTCAAAGTCTTTCAAAATGAAGTAGAAAATCAAATCAATAAAACCATCAAAGTACTTCGTTCGGATAGAGGAGGTGAATACCTTAGTTGTGCTTTTCAAGATCATCTTAGGAGTTGTGGAATTATCTCACAACTCACTCAACCCGGAACACCACAAATAATGGTGTGTCCGAGAGGAGGAATCGAACTCTATTGGATATGATTCGATCTATGATGGCTAGAAGCACATTAACTCTATCATTTTGGGGTTTTGCATTGCTCTCGGCAGCCCGTATTCTAAATATGTCACCGACCAAGAAAGTGGACAAGACACCTTTTGAAATATGGCATGGAAGGGTTCCATCATTATCATATTTAAAGGTATGGGGTTGTGAGGCTTATGTTAACCACAACACCCAAAACAAACTTGAAAGCCGATCCACTAAGTGTATCTTTGTAGAATATCCAAAAGACTCTATGGGATATTATTTCTACAATCCAAACGAGCATAAAGTGTTTATTGCTCGAAAGGTTGTGTTCTTGGAAAGAAAGTTCCTTAAGGAAGGAGCTAATAGAACTGTGGAACTCGAAGAGGATTGAGAACCACAAGTCGATACACATTTGGTTGACACTAGCAATCAACAAGAGGTTGTTGATGATGATCAAATGGTTGATCAAAACACACAAAGCGTTTGCAAGTCCGGTAGAATTAGCACCCCACCTGAAAGATATGGATTTTTCATGGATGGATGCTACATGGTAGATTCGGATGAACCCACCACATACCAAGATGCAATGTCGCAATCTGATTGTGATAAATGGCTGGAAGCCATGAACGTTGAGATGCAATCCATGCATGACAACCAAGTATGGGACTTGGTTGTTCCACCTCCTAATTCCAAACTGGTTGGAAGCAAGTGGGTTTTCAAGAAGAAGACTGACATGCATGGAAACTTGGATACTTATAAAGCTAGACTCGTAGCAAAGGGTTTCACTCAAACTCAAGGGGTTGATTATGATGAAACTTTCTCGCCCGTGGCGATGCTAAAGTCTATTAGGATATTATTTGCCATAGCCGCATATTATGACTATAATATTTGGCAAATGGATGTCAAAACCGCTTTTCTAAATGGACATCTTGAAGAAGATGTCTATATGGTTCATCTCGAAGGTCTTGTCGATCCACAACATCCTAATAAAGTATGCAAGTTAAAGAAATCAATATATGGGTTGAAACAAGCATCTAGAAGTTGGAATCATCGTTTTGATGAAGAAGTAAAGAAATTTGGATTCATCAAGAACGCTGATGAGGCTTGTGCGTATAAGAAAGCTAGTGGGAGCATCATTACTTTCCTAGTATTGTATGTTGACGACATACTTTTGTTTACACAATTTAACAAAGCTCAATTTTAGTATTTTTGATATCAATTCACAAATTTTAATCTTTAATACCCTTTATGTCTTTAAGACAATTAATGATTAAAATCTAGAACCCAACGTTACATTCACATAGTAGTTAGGTGACCTTTATCCTACTACTGAATTAACATGGTAGTCAACATGCAACCCTTTGCAACTTCTAGTTTTATGGGATCGGTTAAACATCATATGTTTAGTTGGCATGTTTACTCCCATAAATACCTTTGTACGCCATGCTTCGGTGACCCTATAGCCATGGTGTCCAAATCAAGTCGTCCTACTTACATACACGTGTGAGTTTACATATACAAGTGGTTAGGTGACCCTCATCCCACAAGTATTGTAGGACCACCTCAAGATCAAAAGTTTTCTTAAATGTGGTTAGGTGAACCTTACCCCACATCAAGTCTACAAGTGACTCGAGTGTTGTATAAAAGGATGGTGTTTAACTTGTTTTAAAAGGGATTTAAGTTTTCTAAATTCTAGATTGGAAAACTATGTACCTTGCATTTGCATGCATTCAAATGTATGGTACTTTATTTGAAAACCCATTTTCAAATTTCCTTTTAATAAAACCCATTTTATTGTGAAATCATTATCATTTAATAAAACCAATTTTATTACCTAATGATTTCTAAGGAACCAATTTTATGCAAGTTATTGATATTAAGTTTGTTAATTATCCTTATCCATATAAGATAAAACAAAAAATATAAACTAACTATGCAAGCATAAATAAACAACCACAAGTTCATAACCTTAGCCACCTAATCTTGGCCATACTTGTTAACCGAAACAAGTGTGCCAAAAGGTCTCTCCTAAAGGACGAGAAATGACACAAGGCATGTGTCGGTGAACTCCCACTTGATCCCGCATCCATTTGCTTCAAGTGTCCACCTTGTGTTGTGACCTTTCTACTTTATTTGGGCTCCAACTTCAGCTCCTTGCTTCCTTGGGCCTCCACGTTTGGGCTTCGGCCTTTGGGCTAAAATCCCATCTTGGACTATAAGGTCCATTAAGGCCCCAAACCAAAACCGTAAACTTGTTGCATCTTCTTTTATAAAAAAATATACCCTAATACATTTTTCTCTAGTAAAAGAAATACAACTAATCTACTTATTATTACAAACCAATATGAATGAATAAATAGATTACAAACCCAAATAAAATAATATTACAACCAAATTAAATATTGAATAAATCACAACACAAACACACATCCAAACACAAGGTCATGGCTAGGTTATGAACATCCAAAAGTACATCCAAATATGCAAGTATTACATCTCTAAATGGATCCCCTTGTGAACCTCAAAGTTTCGGCCAAGGATAAGAGAAACCGAAAGTTTCGGGTTTTGTCCAAACAAAACAACCAATCATCCAAATGACTTAATTCTTCAAGATTATCACATGCATGTAAAGTATAACCTTGAAGAACCAAGGGGTAACAAAAAGCCCCAAAATTTCGGCCATATGGTGAACCAGACATCTCACTCTCAATGAATAAGAAGGACAAATCCCCTATTGACTACATACGTCTCTCACAATCACCTCGTACTACACTTGAGCTCAACCTTATGTACTGACATATTTCAGAGCAGCGAAGAACTAAGTCAAAGTATAATAGTCGATGTATATCAAGACCCAATATGTATCTCAGGTCGGAGGATACTATGATGTTCGCCTTTACTCAAATTTACTTATGATCACAAATCACAAGGATTCCATGCAGTAAAGTTTGAGGGCGGGTCAATCCAATATTTATATCCCATAAATATCTATGAACCTTGGTAGCAAACCCTTGCTCTATATTCATGCCTTATGAATATCCACCAATCCAAGTTCATAATAGTCTTACCTTCATACTTGTTCCCACAAATATGAACGACTGCGGGCATTTAGAATAATTAACTTATTTATGGATTTAAACATGCTAAAATGGAACATAACTCAAAATTTATACATAAGTGCTAGTATTTACTTGTTAGATCATATTTACAATAAATATTATGGTGTTTGTCTAGCTTGTTATTAGGTATGACCTGACTTGGATCATAACATACTAGCCACATCAACTCTAATATGTGTCTTGGGCAGACCGATTCCTACAATCTCCCACTTGCACAAGATACATTGAAGATTGATGCAAATAGCAAATACCGCCTAAGAACGGTTTACTACCCCTAATACGTATGACGAAGTGCCATTCAATAACATCATCCCCCAATGTTTTCTTAGTTTCACCACTGAAACCCACTAGCACCAACTTTCTCGGGATGATTTCCGAGTCCGGGATGTTCATTTTCTGTAGTACGTCATGTTGGATGATGTTGACCGAGCTTCCACCATCGACTAGGATCCTGCGCACATAATGGTCAGCAATAAATATAGTTACAATCAAACTGTCGTGTTGAGTATCCTGAATGCTTGTCTTATCTTCTTCATCAAAGAAGATTCTTTTGTCAATCGTCAAAGTAGTGGATATGACTGGTCGTTCTCCATTCTCCAACTTTGTTTCTTTTGCGTGTCTTTTTGCTGAGGAGAAAGAAGTACCGCATATGTCTGAGACACCGGAGATGAAGTTGATTACTTGTGCGTCTGGTGGGGGCGGAGTTGCTTTCTGTGGTACATCTTCAGGATCCTGGATCCTAGACTTTTTTCTTCCCAAGAGCTCTTTGAAATGGCCCTTGCTTAGGAGGTATCCAATTTCCCTCCTTAAACCAATACAACCTTTTGTCTGATGGCCGAAGTCTTCATGGAATGCACACCACTTGGACTTGTCTTTGAAGGATGTTGTTTTCTCATTTTTTCGGGGCCACCTCGCTTTCTCTCCAAGATCCTTCATGGCACAAATCAAACCATGAGTATCAACAGAGAAGCATTACTCGAAAAGACTTGGGTAGTCCTCATCATCTTCTCCTACTTCAACTGCCCGGACATTTTGATTGTTGAATTTTGAGTACGGATTTGAGTCGTTGTTCTTGTATGAGGATCCTTGTTTCTGGTCAGATGGCTCTTGTTTTGTTGGAGCTTCTAATCGTTCTTGGATCTTCTTGTCATCCTCTAGCCTTATAAATCTGAGTGCCCTGTTTCTGACTTCATCTAAAGTCCTGCATGGGGTCATCACAAGATCATCATAAAATGGGGAGCCCCTTTGAAGTCCCATCTTGAATGCTTCAACAGCCGTAGCCATATCAAGACTAGGGATCTCTAGGGCCTCCCTGCCAAACCTTGTAACAAAATTCCTAAGGGATTCATTATAAGGTTGGACAACTCTATACAAATCACTAGTTAACTTCTCAAATTTCCTGCAACAAGAAAATTGGCATTTGAACAAGTTAACTAAATGTGAAAAAGAGGTAATGGAAAAGGGAGGAAGACTTAGCAGCCATTTTAATGTAGATCATGTTAGTATGGATCCGAAACCCTTGCATAGACAAGCCTCCTTGAGTTTTTCGGGAATTTGATTGATTTCCATTCTCTCCCTGTATTAAGCCCACATGCTCTTCGGGATCAGTTGTCCCATCATACACCTTCATGTAGTGGGTCTGAAATCGTATTGGGACTTCAGCATCACAAATAGGTGGAGCAAATCTGCACAACTTGTGGCTTCCTTCTGGTATTTCAGGGATCGGACGGACCACTCCTGGCACGCTGGATATCATATCCTTAAGCTTCTGAAGTTCCTTAGCCATAGCCTGGTTGATACCTGTATCCTGCATAGAGCCAAGGTTAGTGTCTAAGGATATATGATTATACATGTTACCTCTCGTTTGATTGAACGTTGGTATCCCAGAAGTGTAGCCAAGATAAGAAGCATCTGCTATACGAGTTGGTCCACCATAGGCAATGGTTTGCATGGGGATTATGTCTCCTTCATGAACCTCTAAGGATCTTTGATATTGCACCCCAGAGGATCTTGATTCTGCCATAAGGATCCTTGATTCACCTTGGATGATCCTTGGTGATACATCCCAGAGGATCCTGGTTGAAGGAACGAGGATCCTTGAGTTTGCTGACCCATGGATCCCTGTTGAAGGAAAGATAATCTTTGTTGAAGGAATGAGGATCCTTGAGTTTGCTGACCCAAGGACCCCTGTTGAAGGATAGGTGATCCTTGTTGAAGGAACGAGGATCCTTGAGTCTGTTGAGCCACAGATCTTGGAGTAGTGAAATCCAGAATCCTTGACATCAAAGGAGTCTGATCCTCTAGTGGCCTCTTATTCTTCTTGAGATCTTCAATTTCACGTAGGATCTTCTGGTTGGTTTTGTTCTGCTGCTCCATGTATGCCTTAACCTGTGAAAACATAGCAGAAACATCATTGTTAGAGTTAACCACAGATGTGGCAGCAGTAATTTTTGAGCCCTGGAAGACTGGAATTTGTGTCTTGTTTCCAGCAGCAGCAGCCCTCGGTGCTCCTGTGATTGGAGGAGGCATCGGCGGCAAAGTTCTTGATGAGAGAGGAACCGGAGATGGCATGGTTGATGAAGCAGAGGTTGATTGAGAGGCCATTGATGGTGATATGGGTATGAAAGGTTGAATATTGATTAGGTATTTTCTGGATTATATCACCAATTGCCCCACGATAGGTGTCAAATTGTTTTGGACAAAAATCCGCTAAGGATAATGTATCCAAATATGTTATGTGAGGATTAGTGCTATGATGATAATAATGAATATATGAACGAAATAGAGATGAACACTGTGATTTGTTACGAGGAAAAGCCCTTGATCTTGGTCGGATCGCCGGCAAAAAAACCCCGGGTGATGACAAATCGTCTGTCACCACTTTACTAATCAAAAAACAAGGTTATAAGGGTTGGAAGCTTTGATCAGTGATTACAATGATGTCTAAGTGTGTGTGTATGCTGCTGAATTCATAGTGAATTGTGTGTGTTTTCATAGCTGATCATAGCCTCAATATATACATGAAATAGAATAACTAATTCTCCTATTTTCTAGCCTTCAATCAAGCCTTTCCTTAATTATAGTTGTTTCCTTCATTATCCATGCATTTTATTAATTTGATTGCGAGATTATAGGTTGGACCTGGTAATTAGCCGTTGTACCTACCAAAAATATTAACATAACAAAGGAAAATCTTTAATAAATAATAAGTACTGAGGATCGTTGATCTTGACAGGATTCACAACATATTCTATGGATAATTGATCCATATTATATGCCAGGATAACATATCCACAATGTCAAATTTCCGTGCACTAACAATGACCACGTTGATTACCCGCACGTCTGATGATGATGTCGTTTCATGGCGACGGTGATCGATGATTATGATGATGATAACCACAATAATACATGATAATGATGATAACTTTCTGATGCTGATCAGCATCATAACAAATATGGCGATGATGATAACCTAGAATATGATAATGATACAAAACTACATACTTATTCATTATGATAATGATAACACTAGAATGTTATGAGCTTCTCTATTACGAAGTTGTAAATCTTATCTAGAAAATCTTACTAATGGTTCAATAATGTATAAAATTTTAATTTTATTTAAAAAATACGATTTATTAAGGTGAACTCAACTTTTAACGAAATTTATACCGGAATGTTAGCAAAAAAAACCTAAAAGTAAGACTATGTTTTTATACTATTTTTTTAAAAATTTAAATATAATAAGTTATAAAACAAAAACCAAAATATATATATAATTAAATGTGTAGAAAAAAATAAAAAAAAATAAAATAAAAATTCAAACCAATCTCAGTGATAAAACCCCTTTACTTCTAAACCCTAAATCTACTTCTAACTTCGCTTTACTGTAAGAATATTTGTAATTCGTATTTACTATAATTCATAGACATCGCTTATTTTGGTAAGAACCTACAGACTCGTCCGACATAAAAATGCCACGTCTCAATAATGGCGTTAAGTTCCTTGTAAATATCGACAACGATTCCATGAGTAGGATGGTATGTTAATGTTATCTGGTTAATTTTTTTTATGAAAGATTTTACAGTTTTGCAACATATACATTCTAAGAACATTTTTTGTGTTACTTATAGATCATTCCTAAAGCTGTTCAACCAATATTTGCTGACATGAAATCAAATACTGACTGTTGTTTTATTTATGATCAAAGTGGTAGAACGTTTTCTGTAGTTATAATCAAAGTACTTGATGACTTTTATTTTGGAACCGGTTGGACTGAATTAATCAGAGAATGTTGTATAGAAGCTGGAACATATGTTGTTTTTGAGCTCATGTCAACAATTATGTTGAATATGTTTACTTTCAAAAGAAACGTAAATGATCAATCCGGTACTGTGTTATGTATTCCAGTCAGAAACCGACACGTCCATTACTTGGTAAGTTTTTAATTTTTGTTTTTAATGATTATCTATTAATTAACATGTTTAACATGATTTCCTTGAGTGGTACGTGATTCAAAAAATTGGTGAAAATTACATGAATGGAATGGGTTGTAAGCTTTTCGAGCTTATTGCTCCAGATAGATGTATGTTTAAAGTTTCATGTCTTTGGGATGGAATGGGTCGTAGGCTAGAGGATGGATAGATTGAGGTTTTTAAACAAACCAACTTGAAAGGTGGTTCGTTTGTTGTGTTTGAAATCATATAAGATATTACATTTCATATTAATGTCTTTCATGAAGATGGCATGGAATTTATCCTTCCTGGTCCAAATCAGCTGTTTCTCAACTATCAATTAAGCAATCAAGGTAGTTCCTTCCAAAACCCAATTCATCTTGATGAGCAAAATGATGACTCTAAAATCTTCTTCGACATGAACGTCACTAAGAAATTGGTAAATTGAATTTTTAAATTTCTTTTTTATTTACAAGTATATTCGTTTAAATTTTAACTTTATAATATATTTGAAATTTACTTTTAACATCGTCTTCCGGGTCACATTTCTTCCAAGATTGATGCCTATGATGGAATGCTAATCACTTTGGTCAATCCCAAAGGTCGTAAAAAATGGAAACTTCATAGTGAAGTGTCGGAATTGAAATTCAGATATTGTTTACCAAAATGGAAAAATTTCAAGGAGGAATATGAATTACAGATTGTTGATAAGTGCAGATTTGAGTATGACTTCAATGAAGGTACTTTGTTAGTTTCAAAAGTTGATTAGTGATTTGGTGATGTGTTTGGTGATTTTTGGAACATTTGTGATTTGGTCACTTTGGGAAATATGTGTATGGTTGTATTGATACACTTTTTAGTTTATTGTGTTAAATGTTGGTTGGTTAGTTTATATATGCTTTACTTTTATAGTTTCTTGTAACATCTATTTTGTTATTCACTCTTATTTTGTTTCATGGGATGTATTGTAATGGTGCCTTTTGTATGAAAACTTTTAATGAATGGTAATTATGGAGTATCTTAAAACAAATCGTAAAAACAAAAAACACTTTGTTAAAAACGCTTGTGATACGCTTATTAAATCGTAAACAACACTTGGTTAAATCTAAAAATTAAACAAAAAACACTTTGTTAAAAAACACTATTACGCTTGTAACACGCTAATGTACATAAACATATATAAATATCCTAATACGCTAGTAACACGCTTATCCCTTCTAATTTAAATTAAAAACTATGCCAATAATCTATTGGTTCTTAATCTATTGTTAAAAACGCTTGTGATACGCTTATTAAAATATGTTATATATTTGTTCAAACGAGTCTATTACGCTTGTAACACGCTAATGTACAAAAACATATATAAATATCCTAATACGCTAGTAACACGCTTATCCCCTTTAATTTATATTAAAAACCATCTTTTATCAAAGTGTCTATTTTCAGCCATAGGTTCTCTGCCGTAAAAACTATGCCAATAATCTATTGGTTTTTAATTAAAAGGGAGACAAAACTCAAAAAGCTCCAAAATATTGGCTCCAAATATTCAAAAACTCCGAATTACATTTAACACTCCAAAAATCAAATTACACTCCAAATTATTAAAAAACATTTCCACTCCACAAATTAATCAGACGACACAATCGAAGAAGAACAATTGAAGATGAATCTTATATATGAAATAATCGAAGAAGAACATGTTTTATACTTTGATGTGGAAGCCAACGACGACGACGACGACGGCGCTCAATCAGACAACACTGAAGGCTACTCCAGCGAGGAAGCCAACGACCACGACGGTCAAGGAGACGATGATATAGCGACGATGGCTATCGAACCCATCAATAGTTTTGCTACTACGAAAAAACCTACAAGGGGGTTGACGAGGTTACCTAAGCTACGTATCGATTATGCAAACTCTAGTGGTGTCAGACTGGCAGTGGAGTTTGATAATCTTGATAGGTTCACTGGCCAAACCAAATCAAAGTTTGAAAGTTTTTCACGGGATGTTGTAAGGGAAGTAGTTGGCTTGAGACATTTAAGTTGGAGGGAGGTCACAAAGGAGCTTAGAGATAAACTGTGGGAACAAATAACAGTTATTCGGTTATTTTTATTTGTGCATTTTATATATGTTTGATGCAAAAATATTTTGAGAAGTAATTTACCTTTACTGTATTATATTATGCAGAAATATTTTGAGATTGAGGCGTGTCACAGGCCTTCCGTGATGAATCGGCTCGGACACCTTCTTCGGGATTTCCGAAGAAAAATGTATGCCAAATACATTATGCTGAACATCGGTAAACCTCTGAAGCTGAAGGCGATACCCAAGGGATACAAGACGATGATCAGGCAAGGAGACTGGGATCGCTTCGTTGAGTACACACAATCAGAGCAGTTTCAGGTATAAATCCTCTACTCTGCAAACGTAGATTGATCGAGTATATATGGTTTATGTTTTTTTAAATTTAATGAAATGATTATAATGTGTGGTTGAAGAAAAATCGACTTCATCAAAGGGAGCTCGAGCAAAGAATGTTTTTAATCATCACATGGGACGAGGGGGTTATACCGACCTTTGAGAGAAACTAGTAATCACCGTCAGCTGCTTTCTCTCTAGTTCAATGATTTGTTCGTTATGTGTCTAATGCATGACCGTCAGCTACTTTCTCTTGAATATTTTACATGGTCAAAAAGAAGGAAATTGAACCGGATGAGATCCCTGGCCGTGCATTAATGTGGATGAAAGCAAGAGAGGACAAAGATGGTGCATACAAGAATGCTATTGTCGAAGGCGTGGCAACCAAATTAGTATGTTTTAGTATTAAACTTTTTAAATCATGTTAAAGTCAATTCACTGCCTTATATTGGTGTCAAACAAACATGAGTCTGTCTAACTTTTCTCAACACTTGATGTGGATACATAAGCGTGTTACTAGCGTATTAGAATATTTATATATGTTTTTGTACATAAGCATGTTACAAGCGTAATAGACTCGTTTGAACAAATATATAACATATTTTAACCTAATTGTTTACAAAGTGTTTATTTACTTACAGTAGTTCATGAAATCTGACGTTTTATGCTTGTAAGGAATCGCCAGTTTGACATTTGTTTTCTTGCAGGTTCAGCATGAGGAGCAGATCGCCTCCGGAGCCCTGACACTTGAACCGTGCACAGATGTCGTCACCTTAGTGCTTGGAAAAGAGAAATGTGGGGTTTTAAAAGGGATTGGGTACGGATTGACAGCAGGTAAATATCGGGGTGTGAGTCGGGTAAAAGGTTAGTTTAAGCAACGGATTGCCCAACTTGAGTATGAGGCGGTGTAGAGAGATGAAGTGGTGAACAGGTTGACGACTCAACTTGAATCTACGAATGCTATGCTAGCAAGCCGTGAGAAGGAACAGTTAGCATTTAAGGCCAGGTTCAGACATCTCGAAGGATTGTTGCCGCAAATGTCGGCAAGTCAAGTAAGTGACGTATGCTACATATTAATTAATGCATTCGACATACATAATTGGCACTGTTTTTGTCACAATTCTTAGGTAAATCCTGTTCCCAATCAGGTTGGTTCTAACCAAAGTACTAGTGCTGTGGCGCAAAATAAAATGCCAGCACCAGTAAGTATCTGACAGTTTCTTTGTTTATTACAACTTTCCATGTGATTTTTCATTTTCCATAACCTAATAAGTTGATTTGTAGGCCAGTTCTGTGGGAAACATCTTAACCTCAGGTGAGGCTGTGCAACAAGAATCCGCTACTCAGGTAAGCATTTTATAGTTTGATTGATTTTTTTAATAATTAACTTTTCATGTGAGTGTGCTGATTTTGCATAAGTTAATTGTAGGCCAAGTTTGTGGATAAAATAGTTGTCGAAATGGTACTCACTCCCCAGATCGCGACATCAGTAAGTATTTAACAATTTCAGTACTTTTTAAAATTCGTTTCCAATGTGAGTGTGCTCATTTTCTATTACCGAATTGCAGGCCAAGTCCATGGAAAAAAATGTTGACCAAAAGGTAGTCGATCCCCATAGCGCGACATCAGTAAGTATTTGGCAATTTCAGTTTTTATATTTTATAATCTAATAAGTTTAACAATTTCAATTTCTTTTATATTTCCAATAAAGACTGTAGAGAACAATGTTGACCAAGCATCAACACAACTACACCACAATCCGGATAGTAACGGCTCGAAAAAACCAAGTATTTGGCAATTTCAGTTTTCCCTTTGATTGTTGATTGATTTCCATCCATAAGCTGATTCATTGAATGGTTTTTAGGTAAAACGGAGAAGCCGTAAAAGAAAAGTTGATGTATTTACGGATGAAGCTTCCCCACCTACTGAAATAAAGGTATGTATTGCGCGAAACATTTACCCACCAACATGGCATATCCATGGGTATGTACTTATATCAACTAAGCCATCTTAATTTCACATGCTTGTTTATAGGTGTATGAGTGTGTTTGTGTGTGCATGACAAGCGTAACAAGGTGGCACGTGGTACAGTTCATTGGTCACCGGTTCCACAACAGTTGCATGGAAAAGCAATCCCGGAGGGTTGCTATAAACTTAGTATTGATGAAGCCATTAAGGAACAAGCAATTATTCCTTGTGAGGCAGGTGAAATTTTGATTGTTGGCGACACAACTGGTACTTTTGTTGCTTTGCTAGAACACCTAATCTTATGTGACCAAGAGGTTTGTTCCCTTTTAACTTAACCGAACAAATATCTATGTTCATTTTCATTTAGTTTAAAAAATGAACACTTGTGTTCGTTTATGTTCGTTTGTTTATAATCTAAACTAACGTAATTGAACAAAGATAAACGAACTTCCTGCCGAAAGGTTCACGAACAGTTAAACGAACGTTCTGTTCGTGTGCAGGCCTACTATTTTTTTTCTATTCAATTACAAATATGACATTAATTATACATATTTGTTTTTCATATTCTGTTGTTCCAGCTACCACCACTCCCATCCTCAAAAGAACCAGACAGAGTTGGCAAGAAGGCAAAGGCAAAGTACACAACGATGGACAGGGTGACCAAACAGAAGACAAGGAGCAGTGCCAAGAAAACCGACGCCTTAGCTAGTATATAGGTAGTCGTTATAGCTGTTTTATATTACTACACAAAAAATAAAAATAATTATATATTGCCTAATTACACACAATTTGGCCACATATAACACATTAAATAGGTGTGGCCAAAAGTAAGACAATAGCCACACCTGAAATTACAAAAATTAGAGTCTATAAATAACCATTAGCCACAACAAAAACATTTTTGTGTGACGAAAGGGTACCAAAAACATTGGCCACACTTTCAACAGTTGATTTTTGTTTGTGTGGCGGAACGAGATCAAACGTCATTGGAAAATCACTGTGTGTGACGAAAAGTATGATAATAGCCACACTTTATATTACAAAAGCATTATGTGTGACAAACGGTAAGACAATGGCCACTCCCCAAACTACAAAAGAGTGTTTGAGTGGCAACTTCACATTTTTAGCCACATTGATAATAACCTCCAGTGTCTGTATGATACGTTTGGCCACACAATACATCACTATGTGTGACGAAACATTTGACAATAGCCACACTTTAAATTAGGAAAAGCATTATGTGTGACAAACGTTAAGACAATGGCCACACCACAAACTACAAAAGAGTTTTTGACTAGTAAGTTCACCTTTTTAGCAACATTGATAATAACTTCCAGTGTCTATAAGATATGATTAGCCACACAGTACCTCACTATGTGTGACGAGAAGTTTGACAATAGCCACACTTTAAATTACAAATAGCATTATGTGTGACAAACGGTAAGACAATGGCCACACCATAAACTACAAAAGAGTTTTTGACTAGCAAGTTCACATTTTTAGCCACATTGACAATAACCTCCAGTGTCTATATGATATGATTAGCCACACAGTACCTCACTATGTGTGACAAAAAGTTTGACAATAACCACACTTTAAATTACGAAAAGCATTATGTGTGACAAACGGTAAGACAATAGCCACACTATAATCTACAAAGGAGTGTTTGAGTGGCAAGTAAACATATTTAGCCACTTTTAATGTAATATCCAGTGTCTATATCATATAATTAGCCACTCTATTATTAAATTTAAGTGGCCATTTCTTTGCTATATCCACACGGTATAGGTCACAATGCAAGCTTAACACAACCCTATTGGCCACATTATTATAAAATTCATGTGGCTCTATACGTGCATTGGTCACTCATAGAAAACAGTCATGTGGCCATTTTCTACCGTTTAGCCACACTTATTGGAGAGGCTTCTTGATGGCCAGAAACTAATGCCTGTACCCTTTAGCTACACTTATTACCACATAAGGCCACTAAAAACTGTGTGTGGCCATATCATACCTACGGTGTCGCGACCTTTGGCCACATATGACCTGAACCAAATGTGCGTGGCTGAAGGCCTACGGCCACACTTTTATCGTGTGACCAAAGGTCAATTTTCACGTAGTGTTTAATGGTTATTCCTTTCTTTAGCTATGCGCGACTAATTGTTTAATAAAAACAATATTAATTACTGCTCTAGCCATGCTTAACTACTCTTAAGCGTCGAAGCCGGTTTTACTTCATTGATATTTAACCGGTTAGTTAATCGTTATTCATTAACCTTTAAAGTATCTTTCATTATTTAATAAAGTCCAAGGGCTTCTATGTAATTAATCATTTTACTCTAAGTCCAGGGACCTTTCTGTCATTTTTTCAAACTTCATTTATTATCCGATCTCTTAACCAATGGGGGTTCATTCGTTGACTTGTCTAACGAAGGAGCATTAACGAAAGGGGAGCTTGTTCGTTAGTCTTGTCTAACGAATGGCCACCAACGAATGGGGATTATATAACAAATGGGTAATCCATAACGAATGGACTTATTCGTTACTTCTTGACGAATGAACCTTCTAACGAATGAACTTTTATAACGAATAAATCTTCATAGCGAATGGACCTTCTAACGAATGAGGGTTCATTCGTCATTTCTCAGTAACGACTGGGCTAACGAATGTAGCTCATTCGTTACCCCTTCCTTAACGAATGGGTGTGACCCCATTCCTTACATGCGCCTAGGGTTTAGGGCATCTGACAGAATGTCAGCAGTCCTTTCATCGTATTCCAATCATTTCCACCGCTTTTCCGGCACCGCCATCGCTGGAAAACCGGGATCTCGCAGGAAAAGCATGATCTCGGTCGTTCTGCCCCGTTTTCACTGTTTATCATCCCGTTCGATCTAGATCCTAGCTAGGGTGATTCCTAAGCTTGTCTTTTGATCGGTTTTTACCCGATTCCATCCAGATATTGTGTCTTTAACGGTCGAGGGTGTCGGTTTGTCATTTCGTGACTAGATCTAGCGGGTTTGGATCCATATAAGATCATAACTTCATTACCTCGGATCGATGCTCGGTTTCTTCTTGTTATTTTGGCTAGAGAAAGAGAGAGAGAGAGAGAGAGAGCTTAAGTGTGTTTTTTGGATGGTGTATGGAATGGGTGGAAATGAATGGATTAGGGAATAATTGTTGTTTATATATATGGGTCATGGGATTAAGCCCATGGTCTTTCTTTCTTCCTTATTAATCCAAATCCATCACCCACATTATTTAATTGTTGAACCCAATACGAGCCCAATTCAAAATATTTAATATTATTATTTTATTACCAGAAACTGGAAACGGGATGTTACAAGTCTACCCCCCTTAAAATAAGTTTCGTCCCCGAAACCTAGCTTATTCCTTGCAAAAGGAAAACTTCCTATATTCACACACTCTATTGAATCGTCTTTGCTTTCTGGGTTATCATTCTTACTCCTGACCTTGCAGTTACCAAGTGGTGTTCATGTGTTTTAGCTATTAAGGTAGCTTATCCATGAGGCCCTCGATGCACTATGTCTCGTCTCGTCTTCCCTAAGGAATTTGTTTTATATTATATTAACGCTAACGCCTAAGATGGCGCTTTATCATGACACAAATATTCATCCTAACCAACATGCATTCAAGATAATTCATATAATAATTAATTTAAACAGTCACCAGTCTAATCTTTAATATAAAATAACACGTATCACGTCATTAGAATAAAACTTATGGCTAGTAACTAGCCTTCTTGAACCGTCTTTTCTAAGCATACAGAGGAAACTGTTAAACCTCAAGCATTTTTCTCTGCTTCATGTCCTTCCTTTGGCTTCCTGCAGTCCCTTGCTAGGTGTCCACATCCTCCACAGTTGTGACACCTATGGTAATCCTTACAATCCAAGGAGGAATGTCCTGCTTTTCCACACCTGAAGCACAGACCTAATCCCATCCTGTACTCTCCCGAGTGTTTCTTCCCACAATTTCCACAGACCGGGAACTCATCCTTCCTTGCCTTTTTCTTAAAGGAACCTTCTTCATTAACTTCATCTGGTTTTGGGGCTGGGTTCTTTCTTTTCGTTTCAATTTTCTCCTCTTCATTGATGGAAAGGTCATCATAAACCATCTCGGCCAATTCCACAGTTGAATCAAATGTTGCGGGTTAATTAGCCCTAACCAGTGTTTGGAAACTTTGTGGTAGTCCTCTGATGTAGCACTTGATCCTCTTTGCTTCAGTATTAACCATGTCGGAACCAACCTCGACATGCATTTGAATTCAGTGGTGTACTCACAGTGTGTCATTTTTCATCAGATTCAAAAACCTCATCTTGGCACTCTCAGCTTCAGCGTCGGCACAAAAACGTTTCATGAACATCTCATTCAAGTCATCCCACTTCATGGCCTTGATATCTCCTTGGGTCTTTCTCTGTTCCACAGTTTCCCACCAGAACATAGCCTCATTGCCATACGACTTGGTGGCATAACCCACCGCTTGATCGGGTCGGCACTCATTAATTCGAATAACCTTGTCCGTTGTGGTTATCCACTGAAGAGTAGCTGTCGCGTTGTCACACCCCCGTCTTAGGACTAGGATTGTGATCAACAGTTGGTACCACATTTGTATATAAATCTGAGTTATGGTTAAATAGCGGAAGACTTATAAAATTTGTGGATTAAAGTTGTAAATATTTATATTACAAAAGATGGAACGAAAGTTCCATTTATGGTTTACTTGTTTATAATTTACAAAACCACCATTATTTAATATTTAAGTTAACAAAATAACCGAGCCATCGGAATCATGTGCACTTCGTTCTTCAAGCCCTATTCTTGATTACCTGCAAAATGTTAAGAAAATACGTCAGCAACGAATGCTGGTGAATATGCTGACGCTAAAATATTTTCTTTTACTTAATCACCCCTCGAGACCACGTAAGTCTCGACCCATATTGGCTTAGGAATAATTAAGTTAAAACAATATCATTATAAACTTGAGTCTCTACACTATATCACCCTAGCAAAACACCGCAACGTTTCGACATACTTAGGTACCATAAATATAAACAAGGTCAGTCTCACTCGAACGTACTTAGGTCCGACCCATCGTGGCTGGAGGTCGTCACCAAGGGTGGTGCGATGTGCCCCCAACATTTTACCACATATGTAAGAATCCAGACAAATGTATACTATAGCATGAGGGCTAGGCTTTTTCTCTTATTCATAATGTTTAAAGAGATACTTAGTCTCATGTAAAGTTTTTCATATAACAAATTGACTCGTTTGAAAACAAGTTTGTAAAAGTTGGGGCGTATTCACCTTTTGATTGGTATCTGCTTCTAACACAGTCCGTGGGTCTTTCCCTTGATATCTCGCACCAATAGTACGAGTATAACATTTTATTAGTCGGATATTCAATCCGGCTTAAGAGCTTTAGTCTTATTTTATAATCTTGACCTCGATGAACCTTTAGTTCAAAATCTCTTTTACTTTAAAATATTTAGTTAAAAAGTAATATTATAAACCTTTAGTTTATTTATAAAAACCTACGTTTCTTCTTCTTTAAGAAACACATTCTTTTCTTTTATTATTTAAGAATACTCATTATTACTTAAATAATATTTATAACAAAGAATAATTATAAACACATATATATATATATACATATACATATATACATATATACATATATATATATATACATATATATATATATATATATATATATATATATATATATATATTTATATTTCTTTTCTATATCTTTTTTTCTTTCTTCTCTTTGTTATATATTTCTTTTATTTATCGAGGTATCGAGAATAACCTCGACTTAGGGTATTAAGCCTTTATAATATTTTATTATTATTTTATTCGGGCATTATGCCTACCTTTGTTGGCTTAACAAACCCTACACGATCGAACAACACTTAGTCGCCGTTGCGTTTTCTCTTATCTTCTTGATTAGCGCTCTTTCTTGGCACCCTTTACGAGGCACCCATACTTCATGGCACGCACTTTAAGATGATCGTTGGGATATTGCTATTACAACACTTTCCTCCTTGGTATGTCGTCGGGGTATGGCACGATTATCGAGGTATGATACGGAAAAACGAGGGATCGGGGCACGGATTTCAAGGTGGATCGAGGACACGTTTCCCAATGTTTAGAGAGAAGTTAGAGAGAGATATGATTGTGTGTTTTGATGTGAAGATAATGAAATCCTGAGGCTGCTATTTATAGACATAATTTTGGAGCCCGTCGCGATATGCAACGGCCTCCTTGGCAAGCCCGTCGCGTATCGCGATGTAGGCTGCCTGAGTCACCACGTAAACCTGCCACGTGCCACGTGTTGACACGTGGCAACACGTGGCGGACGTGTTGCCACGTGGCGATACATTGTGCCACCGTCTGCCACATGGCACACGTGTCACAATGTCTCTGTATCGCGATGACGTTGGATCAACAGCAATCGCCTATCGCTGTTGACTCTTCTAGAACCTTTTGACCATGGGCTTCGCGATACGCGATGGGCTTGTCCTTTGTCCCGTTGCGTATCGCGATAGGATAAGAAAACATAATTTTCTTTTTCGACCTCGAAGTTTGGAATTTGGCAGATTTGGTCCCTTGACTTTGGAAGCTTGACATTTTTAACTGGAAATTTACGTGATGTTACATCCTCCCCACCTTGAAATAAATCTCTTCCTCGAGATTTCTTTACAAGAATAAGTGGGGGTATTTCTTTCTCATTTCCGATTCAAGTTCCCATATATACTCGGGCCCGCTTCGTGAGTCCCATTTGACTTTCACAATTTTCAATATTCGTCTTTTTAGTTTCTTTGTTTTTGAATCTTCTATTTGTATTGGTATTTCAATGAATTTTATGTTCTCGTTAATTTCTACATCTTTCAATGGCATCGAAAGAGATTCGTCAGCTAGACATATTCGCATATTTGAAACATGGAATACATCATGTATCCCTTGCATTTCCTCAGGTAGTCTCAAACGATATGCGATGGTACCAATTCGTTCGAGTACCTCGAAGGGTCTAATGAATCATGGACTTAGCTTTCCTTTATTGCCGAAGCGAACCATGCCTTTCCATGGCGAGACTTTTAAAAGAACTTTGTCACCAACATTGAACTCTAACGGCTTACAAAGGACGTCCGCGTAACTCTTTTGGCGGTCACGTGCCGTCTTAAATCGTTCTCGGATTTGAAGAACTTTGTCGGCGGTTTCTTGGACTATTTCGGGTCCAGATAGCTGATTGTCTCCTGTTTCAGACCAACACACGGGCGTTCTACAGTTTCTACCATATAATGCCTCTAATGGTGCGGCTTGAATGCTTGTCTCATAACTATTGTTATACGAGAATTCCATAAGGGTAAGTGGTCGTCCCAAATTCTACCTAAGTCTATCACAGAAACGCGGAGCATATCTTCCAATGTTTGAATCGTCCTTTCGCTTTGCCCATCGGTTTGTGGATGATAGGCGGTGCTAAGATTTAGTTTTGTACTGAGTGCTTGTTGGAAGGTATTTCATAAATGAGACGTGAAACGGCTGTCTCGATCAGATATTATAGATAGCGGTACTCCATGCAAAGCAACGATGTTGTTCACATAGATACGTGCTAGTTTATCTATTGAAATCCATGGTTATTAACGAGAGGCGTAAGGATTATGTTGACGAGTCGTCTTTGGGTATTTGGTTATGAAATCCATGGTTATTAACTCCCACTTCCATACGGGAAGTTCGGGTTGCTGGAGCAATTCCGAAGGCTTTTGGTGTTCCGCCTTGACTCTCAAACAAGTTAAACATTTCGCCACATGCGAAGCGATGTCCTTTTTCATCCCATTCCACCAGTAGTTTAGTCTAAGATTTTGGTACATTTTTTCACTACCGGGGTGCATCATGTACTTGGACTTATTAGCTTCATTCAATTTTCTCACGCAAGTCCCAACGATTGGTACCCAAATCCTATTTCATAGTCATAGTCGTCTAGATTTTCCATCCAGCGTCGTTGGTGCATGTTAAGCTCTTTTTGATCGAAAATATGCTTTAAGCTTTTATGATCGGTGTACACGATAAATCTTACTCCATAGAAATAGTGCCTCCATATCTTAAGTGCAAAGATTATGGCGCCTAACTCTAGATCGTGAGTTGTATAGTTCTTTTCGTGCACCTTGAGTTGACGAGAGGCGTAAGCAATCACTTTCTTTCGTTGCATTAGCACACATCCCAAGCTAGAATGAGATGCGTCACTAAAGATAACGAAATATTCATTACCTTCTGGCAAGGCCAGTATAGGTTCTTGAGTAAGCTTTTGTTTGAGTATATCAAACGCCTCTTGTTGTTTTGTTCCCCATTAATATTTGGTATTTTTATGAGTTAAAGAAGTTAGGGGAACGGCTATACGCGGAAAATTTTCAATGAACCTTCTATAATAGCCGGCCAAACCCAAGAAACTTTGGATCTTGGTTGGCGACTTTGAAATTTCCCACTTTGAGATAGCTTCGATTTTAATGGGATCGACTTGAATACCATTCACATTTATGTTATGCCCAAGAAATTGTAACTCGTGTAACCAGAACTCGCATTTTGAGAACTTGGCGTACAACTCCTCGGTTCTAAGTATTTCAAGTAAGTTTCGAAGGTGAACTTCATGATCATCCTTAGACTTAGAATAAATAAGTATGTCTTCGACGAATACGATAACAAATTTATCAAAGTAAGGCTTGCAGATTCGATTCATCATGTCCATGAACGCGGCTGGCACATTAGTAAGTCCGAATGGCATAACGGTGAACTCATAATGGCCATACCTTGTTTGAAAAGCAGTTTTCGGAATATCTTCAGATTGAACTTTGAGTTGGTGATAGCCGGAACGAAGATTGATTTTAGAAAAGAAGCTAGCACTTTGAAGTTGGTCAAAAAGATCATCGATTCGGGGAAGTGGATAACGATTCTTGATTGTAACTTTGTTTAACGCACGATAATCGATACACATACGCATAGATCCATCCTTCTCCTTAACGGATAGAATTGGCGCTCCCCATGCTGACGAACTCGGTCGGATGAAGCCTTTCTCAAGAAGTTCGTCGAGTTGTTTCTTTAGTTCCTTCATCTTGGTTGGTGCTAAACGATATGGTGCTTTGGCGATCGGAGTGGTACCGGGAATGAGAACGATTCTAAGTTCTCCTTCACGACCGGGAGGGATTCCAGGAAGTTTGTCAGGAAGGACATCAGCAAAATTGAAAACAACCAGAACGTCTTTGATTTCTTTGGGTTTAGATTCTTCGGTGACATAGGCCATGAATGCTTAGCATCCTTGATTCAAACATTTTTTAGCCCTTATCATGGAAATTAGGCTAACTTGGCCAGCGTCTTTATCCCCTTCAATTCGAATGGTTCGTTTATCAGGGGCTCGAAGTTCAACGGTTTTGCTATTGCAAAGGATACGATCATGGTTATCGGATAACCAATCCATACCCAATACAATATCAAAACCCGCAAGAGTCATAGGTAGCAATTGGATAGGCAAAACGTAACCGGCTAATAAGATTTTTCCGTTTTCTAGAGCTTCGGATATTTTAACAATTTTGCCACTAGCGGTCTCGACGCTTAGAGTTTTATTAAGTTTGGTTAAAGGTTCGTTTAATAGACTACAAAAGTTATAATCTATAAAACTTAAATTGGCACCCCAATCAAACAAGACTCTAGCATAAGTGTTGTTAACTAGAAACGTACCCGTAATGGTTTCCGGCATGTCAGCCGTTTTCTTGGTATCAAGGACGAAGACTCTTGCATCGCCCTTCTTGGGCTCATTCTTTTGACCACTACCACCCACACCACCAGTCGTGGGTTTGTTTTTAGGGCATTTAAAGCTATGATGTCCCATTTCTTTGCAGTTATAACTGGGTCATCTTTTTCTTCCAACAATCGGCCGTTACGTGGCTGTGTCTATGACACGATTCACAGACTCGTGGAGTTAAATGGCATCTACCCCTATGATACTTCTTACAGATTTTGCATTGTGGAATGCTGGGGTTGAAGCCGGACCTTCGTTGGTCAACTCCTTTACCCTTGAAACGCGTATTTCCTTCTTTCTTCGGGTCATGCGTTGTTACGACCTTTCTATCCTTCTCTTTGTTGCAGATTATTCCGCCCATCAAATAACCAGCCAATTCCATCGCGGAGTCGGCGGTTTGAGGCAAGTGAGACCTCACCATGTCACGAATTTTCGTGGTAATCCCCATATATAATGTGTAACCTTGTTGGATTCAGGTGTAACCAGCTGGGGAACTAATCTACAGCATTCGTGAAATTTTTTGTGTTGTACTCACGAAGGTACAATCTAATGACATTGTGATTCAGGAATTTGGTTTGGATTTGGTCGGTCTCGTTCATTGGACAAAACTTTGCCATCAACATCCCCTTAAACACATTCCAAGTTAGATTATACATCACCTCCCTTCCTCTACTCAAAATTAGCGTGTTCCACCACTCCAGAGCTTCACCTTTGAACATGAGGGCTAAAATATTGAATCTTCTCTTCATCTGAACACTTGCTTGTTATTACAATCGTCTCAAATTTTCAAGCCACCTCACGTTTGTGATGGCTCCCTTGTCACCATGGAACTCCTTTGGTCCATAATACTTGAAACCCTTAAACGAACACCCACCGATCTTGAGTTTCTTAAATTCTTGTCTAACTCCTCCATCGATATTCGATTCGTGAACACTTTCTTCAATATGAGATGGTTTTGGTCGGGAATTAACATATTTTTGAGAAGGGTTAACCGAACGAGAGTGTTTTGAATGTCTAGATTGAGACCTAGATTCAGTTTCGGCCCTTACAAATTCTTTCACAATTCTTTGGATTTGTTTCATATATTTATTAGGAATTGGTTCTTCTTTTTCGTTTTCGGGGTCTTTCCCCTTTTCTCTTCGTTTATCGGCTTCCTTTCGAGAAGCCTCACGGTTATCGCTTTGTCGAGACATTTTATCTTTATCTTTTTCTTTTTATCTGAAATTTAACAAATTTCTTTTCTTAATATAAAATTTTAGTTCATACGAATTTATATATCATGTAATGATATATATATATATATATATATATATATATATATATATGTTTAAATGTAATCTTATGTGTAATGTGAGTAATAAAGAACGTTGAGACAAACCTATCTTTAAAGATAGGTTTGTCAATATATATATATATATATATATATATATATTGACAAACCTATCTTTACATAAGAACGTCTCAACGTTCTTTATTACTCACATTACACATAAGATTACATTTAAACACATAATACAACTCCTCCACATTCTTCACCATCATCACTTCAATCTTTCATGAATATCTTCACAACCTTTGTCAACTTGTTGCAATTGCGAAGAAGCATCTCTCCTATCTTCTTCTTTTTCTTCCCATCAACGGCTATCTTCTTCCTCAAATCGTATGTCTCATGTAAAGCGCGATCTAGATGCTCCTCCTATGATTGAGGAATGTCATTGGGATAACCGTAGCGTGGTGGTGGATCACGGTACCCCATCATAGCAACATCGAAATGATTCTTCTGATCCGGGTATGGTGATGCAGTCACATCGGATTGGTAGTTGAAGAAAGCCTCGGCAGCCTCGTTTTGCTCCTGAATCTCATTCGCTTGGTCTTCAATTGATGGAATTTCTCCTTGGTACTGTGGGAAGCTCGATGATGCTTTGCCTTTAAGTTCTTGGAGAAATTGCATGTAGGGATCAACTGAACCATAGCTTGGGTGAGAGAATGGCTCTTCCACCGGCGTTGTGACTTCATTCGTATTGTCAGGGTATTCCTCCTCTGGATCCTCTTCCGTTTCTTCTTCTTCCGGGTCATCTTCTTCCATTTGGATAGTCTCCTTCGACATTGCGGGTATGCGAAAGTTCTCGTATGGCATTATCACCCTCATTTTGGGCTTGCGAGAGGGTCCTTCCTTGTTGAGGTGGGAATCGACAGCATCCATGGTTGAAGTTTTGGTATGCCACCTTCGCTAGTCGGAGTGGCATTGCATCCAGTCGGATTAAGGAGATCTTGGTTCCTCTTTGATTGTTCAGTTGGAGAGGAAGGGGTATGACGGGTGAGGATTTGGTGGTAAGTGTGTTGAACTTCCAAATGGGTAATACGGCGGGACATCAGTTGGTTGGTAGGTGGGAACTTCAGAAGGATAATACATCGGTACTTCGGATGGTTGATACATGGGTAAGCTTGAGGGATAGTAACTTGAGTGCCTTGGTGCTTGATATGTTTGATTTGGAGTATTATCGAGATGGTCAATAGGACTTTGCTCAGCATTGGGGTTTTGAAATGGCTTGGTAATATCATGCTCCACGTCGGAATTGGAGAATGCTTCGTAGTAATCCTTACTCATAATATCTTTTGGGAATTTGTAGTACTTTCCTGCTCTGTTTGCTTCATGATCATAATACTCCATTAATTTCTCGAATGACATCTAAATTAGGTGGTTTAGATTGAGGAGAGGGAAATAAAGGGTTACCAGCCAATCTTATCCCTATTCAAATAAACAAGTAAAATATTTTCCTATGCTTGGATCGAAGCTTGGGTATTATCTTGAAATACCCAATTCGCTAAGATCGATGGCTCTGTACGTGGGGGTGGAGGAAAATCCTTCAGTTTCGTCCTCATATTAGACAGTTTATATGGCATGAAATTGGTAATGGGAGATCTACTTCAGTTTGGTATGATAAATGGGATGATCATTGTCCTTTAATTGATTATATTAACCCAAGAGCTATTCATCGGGCTGGCTTGTCTTTAGAGACCTGTGTCAGTGATGTTGTTCATCATAATAACTGGGGTTGGCCGCCTGATTGGATTTTGAGGTATCCAATTCTTTCGAACGTAAAAGAAGTTAACATTTGTCCGGATAAGAGGGACAAGATCGTGGTTTTGGATGAGAATGGGACTTCAATGAATTTCTCGACTTCTGGAATATGGCATCTTATTCGGAGACCGGCTGATAAGGTGTCTTGGGTGCATGTTGTCTGGTTCTCTCAATGTGTTCCAAAACACTCCTTTATGTTGTGGATTGTGCTTCATGATAGGTTGAGCACACAGAATCGTATTATGGGGTGGAAAATTGGTGGGTATCCAAATCATAACTTGTATTGCTGCCTTCTTTGTAATGGAGAGCCGGATTCTCGTAATCATCTCTTCTTTGAGTGTAAGTTCTCTTCTGAGGTTTGGAGTATTGTTAAAATGAAAGGGAAGTTTCAGGGGTATAGGAATGGTTGGGCGAATATTCTTCAATATGTGTCTCAATTTGGAATGTCCAACTCTATTGAAAATGTTGTTAATCGGCTGCTTTTTGGGGCTTCGGTTTACGGTATTTGGAAGGAGCGAAACAACCGGCTGTTCAAGAACTCTTTGAAAACTCCTAAGATTGTTGCGGACGAAATCATTAGGGGTACGCGCCTAAAGCTTATGACTCTAAAGTTCAAGAATTCTGAACGGGTTAATCGGGTTCTCGAGGATTGGCACTTTCCGCGGGGAGTTTCCCACCAAATTGATGATAATGGTTGATTTGTTTTTGTTTTGTTTATTTACTTGGTTCTTGTGTAAGCTTTAGCTGTGTTTACCAGTGTTTGGTGGTTTTGGTTTTGTTTACTCTTGTATGGCATGTCATACATGAGAACTAATATGGCACTCTGTCATATTACTTGTAATTTTTGGTTGTGTGGAATGCATTTTACCGGGTGAATCCCTTTACCCAAAAAAAAAGATCGATGGCTCTGATACCAACCTGTCACACCCCCATATTAGGCCTAGGAGTGTGATCAACAGTTGGTACCACATTTGTATATAAATCAGAGTTATGGTTAAATAGCGGAAGACTTATAAAACTTGTGGATTAAAGTTGTAAATATATATTATTACAAAAGATGGAACAAAAGTTCCATTTACGGTTTACTTGTTTATAAATTACAAAACCACCATTCTTTAATATTTAAGTTAACAAAATATCCGAGCCATCGGAATCATGTGCACTTCGTTCTTCAAGCCCTATTCTTGATTACCTGCAAAATGTTAAGAAAATACGTTAGCAACGAATGCTGGTGAATATGCTGACGCTAAAACTTATTCTTTTACTTAATCACCCCTCGAGACCACGTAAGTCTCGCCCCATCTTGTCTTAGGAATAATTAAGTTAAAACAATAACATTATAACTTGAGTCTCTTCACTAGATCACCCCAGCAAAACACCGCAACGTTTTGACATACTTAGGTACCATAAATATACATAAGGTCAGTCTCAATCGAACGTACTTAGGTCCGGCCCATCGTGGCTGGAGGTCGTGACCAAGCGTTGTGCGATGTGCCCACCGCATTTTACCACATATGTAAGGATCCAAACAAACGTATATTACAGCCTGAGGGCTAGGCTTTTACTCTTATTCATAATGTTTTTAGAGACACTTAGTCTCATGTAAAGTTTTTCATATAACAAGTTGACTCGTTTGAAAACAAGTTTGTAAAAGTTGGGGCGTATTCAGTCTTTGATTGGGATCGGCTTCCAACACCGTCCGTTGGTCTTTCCCTTGCTATCTCGCACCTATAGTACGAGTATAACTTTTTATTATTCGGATATACAATCCGGCTTAAGACCGTTAGTCTTATTTTATAATCGTTACCCCGATGAACCTTTAGTTCAAATTCTCTTTTACTTTAAAACCTTTAGTTAAAAAGTAATATTATAAACCTTTAGTTTATTTATAAAACCCTACGTTTCTCTTCTTTAAGAAACACATTCTTTTCTTTTATTATTTAAGAATACTCATTATTACTTAAATAATATTTATAACAAAGAATAATTACACACACACACACACACACACATATATATATATACTTATATTTCTTTTCTATTTCTTTTTTTTTCTTTCTTTTCTTTATTATATATTTCTTTTATTATCGAGGTATCGAGTATAACCTCCACTTAGGGTATTAAGCCTTTATAATATTTTATTATTATTTTATTCGGGCATTATGCCTACCTTTGTTGGCTTAAAAAACTCTACACGATCGAGCAGCACTTCGTCACCGTTTCGTTTTTTCTTATCTTCTTGATTAGAGCTCTTTCTTGGCACGCTTTGGTATGTCGTCGGGGTATGGCACGATTATTGAGGTATGGTACGGAAAAACGAGGGATCGGGGCATGGATTTCAAGGTGGACCGAGGGCAGGTTTCCCAATGTTTAGAGAGAGATATGATTGTGAGTTTTGGTGTGAAGATAATGAAATCCCGAGGCTGCTATTTATTGACATAATTTTGGAGCCCGTTGTGATACACGACGGCCTCCTTGGCAAGCCCGTCGCGTATCGCGACGTAGGCTTCCTGAGTCACCACGTAGACCTGCCATGTGGTGACATGTGGCAGGCGCTGTGCCACGTTTGACATGTGGCGGACGTGTTGCCACATGGTGACACGTGTCACAATGTCTGCCACGTGGCACACGTGTCACAATGTGTCAGACCACGTGGAACACATGTCACAATGTGTCAGACCACGTCATCGCGATACGCGATGACATTGGATCAACAGCGATCGTGTATCGCTGTTGACTCTTTTAGAACTTTTTGACCACGCCCTTCGCGATACGCGATGGGCATAACCTTTGTACCGTCGCGTATCGCGATAGGACAAAAAAAACATAATTTTCTTTTTAGACTTTGAAGTTTGGAATTTGGCAGATTTGGTCCCTCGACTTTTTTTTTTGGGTAAAGGGATTCACCCGGTTAAATGCATTCCACACAATCAAAAAGTACAAGTAATCCCTCGACTTTGGAAGCTTGACATTTTTAACTCGAAATTTACGTGATGTTACACGCGTCCTCCAAGCTAGTTAACTTTGGTGGGTCAAAACATTTGAATGACTAGTTACACCCATCACGTCCTTGCTTTCTCTCATCAGCCTTCACAAATCGGACTTCACTTGAATCCGCCTTCCTCATCATTAGATTTCTTACCATCATCCCATGTCCTCTCAGCCATCCTCACATGGCTTCCAGCATACTTTTCAGGTTGCAGGTTCTTCACTACAGCTACAGCTTGAGAAATGGCGGCCTGAACCGTTGGGTCAAGTTGGTACCCTTCATTGTTGCTCGGATTTTGTCCAGCAGCACTTCCTTCTTCTCTCGTGTTAGTAACTGACTCAACAAAAGGTTCCCGGGTAATGCGTGGCCTACCACGTCGTTCCATAGGACCTCCTTTACCAACAACTTTCCTTTCTCCAGCCATTCGTATTCTATAAGGAAACACAAACGTTATCACTTAAGGAACTATTTAGTACAAGGCTAGTAAGGCTAACAGGTAATAACAGTGGCCAGCTGTGATTAGCTGATCACGTTAATCTCCGTGCCCTATACTTTCCCCTTTGTGAGACCACTTGTGCAAGTTCTACTTTTAACAGTTAGACATTCAAATAGTTTATATAATCATATACCTCTATCGCATTTAAGCTAACTTCCTCACACATTCTTACATTACATGTGAAATTACTCACATATTTTACCTTTACTTAGTTTGCTAGAGCGACATATGGCTTTCTTGAACTGACATCTTCTTTCTTTTCTTACTTAAATCCCATTCTCTGTTTGAGTCTAAGCATGTAGGATGCTTAATTCTCTCGAATTTACGCTCTGATACCTTGTAAGTCCCCGATCCCGTCGCCCTACAATTCATGTCAGATTTACTCATAAACACAGTTCTATAAATCAGAGTTAATTAAAACTTTCGTGGAAACGTTAACTTCAATCATTTGTTACAAAAACATTCAAACTTGTCTTTAAAACATAACATAAAACATCATATTTTTAACGTCATTTATTCCATCTTCAGATGCAAGTCGTCCAATCCATGCCATGTTTCATCCTCATGCTAGCTAATTAAACATATTTACCTACGTGCATACTATAAGTCAGCTACGTTAAATGAGTTCTAGTTAATAAGGCAATATACAATACATTCTCATACATTCACGTATACGTTTTCGAAGATACATATTCATACTTAAGCTGAACATCGTTCCTTGACACTTTATAATTATCCATAAGAGGACCATTGCATAACATCTATCAAAAGAACAATTACAATTATCCATAGAATTAACAACTTGTATCATCCAAACTATCCATAGAAGGATCCCTAGATATTATCCATAGAAGGATCATTAAACATCACCCATAAAAGGGACCCTATATACTTTCCATAGAAGGACCACTACGTATTATCCATAGAAGGAGCCCTATACCTAATCCATATAAGAAACCATATATATTGTACATAGAAGGTACTCCATAGAAGGAACACACACTCAATTATATATTATCCGTATAAGGAACGCTAATAAGGTTCATAGTCCTTATTTACGCTATCACATATCAAGTCTTGGTCCAATAGTAGTTTAGAGGGATTTGCCATCCTAACTTACTATGCCGGACGTAGATCTCACCTACCATTCATGTACCTGCTTACACATATCTCACATATAGAATAATTACATCGTAGCATACGAACACTCTAGGCATTCTTCACATCATTCATCTAACAATCATACTCCTTGACGATACGTGTAATATCCGAAGATCGTTCACGCACCGCCATGCATTCTTTCATTAAATTCATACATTCTATCACATATATCATATATAGCATAAACTTACCACTTAAGTTAAGTGTATTAACATTCACATTGAGTATGCACATAGCCTCAAAAACATAACAAGGAAATGGGGCTAGAAACTCACCTGCATTTATTATGTTCACCTTTAATTTTTATTCCTTTCTTTAGCTGTGCGCGACTAACTGTTTAATAAAAACAATATTAATTACCGCTCTAGCCATGCTTAACTATTTGCTTAATTACTCTTAAGCATCGAAGCCGGTTTTAATTCATTGTCTATAACCGGTTAGTTAATCGTTATTCATTAACCTTTAAAGTATATTTCATTAATTAATAAATTCCTAGGGCTTCTATGCAATTAATCATTTTATTCTAAGTCCAGGGACCTTTCTGCCATTTTTCAAACTTCATTCGTTATCCGATCTCTTAGAGAATGAGGGTTCATTCGTTTACTTGACTAACGAAGGAGCATCAATGAAAAGGGGAGCTCATTCGTTAGTCTTGTCTAACGAATGGCCACCAACGAATGTGGATTATATAACGAATGAGTAATCCATAACGAATGGACTTATTCGTTACTTCTTGACGATGGACCTTCTAACGAATGAACTTTTATAACGAATAAACCTTCATAGCGAATGGACCTTCTAACGAATGAGGGTTCATTCATCATTTCTTCGTAACGAATGAGCTAACGAATGTAGCTCATTCGTTACTCCTTCCTTAACGAATGGGCGTGACCCCATTCGTTACACGCGCCTAGGGTTTAGGGCATCTTACAGAATGTCAGTTGTCATTTCATTGTATTCCAATTATTGGCGCGCCATTCCGGCGCCGTCATCACCGGAAAACCAGGATCTCACCGGAATAGCGAGATCTCGGTTTTTCTGCCCCTGTTTTTCACTGTTTTCATCCCGTTCGATCCAGATCCTAGCTAGGGTGACCCCTAAGCCCGTCTTTCGATCGGTTTATACCCGATTCCATCCGGATTTTGTGACTTTAACGGTTGAGGGTGTTGATTTGTGGTTTCGTGACTAGATCTAGCGGGTTTGGATCCATATGAGATCGTAACATCATTTCCTCGCATCGATGCTCAGTTTCTTCTTGTTATTTCGCCTAGAGAGAGAGAGAGAGAGAGAGAGAGAGAGAGTTTAAGTGTGTGTTTTGGATGGGTTATGAAATGGGCAGAAATGAATGGATTAGAGAATAATTGTAGTTTATATATATGGGTCATGGTCTTAAGCCCATGGTCTTTCTTCCTTCCATATTAATCCAAATCCCTCACCCACATTATTTAATTGCTCAAACCAATACGAGCCCAATTCATAATAATTAATATTATTATTTTATTACCCGAAACGGGAAACAAGATGTTATAGGTTTCAATGGCAATGTACTGAGGGTGATATCTGCTAATTTAAGCGAGTTATTATCAACGCTAGCTTGTATAACAAGACTGCATAGGGTCGGAAAGGTGAAATAAGCATAACGAATCATTGAGATCAAGTTAACTTAATTAAGATTGTCGGTAGACCGCAATAGGTAAGTATAATACATATTATAATTCACTTTCTATAATAGATGCAAGAATTGTGGTCCACGACACGAAGTAGTATGAAAATAGGGTCGGGTAAATGGGTACGGGTCTAGAGTTAAATGGGTTAAGAGGATAATAATAATAATAATAATAATAATAATAATAATAATAATAATAATTGAATCCGGCCCATGCGAACTAAAGATGGGTACACAAAGAGGTAATAGTTTTAGTTTAGGTAATTTTTGCCAAAATACTAAAGTTATAATAACATAATATACAATAAATTAAATAATAATATAATACTATTTAATTTTCTTGATTAATGCGGTAAAATTTCCTGAACATCGAAATAGGTCGGGTATTTAATAAAAATATCGATTCGGAAAACCCGAGTTGTTACACACATCACACTTTTTACCATTTTACATTTTGGGGGCATTATGCATTCACAAGTTATATGAATTCATTTTAGTTACTAGTTTGCGTAGATATGCATTTTGTAACACCACGTAAATTTCCACGATATAATTTAGCCAAAAATTCCAAATATTAAAGGTCAAGGACTTAAAATAAAAATTCTGTAACTTTGGACCGATCGCAATACGCAATGGGACAATTATAATAGACATCGCGTAACGCGATGGATCTTCACTGAAATCGATATTTGAGCGGCTTCACGATACGCGTGGCCAAACCTACAGGACCATCGCGGTACATGATGACCTCGTTAAGAAACCGGGCACACGTGTCCAACCATGTGCCAACACATGGCATTATCGCAAAAATTGCGGTGTCGCGATACGCGACGTTCAACAATAGACTTCATCGCTTATCGCGATGGAGTGCAAAATCTTCCTATAAATAGGAGATTACGGGATTAAACCCCATTCATCCCAAATCACTTTTATAACACACACACTTAGCCTAGGGAATCGTCTCCAGTTGCTACAGTGAACCGACATTCCATTTCTCAAAGTTCGTGCGAGTATCGAAGTCCCGAACGAGTCATCAATCATTTAATCAAGCTTATATGATTTTGATGTTTAATTTGGTGAAAATTGGTAGATTTGGTGAAGAAGATAGGTAGATTTCGTGGGTATTGGGTGAGGGAGAAAGACGGGTTTGAAAATAAATGCTGAAAATTTGATATAATATGGTGTAAAAGTGAAAAAAAAATCGGATATAGGCATGTAGGGCAAGCCGCGCCGCTCAGCCTGCCTGGTTCTTGTCATCGCACTACGCGGCGTGCGTTGGCCGGACAATTTTGACTCTGTGTCGCGCGGCCTCAAATGTATAACCCTGTCGTGCGGCGTGACGGGGTGTTTTAACTGAAAGTTTTTTATTTTTGGTCCCTCTTTTTGCCTTAGAAAAATTTTTAAAAAAATTACCAACTCTTTGTTATGCCCATTTTAAGCTATTTTTATGTGTAAAACTTACCTGACATCCTTTGAATTCTCGTAAAATCCTCTCGTCATGACGTTGATGATTCCTTGAAATGACTCGACGATGCAACAAAACCACAAAAACTAGTGATAGCGACTCAAAGAAAATAAAAATAAAATATAGATATTTATGCAAACTCTACACTTGAGTTTTCACTCAAGAACCCCTTTGATGATTTTGTTTGATGGATCGAGGGGAGTTTCCTCCACCTCAATTGAATCCTACGGCCCTCTAAGAAAAAGCTTTAAATCATGGCCATTAACTTTCCACGAAGTCCCATTGTCTGGATTCTCTAACTCCACCGCTCCATAGGGGAACACTTCCTTCACCAAATACGGTCCCGCCCACTTGTATCTCAATTTACCTGCAAATAACTTCAAACGAGAGTTAAATAACTTTACTTTATCACCATTCTTGATGTCTTTACCTCCTTTTAAACGTCGATCGTGCAACACTTTCGTATTTTCCTTGATATCCAACGATCGAGAATATGCCGCATCACGAAGTTCCTTTAACTCATGAATTTGAAAATACATTTTCCTTGCGGCTTCAGTAAGATCAACATTTACCGTCTTCAACGCCCAAAACGCCTGGTGCTCTAACTCAAGGGGCGGATGACATGCTTTACCGTAAACTAGCATAAACGGTGTAGTACCCAACGGTGTCTTGTACGCAGTTCTGAATGCCCATAGCGCGTTATCGAATTTCTCAGACCAATCTTTCTGACTTATTCCCACCGTCTTCTCCAAAATTCTCTTCACCCCTCTATTAGCATTTTTGACTTGACCATTCGTTTGAGGATGGTAAGCGGTAGAGGTGCGATGAGTAACTCCATAACGAGCTAATGCCTTCTCCATGACGGAATTACAAAAATGAGTACCTCGATCACTAATAATCGCCCGTGGAGTCCCGAAACGAGTAAATAACTTCTTAAGAAACTTCACAACAACTCTAGCATCATTCGTGGCCAATGATTGGGCTTCAACCCACTTGTAAACATAATCTATCACCACTAAAGTATACTTGTGACCACCGGAAACGGAAAACGGTCCCATAAAATCGATGCCCCAAACATCAAAAATTTCAAGAGTCTGTATGGGGTTTTGAGGCATCTCATTCTTTGATGAAATATTACCGGATTGTTGACAAGCATCACACGTCTTAACAAATTCCACCGCATCTTTTACAACCGACAGCTAATAAAAACCACTATCAAATACCTTCTGTTCTGTAGCATGCGCTCCATGATGACCTCCCGTTAAACCTTCATGAACATGTCTCAAAATATTCAACACTTCTTCTTTTATCACACATCTTCTAAGAATCCGGTCACCACCAATCTTGTAGAGAAAAGGATCGTCCCAAACATACCGTGTAACATCTTGGAAAAATTTCTTCTTTTGTTGTGTAGTCATCCCTTTCAACACAAGGCCGGTAGATAAATAATTAGCAAAATCGATGAACCATGGCAAACCTTTCTTTTCGGCTGCAACAAAATCAATCGACTCATGCAGTAATCTATCTCCGATCTCATCCTCACGAATCTCTTCCCTCTTCGGATCTTCTCAACGTGAAAGATGATCCGCCGCAACGTTCTCCGCCCCCTTCTTTTCCTTAATTTCTATATCAAACACAAAAAGTAAAAGAATCCATCGTATGAGATGGGCCTTCGCGTCTTTCTTGTGAAAGAGAAAACGCAAAGCTGCATGATCGGTAAAAACGACGGTCTTGGAAAGCACAAGATAAGACCGGAACTTGTCAAAAGCAAACACAATGGCTTAAAAGTTCCTTTTCGGTGGTGGTGTAGTTCTCTTGAGCATCATTCAACGTCTTGCTTGCATAATAAATGGGGTGAAAATAATTCTCACGCCATTGCCCCAAAACCGCCCCAACCGCGTAATCACTCGCATCGCACATGAGCTCAAAAGGTAAGTTCCAATCCGGTGACACGAGAATAGGGGCACTCACGAATTGCTCTTTTAAGAACTTGAATGCCTTTAAACACTCATCATCGAACTCAAAGGGGACATCTTTCTCTAATAATCGGGTCATTGGGCGGGTAACCTTTGAGAAATCTTTGATAAACCGCCGGTAAAAACCCGCATGACCAAGAAAACTTTGTATCGCCTTAACATTTGTCGGTGGAGGAAGCCTACTAATTGTGTCAATCTTCGCCCGATCCACCTCTATACCATCTCTTGAAATTTTATGACCCAATACTATCCCTTCCGTCACCATAAAGTGACACTTTTCCCAATTCAACATCAAATTCGTCTCGATGAACCTTTTCAACATCCTCTCAAGATTACCCAAACGATGATCGAAAGAATTACCGTACAGTGAAAAAGCGTCCATAAAAACCTCCATGGACGTCTCTATTATATCCTGAAAAATTGCCACCATACGACACTGAAAGGTAGATGGAGCATTACACAACCCAAACGGCACGCAACGATACGCATATGTACCAAACAGACATGTAAAAGTCGTCTGCTCTTGGTCTTCCGGTGCGATTGGAATATGAAAATAACCTGAAAAACCATCAAGAAAACAATAAAATTGTTGACTTGCGATACGCTCCAACATTTGATCAATAAATGGCAACGGGAAGTGGTCCTTTCGAGTAGCATCATTCAACCTCCGGTCGTCAATACACACCCGCCAACCGGTAACCGTACGCGAAGGGATAAGTTAATTATTTTCGTTCATAACAACAGTCATCCCCACTTTCTTTGGAACAACTTGGGTCGGACTTACCCATGGAGAGTCCAAAATCGGGTAAATCATTCCGGCATCCATCAACTTAAGCACCTCTTTCTTGAAAACCTCTTGCATATTTGGGTTAAGATGCCTTTGGGGTTGAACCACCGGTTTATACTCATCTTCCACCAAAATCTAGTGGGTACAATAAGCGGGGCTAATACCTTGAATATCCGAAAGTCTCCATGCATATGCAACTTCAACACTTCAATCAACTTTGACTTTTCTTCTTCCGTCAACTTAGAAGAAACAATAACGAGCAAATTTGAGCCCTCTTCAAGGTAAGCGTACTCCAAATGTGACGGAAGAACCTTTAATTCCAACGAAGTGGGCTCTTCTACCTCTTTTTCACAAATTAACTCACTAACCTCCATTACCTCCACCAAGTAAGAAACGTCATCTACTACTTCTTCCTCACTATCCTCCATAATATCCGTCAACTCTTTTTCCACATCCATCCCAACTAAATCGGCTCCAGAAATATAATCATGACACTTGTCAAAACCCAGAATGAAAGTATTAAGAAAATAGACCGAATAACATGGACCACTAAAGTTCAAGAATTCTGAACGGATTAATCGGGTTCTCGAGGATTGGCACTTTCCGCGGGGAGTTTCCCATCAAATTGATGATAATGGTTGATTTGTTTTTTTGATTTGTTTTTTCCTTGGTTCTTGTGTAAGCTTTAGCTGTGTTTACCAGTTTTGGTGGTTTTGGTTTGTCTACTCTTGTATGGCATGTCATACTTGAGAACTAATATGGCACTCTGTCATATTACTTGTATTTTTTGGCTGTGTGAATGCATTTAACCGGGTGAACCCCTTTACCCAAAAAAAACATGGACCACTAAAATCATCATTATCACCTGGGTGCTTCATCGACTTAGCAACATCGTAAGTAACATTCTCATCACCAACCCGAAGTACGATCCTCCCATCATACACATCAATAAGAGCCTTTGTCGTTCTAAAAAATGGGTGACCAAGAATAATGGGAACCCTTTCGTTGGCTTCCATGTCAAGTACCACAAAATATACCGGAAACACAAACTTGTCTACTTTCACTAGCAGATTCTCAATAATACCTCGCGGATAATTAACCGAACGATCTGCCAATGACAACGACATACGAGTTGGTGTAAGCTCGCCCAACTCCAACTTCTCATACAATTAATATGGCATAAAATTAATACTCGCACCCAAATTCGCCAACGCTTGACTCACCATATCACTTCCGAACATACACGGGATCGTATACACACCCGGATCAGATAAGTTTTCCGAGACCCGATTCAACACTAACACTGAACAATCCCCGCTAAGTGGAATAGACGAAACCTCTCCCAAGAGATCTTTTCTCTTGAGCAAATCTTTCAAAAACTTCGCGTACTTTGGCATGTGTTGGAGAACTTCAATAAATGGAAGGTTAATCTTCAACTGTCGGAGCATATCCAGAAAATGCCAGTATTCCCTCGTATACATTTGATGCTTGAGAGGAGTGGGATACGGAATATGGGCAAGATCAATATCGGGTGGTGGCCGGAACTCAACCGACTTTTTCTCAACTTGTGGCTAAATAACTGGTGTTTTACCTTGTGACTTACCCGGAGCCTCCATCTCAATCTCTTCATCTACCACCTCCTCTTCTACAACTCCAAACCTTTCTTTAACAACCTCGGGTGTGACACTCTTCAATTTCAGGTTAACTTCGTTAACCCGAACTCCGTTAATTCAAACTCAAGATCACACGAACTATGTCATTCCAGTTAACGCATTCCACATTGCATTTAATTAGTGTTTAAATTAAATATGAAAATCATTACACAAATAGTCTTTCGGAGTTTCACCGAATCACACACGATTCGACTCAAACCGTTGGTGAACAAACAAAAATTTATATAAACAGGTACTTGGTAATAATACGTGTTATGTTTATATGTGGCTATGTTCTTGCATGTATAACATCATATTACGGATGAAATGGACTAGTTTGTGCTAGAATTAAACTAACTAGAAGTTTAGGGTGTAATGTGTAACTTGTAATATAATTAATTAATATATAAAAAAACTAATAACCCAACCCTAATCCCCTCCGAGACAAATAAGATCTCGGAGATTAAAGTTGAATATGATTGGGAGCCCCCCAGATGTTCTTTATGTGAGGTGTTTGGCCATTCGAACGCCCAGTGCCCGAAACAAGTTCACGATAGAAAGTTAAATGACGAACAAACGAAAGTCACTAATGATGATGGTTTCCAGAGGGTGAAGGGAAAGAAAAAAGTTAATACGCAAATCAAGAAACATAATCTTGTCTACCGACCGGTGGTTAAACCTGCTGTGCCACAAACTATAAATAAACCATCCGCTCAAGAACAAGACAATAATTATCCTGTGGGTAAACCTACAACTTCCATGGCTAAGGGGGTCCAGTTAAAGGAAAATCATACTGTCTAAACCAGTAACAGGTTTGGTAAGTTGGCGGACGAGTCGGAAAGTGATGAAGATGATGATGATGTGGAGGAGTTGTTTACGGATATGGCTAAAGCTATGAAAGCGGATATTTTTTCTGAGGGTGCAAGCACACCCGGTGAATTGGGTGTTTAATGGGTACCATCGCCACTTGGAATATAAGAGGGTTGAACCGCCCTCTTAAACAAAAAGAGGTTCGTAAGGTAATACAAGATAATAATATTCAGGTATGCGCTATTCTTGAGTCTCACGTCAAATTAAACGCGGTTTTTGATGTTTGTAAGAAGATCTGTAATAATTGGGATTGGACCAGCAATGGTAGTGTTTGTGATAAAGGTACTCGGATTATTGTGGGGTGGAATACGGATTTGGTTGATCTTACGGTTATTGATTATTCGAATCAGGTTCTTCACGTTCAGTTAAAGTTTAAGCTTGATTGCAAGGTGATGTATGGTTCTTTCGTGTATGCTGAGAATTGTTATTTGAAAAGAAGGGAGGTATGGCGTAATCTTCTTGTTCATAAACAACTCACTCGTGATAAACCTTGGGCTTTACTTGGTGATTTTAATTGTGCTCTTAGTTTGGAAGACAGCTTGCATGGTTCTTCCAAAATTTCTACTGGAATGATTGATTTTCGTGATTGTGTTAACAACATTGAAGTTGAGGATATAAAGGGGGTCGGACTCAAATACACTTGGAGCAATAAACCGAAAACGGGTATGGGCCATTTTAAAAAGCTTGATAGGGTGATGGGAAACTCTAAATTCTTGGAGATTTTTAATGATTCTTCGGCGGTGTTCCTTCCGTACCGGATTTCAGACCACTCTCCATGTCTATTGAAATTCCCCTCTCTTATTAAAGGTAAGCCTAAACCGTTTAAATTCCCTAATTTCTTGATTGAAAAACCGGGTTATCATGATATTATTGCTAAAGGCTGGAATATTGAGGTGAACGGGTATCACATGTTTCGCGTGGTAAAGAAACTCCAGAACTTAAAACACCCTATTCGTTCTTTGCTGTACCGGCAAGGCAATCTCCATAAGAAAGTTACTGACCTAAGAACCCGTCTGGATGCTTGTCAAACCCGCCTTGACACTGACCCTACTAATTTGGAGTTGATTCGGGAACAGAGTAATTATCTTAAGGCTTATCATGAGGCGGCTAAGGATGAGGAAGAATTCCTTAAACAAAAGGCTAAAGTTGATTGGTTAAAGCTTGGTGACTCTAACACTGCATACTTTCACAATTCTTTGAAAATGCGAAACCATAGGGGTCGCATTGATATTATAAGTGATGCTCAGGGCCGTTTATTTGAGGGGTTGGATGTTCCTTCGGTGTTTGTTAATCATTTTACGAACATCTTTGGCTCTGATTTGAAACCATTGAGGAAACTGGATAATCAGATGTTTACTACTAAACTCTCGGCCTCCCAGGCGGAGTTTATGATTAGACCTATCTCCGATTTGGAAATCAAGGATGCGGTTTTCTCTATTGAGAATTCCAAAGCGCCGGGACCTGATGGTTTTTCCTCGGCCTTTTTCAAGAGTTCTTGGGATATTGTTGGGAAAGATGTGTGTTTGGCGGTTCGTGAATTTTTCAGCAGAGGAAGTCTCCTTAAACAGGTAAACCACACCATTATTGCCCTTATTCCTAAAGTGACTAATATTGTGACTCCGAATGATTTTCGTCCCATCTCGTGCTGCAACACTTTATATAAATGCATTACCAAGATTATCTCGGTTCGTATGATGAAGGGGTTGGAGTCGTTAATTGATATTAATCAGTCAGCGTTTGTGCCTGGGCGTAGGATTTCTGATAATATCCTTTTGACCCAAGAATTAATGCATAATTACCACACTAATACAGGTCCGCCTAGATGTGCTTTTAAAGTTGATATCCAGAAAGCCTATGATACGGTCAGTTGGGACTTCATACGTGATATTCTTTTTGGGTATGGTTTCCACGATAAGATGATTCAGTGGATAATGGAGTGCATAACCACTTCTTCTTTTTCGATAGCAGTTAATGGGAATTTACACGGGTTCTTTAGTGGTAAAAGAGGTCTGAGACAGGGTGATCCGATGTCCCCTTATATTTTCACGCTGGTTATGCAAGCTCTCACGTTGATTCTGCATCGAAAGGTTCGTATTGATGGATCGTTCCGTTTTCATCGATGTTGTGAAAAGTTAAATATTATCAACATTTGCTTTGCGGATGATTTGTTCCTGTTTGCTCGTGGTGATGTGAATTCTGCTAAAATTATTATGGGGGCTCTGAATGATTTCAAAGATATGTCCGGGCTTACTCCGAGTGTTCCGAAAAGTACCGCGTTTTTCTGTAATGTCCCGGACCGTGTTAAAGGTGGTATTTTGAATATTATGCCCTTTGTTGAAGGAAGGCTCCCGGTTAAATACTTGGGGGTTCCTCTTATATCCACGAGGTTAAATTACCGGGATTGTAAGAGGTTGCTGGATTGTATGGATAGTCGGATTGGAGATTGGAAGAATAAAACTTTATCTTTTGCGGGTAAATTGCAGCTGGTCAGGTCTGTTCTTTCGTCTTTATATATTTATTGGGCTGCTGTGTTTTCTCTCCCTTCTAGACTTATTGCTGATCTTGAGAAACGGATTAAAAACTTTCTTTGGGATTATGGTCAAAATAAGGGAAAGCATAAAGTCTCTTGGGATATTGTGTGTCGGCCGAAATGTGAAGGTGGTTTGGGTATCCGGCGTATACGGGATGTCAATAACTCTCTGCTGGTTTATCATATTTGGAGCTTAATCAATGTGCGTAACTCGTTGTGGGTTAAATGGATTTATGAGTATAAAATGAAGGGGCGAAATGTTTGGAGCTTGCAGATTCCTAACTCGTGTACGTGGGGATGGAGGAAAATTCTTCAGTTCCGTCCTCAGATTAGAAAATTTATATGGCATGAAATTGGGAATGGGAGATCTACTTCAGTTTGGTATGATAAGTGGGATGAGATTTGTCCTTTAATTGATTATATTAACCCTAGAGCTATTCATCGTGCTGGCTTGTCTTTAGAGACCTGTGTCAGTGATGTTGTTCATCATAATAACTGGGGTTGGCCGCCTGATTGGATTTTGAGGTATCCAATTCTTTTGAACCTAAAAGAAGTCAGCATTTGTCCGGATGAGAGGGACAAGATCGTGGTAATGGATGAGAATGGGACTTCAATGAATTTCTCGGCGTCTGGAATTTGGAATCTTATTCGGAGACAGGCTGATAAGGTGTCTTGGGTGCATGTTGTTTGGTTCTCTCAATGTGTTCCAAAACACTCCTTTATGTTGTGGATTGTGCTTCATGATAGGTTGAGCACGCAGAATCGTATTATGGGATGGAAAATTGGTGGGTATCCAAATTATAACTTGTATTGCTGCCCTCTTTGTAATGGAGAGCCGGATTCTCGTAACCACCTCTTCTTTGAGTGTAAGTTCTCTGCTGAGGTTTGGAGTATTGTAAGAATGAAAGGGAAGTTTCAGGGATGTAGGAATGGTTGGGCGAATATTCTTCAATATGTGTCTCAATTTGGAATGTCCAACTCTATTGAAAATGTTGTTAATCGGCTGCTATTTGGGGCTTCGGTTTACGTTATCTGGAAGGAGCGAAACAACCGGCTTTTCAAGAACTCTTTGAAGACTCCGAAGATGGTTGCGGACGAAATCATTAGGGGGACGCGCCTAAAGCTTATGACTCTAAAGTTCAAGAATTTTGAACGGGTTAATCGGGTTCTCGAGGATTGGCACTTTCCGCGGGGAGTTTCCCACCAGATTGATGATAATGGTTGATTTGTTTTAGTCTTGTTTATTTTCATTGTTCTTGTGTAAGCTTTGGCTGTGTTTACCAATGTTTGGTGGTTTGGTCTGTTTACTCTTGTATGGCATGTCATACATGAGAACTAATATGGCACTCTGTCATATTACTTGTACTTTTTGATTGTGTGGAATGCATTTAACCGGGTGAATCCCTTTACCCAAAAAAAAACCCTAATCCCCTCCTCTCCCTCTCCCCTTGCGACGACAGCCCCCACAAGATTAATTACAAGTTGTTTGAAGATCTAAAGTTGCTAGCTAGAGCACTAGCGAGGATTCCTATTACGCACGCTTGATAACTTCGCAAACAGTGAGTTTCATAGCCCCTTTCACTCTTTGACGCTTTATTAGGGGGAGATAACTTACTCCAACGCTTTAGATTTTTACACTCTGTACATCACTTGTAAGACTAAGTGGCAACAAACCAACTAAGTCCTTCTGAACAATCGAACCGGTTAATATTGGATAATAGCGAGTCAGTGTTGAGTAGTACTACTGGGTTTCACAAACCCCGTCCAACTCTAAACTCGACTATAGGTCAAGTGGGTGTAATTTTGGCTAACACATTACCATGGTCGTGGTTGACATGGTGGCAAGGCAAACGTATAATCAGTCAGCTTCGGTATCTAACACTTAGTAAATACTTGTTTGATAGGTTAGCTACCTATCGATATATATTGACATAATACTATCTGGTAACGCTAAAACACAACACTTAATTTACTTAAACATGTGAACTCACCATCCTTGTGTTGACACTTTTAGTATGTTTATCTCAGGTAGCCGAGGCGAGAGAGCGAGTTAGGACATGCATGCACTAAACTCTTATGATTTAACTTTCTTTTAGTTTTATCATGTTTACTTTTGCTTTAAGTCTCCCTGTGTGACGCAATAAATCACTTTCACTGTTTACGTTTCCGCATTTACTTTAGACTTGTATGTCTTTGGTTGTTAATAAAAGACTTTAATAATGGTTTTCGATATAACTAATTATTACGATCATGTTAGGTCACACCCTCTGATGGTAAAACTGCGTTAATGGATTTTGAGGGTGTGACATTGGGACCCAAAACCCTTCCGCTACGAGTAGTAATTGCTTTCAATTAAGAGGCCTCATTCGGCTGAGTAGTACCAGGAAACTATCCATGAGATCTTTCATAGATACGGAGAGCAATATGACCCACGGACCTTTGGAGGTCAAGCATCGAAGATTGTTGATTCTTAAAGAGTAAATCGTGTTCGGCAAACTTTTTCTGTGTAACTTAATCTCTCTACAAGATTTGCTTCGTCATGTCCTCTAGACGTCCCAATCCACCATTTGAATCCTGCACATTATTTTGGACATTAGAACCATTGGTATTATTATTATTATTATTGAAATACTGACATTGTCCTTGATTATAAGAATTTTGGAAGCCTGGTGGTGCGCCCGCCGGACGCCAATTGAAGTTGTTCTGATTTGGGTTCTTGTAGGTGTTCCAATTCTGATTATTGTTGTTGTTTTAATTGTTGGGAAATCTATTCTTACCAGCAAAAAATCGACCTCTTGATTTATCAACGGGCACTCCAAAGTGCCATGTCCTCCCCTACAAAACTCACACTTGTTCACCTTCGTCTTAAGCTCCTTCACCTCTCTAGTTAATGATTCCAAAGCAACAGCCACACTTGTATCCAGGTAAACTTGGTGTACTCCTCGAGAAGTTGAGGATGTACTGCTGACGAGAGTGGAATTCCCGCGAGGTGGCGCTTTGGTATAATCTGATTGAGCAAAGATTTCAAATATCTCGTTGCATTCGGTGACATTCATCCTTGCCGTTAGATTTCCTCCCGCGACCATGTCGAAACGAACTTGGGTGTCGTAGTTCAGCCCATTGTAAAATTTCTCCACGAGAGCCCATGGTGTGAGACCCATCTGTGAGCAACGAGCTAGCATGTTCTGGAAACGCTCCCAAGCATAACAATATTGTTTATCCGGATCCTTGTTAAATGAGTGAATCTGATCACGAAGAATAGCCGCTTTAGCAGGTGGGAAGTATTTCTTGATAAAAGCTGAACGCAGTTCTTCCCAAGTAGTGAACGTGCCAGGTGGCTGAGTGTCAAGCCAAAGAGCCGCTTTTCCTGCAAGTGAAAAAGGAAAAAGAGGTAAGAAAATAGCATCTTCGGTAGCAGCTTGTAAATTAAAAGTTTACAAAACGCGGTATAGTCGGTTAATGTGAGCCGGTGCATCCTCGTCATCACGCCCATGAAACTAATTGGTTTGAACGATATTGTTTATGACGTATGACGGAATCTGCCACGAGTTGGGATTGTTGATCTTGGGACAGGCGATGCATGATTGGTTTACGGTTAAGCCGTCGAAGGCTTGAGCAGCAATTGGTCTATTGTCAGCCATTTGGACGTCTGGTTGACTTCTCGGACTTTCTGGTGGTGAACTATTTGGTGATGACTTTGGTGTCGAATCAAATTCTGATGGTTGTTTCTCTGCTGACAAACTAGTCTCGGTCTTCAACGGAGACAATTCAAGACTAGCCAGTGGTGGTCCTCGCGAACGAAGATGTGGCATATACCTGAAAAACGCAACAGACCAAGTAAGTAGACTAAAAATAAAAACTAGAACAAAAATAAACTAAATTTTAATTAGACTCCTACGACTCAAAATAAAACAAATAGAAGGTATGTAGCAAATAAGTCTAAATAAAGCTAATAACGCAATCGCCAAGAGTCCCCAGCAACGACGCCAAAAACTTGATGTGCTAAAAGTAGTCAAATAATTTATTAACTAAAATTACACTAAACTAGACACTAAGTAATACTATAGACTCTTAAACTTAACTTACACTACTAACCGGCAAGTGTACCGGTCAACTCTAGTACAGCAAAGTAAGTCCGGATATCGAACCCACGAGACTATATAAATTACGTATACTAGCTAATTAGACTTGACATAAAGACACGACTATTTAATAATATTATTTAAGGGGGAGTTTTAAACTATTTAATTAAAACCTAACTAATGATTAACTAATTATTACTTAAATAAACCTAATTATAAAACTAATACTTAATTAATTAAAACTAACGCTATTTGATTAAATAATAATAAAACATAATCATTACTTTAAAACTAATTAATTAAATATACTAAATTTAACCCTAATTGATTAAACAAATAAACTAAAGAAGAACCTTAGATTAATTCAGATGATAAAAACAACTACCTAGGCTAGAATCCCCAAAGTTACGGTTATTAATTAAATGAGAAACTTAAGTTATGGAACGGGGATCGTATAATATACCCTTGACAGAAAACCCGAACAACACCCTTGAACATCAAGAAGACGCCTATGGATTACTAACAAGTTTTAAGACTCACCAGTTTTATGAATTAAACTTCCCTACAGTTATTTAATAATTTATGTCTAAGTATCTTTATGACGAAATCCTACCTTACAGCGCAGAAATCAAAGATAGCTAACTAGACTTAATTGACTTAATAGACTAAGTTAACAATCAAACCTAGACGGACTACTTACGAAGAACTAAATCTAGCAATTCTGACCAACAAAGATCTATCAATAACCTATCACCTTATAGCTTTCTAGGCTAGCAGCTCACTTTTATCTATTTAATTAGTTTTATTGTTTCTATGATGTTAATCGATATCAATCTTAAACTAGCCAAGAACACACAGTAAAAGACCTAACAAAACCCTATCCTATGAAACAATCAACAAGGTCAATGTGAAATGATAAATCCAAGTAAATAGAACAAAGTAATCATACGCGTCAATTAACTCAACTCAACAATTTACTTAAAACATAAAATCCATAACGAAACAAATCTCAATCAAAATCAAACCAAACAAAGGTTCATTATGACCTAGGTAGTTTATGAAGTTTAGCCTAGTATCGTATAGTCTAAATCAAACAGAACAAATAAAACTAAAAACATGGTGAAAATATAATGAACAAGATATCAGAGATGATTAAACCCGTAATCTTTAATCACGAACGTCCAACTCTTCACCGGTTGTTCTCGTGCCTTCAAAATCACCACAAGACTCGAAAATATGCTTCAAAGAACACCAAATTCGTCTAGTGGCAGCAGGTTATGTTTAGGTTAAAGTTAGGGATGTTTAAACGAAAAGTGTTAGTAGGCGCCGCACGACCTGAAAGGCTTCTGAGGTCGCGCGGCGCGGCGTGTCAAAATAGGGAGGCCCGTCAGACCGGCCAGGTATGACCGGTTCTTTGTCTGGTTCCTTCCTGACGTGTTCCGAATATCCGTTTTGGCTCTTTTTGACTCGTTTTTCGCCCTTTTTGATCAGGATCAACTTCCATTGCCTACAAAACATAAAAGTGTTAGTAGTATACACATCTCAACTAAAAACGAACATAAACTATTAAAATATTAAGTAAAATATACACGGGAAACATAAATATTTAGCATTATATCAATCTTTACAAAATTGACAATTTCAGCCCTTTACAATAAATATATTACATAATAAGCCCATAAGACCTAGCATTAGAAATTAATGCTCAAACAAACTCCCCCTTGGATATTGCTAGGTCTTCAATCCATATCAAAACCTCTTTTTCGATACTCTTTCCTTGCAACTTCTTCAAAAGACGGCTTTGTCGAACCTTGTTGTGATGTAGGACGAGAAACTCCAACAAGCATGTGTTGAAATCTATTCCACAATGCCTCAGTAACTCGATCCTGACGTTTAGCCTCCAACTTAGCTTCCACACTCTCTTGATCTGCACTAACAGCCCTCCTGTTTGTTTCCCAAGCCCTTCCAGAATGATTTTTCTTATCAAAAAATAAGTCCACAACTTTTTAGAACTAGTTGGCTTGCGTCTTTCATTTTCTTGTCATTACATTGTATCATGTTCACATGTAATATCTCAATGTCTTTCGACAGACAGTTTACCAGCCACATTGGATCATATATTCGAATAACATCATATTTTTCTTTCCCACGATCCAAGTATATACTCACCTCACCAGTCAATGCTAAATAGGACCAACAAAGGAAGTAAGGATGAAAATCCTGTTCCATTTGGTACAACGGTATTGTGCGTAGCGAATCTGGCCTTGTATACCTCAACGTCCTTATCAACTCACCTTCAGGATTCTTACGATCTCTTGATTTAAACACCTTAAAAACTGAGGTGTCCATTTCTTAAAACCACGCTTTGCTTCATTAGCCATAAACTCTCAAATCTCCTTCAACGGACCACTCTTTGTTTTATACAGAAGATCATAATGTATACAAATATCATATGCATCAAACCACGAAAAACTCTTCATCTCCATTAAACTATTGAAGTATTGTACCCCAAATAGTCCATGTATCCCGATCTTTCGACTCATACTTAGATAAGCAATACTCAGACATTTTCCCATCACAACATCCTTTTGAGTTTTCAGATAATATTTCACAGGATTCTGGTAAACTTGTTTAGAAACCTCAACACGATCTGGAAACCAATCCATCATTTCATCTTTATTAACATTCTTTTATTGTTTATAAGGATTCAGTTCCATTTCTATTTCCTCGTCAAACACTTCATCAAAAGTATCAAACTCCTCGTTCTCACCAACATACTTCACAACTTCTGGTTTATCTATAAATTTTACATTAGTATTCTACCAGTCTTCAAGAATATCTGGTTCAGGAACATCTTTCTCAAGATAAAATATCAAGTCCTCAAAAGAAACATGTAACATATTTGCCAGTTCAGACTTTTTTTTTGGGTAAAGGGGTTCACCCGGTTAAATGCATTCACACAGCCAAAAAATACAAGTAATATGACAGAGTGCCATATTAGTTCTCAAGTATGACATGCCATACAAGAGTAGACAAACCAAAACCACCAAAACTGGTAAACACAGCTAAAGCTTACACAAGAACCAAGGAAAAAACAAAACAAAAAAACAAATCAACCATTATCATCAATTTGATGGGAAACTCCCCGCGGAAAGTGCCAATCCTCGAGAACCCGATTAATCCGTTCAGAATTCTTGAACTTTAGAGTCATAAGCTTTAGGCGAGTACCCCTAATAATTTCTTCAGCAACAGTCGTAGGAGTCTTCAAGGAGTTCCTGAAAAGCCGGTTATTTCGCTCCTTCCAAATAACGTACACCGACGCCCCAAATAACAGCCGATTAACAACATTATCAATAGAGTTGGACATTCCAAATTGAGACACATATTGAAGAATATTCGCCCAACCATTTCTGCACCCCTGAAACTTCCCTTTCAGTTTTACAATACTCCAAACCTCAGAAGAGAACTTACAGTCAAAGAAGAGATGATTACGAGAATCCGGCTCTCCATTACAAAGAAGGCAGCAATAAAAGTTATGATTTGGATACCCACCAATCTTCCACCCCATAATACGATTCTGCATGTTCAACCTGTCATGAATCACAGTCCACAACAAAAAGGAGTGTTTTGGAACACATTGAGAGAACCAAACAACATGCACCCAAGACACCTTATCAGCCAGTCTCCGAAGAAGATGCCATATACCTGAAGTCGAGAAATTCATTGAAGTCCCATTCTCATCCAAAACCACTATCTTGTCCCTCATATCCGGACAAATACTTACATCTTTTAAGTTCGAAAGAATTGGGTATCTCAAAGACCAATCAGGCGGCCAACCCCAGTTATTATGATGAACAACATCACTGACACAGGTCTCTAAAGACAATCCAGCCCGATGAATTGCTCTAGGGTTGATATAATCAATTAAAGGACAAAGAACATCCCATTTATCGTACCAAACTGAAGTAGCTCTCCCATTACCAATTTCATGCCATATAAACGGTCTTATATGGGGACGAAACTGAATAATTTTCCTCCACCCCCAAGTACACGAGTTAGGCATCTGCAAGCTCCAAAAATTTCGCCCCTTCATTTTATACTCATGAATCCATTTAACCCACAGCGAATTACGCTCATTGATTAAGCTCCAAATATGATAAACCAGAAGAGAGTTATTGACATCCCGGATACGCCGGATACCCAAACCACCTTCACATTTCGGCCGACACACAATATCCCAAGAGACTTTATGCTTTCCCTTATTGTGACCATAGTCCCAAAGGAAATTTTTTATCCGTTTCTCAAGATCAGTAATAAGTCTAGAAGGGAGTGAAAACACAGCAGACCAATAAATATATAAGGACGACAGAACAGACCTGACCAGCTGCAGTTTACCCGCAAAGGATAAAGTTTTATTCTTCCAATCTCCAATCTGACTATCCCTACAATCCAGCAACCTCTTACAATCACGGTAATTTAACCTCGTTGAAATAAGCGGAACTCCCAAGTATTTAACCGGGAGCCTTCCCTCAACGAAGGGCATAATACTCAAAATACCACTTTTAACGCGGTCCGGGACATTACAGAAAAACGCGGTACTTTTCGGAACACTCGGAGTAAGTCCGGACATATCTTTGAAATCATTCAGAGCCCCCATAATAGTTTTAGCAAAATTCACATCACCTCGAGCAAACAGGAACAAATCATCCGCAAAGCAAATATTGATAATATTTAATTTTTCACAATAACGATGAAAACGGAACGAGCGTTCAATACGAACCTTACGATGCAAAATTAACGTGAGAGCTTGCATAACCAGTGTGAAAATATAAGGGGACATCGGATCGCCCTGTCTCAGACCTCTTTTACCACTAAAGAACCCGTGTAAGTTCCCATTCACGGATATCGAAAAGGAAGAAGTGGTTATGCACTCCATTATCCAATGAATCATCCTATCGTGGAAACCATACCCAAAAAGAATATCACGAATGAAGTCCCAACTGACCGTATCGTAAGCTTTCTGGATATCAACTTTAAAAGCACATCTAGGCGGACCATTATTAGTGTGATAATTATGCATTAACTCTTGGGTCAAAAGGATGTTATCAGAAATCCTACGCCCAGGCACAAACGCAGACTGATTGATATCAATTAACGACTCCAAACCCTTCATCATACGAGCCGAGATAATCTTGGTAATGCATTTATATAAAGTGTTGCAGCACGAGATGGGGCGAAAATCATTAGGAGTCACAATGTTGGTCACTTTGGGAATAAGGGCAATAATAGTGTGGTTTACCTGTTTAAGGAGACTTCCTTTTCTGAAAAATTCATGAACCGCCATACAAACATCTTTCCCAACAATATCCCAAGAACTTTTGAAGAAGGCCGAGGAAAACCCATCAGGACCCGGCGCTTTGGAATTCCCAATAGAGAAAAACGCATCCTTGATTTCCAAATCGGATATAGGTCTAACCATAAGCTCCGCCTGAGAGGCCGTGAGCTTAGTAGTAAAAATCTGATTATCCGGTTTTCTCAATGGTTGCAAATCAGAGCCAAAGATGTTCATAAAATGATTAACAAACACCGAAGGAACATCCAACCCCTCAAATAAACGACCCTGAGCATCACTTATAATATCAATACGACCCCTATGGTTTCGCATTTTCAAGGAATTGTGAAAGTACGCAGTGTTAGAGTCACCAAGCTTTAACCAATCAACTTTAGCCTTCTGTTTAAGGAATTCTTCCTCATCTTTAGCCGCCTCATGATAAGCCTTGAGATAACTACTCTGCTCCCGAATCAACTCCAAATTCGTAGGGTCAATGTCTAGACGGGTTTGACAAGCATCCAGAAGGGTTCTAAGATCATTAACTTTCTTGTGGAGATTGCCTTGTTTGTGCAGCAAGGAGCGGATAGGATGTTTTAAGTTTTGGAGTTTCTTTACCACGCGAAACATGTGATAACCATTCACCTCAATATTCCAGCCATTAGCAATAATATCATTATAACCCGGTTTTCCAATCAAGAAATTAGGGAATTTAAACGGTTTAGGCTTACCTTTAATAAGAGAGGGGAATTTCAATAGACATGGAGAGTGGTCTGAAATCCGGTATGGGAGGAACACCGCCGAAGAATCATTAAAAATCTCCATGAATTTAGAGTTTCCCATCACCCTATCAAGCTTTTTGAAAAGACCCATACCCGTTTTCGGTTTATTGCTCCAAGTGAATTGGAGTCCGACCCCATTAATATCCTCAACTTCAATGTTCTTAACACAATCACGAAAATCAAGCATCCCAGTGGAGATTTTGGAAGAACCATGTAGGCTGTCTTCCAAATTAAGAGCACAATTAAAATCTCCTAGTAAAGCCCAAGGTTTACCACGAGTGAATTGATTATGAACAGTAAGATTGTGCCATAACTCCCTTCTTTTCAAATAACAATTCTCAGCATACACAAAAGAACCATACATCACCTTGCTATCCAGCTTAAACTTTAACTGAACGTGAAGAACCTGGTTCGAATAATCAATAACCATAAGATCAACCAAATCCGTATTCCACCCCACAATAATCCGAGTACCTTTATCACAAACACTACCATTACTGGTCCAATCCCAATTTTTACAAATCTTCTTACAAACATCAAAAACCGCGTTTAATTTGACGTGAGACTCAAGAATAGCACACACCTGAATATTATTCTCTTGGATTACCTTACGAACCTCTTTTTGTTTAAGAGGGCGGTTCAACCCTCTTATATTCCAAGTGGCGATGGTACCCATTAAACACCCAATTCACCGGGTGTGCTTGCACCCTCAGAACCAATATCCGCTTTCATAGCTTTAGCCACATCCGTAAACAGCTCCTCCACATCATCATCATCTGCATCACTTTCCGATTCGTCCGCCAAATTACCAAACCGGTTACTGGTTTGGACAGCATGCTTTTCCTTTAACTGGACCCCCACAGCCATAGGAGTTGTAGGTTTACCCACAGGATGATTATTGTCTTGTCCTTGAGCAGATGGTTTATTTATAGGTTGTGACACAGCAGGTTTAACGACCGGTCGATAGACAAGATTATGTTTTTTGACTTGCGTATTAACTTTTTTCTTTCCCTTCACCCTCTGGAAACCATCATCATTAGTGACTTTCGTTGGTTCTTCATTTAACTTTTTATCATGAACTTGTTTCGGGCATTGAGTGTTCGAATGACCAAACACCTCACATAGAGAACATCTGGGGGGCTCCCAATCATATTCAATCTTAATCTCCGAGATCTTATTTGTCTCCCCCCACGTATCCGGAACAGCAACAACAAGCTTCCTTTTAATATCCTGATTTGCCTGAAGCTCAACCTGGACTCTAGCAAAGCTACTTCTTCCCCACGATTCCTTACACATATTGGCAGTATAAGAATCCATACTTATCGGATCCCCAATTCTTGACGCGAGCATACTTAGACCCTCCTCAGTAAAAGTACCCAGGGGAATGTTCTGTAATTTGACCCAAACCGGAACAGACCGTACATCCTCCTTCTCCAAATCTGACTCCATAGTCCAAATATGAAGAATAATGGGGACATTCCTAATCATCCAAGGACCATCTTCAATCAACTTCATCATCCCAGCTTCCGTATGAAACTTGAAAAAGAAAAACCCTTTCGCATTCATCATAAGTCTCGTTAGCCCATATTTGTTCCAATTTTTCTTAGCAAAATCCTCAACAACCGGAAAAGGAAGTCTATTACCCAAAAATTAGCCAAACAAAGTATTATTAAACCTTTCTTTAACTTTCTTGACAGATTCAACCGGGATAACCACATCAACTCCTTCCATTGTTGACTCCACATTTAATTTTCTTAATGTTACCTTCGATGTCTTGTTTTCAAGTTGCACAACACTCACATACGAAGGCTTAGAATTTTCCATCAGTTTTTCCTTCCCTACATCCCTCTGAATATAAGAAGATTCAGATCCAAACACCTTGTTGTCATTCGAGACAAAGGCTGAAACACCTTCATCTTGTTTAATATTTAACGAATCTGATCCAATAGCCTTTTTATCGCTCGAACAACCACTATCTTTGTTCCCCATGGCTGAACATCCACCATCTTTGTTGCTAACATCATTTAAAGGAGCAATGAATGTAGTGTTTGCAGCAAACGAAACAGACGAACCCGTAACATTAGGGTTTTCCGATGAACCGGTTTTCAGAGCCCCCCTACGAGGGAGAACCCCATCAATATTCGTTACCCGATTAGCTGAAAACCCTTGCCTAACACGATCAACAAAGCCATTACCACCCTTCTGCTCCATGCACACCCAAGAATCACACCACACCCTGATCGGTCACAAAATAGCCAAGATACCCCAAAATCAAGATCAAGATCAGCCAATCAAACCAAATCGGCCAATAACAAGATCAAGATCCAAAGAATCTCAGCCAAGATCAAGTAACAATCTCAACCAAAATTAAAATCAAGAACAAGATCAAAATCTAAAGAAAGAATCTCAGCCAAGATCAAGAAAAATCTCAGCCAAAAATAAGATCAAGAACACAATCAAGATCCAAAGATCAAATCGGCCAAGAACACAATCAAGATCCAAGATCCAAAGAACCAAGAATTCAACTCAGCCAAGAACCAATCGGCCACACTAAGAAACCAATCAGCCAATCAGCCAAATCAAGAACGGCCAATGGATCAAGATCAAGCAACACCTAATCAAGACCAAGAAGAACAATCAAGATCAAGATCAATCAGCCAAGATCAAGATCCAAGGAACCCAGCACTCCAAGGAACCAATCAGCCAAGAAACCCTAATCAAGATCGGCCACTAGATCAAGAACACCAACACCGAATCAAGATCAAGTAGGATCAAGATCAAGAAACCCAAGAAACGGCCAATAACAAACAACCCTAACCTTGATTAACCACAAGATTCTTAATCAATTAATAGGATATTATCGATCAAACTAAACTATAACACTAGCCGTGATCAATAACAAACCTGCTAATCAATCAGAACCAAGGATTAGATCAAGATTTAAGCAATAAAATCAAGAGAAAAGCAAAACCCTAAGCGGCCGAAGGCACTAGGGTTTGAACTTCAAAATCGCCTCCTAGAGAGAGAGCGAACTTGTTTATTGTCTATTAAAGGGTACAATTTTGCCAGTTCAGACTTGTCTACATGAATATCTCATTCTTCCCGTTCATCCACCATATTAGAAACACGAAAGCTAGAAGTAATCAAATCTTCTAATTCCCCTAAAGGCTTATCAGGAGGTGCACTCTTAGATTTTGATTCATGTTATGGTTCATCTTGTTGAACATCACCAGCAAAAGAACCAAACTTTTTGTCAGACTTACCAGCAACTACATCTACACCGCCTTGCGGTGTATCAGCATCATCTAAATCATGATCATCATCATCATCCAAATCTCCAAAGTCTACTGTCTCCTCATCTTCTTTTTCTTCTTCCTCCTCCTCCTCTACAACCTTTATTTTATCAGCAAATTGAAGAGTTTGTTGTTCAAGAGGTTGTACAATCACAGGATCAATTACAGGTTTAGTAGCATGTATATTAGCATGATTAGATTCCCCAGCTTGCACAGAAGCTTCTACAACTTCATCAACAATAATAGATTTTTCAATTTTAGACTTTCCTTTCTCCTCAGCCTTTACACTATCACATTCAAATCGAAATAAACCTTCAGCAATCCCAATGTCACCACCACTATAAACTCTCTCAAACAGAGTATCACTTGCATCAGCTCGATCTACCTCAGAATTCAATCTTATCCCGAGCTTATTCTCAATAATCACGAAGTATTTCATATGCTCATATATAATATCATCAGCAAGCTTTCATTTCCGTTCACTCTCATCCAACCTCTTCTTTATATCAACATTATCAGGTCTCAGGCGATCATTCTCTTCAATAAGACTTGTAATTTTAACGTCTTGATCTACAACTTTTTCTTTCAACAAATCAACATCCTCTCTTGATGGACCATCTATTTGCAAATAGATATCAGAAAACGATTGTTGAGAAACTTTTGGATCAGCTTTCGGTGTTTCTTGATGCACATGCTCTTTAGGAATAGGAGTTGTATTTGATAATTTTTTTGCTGTTGGAATTTTCATTAACTGATCAATAGCATCATCCAAATTCACCTGAAAAACAAGTTTGTTTTTAGTTGCATGTGCCTTACCACCTCTGAAGTCTTATCCACAGATGATTCTTGAGTAATTTCAACACCCTCAGGTTCATCAACCAAGCACGAATAAATCACAGATCTTATTACCATGTACTTTACTCTCCTTTTCTTAGGCTTGCTAGTTTCAGCTTCAGGAACATATGTTTCATCTTTTTCATAAAACTTCTTCTTTGATCGTCTCTCCTTTCAGATATCATGCATAATTCGAGGATCTAATAAGACTTTCTTTGGAATCTCACGATCTGATTCTATTTATTCATCATCAACAGTTTTCTTAACAACAAGTTAATCAGCAACAGGTTGTTGTTGAGCAATAATAGGATCTGGAATAGTAGCATGAGGAGTAGAAATTTCAGTTTTAATCACAAGTTTACGTTTCCTCTTGACCTTCAGTGAACCTCCATCTTCATCATTTTCAGCTTTTACAAACCACTTACCTCCCAAAGGTACATAACTCTGCAACCATACATTCTCATTCTCCCTATCTGAATCACTGATTATTCGTCGGAGCAACATAATCAGGATTCAATAAATGCCCAAATAATGTACGAATTTATGCCTGTAAGATCTATGTTTGGCCCATCCAGTAACAGACATGTGGGCCAATTTCATTTCCTATCCCGACTTATCAATGTTTGGAAATTGATGATCAATAATTAGCTGCACATATCTCGGGTCCATCAGCCATTGGTTATCAAAGTATGCTTCATACGCTCGAAAATAACTTTAGAAAAGTTATACTTCAAGTTCAAGCATAAAGCTGCCATCATGCTCATTTGATAGTCAAGTATCTCTTCATAACCACCTTTTCTATGTCCAAAACAATGTACTATCACGTGTACCAATAACTTATAAGGCCTTGAAAACCCAGTCTTCAAGAAACCTCTATCCAAGTCGTTCTTGTAACCCATTCTTAGCAAACAACCTTTCACCATCCTTTCATCCAACCAAGTAGGATCAGTAGATTCATCACCTAATTCCAAAACATCCCTTAACACCTGTTTAGATATTATAATCTTCTTCTTCTTGACAACCGACTTTATACACTCTCCTTCAAGCTTGGCATTTTTCCAGAATTTAACCACAAGTTCCTTGATTATCACCGTATTAGCAGTAATAGCTTTAATGATCCTCGATTTTTAAAAGAACGGTAAAATTATATGAAACGGCTCCATTTTGACACCCGATCCGTCTAAGAAAGCATAGATATTATGATTAGCATCAAAATCCTTTACTTTTACCATCAAAATCCTTTAGATATTATGAATTCTTTTGAAATTTTGATCACATCTGATTTTAATCAACCATTTTGAAATTAATCAAGTCCAAGTTAATGACCTTGAAAAATTCACTTTAACTTTTAAACCTCAATTTTAAAATATTTGTCAGAAGCAACCACTCTATTCCATTTCTCAAATATTCAGACCCGAATCACCATTCACCAAAATCGAAAATAATACCGATATATAATATCTTTTTGGTTTATGAAGGAAAAGTTGTAAAAGAAAATATATCAAAATATGAACTAATTACAAACATAAAGAAACATATTTTTGTTATTTGAGCAAGTAATCATATTGATCAATCCGTTCTTCCATCACGGTTTTTAGCTTTATTATGTCTAATGTTAAACCGGTTAAGGGTATCGTTGTCCACTTAAACTTTTATAACAAAATATTCAGGGACATCAGTGATACGATCAAGGTTCAGTTAAGCACATTATATCAGAAGATGATCAGATTCTAATCTTGATTCAGGCTTAATTTTATTTTTACCATGTCACCCCAATTTGACTTAAACCTTAGAACCAGCAGAATAAAACATTCAAAATTTTAATATGGCAATCATAGCAACAGTTTTCCACAACAAGGCATACCCCCGTTATCAAGCAATACACTAAGTTTCCTTTACCAAGGATGAGTATGCAGGATTTCATTTGTCGGTTTGCAAACATTGTATCCCCTGAGGTCCGTTTCTTATTGGTATTAAGACGCGCATAAGTGAGGAACAATGTATGACTAATATTTTTTTATCAAGTCAGTAGTGAAATTGGTACATTTGTACATAGTGATCAAAGGGAATTATTAGGGTTCGCTCCTTTGAGCAAGATTTTAAAAATTCTCAAAATGAATACCCAGATGAAAACCGCATAAAGACCTCATGGCTCCAGAAACCTAATGCATCTCATCAATACAGGATTTAAGGCCATAAAACCATACACCATTGAACTGTAGACTGTGTACTATACGCTTAAAACACTTTATTAACATTTTATTTTTATTTATGTGATCTGCTGAAACATAAGGCTTGAGTATGACAGGCTATTACATTTCTGTTTTCATTACCAAGACTTTTGCTAGAATACTAACCCATCTTTCAACATGGCAATTTATGTTTATATCATTTATTCCCTTACTTGTTTGTTCAAAAGCCTACCCATACACCGAGAATTAAGCAGTAGACTTTTATACTTCAATTTACCTGATTTGGAACAAGACGATCAATGTACTATCATTTTCCTTTTATGCTTCAAAACTCATTTTGAGGAGCCATTTTCTATTGTTTTTGTATTTTACACATTTGCGATCTTTTTGGATTTTATACTTTTTCAAATGTTTTTGACTTTTAAGAATTTTCAAATTTTTTTGTATTTTTTCCCAAACCATATCTCCCCATAAAATCAAAAACCATTTAAGAAAAATATTTACAAAGAAAATTTGACCTGATGAACGGTTACTCAAAGGTCAGAACCCATATCATCGGTATAACTCTCTTTCACACCGCCCATGTTCTTAATACCGTTAAGCCTCAAAAATACAAAAATCTATTTTTATCGAAAGCTTTAGTAAAAAGATTAGCTTTTTGTTCGTCGGTGTGACTTTTGTCTATGGTACTTAACTTCTTCTCTTAAGATTCACAGATGAAGTGATATCATATGTCAATATGTTTTGTTTTCGAGTGACTTACCGGGTTCTTAGTTATGGATATAGCAGCATTATTATCTACAAAATAGGAGTAGTAAGAAATTTCAAACCGTAGTCACGCATTTGTTGTTGTATCCACAAAACATGGGAACAACAACTAGAAGCGGCTACATATTCTGCTTCACAAGTGGATAACGACACAGTCGCCTGCTTCTTACACTGCCATGTCACCAACCTGCTACCAAAGAATTGACAGCCGGAGGTGGTAGATTTGGCGTTCAGCTTGCAGCTCTTCCATAATCAAAATCAGAAAACGCTCTCAGCACAAGTAAATCTTCTTGAGGATACCAAAGACCAAACACCCCTTAAGATACCATAGTATCCGCTTCACTAACGTTAGGTGAGAGACCCTTGGACTGGATTGATATTGGGCACACAAACACGTCAGATACATGATGTCTGGCGTTGATGCAGTGAGATACATGAGGGAACCAATCATAGAACGGTAGAGTGTTTGGTCAACCTTCTACCCAGTGGGATTAGGACCAATTCCATGATTTATGATGTGTTGCAAAACACATAGCGTTTTATCCCGTTTTTGTGTTGTTTTGTGCATAAAGCGTTAACGAATATAACTTGTTCTTGCATGAAATTAAATTTTTGTGTATATTATAGGTCCCATGTTGAAGAGAGTGAAAAACGAGTTTAATGAAGAAAGAATTAGCTCAAACGAGATTCGGATGAAGCCGGTATGCGCGTTTGAAGATAAACGAGTCAGAAAACGAAGAAACGAGCACCCAGGACCTGGCCGCGCTACACGACCAGGTGAGGCATCCATGTCCGTGCTATACGACGCCCCACATGTCCCAAAGGCTGCCAAGAATGTTCAGGAATCAGCTACCCCATCTATTTTGTCTTCTAGTGGGCCTTGTGGGCTTGTTTTAACCTATTTTATATTAGGGAAGAGGTGTTTAAATATATATAAAGAGTTTATACCCTATAAACGAAAAAAATAATATTTCCAGCCACCACACCTGCTCCACAGGAGAAACCAAGAAGGACAAGCTTACGGTTCTATCTTTTATCCTTCGGTTGTCGGTTTTGACTATTTTAACGTTTGTTTGTTCGTTTTAGGTTTTTAATCATTCTAACCTTTTGTATTCAGATTTATATGAACATGTTTATTATTTATTTCTATTTTATATACTGTTCATTGATTATGATTGGCTAAACCTCTTTGTTCTACCTATGCTAGATGATTATTGTTCGGTTTTGATGAACTAAATGGATTGTTTGATCAATATGACTTGAATTTCTATTGAAAGTTGGGTTTAATGATGAATTAGGTTGTGTTTAGTGGCTGTGATTTTATTGGTTTTATCTCATAATCTCATACTTCTATTAATTGAATTAGTTTTGATTGATAGTTGTATGTTCAATTCTTTACTTTGTGTTTAGAGTTTGATTGTGGTAGGATCAACCGTAGGGTTTTGTTGAGATTGTTAATGGTATAATTCAGCGGGTAGCACCTTCTTAGAGACCGAGAGGTGATAGGAAGTTAAGTCATCTCATAGCTTTTACTTGTTAGGATTAGGATCGCGCGTGAGCGGGTTCGGTTCTTGTCGGGTTTGGGTTTGTGAGCGATTAGTTGGTCTAGTTTGAGTTAAACCAAATTATTCCTCTATACTTGGTTGCGTAGTATTTGTTTCCATTAGGGTCGTGTGTCGGTGAGACCGAGAGGAGAGTCGGCATTAGAACACCTTAGCATTCGTTTCCCGGTTTGTTCTTAAAATCAATTAAGTATAAGTTAAGGTTTGTTAGTGAGACCGAGAAGTGATCTAGCTTTCTTAAGCGAACCTTAGTTATGTCATGCTTAGATACCGGTATCGTAAGATCATTCAATCCATTAGCTTGTTAGACCTTCAATAGGATTCTTCCCTAGGTAGACGTTTTCTCCATTGTTAGTTAAGCTTCTAAGTTTCATTAAGTGTTTCATTTAGTTGTTTTAAGTTAGGTTAATTAATTTAGTTAAAGTAATTTAGGTCAAGTAGTTTAATTACTTTAAAACCAATTTAAAAAAAATATTATTCTTAGGAAGGTCTTGTCTAGGATTTAGTTATCTTAGGCGTTCTAGCGAGTCCTTGTGTTCGATACTCGGACTTCTTAGGTCTATACTACTTATGATCGGTACACTTGCCGGTTGTGTGTGGATTCATTAGGAATTTCGTTTTATATTTAAAGCTTTGTTGTGAGTTCCATAGGAAAAGCATTCATTAGACACACATCAAGTTTTTGGCACCGATGCCGGGACACGGTTGAGGCGTATTGAGAACGACTCGAGGTAGGGACTTGCCTATTGTATTTCGTATTTATATTAATGATTAGATTAGTCATTTTAATTAGTTTAGTTTATTTTAGTTTAGTGTAGTTTAAGTTTAGTTTTATTATTATTATTATTATTATTATTATTATTATTATTATTATTATTATTATTATTGTTATTCTTAATTATTTTATATATTTTTATCTGGTGCCCGTGATCCTTTTCTTTTGAGTGTTCTTTACAGCGAAGATGTTCAGACTACAAACCATGGTGCAAAGTATGTGGCGGAAACCACTGGGTACATGATGCTTATGAGAGAAGGAAGATAGAAATCGAGGCACGGAAAGCTCCATGGGAATCACTTTTTGCAAAGCCTCCTTCATACCAATTTGCATATGATCAAATGGGGGAGATTCTTAGGGTATAAAGATTTGTCAGGGAATATATTAGAGCCCACCCCAGAACTGGAAGCAATAATGGAAGATGTATTGTTTGTTATTAGAAATGATTTGGAATATATTCCACTTTTGAATCCACCTTTGTTTGAAACCCTGGGTGAGATTGAAGATACCGGAATGGAGGAGCATAGAGTAGAGGAGTATGCTCCCTCTTGGGAGGAAGAATTTAAGGAAGAGCTTGGTGAAGAGTTTATGGATTTTACCATTATGGATGAATGAGAGTTTGACCCACTTGGTGATTTAAAGTTGCTTGAAGATCTATTATATAACGAGCTAAGTGTGGGGGCCAAGAAGGAGCCTTGTGAAAAGAGCCATGAGGTGGTAGTTGATTCAGTTCTTCCGAAAGTACACCTTGATTATGAGAAACCAAAGCATGAACCATACTCAATCTCCATACGGGTCGTGTTAAGGTTTAAAAAGTTGGCTAAAAGAATTAGAAGGGGGATTTCTGGGCGAAGAAATCGTAGTGTGATGAAGAGATTGACTTCCCCGTTTCACTTCATTGAACCATTTTTGGGGAAATTCAAGAGTTCGTGGGCCGAGTTTAATTCATATGGTCGGGCCATGAGAGTTGTGCAATTGGTTTCTTCCCGAGCAATTGTAAAAGGAGAGTGTTGAGGAGAGTCGATGGGAAGAGGATAAAGGAGAAGCCTCCTGATTGAGGTTTCGTGAGCGAGTCCGGCTGAAGACTATTCAATAAACTTAGCGCTTCCTGGGAGGCAACCCGGTAATATCTTTCCTTATTATTTTATCTTCATTTTCTTTTTATTCCAAGTTTTGCCGGGTTGTTTCTTCTCTTACTTGCAGGTTATTCCTTGGTTGGTTGATGACACTTGATGAGCTGAAGTTTTAAACAAGTGTGGGGATGCAATTTGCTTAAGGATTGCCGCTTTCGTTCGTTAGTGATAGCTTGATAGAGAGCACTGGAGTTTTAATCTTGCGTTTGAATAGGAGGGCGAGGAACATGATTCACCGCACACTTGCATGATCACATATACCAGGGGAGTCTATTCCACATTATTTTTCTTTATGTTTAGTATTGTCTTTTCCTTTTCTCACATTGAGGACAATGTGAAATTTAAGTGTGGGGATGGGAAATTGATGTTTTCGGCAAAAATAAAAAAAAATTAAAAAATAAATTGATTCAAAACTTAAAAGAATAATGTCCCAAAATTTAATGAATATTTTTGCAAATAATAGAAGATATAGTAAAATCGGAAATTGGTTTTTCAAAATACTAATAATATGAGATAATATAAAATCAAACACACTTAACTTGGGATGTTTCGGTAGGCTCAGCCTTGAGAATGAAAGGGCAATTTGATAAAATGGTAAACGAAAATCTTTTGTGGGTAAAGCGTTTTGTCCGTGGAAGATAAGTAACGAAAGGACGGGCCATACTCAAGCCTAAAGTTTTGGTATGGAATGTAAATGTTAAAAATATTATGAATTTTAAAGTTGAATACGTTATCATATGATGCTTGGGTAGGTTTAATGTTAGAGTATGCCATGTAGCCGGTGATATAAATCTTAAAGTGCTTAGTTTTAGTGTTTTTAAATTCATTGGCATATGGTTTTATAACCTTTATTCTTGTATTGATGGGATGCTTCGGGTCTGGAGACCATGGGTCTATATGCAGTCTATGCATCTAGGTATTTACAGTTCCTAAGTGGGATTGTGAATATTTGAGATAAAGCTAAAAAGAGCAAACCCGTAGTTTTCTGCCGCATAAGTCAATAAACATGATCACTACGTACTAAAAGTACAAATACACTACTGACTTGATCATCCACGCTGTTAGCCATGTGAGGTCCCCTGGCTCGAGTCTCATTACCATTAAGAAACGGACCACAAGGGACACGCTACATGTAAACCCTACAGATGAAATTTTTCATGCTCACCTATGGTGATGGTTCGGGGTATTGCTTGATAACGGGGGTATGCCATATTGTGGGCAAAACTAGCTAATTAATTAATTATACCTTATCGTATCTAATGGCTGCTTGGTAGACTTTGATGCTTAAGCTTAGATGGATAAACAATACCCTTGATCGTCTTAACTGTTCATGAAAAAAAAAGAGAGAGCAACAAAAATTTTAAATCTGCTGATTTTGAGTTTTAAGTCAAGTTGGGGTGGTCTGGTCCGGTAAAAGCGGAAAATAAGCGGGTCTTAATTGTGTAAACCACTGAGTAATATAAATTGTTGGATCTTATTTGTCCCATTAAAGATCAAGGCATGAGTTTAAGTGGAAAACAATATCAACAATTGCGGTTTTTGCGTTTCTCTGAAATTTAGAATAATCTATATGTTCTTAAGATCAGTTTTCCTATTATGATTCCATTGCATAAATCATTTTCAGGGATGAAAAAGGTTCAAGTGTGGGGATATTTGATGTGTTGCAAAACACGTAGCGTTTTATCCCGTTTTGTGTTGTTTTGTGCGTAAATCGTTAACGAATATAACTTGTTCTTGCATGAAATTAAATTTTTATGTATATGATAGGTCCCATGTTGAAGAGAGCGAAAAAATAAGTTTAATGAAGAAAGAATCAGCTCAAACGGGATTCGGATGAAGTCGGTATGCGCGTTTGAAGATAAACAAGTCAGAAAACGAAGAAACGAGCACCCAGGACCTGGCCACGCTACGCGACTAGGTGAGGCATCCATATCCACGCTATGAGACACCCCACTTGTCCCAAAGTCTGCCAAGAATGTTCAGGAATCAGCTATCCCATCTATTTTGTCTTCTAGTGGGCCTTGTGGGCTTGTTTTAACCTATTTTATATTAGGAAAAGAGGTGTTTAACATATATATAAAGGGTTTATACCATATGAACGAAAGAAAATAATATTTCCAGCCACCACACTGCTCTAGAGGAGAAACCAAGAAGGACAAGCTTACGGTTCTATCTTTTATCCATCGGTTGTCGGTTTTGACTATTTTAACGTTTGTTTGTTCGTTTTTGGTTTTTAATCATTCAAACCTTTTGTAATCAGATTTATATGAACATGTTTATTATTTATTTCTATTTTATCTATTGTTCATTGATTATTATTGGCTAAACCCCTTTGTTCTACCTAGGTTAGATGATTATTGTTCCATTTTGATGAACTAAATGGATTGTTTGATCAATATGACTTGAACAGCTATTGAAAGTTGGATTTAATGATGAATTAGGTTGTGTTTAGTGGCTGTGATATTATTGGTTTTATCTCATAATCTCATACTTCGATTAATTGAATTGGTTTTGATTAATAGTTGTATGTTCAATTATTTACTTTGTGTTTAGAGTTTGATTGCGGTAGGATCAACCGTAGGGTTTTGTTGAGATTGTTAATTGATATATTTCAGCGGTAAGCACCTTCTTAGAGACCGAGAGGTGACATGAAGTAAAATCGTCTCATAGCTTTTACTTGTTAAAATTAGGATCGCGCGAGAGCGGGTTCGGTTCTTGCCGGGTTTGGGTTTGTGAGCGATTATTTGGTCCAGTTTGAGTTTAACCAAATTGTTCCTCTACCCTTGGTTGTGTAGTATTCGTTTCCATTAGGGTTGTGTGTCGGTGAGACCAAGAGGAGAGTCGACATTAGAACACCTTAGCATTCGTTTACCAGTTTGTTTTTAAAATCAATTAAGTGTAAGTTAGGGTTTGTTAGTGAGACCGAGAGGTGATCTAGCTTTCTTAAGCGAACCTTAGTTATGTCATCCTTAGATACCAGTGTCGCAAGATCATTCAAATCATTAGCTTGTTAGACCTTCAATATGATTCTTCCCTAGGTAGACGTTTTCTCCATTGTCAGTTAAGCTTCTATGTTTCATTAAGTGTTTATTTAGTTTCGCTAAGTTAGGTTAATTAATTTAGTTAAAGTAATTTAGGTCAAGTAGTTTAACTACTTAAAAACCAATTTAAAAAAAAAATATTATTCTTAGGAAGGTCTTGTCTAGGGTTTAGTTATCATAGGCGTTCTCACGTGTCCTTGTGTTCGATACTCGGACTTCTAAGGTCTATACTACTTGTGATCGGTACACTTTCCAGTTATGTGTGGATTCATTAGTATTTTCCGTTTTAAATTTAAAGCTTAGTTGTGAGTTCCATAGGAAAATCATTCATTAGACCCACATCAATTTAGCGGGATAAGAGTGCTTCTCGGCGATGAGTCAGCCATGTTGAAATTTTCGAGGATATCCTTGACATAATTTGTCTGATGAATGAAGATCACATCAGAAAGTTGTTCGACTTGCAATCCTAGAAGAAACTTCAACTCTCCCATAGCGCTCATTTCAAAATTTGATTTCATAACCTCCTCAAAATCTTTATACAAAACATCATTAGTTAACCCAAAAATGTCGTTCACATAAACTTGGACTATTAGCAGATGACCATCTATTTCCTTTGTAAAAAGTGTACAGTCCACAGTGCCACGAACAAAGTTGTTGTCTAACAAGTGTTTAGACAATGTGTCCTACCAATCTCTCGGGGCTTGATGTAGACAATAAAGCGCTTTGTCGAGCAGTTACACTTTATCTTTGTAAATAGGATCGACAAACCCCGGTGGTTGTCCTATAAAGACTTCTTCACCCAATTTTCCGTTTAGGAAACCAGACTTAACATCTAACTGGTAGACTTTGATTCCCTTCCAAGATGCAAAGTCTAAGAAAATACAAATAGGTTCAAGTCTAGCAACTGGAGCGTACACTTCGTTGTAACCAATTCCTTGCCTTTGATTGAAATCGAGAACCACTAATCGTGCCTTGTTTCTGATAGTTATACCATTTTTGTCTCTTTTACATTTGAGGACCTACCTGGTATTAATACATTGTCTACCATCTGGTAGATCCACAAGTTTCCATACCCCAAGTTTTTCAAATTGCAACAATTCTTCTTGCATTGCATTTACCCAACTCTCTTCCGTCAAAGCTTGTTTGTATGTCTTTGGTTCAATTTGTGAAATGAAACATTTGAACGAGAACCGATTATGAAGAGGAGCACCTTGAGTATAATAGCAACTAAGACTTTGATTAATTTGGCTTTTTGTGCGTACTCCAGAATTCAAATCTCCGATAATATGACAGAGTACGAGGAATAACTTCATCTGAAACCACCACATCGGTTTGGAGGTTTGTAACATTCTCATCAATAACCACTTCATGAGAAAGCACAAGATCAAAAGTAGGTGTTGGTTGTACCAAAGAATAAAATAGCATGATTGTGATCTTCAGTATCATCATCAAAGGATGGTGTAGCAGGCGTATCATAAATACGGTCATCAACATCAGGTGACAGATACTTACACGGGTTCTTTAGTGGTAAAAGAGGTCTAACACAGGGTGATCCGATGTCTCCTTATATTTTCACGCTGGTTATGCAAGTCCTCACTTTAATTCTGCATCGGAAGGTTCGTATTGAACGCTCGTTTCGTTTTCATCGTCATTGTGAAAAATTAAATATTATTAATATTTGCTTTGCGGATGATTTGTTCCTGTTGGCTCGAGGCAATGTGGATTCTGCTAAAACTATTATGGGGGCTCTGAATGATTTCAAAGATATGTCTGGGCTTACTCCTAGTGTCCCGAAAAGTACCGCGTTTTTCTGTAATGTTTCGGATCGCGTTAAAAGTGGGATTTTGAATTTTATGCCCTTCGTTGAAGGTAGGCTCCCTGTTAAATACTTGGGAGTTCCTCTTATTTCTACGAGGCTAAATTACAGTGATTGTAAGAGGTTGCTGGATCGTATGGATAATCGGATTGGAGATTGGAAGAATAAAACTTTATCTTTTGCGGGTAAACTTCAGCTGGTCAGGTCTGTTTTGTCGTCCTTATATATTTACTGGTCTGCTGTTTTCTCTCTTCCTTCTAGACTTATTGCTGATCTTGAAAAACGGATTAAAAATTTCCTTTGGGACTTTGGACACAAAAAGGGAAAGCATAAAGTTTCTTGGGATGTTGTTTGTCAGCCGAAAAGTGAAGGTGGTTTGGGTATCCGGCGTATCCTGGATGTCAATAACTCTCTTCTGGTTTATCATATTTGGAGTTTAATCAATGATCGTAATTCATTGTGGGTTAAATGGATGCATGTGTATAAAATGCATCTGTTTTTGTTATGTTTGTTTCTTTGGTTCTTGTGTAGGCTTTAGCAGTGTTTACCTTTGTTTGGTGGTTTTGGTTTTGTTTACTCTTGTATGGCATGTCATACATGAGAACTAATATGGCACTTTGGCATATTACTTGTTCTTTGTTGGTTGTGTGGAATGAATTTAACCGGGTAAAACCCTTTACCCAAAAAAAACATCAGGTGACGGATCCTCATTAAAGATTGGAACATCTTGTGTAGTATTATCTTCATGAATGTTTTCACCCAAATATTGTTGAAATAACAGTGTGGCCATCTCACCATTGATTTCCTCTTCAGAAAAAGTGAAACAACTCCATAAACTTTCATAGTTAAACATCCATGAATCGCCCATTCTTTGAATCGGAGTAGCATATCTTTGACAGTCCACATGATGTACTTGCACAATTCGGTTGATGCTAGGCAAAAATACACGTCTTAATGGACTAGCATAACTAACGAAGAAACCTTCCACAGACTTAGAACCAAATTTACCATAAGGATCAAGCACAATGCATTGCCATCTGAATGGCTCAAGCCACTTCAATTTAGGCTTTCGTCTATTAAGAAGCTCAAACATGTTTGCCAAGCTTCTTTACTGTCAGAAAGCGATTAAAAGTGTAACAAGCTGTGGCAACGGCTTCTGACCAAAAGCTAACATGGAGCATCGAATCAGCCAACATCACCCTAGCTGTTTCAATCAGAGTCCTATTCTTTCGTTCAGCAACTCCATTCTGTTGTGGAGTATAAGGTCCTATTCTTTCGTTCAGCAACTCATTATAGTTTTGAAGCATACGTTTGTTCCTTAACTTGGTACTGTTGTCGCTTATGATTCTTTGGATTGGCAGATTATATAACATCTCAAGCTTCTTGAATAAGATCATTAATTTGTCGAAGGTCTCATCTTTCGATTCAAGAGACATCACCCACGAGAAACGTGCATAATCATTAGTGACCACCAAACAATAAATTTCTCTGATGTGTTGTAAAACACACTTACTTTCCGTATCATTTTATCATGTTTTAAGTACTTATTAATTTAATTAATAAGAGTTATGGATGTTTTTTGCTTGATTTTACATAGATTGAATGTTAATTATAGGTTATGAGATTTGATGGAGAAAATGGTAAAGTTTGAAGACTCCAGGGGCTTATTTGATCAAATTTTAATATTACAAGTCAAGGCCCGACCCAAACACACAAGTTAGAAGCCTTACATGCATATTATATTAAGTAAAATAAAAAAAAAGAAAAAAAAAAGAAAACCCAAAACTTCTGCCTAAGTTCCGATCGGATTCAGCAAGGAGGAAAAGAAGAAAAAAAGTTGGTGGCGGCTTTGTTGGTGGCTAGAGGAAGAAGAAGGAGATTAAAGACAACTTGGTACGGCAGCTACGGGTCTTAATCATCATTTGTTTTAGCCATATATCTTAAGTAATCACTCATAAACTTTGTGTTTTTGTTCAAGATACTTAACTAGTTAATTTGATCTTTTACTTTGGATTGTTTTGCAAGTAACTTGAAGATTGACTTGTGTTTGATTGTTACTGAATCTTGAATGAGTTTACTTATGTTTATATTGATGTTTATGATGTTTAACTTACGTATTAGCTGCTGTCCAAAACTAATGTTAGGCTAAACTAGTTAGTTCTACCTAGGTTAGATGATTATTGTTAGGTTTCAGTAAGTAAATTGGATTGTTGATGATCATGACTTGAATTGTTAATGAAAAGTTTGGTTTAACATTGAATTAGGTTGTGTTTAGTGGCTGTGTTTTGATTAATTATACTCTATTACCTCTTGCTTTGATTGATTGAATCGGTTTTGGTTAATTTTAGCTTGTTTGAACTCTTTACTTTGTGTTTAGAGATTGTTTACTGGGTGATCAACCGTAGGGTTTAAGTGGGTATATTAATTAGTTAAAATCAGCGGGTAGACACCTTCTTAGAGACTGAGAGGTGATAGGAAGTAGGGTCGTCTCATAGCTTTTACTTGGTAGGATTAGGATCGCGCGAGAGCGGGTTCGGTTCTTGTCGGGTTTGGGTTTGTTAGCGATTAGTTGACCTAGTTTAGTTAAACTAAATTGTTCCTTTATCCTTGGTTGCGTAGTATTCGTCTCCATTAGGTTAGTGTGTCGGTGAGACCGAGAGGAGAGTCGACATTAGAAATTCGTTTCCTGGTTAGTTCTTAAAATCAACTAAGTATAAGTTAGGGTTTGTTAGTGAGACCAAGAGGTGATCTAGCTTTCTTGAGTCAACCTTAGTTGTGTTATACATAGATACCGGTGTCATGAGATTCTACAATCCATTAGCTTATTTTACCTTCAGTAGGATTCTTATCTAGGTAGACGTTTTCTCCATTGATAAGTCTTATTCTCAAAGTTTCGTCTAGTCTTGTTAAGTTTAGTCAATTGAGTTAGTTAAAGTAAGTTAGCTCAAATAGTTAATAATATAAAAATCATTTAAAAAATATTATTCATAGGTGAGTCTTGGTTAGGGTTAAGTATTAAGTACGTTTTCACGTGTCCTTGTGTTCGACACTCAGACTTCCTTAGGTAGAATACTATTAGTGATCGGTACACTTGCCGGTTATGTGTGGATTCGTTAGGATTTTCATTTATAAATTTAAAGCTTAGTTTTAAGTTCATTAAAAAGGGCATTCATTAAATACGCATCATTCTCCAAAGATACTTTTGACATTCACAGGTCCAAACAAATCCATATGGACCCTCTCGAAAGGTAAGTTGATTGAATTGAGAGACGTTGTCGTGTACGACTTCTTTTTTTCCCTTCTTACAACTTAAACAGTCAGTACTCAAATGAAAACCCTTGACATTTACTCCATCAACCAGTTGGTTGTGAACCAGATAATTCATCTTGCAAAAATTGATGTGACCCATTCAACGATGCCTTTTCAAACTCCTTGGTGACAAAACACTGTACAGTACCTTGAGTCGATTAAGCAAGACTCATGTTAAGCACATAAAGATCATTCTCCCTTGGTGCTTTCATCAATATCCATTCTTCTGGAATCTTATACACAGGCTTCAGAATCATACAATCTTGACTTGTAAAGTGTGTAGAAAAGCCTTTACCCTAGATTTGGGAGATACTTAGCAAACTATTCTCAAGCTCAGTGATGTAATTCACACTCTCGAAGATTACTTTCCCGTTCGATAAAGTACCCTTACCAATAATTTGTCCTCTTTGATTTCCTGCAAACCCTACATATCATCCTTGAATAGATTTAATTTTATTTAGTAAATGAAGAGTTCCTATCATGTGTCAAGAGGCTCCATTATCCTTAATCCAACATGAGTCATTGGATCTTGAAAGCCCCTACAAAAGTAAGCAGTTAGTGAAACAAGGGAACGCACGCCTTCTTAGTCTTGGGTTGTTTCAATTCTCATAGAAACAATCAAAACTATCATCCTTATGATCAGTCAAAGAATCAATCGATGAGCATGATTTAAACGAATTACAAAACTCAGATTTTAAGGATTCAACTCATTTATCTATCTCAAGTTTACAAGACTCAACTTCATCCACAGTGGTTGAAGTGACAGGTTTGTCTTTAATTTTACCCTCAACCACCCGGTTCTGCCCAACAGAACTTGTCTTCTTGTAAAAACCATCATTTTTCTTAACATTTGAAGTTTCACCTTCTTCAAAACTCTTTTTGACAACTTCCTTATCTACTCCCCTTTTTAAAATTTTGACGGGTGGAGATGCAGATCTAACAAATGGAACTTTCACATATGGTTTTTTATTCACCACATTCTTTCTTTCTTGAGAAAAACGTTTACGACATGAATAAAAAAATGTCCTTCCTCATTACAACAGAAAAATTTCCTCCTATCAACAAACTGGTTAATAGAATGAACATGATTCTTTTGTTTCTCTCTTTCAGCTTTGAGTTTATAAAACTCATCATTTGATTGCCTTGTAAAGATGTCCTCCTTCTCCTCCTCAGGGGTCTCACCTTTAACAAAGGTTATCTTTTGAAAACCAACATTTGGTTATACATAATCTTTGTTACCTTACTTAAACCCAGTACATTTTATTTTGTAATAAAAACTGGTTTTAGCAAATTTTGAATTCTGATTACCAGTTTTAATACATGTTTGAGAGTCTGGTCTGGGTTTAACCTTTGGATTTACAAGTTTATCACTTGTTTTAGATTTTATCTCAGAAAACACAAATTCAGCAAATTTCTTACCCACTTCGCTCTCACATTCAGAGCTGTTGAAAGAGTTAACATTTTGCTCATCACAAGAAACAGATGATGAAACATCATGATGTAATACACCAGTTTCCACATTCATCGCCTTAAGAAACCCTTCAGGTTCTTTTGGAACATAAGAGCTCAGACCTGTGGCGGCACAACATAATATTTTGGATCATCCAATTTGTTCTCAACAGAATGCTTTGGAACAATGTAATCAATGACATATGATGAAGCGGAATAGCTCTTAAGTTTAGTGTCAACTCTTTCAGTTTCAGTTTTAATCAATTGAAGTTCCATTTTTAATTCCGCTTTCTCATCAACATGCCTATTGATAGCAATTTGTTTATATTTTACTGTGTGAGTTAGCATAGAAATTGTTTTCTCATCTTGTAGGATTTTCACCCACAAGCTTTACTCACATTTTTGAAGTTTGTCAAAAGCTTCTTTAATTCTTTTATAATCTTGAAATATGTTATTGTAATATGTTTTTAGTGAGTTAACGACAAAATCTTTTTCATCACATGATTCACAATAATTTTCAACATTAGTAGAGAATTTTACCTATCCAACCATGAATGCATGATTAGTAGACTCAACTTCAACATATTCAATATAAACTATTGCTGAAACTCCTTTAGCCAACAAAGTTTCATCACGCATCTCTTAAATCTTTGCAACTACTAGATCAGTTGTTACAATCTCATCTTCTTCAACATCAATTCCAAAATCAACCTTTCCATGAGGAACTTCCTCGCCATTGAACCATCCTGCAAAACTTTCAAACACAACAGGTGGCAAGAATGACTTAAAGAATTTATTTGGAATAGACTCAAAACTCTTTGGAGATTCTGTCCCCTCGGGATCACTTGACATCTCCTCAGTATCGTTCTCTTGTTGATCAGCAATATCAATCTTTTCAGCATCAGTTTGATCAACAACAATCTCTTCAGTTTCCATATCTTTCTCATCTTTACCTGCATTTGAAACATATACAGTTTCCTCATCAATCACCTTAGCCACATTCTCTCGATGAATAATAGAATTCCAGTTGAAACCCTCATCCAATGGTGCATTACATGCTTTTGATGACGATGCTTCACTCTTCTTAGATAATTCATCTGGTGTAGGAGAACTCTGATGATAAATAACTTGAGGATTGTAGTCCCTACCAAACGGATTAGGACTAGCATCACCAACTTCTGGATTCGTGCATTCCCTCTTTAAATGACCCTTCTTTTTTCATCGAATACATCGGACCTTTGACTTGTCAAATCCGAGTTTAGCAGTCGTACCATCAAGGCAGTTCTTACCAATGATCTCCCTGAATCTTTGTGCCCTTCTCACACCACTTGCCATACACCAATGAATATCAAGCATATCCATTTCATCAGGATCAATTTGGTCATAATAATCTTTAGTCATGTTATAGTTACCAAAACGCCCAACAATAAAACACTCATACGACTCAAGGATGGATCCTAAGAAAGCCATATGTTCTTGAACGTTTTTTACTATCAGTCCATTGTTATTCTTGATATTAATAGCAATGTTGCATTGAACAACATCAGATGGTGACTAGGTGGCTTTGGGGATTGATTAGGAATAGAAGAAGTTTTCGAATTAGTTCCAGTGTAAGAGATTGTGTAATGAGGTATATTGGGAGGTTGACCTGATTGAGAACTCCCACCAAAACTACTATTTGTAACATAAGCAATTTGAATCTTCGGGCTAGGGACAAGCACCGATTGTGATGAAGTAAAGTATAACCTAATGTCTTGAGTTACTAATGTATTCTTCATCTTCTATTCCTTAAGAATTTCGAGTTCATGTGCTTCCAACTTTCAATGAATCGAGCTAGAGTCAATCTTTCGTAGTTGATTGGGTTTGATTGTTGAATCACTATGAAGGTTTCCCAATCATCAGATAAAGAATCAACAAGCTTATCAATGTATTCATAATCTTCTTTATTAATTCCCAATCTTTTCGTATCATTCACAAGATGACAGTGTCTCTCAAACAATTAAGCCATCGATTCACCGTTGACCATGGTAGGTATGTAAAGCTCTTTCTTAAGCAAAGCCATTTTTGACTTTCTCATATCGGGATTCCCTTTGTCTTTTTTCAGTAAAGCTTCCCATATTGAATGACATGAACCATTGTGTTGCAATAACTGGAAGATCTCTGATTTGATTGATTGATGAAACAAATTCATCATCTTTTTATCACGAATATATCTTGCCTTGTCAGCTTCAGGAATTTGAGATAATCTATGATTTGTACCATTCCCAATTCTTGGAATGATATATTCAACTTCAACATCTTCCCAAGTTTCATATTTCACTACTTGTACACAAGTTTAAAACTTATCAGCCCAACTAGGATAGTCTTCCATCCTAGGTAGCTTCACGGGAAATAATGATTTAAAGAATTTATTTGGAACAGACTCAAAACTCTTTGGAGATTCTGTCCCCTCGGGATCACTTGACATCTCCTCAGTATTGTTCTTTTGTTGATCAACAACATCAATCTTTTCAGCATCAGTTTGATCAGCAACAATCTCTTCAGTTTCCATATCTTTCTCAGCTTTACCTGCATTTGAAACATATACAGCTTCCTCATCAATCACCTCAGCAACATTCACTCGATGAACAATATAATTCTAGTTGAAAGCCTCATCCAATGGTGCATGACATGCTTTTGATGAAGATGCTTCACACTTCTTAGATGATCCAGCTGGTGTAGGAGAACCCTGATGATAAATGGCTTGATGATTGTAGTCCCTACCAAACGGATTAGGACTAGCATCACAGAGTTTCGTGCATTCCCTCTTGAAATGACTCTTCTCTTTTCATCGAATACATCGGGCCTTTGACTTGTCAAATCTGAGTTTAGCAGTCGTACCATCAAGGCAGTTCATACCAATGATCTCTCTGAATCTTTGTGCCCTTCTCACACCACTTGCCATACACCAACGAATATCAAGCATCTCCATTTCTTCACGATCAATTTGGTCATAATAATCTTTAGTCATGTTGTAGTTACCAATACGCCTAGCAATCAAACACTCATACGACTCAAGGATGGATCCTAAGAAAGCCATATGTTATTGAACGTTTTCGACTGTCAGTCCATTGTTGTTCTTGATATTAATTGCAATGTTGCATTGAAAAATATCAGATGGTGACTAGGTGGCTTTGGGGATTGATTAGGAAAAGTCTAATTTGTCGAATTAGTTCCAGTGTAAGAGCTTGTGTAATGAGGTATATTGGGAGGTTGACTCGATTGAGAACTCCCACCAAAACTACTATTTGTAACATAAGCAGTTTGAATCTTCTGGCTAGGGACAAGCACCGATTGTGATGAACTAAAGTATAACCTAATGTCTTGAGTTACTAATGTATTCTTCATCTTCTATTTCTTAAGAATCTCGAGTTCATGTGCTTCCAACTTTCAATGAATCGAGCTAGAGTCAATCTTTCGTAGTTGATTGGGTTTGATGGTTGAATCATTATGAAGGTTTCCCAATAATCAGATAAAGAATCAGCAAGCTTATCAATGTATTCATAATCTTCTTTATTAATTCCCAATCTTTTCATCTCATTCACAAGATGACAGTATCTCTCAATCAATTAAGCCATCGATTCACCGTTAACCAAGGTAAATATGTCAAGCTCTTTCTTAAGCAAATCCATTTTTGACTTTCTCATATCGGGATTCCCCTCTGTCTTTTTTTAGTAAAGCATACCATATTGAATGACATGAACCATTGTGTTGCAATAACTGAAAGATCTCAGATTTGATTGATTGATGAAACAAATTCATCATCTTTTTCTCACGGATATATCTTGCATTGTCAGCTTCAGGAATTTGAGATAATCTATGATTTGCACCATTCTCAACTCTTGGAATGATATATTCAACCTTAACATCTTCCCAAGTGTCATAGTTCACTGCTTGTACATAAGTTTCAAACTTATCTGCCCAACTAGGATAGTCTTCCCACCTAAGTAGCTTCGGGGGCTTGGTTGATGTTCCCATTTTGTTTTCCAAGTTAATATTCCGAATTATAGGAGACGTGTGTGTCACAAATTCATTTAAATCTTCCATCTTTGCAATCTTTGCACAAAAATCAAAAAAACAACAAAATCAAGTGTGTAACCATATACGGACGTATAATCCCAACTATACGTATAACATTTTCCTTATACGTTGATCAAAAAGCAACATAATAAATTTTTAGCGTATAAACCCTTATACGGTGATAAGAATCACCGTATAACCCATTTATATGGCCAAATCACTTATACTCCGTATAAACACTTATACGAACAACACAATCTTATGCGTACAACTTACGCAGAGAACAACATGTAATGTATAACCCCACTTATATGGCTAGAAACACTTATACGCTATGCAGACCACTCATACGCCAGACTCCACTTTTCATCTATTAAGATCAAAATCTCGAATTTGAATTTGAATTTATCAAAATCACTCATGCAGAAGTGATTAACTAGTAACAACGAACATAATCACCGAAGCAATTTATAATTGATCCATAGATGAAATATTAATTCAAGAATATGTGATTGGTTTTGACTTTGACTTTGAATCTTCAAATTTTCATCAATTAAACAATGAATGTGTTGCATTCAGTAGCAAATATGAGCCTATAGCTCTGATACCACTTGAAAGAACAGATCCAAATCATGCAAAACATCTTGTACGTGTAAATGATATGATAAGGATCGATTTATACTATACTAAACAATATTACAGGATAATATCATAAAGGATTAACAACACAATCACTCATAAACTTTGTATACTGATATAACAGTGTGGGTACAAAATTATCAGAACTGTTACAAATAATGGCATGATCATCCTATTTATACTAAACAGTGACACGTATAAATCTAATGTTAGTGTATAAGACTTATGCGCTCCGTATAAGTCTTATACATTGGATATGACTTATATGTTCATTACATCTTTACAAAATTGACAATTTCAGCCCTTTATAATACAAATATTATAAGCCCATAAGACCTAGCATTAGACATTAATGCTCTAACAAACATATGGCTTTTCTAGGATCCGTCCTCGAGTCATATGAATGTTTAATTGCTGGAAGAATTGGAAACTAACATGTCAAAGGAGGATTATGATCAAATTGATCCTGAAGAGATGGAGATGTTGGATACTCGTTGGTGTATGGCTAGTGTTGTCCGAAGAGCTCAAAGATTTAGGGAAATTACTGGTAAGAATTGTCTTGATGGTACAACTTCGAAACTCAGATTTGACAAGTCAAAGGTCCGATGTTTTCGAAGCAAAAAAGAAAGGGTATTTCAAGAGGGAATGCACGAATACAGAAGCTGGAGAAAATAGTCCTAATCCTTTTGGATGGGACTAAAATAGACAATCCATTTATCTTCAAAGCTCTCCTACACCAGCTGAACCATCAAAGAAACCTGAGGCCTTGTCATCAAAGGCTTGTCATGCACAACTGGATGAAGGTTTCAACTGGAATTCTATTGATCACCGAGCAAATGTAGCTGAGGTAATTGGTAAGGATCAACAAGCTGGAGAACATGTGAATGTCTTGAATGCATGTAAAGTAGTTGAAGATGTTGCTATAAAGGATGAGATCAAAGCAGCTGATGACACTGATGCTGAAAAGACTGACTGTGATTGAGATGATCAAGAGGAGAACAACACTGGTGAGATGTCAAGTGATCCTGATGAGACAGAATCTCCTAAGAGTTTTGAATCAATTCCAAATGAATTTTTTAAATCATTTTGGCCACTTGATGTGTTTGAAAGTTTTGCAGGTTGGTTAAATGGAGAGGAAGTGCCGCATGGAAAGATCGATTTTGGAGTTGATGAAGAAGATGATATTGAAGCAGCTGATGAAATTCAAGTTGCTATAAAGATTGAAGAAATGAGTGATGCAACTGTGCCAGGTGAAGGTGTTCCAGTGACAGTTGATGAAGTGAGTAATGAAGAAGTTGAAGAAGAGTCCTCTCATCATGCTTATATGGCTAGGCAGGTAACATTTTCTACTCAAAAGGTTAAACATGTTTGTGAGTCGTGTGTTGAAAAAGATTTTATTATTACTTCATTAAAAAACCGACTACAATAATGTGTTTCTTGGTTTTAAAAGTAGTAAAGAAGCATATGACAAACTTCAAATGTGTGAGAAAAACTTGTGGGTGAAAATCCTACAAGATGAGAAAAAAATTCATATGCTTAAAAACAGGATTGAGGATAAACAGATTGCCATTAATAGGCATATTGATGAGAAAGCGGAAATTTGTTTGAACTCGTGTTAAGCCAACACAGATCTCAGATCTGATCTATAATTACCCTAATACGGATCTAGTTCGTAATTGCCATTGATTGTTAGTAATACGTTATAGATATATATTAATTGTATGTATGTGAATAATATTAATACTAGTGTGAAGCTTGAGAGTGAATCTGGGCAGAGATTCGATAATTAAAGTCAAATGCTTAACATTAACAATGGACTAAAGCCACTATATATAGAAGATGGATCTAGTTCGTTAACATTCCATAACGAACCGGAATCCACTTCGTTACATACATTAAAAGATAAATAACTTAACGACTCACCCAGTGATTCGTTAAATATCCTTAACGAATCAGGTGGGAACATACATTAAACCTAGTTCGCTAAACATCCTTAGCGAACTAGACTATACCTTAACGAACTACAAAGATAACTTAATATTTTATTACAAGAATAAAACGACAAATACATTAACAATAGATACAAAGACTCGAGTCGCAAAACCGTGTACTAACAGACACCCCCTCATCTTGAGCTCTTTGTCTTTAATTTACTTGAAACGCTTGGACCGCCAATCTCTGCAACCGTGAATCCCGTTCTCATAACATACACGCACAACGCGTTGGAATTGCATAGCCAGATCATAGTCTTCATTACGCTCGATCAATATCTTATTCTTGTGTAGCAAGTCGTTGTCGGTCTCAGTTAAGTTAACAAGCCACATTGGATCGATGATCTTGATTAGCTCGGTCTTTAACCATTTACCCAGGACAATGACGGCCTCGCCAGTATGATTGTCGTAGTACCAGCAGTTGAAGGATAAATATATATGTTGATTCATCGGCTTCACCGGCACCCGCTTCATAGTCTTCGGCGGCTTTACTTTAAGAACCAGTTTTCTCCAGCTGGTCCTCTGGTCAATCTCATTAATACGCTTACGAATAGGAACATGTGGCTTAAGAAACTTAAACCCATGGTTGACCACAAATAACAGATGTTTATAAATACCGGAGCACCCTGATCAACATTGGTATGTTGAAACATATCTGGATATTCCTCAGCAGTCACATCCTCAACCTCAACTTCCTCATTCTCATAAATAAAACCCGTACTCATCTCAACATTTGGATCATTTAAGGTCTCATCATCATTAATTACCTTAATGTCCTCCTCGGCCTCTAACACAGTCAATTCGTCTTCATTCAGACCAAGCAAGATAGCAATCTGCTCTCGAGTCAGTGATTTCTCAACAAACTTCCCCACGGCTATCTCATCGGCATTAACCATGCTTCTAATCACCCCCTCGCCATCAATAAAAATAACTGTATTGGCCTTGATCATCTCAATTGGTTTGGCGGCCGAATAATCATAATAAATAATAACCTGCTTGCCTGAATCATCAACAGAACTCGTACCTGCACCAGAGGCTGGGTCTTGAGTTTGTTTAGTCTCACCACCAGCACCAGACTCATCCGGATCCTCATCATCATTCTTGAGCTTTTTCAGCGCGTCATCTTTGCACGTAAGTTGCAAAATAAGCTCCTCTTGTTCTTTAATTTTCACACCCTGAGACTCAACAATCTCACGAAGGGCCTTTGTTTCCTTTTGACAGAAGGAAACGTAGCTGAGAAACTTCCTCTGATTCTCCATCATACATTCTTGATTCATACGATCCGCAGACATTTGATTTTCATACAAATGTAGTAGACTCAATACCATGCTCATCTACTGATCGTGAGGTGATGCAGTAAAAGAAGGAGGAATAGGCTGAACTGGACCTATAGAACGACTGAGCCTCAGAAATGTAATATTTGGTGGAGGCATCATTGTCGGTGTTGGAGGAACCACCGAAGTAGCAGTCTTCGGCCTTGGTATAGTAGATAAAACTGAGTGAGGAATCATACCAAGCGGTGGATCCGAAGTAAGTGTAGTCGTCAATGTAAGCTCCGGGGTGCTAGTAGTGAGCGGCACCGCCGACGCTTAGAAGAGCCTTCAGAAGCTAGCTCTTTACCCTTCCTCTTTCGTTGAGCTGCAATTGTAGCTGCTAAAGCCGCTTCAACCGCATCTTGTTGTTCAAGGATAGCAGCATCTCCATCACCACCATTACAACCATTACCACCTACATCATCATCACCATCATCACCCTTGTTCCCACCTGGTCCCTCCTCATGCTCGGAATCCAAATCATCATGGATCCATCGATCATTTTCAGGACATTAATAATCAGGATTTGCTGGATGACCAATCAATCTTTTAAATCTAGGAGGAGGAGATTGACGGTACTGTTTCATCCTTCTCATGGTGTCTGCCTTCAGGTTGTCCAGGATAAACTTATCGTTCACATCATTCGGGTCGAGCACCAAATCCCTGATAGCATCGTTAATGAACAGTTGAACGAAGCGTGGATACATCAAAAACATCATGCGTTGTTTTCCAGGAATACAATTTTCTGTCAGATGATCGAAGATCACTTCAGAAAAATTGTAACGCTTGTTCAAAACAAGTGCAACAAATGCCGATTATAGCATAATGCGGCATTCGTCAAAACCAACCTTTCGTCCACCAAGGCAGTGAATAAGAACATGAAGTAAATACTTGTATTAGGGACACAAGTATACCTTGTTATTCATTGACGCAGTAAGACTATTAACATAAAACAATCGTCCAAACAGTCCTTGGATCAGATCCTTGTGGTATTCTCTTGGATCATCAATAGTGTCATCGAATCGTAATACCCTTTGAACCGTTTCAACAGATACGAAAACTGGTTTATTGTTAACCTCGGCAGCAATATGGTCCTCAGCTTCCACATATTGAGTAGTGTTCCAGAATTGGCGAACAATGCTGAACCGAATATCCGGATTGGCAGTAACAGTGTAATGGATACGAGAACGGCGTATAAATGCCAGCATATCACCAAAGACATCCTCATAAGGAAAGTTTGTGTCAACGAATGCACAAACGTTATGCCGTGTATCAAATGGAAGCAAAGGGACATCCTGAGCTTGTTAGTCTTGTGGTGCATCAATAGGCGGGTCTTGAGCAACGTTATCAGCCATTGAACTGTATTAATAATTCTGAAGAATGATTAGAATTATAAATACTAATACTTAACTAATAAAAAGTGAATATTCATATTTCAATTTATAAATTTTAAATTAAAAGGAAACAATGTCATTCATTATGAAACAGACTGATTTGTTAAATAATATAACGAATTATCTGATTTGCTATCAGGTAAATAAATAACTAATTAAGAATTAGCGAATTACTATTGAAAGATAACGAATTAACCTCTAGTTTGTTATAAATAGTGAATTAACCTCTAGTTCGTTATAATTTACAAATATCAAGCTGATTCGTTAGACATATTGATTCGCTCAATCTAATTCGTTTGAATTGTTTAACGAATTGGACACGAATTAGTTCCAATTAGCTAAGTATAACGAATGGCCTTCTAAGATTAATCTTTGACTTCACTGGTCAATGTCAAAATTAACCAAGAACACAAACATTCAAACAAGCAAAGCTGATAACAATTACCCCAGAATCATCGATGTATATCCAAACAAATGACCATAAAGATCTCGGAAACACATTGCAATTCAAATGGTATAGATTTGAGGGTCCAGAAAATGATATAAGTCAAGTAAGTTAGCATTTTAAACAAAGTATAAAAACCCGATAGTCAATGTTCAGAATTAACCCAGCAATCAACAATCAAAAAATGATTAAAGATCACCATGGATATCGGAAATCCATTCCGATTGCAATGATATCAAAATAAATTATTTAACAGGGTGTTAATCAGATAAATGAAGGTTTTCATAAACCTTAAAACCCCGATAAAAAATATCATAATTAACATATCAAATATGTGTCATTTTTGACGAAAATCACAAAGATGTGATCATCTATACCTTATAATCACAAATATATGATAAAAACACTGAAAATCAAAGGTCAAGAATTCAGAGAAATTTGAGCAGAATAACAGCGTATATGGGAAGATGAAGAGTGAATAGTGTAACGAAATACCCTCACAGTTCCCTATATAGTTTGACACGGCTCATTTCCCCATGTAACGAATCAGATGATTCGTTCAAAATTTTAATTAACGATTCAGGTGATTCGTTAGCTTTAACTTGACACGTGTCACACGAATTAGATTTTATTCTTGTCTAATTCGTTAACTTATGTATAACGAATTGAAGTCATTCGTTACAGAGTGCGGAAGCGAATTAGGGGAACGAACCAGGATGTAGTTCGTTAGAATAACCTAATTCGTTATTCATAAGTAACGAATTATACTATATTAAATTTTAAATTAATAATTTAAATTAAAGAATTCAATAATTTTAAAATTAACTTAAAATAATTACCGAGGACCTGTATCTCGATAATTGGAATACCTTAACAACGTTTCATGTTTTGAAACCCTTAAGTTAACATAAATAATGTTATAGCAGACGGCTGCTCACTTTGCAACGATTAAGGTAAAATAAAATATTTAAATAATATGTAAACTATAAAAACAAATCTTTTTGATATTTTTAAAATATTTACCAGAAAATTATCCTAAAATTTAAAACAAGAAAATATTTTTGTGTTTTTCTGTGATTTTCAAAAGCAGTATATATATTTTTTTTTGGATTTTTGTTGAGTTTGAGCAGAGAATCATATTGACCAAATTGCCCGTCCATCACAGCTTTATATTTCAGCGATATTGTGACTGGCGTTAAGTCGGTCATTGGTATTGTTGTCCAATTAAATCTAAAAAACAAACTTTCAAGTGTTTTTGTGATATGATTAATGATTCAATTAGAGCACAGAATATCAGAAACTATCAGCCTCTAATCTCGGTTCAAGCTTAATTTGATTTTTTCCATATCACCCCAACTTGACTTAAACCATAATATTGTTGATCAAAATTGAATTTTATAAACATTTCTTAGCAATGCATTGAGTTTCTTTTACTGTGAGTGAATATGCATGAGTCCATCTGTCGGTTTACATACATTGTATCCCTTGGGGTCCGTTTCTTAATGGTATTGATACGCGCACAAGGGAGGAACAATGTATGACTAACAACGGATTTTGATCAAGTCAGTAATTTATATTTGTACGAAGTACAGCAGTGATCAAGTTTAATGACTTTGGGTTTGCTCTAAAAGAGAATAAAATATTCATGCATATGAATACCGAGATGATTAAGCCGCATAAAGACTCACAGTGTCCAGAACCTCAAAGCTTGTTATTTGCATTATTTTATATTTGGGTGATCAAACAAGTATAAGGCTTGAGTATGACAGGTTATTACATTCCTGCCATCCTCAACGAGACTTTTTCTAAAGACTAACACCTCTTTCAATTTGGCGTTTCTTTATGTTTATGTCACATATTTTACTCTACTTGTTTGTTTTAAGACCTACCAATGCACCAATGCAATTTAGCACATAATCTTTTAAGCTTATTTCTAGCTGGATTTGGGGTCAAGATAGTCAATGTACTATCATTTTCTCTTTTTGCTTCAAAGACTCAAAATTTTGAGGAGCGTAAAACAAAATAAAGATAAATTTAATCGCCCCAGTTAACTTAAGTCTATAAATAAATGGCTAACCTATCAATTCACAAGTGAATAATAGGACCAAAACACGTAAGCATGCTTCACAAACTTAAATAACCGACATAATTTTCAGCGAGAAAATAATCTAAAAGCATAACGAACGCCCCACCTACTTTCCATTATCAGGTGAATGGCTAACCCGATCATTTACACGTAAATGTCAGGACCAAACATATACATGTACATGTCCTTCAAAATTGAGTAATTTACATACTTTTCAGCGAACATATGCATAAATCTTTTTGGTTTTTCTCTATACATACTTTAAAACACAATCTTTTTGTCTTTTCACTTTTCTTATAAACAAAATAAACTTCACAATCTTTTTGGATTTTCGGATTTTTCTGTACAAACTGAAAAACACAATCTTTTTGAATTTTCAAATTTTAAAATGTTTTTGAATTTTCAAAATATTTTACGAAAAATAGTAAAGAAAAGAAATCACAATATTTTTGTTTTTCGGTTTTCAAACTAGTTCGTCCTTAAACGAGTTACCGAATGACCATTAATTTGGACACGGTTTGGGTTGCATGATATATGATTTTAAGGTTACAAACCAGCAATAAGTTATGCAGGCTCTTGTTATTTAACGAAGTTTTATGATTCAGTTCCTTGGCCCGTTTGTTAGTTTAAATGTAACATTCATCAAATTTCAAACCCGAAATCCAACCCGTTTATCTTTTCGATATAATTTAGATCCACAATTAGTAATGAAAGTATTGATTATTTTCGTGTTGCGACATTCTAAACTTTTCATGATCACATTTGGTTTTTATTTCATTTGTAATTCTTTTAGTTACAACTTTATCATTTATAACAACTAATGGCATTAATCTTCTTTATGTGCGTACATATATTCCTACGTTTATAAGTTCGTGCCACCATAAACTAGTAGACGTAAATGTGTAACTAGTAGATTTTATAAATCTTTGAAACTATCTAATTTATATATAAAGATTATAGAACTAAATAAAATCTTGTTATTTAAATTAGCTATTTTTTAGTTTAGTTTTAAACAGGTTGTTATGTCGATTATTTGTAAGGCCACGTACCCGGTAGCCCTACTTTAGAGTCGGATTTACTCATAAACACACTTCTTACAAATCAGAGTTCATTAAAACTTTCACGGAAACGTTAACTTAAAGCATTTGTTACAAAACATTTAATCTTTTCTTTAAAACCATAACATAAATCATCATAATAAAACATCATTTCTTCCATCTTCAAATGCCAGCTGTTCGATCCATGCCATGTGCCAACCTCATGTGCCAACCTCATGCTAGTTCTTTAATCTGATCACCTGCGTGCATACTAAAAGTCAGCTACGCTAAGTGAGTTCTAGTTAATCAAGCAACTTGTCATACAACCACTACATACAATATATACGTATCCGAAGACATAGTCTACTGTCTAACATGCTACTGCTTAACCACTTAATTACCCCTACAACTTAGCCTCTTAATTACCCCTACAGCTTAGCCACTTATGCCACTTTATGCCACTTTAATAACGAATATCATTATGCCACTTTGCCACTTTAATAACGAATAACGTTATGCCACTTTGCCACTTTAACACTCATGCTAGAACCCTATCCACTTCTATCACACTCTATACATCTATTGTCTATAACCCACTTCCTACCAGCACAATATTTACACAATAAACAAGTCACATGATAGCAATCATACACACTATTAACCACTTGACAGTCACTATCCTTGATGATACGTGTAATATCCGAAGATCGTTCACGCACCGACAAGCATTATATAATAGCTACTTGTATAACATCTATAGCATACACTTACCACTTAAGGTAAGTGTATTCACACTTCACATCGAGTATGCACACAACCCAGAAAACATAACAAGGAAATGGGGCTAGAAACTCACCTGAACTAGGTTAACAGTTACTCCTTCCTTAGCTGTGCGCGACTAATTCGTTATCAGATCACACTCTGATTCGTTATCTTTCCTTAGTTGATTCGTTAATCTAGTTCGTCATCTTCCATAACGAATTGGACCTTGTTAACGAACTGACCCTTAACGAACTGAACTCTTAACGAACTGAACCCTTAACGAACTGGGGGTTCATTCGTCATCCTTGGCTTCACGAATTAACATAACAAAATAAGGCTAATTCGTTATCTTCCCCTAACGAACTGGCATAACGAACTAAGGCTAGTTCGTCTCCCTTCCGCTAACGAATTAGGTTTAGGTCAGAGAATGTTAGAACATTCTCTGACATTTGCCTATCCTCATACTAGCCAACTCCGGCGCCGCCTTTCCGACGCCGCCTTCGCCGAAAAAACGTATTCCAGCACCGTTTTCACCGTTTTTCGTCCCGTACGATCCAGATCTGAGCTATGGTGACCCCTAAGCTCATATTAGGTTCGGTTTATACCCGATTCCACCCGGATCTCGTGACTTCAATGGTTTAACGGTGTCGGTTCATCGTTTCGCAACTAGATCTAACGTTTTTGGGCCTCTAAAATATCACACTATCATTACCTTGGGTCGGAAATCGGTTCTCTTTCTTCTTCTTCTTGGTTTCGGCTTAGAGAGAGAGTAGGATGAGAGAGAGAGAGCTAAGTGTGTGTTCTGGTGGTGTATGGAGTATAAGAAATGAATGATAATTGGGTAATTAAGTCTTTTATAATTATGGATCATGGGCTTAAGCCCATGGTCTCATCCTTCTTTCCATCATGACCCAAGTCCATAACTCATATCTATTAACCAACACTAGCCCGACCCATACTAACTCCTACTATATTTCATTATTTCTCCGCTAACCCGAGTAAACTTTTTCACCAATAATAATTAATATAGTTAATATTATTTTAGAAAATTCGGGATGTTACATTATTGTATCATTTAAATGATTGAAAGAGAGTTTTTTTATATAATAAACCAATAATTATGGAATAAATCAATTTATAATTATTAGTATTAGTCAACGTTATATTAATTCTCATTGAATTCTTATGATTTGAATGAAGTTATAATGGTAATAATACATATTATTGTTGAAAGTAATTTCTTTCCAAATCATGCATACGTTCCTTTTTTACGCACTTCACCTTTGGAATTCTCGCCGCCACTTACCACGAGAGTTAATGCCCATGTTGACTCCTTTGACAATAAAGAATTAAATACCTATTACCATCTCAACGTCTTCACAACCAGAACTTCGGCCACCGGTCCGTGTTCCGACCGCCTTCAAGCATCAATTAAGGACCAAATCGACGAATTGATTATGCCCTTTTGACTTGGGATCTTCCACCGACCATTTCGCAATCGTTATTGGGATCTAATTCGTATGTTTTTTTATAGCCTCCAAGTAATCGAGCTAAGATTTCGGTTTACCAAAAATAGCAAAGCTTTTTTAACCCATATAAATTAAATGATTTCCACTTATATTTGACGCACCCCACTGACGACGCTTTGTCCGCCACTCGCAATCAGTCCCTGCTGGTGTTTAAATCTCATCCGTCGCCGCTTTTGAACTTCGGCCATTTTCACCATCATCAACACGAGCCCAATCCAAGGTAATTAATATATCATTCTACTCACTTTTCCACACAATAGAAAGTCGTAATGTATCGACTAAAAGTTGTTTTTATCAAACGCGACTTTCGGCTTCGAATAGAGGGACGGTTTTATGGGGTTTAAACAAAGAAGACAATCTGTCTTTTATATTTATTGTTTTCCTGATTTGTTCTCTAGAGAACTCGTTAATATATATATATATATATATATATATATATATATATATATATATATATATATATATATATATATATATATATATATATATATATATATATAAAAAGAAGTTAGATTATAACATTGTTTTTCTGTTTACATTTATTACATGGTTTACCAAACTAAACACCTCAATATTATTTGAATTAGTAATAAATTGAAAACTACAACTAAAATGGACATCATGTCATGGATGTTTTAATCTGGGTTCCTTTCTAGTTGTTCATTTTATTTTTTTTTCTTTTTTTTCTAAAATTAAAATTATTACCTAACTCAAATATACTTATAAATTTAAATAATATATGGGTTCGTTAAAATTGTGTCAAATCAAATTCATTAAATTTAAGATATAACTGATTTACAATAATATGGACAAGCATGGTCATCAGTAAAAGAATATTTTATATTTTTTAATTGTGTACAACATCTCGGAAATACTTGTTTTAATCTAAAATAATGTTATGTCAATTACATAAATGGGTTATTAAATATCAAATGTTACGAATTGCGAGCGGACACCAAGTTTCTTTAGTTTTCGTTAGTGATTTATTTTAGTCTATATATAATTGTTTAGGAAGAATTGGTTTGCGAATCACCTAACCGTTCACCTGACTCGTGTATCGTTTATCCTTCTTTTCGAGGTGAGTTTACATACCCCTTTTTGCCCATCTTTTATATTTTGGGGGTGGCATGTATACCCTATTTAAATTACTCGTTTTTATTTATGTATCCATTCATAACACAATTAAGTATATGTTTATGTGTGATTATTGCATGCTCTATGATAATGCTCTATGTGCTTAACTTTTTATTTTATGTTTGGTGGTTGGTATCTCATCCTCATATATCCTCATATAGTATGATCATACACTTACCCAAGTACTTTGATTTCGTATCAATTGGAACGGGTCCACATCTATTTAGTTGTTTACATTTTCATAGGAATTGTGATGCTTAACATTAACATATGAATTGTGGTTTTTTTATCCATATATGTATCTCAACTAAAACTTATGTATTCTCACCAACATTCGTGTTGACAAACTCGACTTTTATACATGCTACAGGTACAAGTAATTTACATTGTTCAAGATTGAATATATTAGTTTTTACCTTAGGATATCTATTCAAATAACAAAATTTTAATGTATTTGTTACGATTATTGAATTTGTGTACTTGTTTAATGTTAATGAAGTTAAATAATTGTTAACGCTTTATTTAGTGTCTTCTGAGCTACTGTCCAGTCAATACGTTACGTTCCCGGCATGTTCCACCTTTGGTCGAGGTGTGACATTAAAGACATAGTTTTCGTTTACAGCTTCTAGATATTAGGAGGGTTAATTTACCACTACATTAAATCAGATTTTTATCATGTTCATTAAAAAGTTTTGAGATAATTTTAAGCAAGGTTATTTTCTGGTATGTGATGGTTTGTTCACGACGTGGGTTTAAAACGGAATCAGAGCTTAGAATAATACGAAATTATAACGATTATAGGGCTCGAGTACCTTGAATGGGTTAGGGTTTTATGAGTGGAATGCAGCTCCGGTTCTTGGACGGTTCCACGAACAAAAACAGCAAATTCGGGCTGCAATTAGGTTACCGATTCATAATAAAATAAAAGGAATAAGATATAGAATGTTTGAACAAGATTAGAATGGTGATCACCAGATTTCTTGTTGACTTTGGACTAGTTTAGATCCTTCAGCAATCAGCAGAGAGAACAAGGAGTTTGAATATGTTTTGCAAAGTGAAAATTGATGTTTGATTTAAGTAATAGAGATAGGGGAAGGGGAACAAATCTAGTTGCAGGGATTCTTCTTGGTTGAAGAAGACATTCAGTTGTTTTGATTGGGGAAGGAGGCTGCTGAAACGTGAATGGGGCAGAGGGTGGCTCTGACTTTGATATGGCAGAGAGGGATCAAGATTTGATTTGTTACATTTGTAATATTTTATACCCCATTTTACTTTGTTATATTTATAATATCATATAATGAGTTCATAAATAAAATATAGAAGGGAACCCTTTTTTTTATTTAAACCATGGATTTGTATATTGTATGTAATATATATAACATGTCACGAAACTTCATAATCGGTTCTCACTTCGTTTGGTTCGGTGACCGAACAGTAATATACGATACTGTTGATGTTTGGGTTAAATATTTTGGATACTTTGTATGATTTTAAATAATTTATGAATGATTTGAATAATCTCTTGTAGTTATTGGGTTCAGGTTCGTTCGGGTTAACTGAGTTATGGTTTCATTTGATTAATTTGGGCCGACCCCAAGTATTGAGGTATTATTTTTGAGCTTATCCTTATTCTATCGGGTTCTACAAAGTCACTTGGTCAAGCCCATTAGCTATAATCTTGACAGTTCGAGCCAAGCCCATCGACGTACGGTTCGCTTCGACTATTCAACCAATATTACGCTCGGTATCAAACGATAAGTTTTCTTTTAAAAAAAATTTTAGCCCTATTTTTGCCGTTGTTACAGTCTTCCCAACTTATAGGAATTGTGTCCTCGAAATTAAACGTAGGTTATATAATAAAGGGTAACACGTATTTTTCTTGATTTATATTTTACAACTTTGTTAACTTAATATACCCTGCCCCATGACGGTACCCAATCTATGAGGATGGCTAATTGTTGGTAGTTGACTAGGATGTTTAGGATTATGAACTTATCACAAGACCAAATAAATTATTAACGTCAACCAGATTTTTGAGAATAACAAAATGAAATACAATTAGCCATCCAGTCTTAGACAAAAATAAATGACTTCAATGAGAGGTAATGTTGTAGTAATTAGTTTATTCGAGAACATAACGATTCGTAATGAAGGTTATTATTTGCCTTTGGAGGACTTAATTTCTCGAAAGGGGTTAAGGTGAAGTAAAAAAAACATAATGTCCTTCATATATTCCACACGATCAGATTAGAATGAAATGGTCGATACGCATGTACACTTCCAGCTTCTACCAGTATGTAGACTCCCATATCAGGTTCTATTATTAGATTTTATCGAGTGGTAATTTGATAGGTTCAAAGAGTGATCTTGGCTCTTACAAGAATCATCCATTATATGAAAATATCAGATTATATCCTGGCACCTTTACTGAAGATCTATCATCTCACGTTGTGGAAACTATCCATTCCCGAAAAAAAAATGTGTTTGAAGAATTTGGACCTATAGGAGTGGTATACGACATAAAGGATAAGTAATTCAATGAATTGACCAATTTCTCTACTCTCCCCAAAAACTAAATGGTTACATTATCGAACACAATTCTCTGCTATGATCGAACTGTTAGGAACAACTTATTTTTCCTATTTGAATGGGAATGTTAACAAAAGTAAATCTGTTTATTGCGGGTGAATTAGTGGGCGTGTCGGTTGTAACTGCCATGTTGAAACTTTTCCTATGACGTTGCTCCCAATCCTCTCCAAGCACTAATAAGACAAAGGAAATTCCGCAATATGGGGTGAATTTCAAGAATGTTCATATTGATTGTCCATGTGAATTCTATTTAGACGTTCGCGATGCTAGGAGAAGTGTTTTGTAAAGAACGCAATTTGGATGTTGTATTCAATAGAATCCGTTACTTCTAATGAGGAAGAGGGATACGATCATATGAATACTCAAAGACATATACGCATATAATCAAAGATGACGGATTCTAATGAGAAACGAAGCGATATTATAGTCGTCATGTTAGTCATGCAAACGAGTTTGAATGAACAAAGTTACATATGGAGGAAATCTATGTCATTAACAGAATTACTAGTAAGCATCTAGTAATTCCATTAATCCTTTTAAATCTAAAGGTTGCAATTGCCACACGGAAATATTAGTTCAACTAAGTTGGACTTAGACCGACGTGTTGGAATGGATGTCAACATAATTTTTCCACTTACACCAGGGTAGTCTTAGGAAAATCACACGAAGATGTCTAAATATGTAAAGTGAAAAAGATATCACATGCATGATGATTCAAGTCAAGTTTTTCTCAATTACCGGTTTAATATAAGTAACAGTGAAAATATGATAATAATACATGCTAGGGTTATATAAATTTACAAACATAAGTATGTATGAATATTATAAGTTAAAAAAAATTTGTGCGCGTTATATTTATAGAAAGTCTATATATAGTGTTGAATCCTATTTTGAAGGGAAATGTATGGATGAAAAGGTCATTCAGATAAGATGTTAAGTCATTATCATTCAAAAGTTTTAATGAAAAGATAATGATAAACTTGGATGACATGAAAGAGTTTAAAAAGAAAACGTTGGCACTAAGTTTGTAGACTCTCCAAAAATTTAGTAAAGTTTAACAATATTTAGAAATAACTTTTATAAACCTTTTATAAAAGTTTTGGTCAACTTTAATAAATCATCATATATGGTTTTTAGATTTTTAAGAAACTCTTAATTATCTATAACAAGATTCGAAAAACTAATATTGTCTTACTATCAAGGTTGTTATTAACATAAACGAATCAAAATGATTAGAGTGATCCTAGAAGGTTATGAATTTAAACTTTTAAAAATAAAAGAGAGCGTAACTAAGAAGAGTTAAGGTTTCTTCGGTTGTGGAAGCAAATAATGGGAGTTGGAATGATCCTTATTCTATGTATTGGATAATAGATAACGAGTTCCACAAACTTGTAGTTTATAATTGCATATAAATTCCTTCACCGTAATGGGTTAACCATTAAATCTTGTATCTTGAATTGGGCGTTTTGTGATTTCAACATTCGAACCTACTAGGTAATAGTGCGTCATGAGGTTTATGAGGTGTTCATATGGATCATTTGCATAGTCGTCGAAATCAAAGATTTAAGAGATTGATACGGTATAGCGGAAAGGTTCCTAATTACTTATATATTGTCAAAGTAGCAAAATATATTAGAACTGCCATAGACATATTATGTTAAAGGAACATTTCTTAAGCAAATTCATAACGGAAAATACGAAGATAATACCAAAAATTAGGTATGAAATCCTATTGTGAAGGTTACGAGATTAGTTCTCCATAGAAGAAAATTCCAATATTTTATTTTTAAAGATTTGGTGGTAACACTATCTTTGATGAAAATGAAAATGATCATTGGATACTAAATGTTAACACGGAATGATTGAGATGGTGTTGGCACGGGTGGATATAAATGAAGTCAACACTTGGTGTTGTTGGACTGTTCACAAGTTTTAGAATAAATTAGTTCATATACTAGGGGATTGTAGAATACAATTTATCGTCTACCTACTTGGGTAGTTTTGTATCATAGGTAACAAGATTGCACATGTACGTGCTATGGACATGTTATACGAGTCCAATGTGTATGAAAATGAAGGTTGGCATGTTCTCACACCATATGGGCTTGTTCGAATATATATGTGTCCTATCACCATCAAGGGTGTGCACGTTGAGAAACTTAGCTACACGTCTGAAGTTATAGGTGGAGTACCTTTTAAGAGACTTTAATGAGGTTGGAGACTTTCAATTAGATCTGGTCAAGTTTTACAAGTCCTAACCATTATATCCTACGTAAAATGCCATAGTCGTTATAGAATATGAGTTAAGATGAAGTAGATGTCATGAATCGACCAATGTCAACACAGAGAATGTTGGGTTAGTTCCTCGTAAGTTGTTGGTCGTATCCGTAGAGTAAACAATTGAAAGAGGTGGTCGATAGGAAATGTGGAAGGTGTGTCCTACATTAATAAATCGATAAATAGAGGGAAAAATAAAACAAATCTTCCAAATTCTTGATAGGTCACAATGTTTCCACAGATGCTAGACTTGTCTACTATAATCCTAAAATTCTTCCTGTTGTGGTTGTCAAGTTGGATTAGAAGTTGTGTATGATTGGGCAACACATACGTGTCAAAGAACACATACGTGTCAAAGAGGTAGAAATGTCAACTTATAGGAATATTTGTTTGAAAAGATATATCTCTGGCAGGTTTTGAATAAGATTACTCGAAAGTCACTTAGGATAAGAAGAACTAATAAAGTGCCGAAAGAATCCATTAAGCTCCAAATGGGGGGGGGGGGGGGGGGGGTTACCGGCATGCCGTCATGGTTGATAACTCACATAGTACTTTGAGTTTTGAATTAGCAATGTGCCTATTTTAGTTGTGCATATATGTTCATAATATTTTGTAAAAGTTTGTTGGGATTGTTGGTTACCATAATAGGATTACCAGAATTCACGCGCACGTGCAAATTTATAATTATGTTAATCACCCATAATTATAAATTTTTCTTGCATGGTCACTCTAGTTTCCCCCAATCAGGTATTTTATATGAATTTTTGTTCATAGTTGTATTCCCCTAAGCAAGCTCTTATGGCACTCCTAGTAATGCAATATGGGCTCCTATGTTACTTAGTCTATGGCTTTCTATGGATAGCGATGAAGGTAAATCACGTAACCATCTTTTCTAAGTACAATAAATAAATGATTAACACAAAAACGGGGTCAAAGTCCCCAAATAGTCTCGAGCATAACAAGCTCCAATCAACATAAAATGCCCTCTGGCAATGGTCTATAATCCCGATCATATCATGCTTCAGTTCAATATAGTAGCCTTCTGGCATTGGCAGATAATTTCGAGCATAACTCGCTCCAATCAAATTAGTGTGCCCTATAAACAATAATACTGATCATGAGTGCATAAAGGTCTTATAAGTATCCATGAGAATATCGATAGCTTATCATGTATGCACACTTTCAAATCAATCGGGTTATCACTTAGTAGTTAATCCTCTTAATGAAGTCTTAGAGTTCTATAAGCCAAATCATAGAACTAGTCAATTCCAATAGCAAACCCTTAGAGCTATTTTGATTGCACCTAAATGTTTACATATACTTAATTGGTCGAGGTCTTTGCGGTGTCAGAGTCTTAGAGGGTAGGGATCCTTAAAGCATTTCGGTTAAATCTTAGAAATCTATATGAATTCTAATTCGCTGAAACCTTTCTATGGATAGCGATGAAGGTAAATCACGTAACCATCTTTTCTAAGTACAATAAATAAATGATTAACACAAAAACGGGGTCAAAGTCCCCAAATAGTCTCGAGCATAACAAGCTCCAATCAACATAAAATGCCCTCTGGCAATGGTCTATAATCCCGATCATATCATGCTTCAGTTCAATATAGTAGCCTTCTGGCATTGGCAGATAATTTCGAGCATAACTCGCTCCAATCAAATTAGTGTGCCCTATAAACAATAATACTGATCATGAGTGCATAAAGGTCTTATAAGTATCCATGAGAATATCGATAGCTTATCATGTATGCACACTTTCAAATCAATCGGGTTATCACTTAGTAGTTAATCCTCTTAATGAAGTCTTAGAGTTCTATAAGCCAAATCGTAGAACTAGTCAATTCCAATAGCAAACCCTTAGAGCTATTTTGATTGCACCTAAATGTTTACATATACTTAATTGGTCGAGGTCTTTGCGGTGTCAGAGTCTTAGAGGGTAGGGATCCTTAAAGCATTTCGGTTAAATCTTAGAAATCTATATGAATTCTAATTCGCTGAAACCTTTGGCTCTGATACCAATCTGTTACACCCTGCCAATAAGGGGGCTAGGAGTTTCTAGGACAAATTGGTACCAGGTATAAGCAGCGGAATATTTTTGATAAAAAGAAGTTACAAGGTTTTCACTAAGTATTTATGACAAGGTGTAACCACACAACTATCTCTTCTCTGACATTGCTGCAATCCCGTGGTTGGTTCTACTAATCTTTTTTGGCATCTAATCTAATCTTTAGGTGGTGTTTATAGTAAAGCATTAGCTTATGGTTGCCATCTCGGTCTGTCTTCCAGTTATAGCAATTGAGAAAGTGGTCAAATCAAGGAGCATTGTCATATTTACAACCCTAATGCTGAAGATGAGTTCACGAATGTTGTTTACAAAATGGAACCTTAAACCTATCCATGCCTCAGCAAGGTTTCAGATTGTGTTAGAAACCGTTGTTTGTTTTGTAGGGTATTGAACTAGTGGGTTTAAAGAGGGATGTGGTGGACGAAGTTCACAAGAATTATTCCAAGAAGAGATCTTTCTACCAAATTGGGAGCACTAGTTAGGTGGACATGGCTATGGATGTTGGTTGATAACATACTGTCAACATTTATTCTCCGTTCAGACTAACGCATGAGTGGTTGATGAAGATTGACAAATGGATTGCTCTTGCACTTGGTATCGAGATAGCTAAGTTCACATTCTATCCCTCTTATTGTGATGTGTCTAACTTAGTGGTGCAAGATTTGTTTGTGTTTTTTACTGTCTTAGATATTGGTTGTTGGTTATTTGTTTATTTGTTTTTGTATGGTGATGTTATGATTGTGTTGGTTGGGTTGGTTGTGTATATGGATATGTGATGATGATGGTTATTTGGCAGATGATAGGTTGGTTGGTTGTATGTTAAACAATGTGATGTATTTTAGTTTACAAACTTTGTATCAATATATTTTAGAAGTACTATAATTGCTTTTCATATTTGTCAAAATTGACTCGTTATTGTTTTATAAGTGTGATTAACCCTTGTTAATCAAGGAATTGTCACAATTCCTTTATATTTTTAGTTTACATTTGGTACATTAGCAACAATGTACAAATTAAGTATGGGGATGGGGAATTGCATTCTGTTTTAAATTAAGAAACTTCCTTCTTCAAAGAATGTGTGGAGTCTACCAGCCATTTGTCAGTCATAACTAGTAAACTAGGTAAGTCCTACAACACTTTAGTCCCAAATAATGAAATTGAAATTCAACTTGTAAATTGGGATAGAGTTTCCCCAGACGATTCACTTTTGTAAAAATATTAGTTTTGGGAATACTTGGCAAAGTGAATGGAATATGGACTTCAAGCCTGTAATTTGCATCAGTATCCCTATCCATTCAAGTTAGGGGACTGTTTGAGCCTATTTTTCACGAATAAACTATAATCATTTTGTTAAATGAGAGATACCAATTCGATTATGTGACATTTGTCAATTTTTAGTATTTGTAAATCTGACCCATAGGTAATTCGAATCAACATTCAACCAATAAATCGATGTATATTATATTACATTGTATGGTGTTTATTTTTATTTGCTATTCATGCAAACTCATGTCAATCATATGCCATATTAGATCTTTATAATGAAAGTCCTTGGTGATGTACGGATCAAAACACCGAGTAACCAATATACTATATAACACAATGTGCGGAAAAAATTGTGAGATAAAAAACACAATATGATTTCACTTTCAACTATACTTTATATTTCACTTTAAGCTTCAACGGTACAAAGGATATAACAGATTAAGAATAGTACATGAATCAACAACTACTAGAATGAATGGATATGCTATATCATATCCAGCGGATATGACATATCAACTGTATAAGTACTTATACGTTGGATATCAACAAATACGTTAGCCTATTACAAAATCTAAAATACAAGATCCTAGAATTAGACATTATGCACTAACAAACTCCCCACTGGACAATGCTAGATCTTGAATTTTTTCACGTTGTCATCCCAAAGAATTTTGCTCTGTATGTTTTGCGTGCTTCTTCAAAATAAAGGTCTTGTAGATCCTCCTTGACGTGTCGTCCTAGAAACACCAACATGTTTCTAATTAAACATGTTCCATGAAGCTCTTGTCATCTTATCTTTACATTGTGCTTCAATATCAGCTTCCTTCCTATCTTCTTCCTTTCCAACTTGTTTCCGGGACTCTTCCCGAATGAATTTTGTTAACATAACAAACGTTCACAACGCGTTGGAATTGTTGAGCCAGCTCTTCACCCTTATCAGAATGCACTTGAATCTTATGGGTCTGAAGCACTTCAATGTCTTTCTCAAAATAATTTATCAACCACATAGGATCCAGAACAGCTATAACATCATACTTCTTGTTTCCTCTATCTAGGTTGAACACAAATTCCCCTGTTGATTCATCATAGTACCACCATAGAAAGAATTCATGAAAATTCTGTTCCATTAGATTCAATGGTATGACTTTAAAATAATTAGGTTTAGAATATTTTAACATCTTTACAAAATCCCCTGTTTCATGATCTTTCTTAACTCGAGAAACATGAAGCTTAGGTTTCTATGGAGTCCAACTCTTGAAACCACACTTTGACTATCGAACAATAAAGTTCATATCTCCGTAACATAACCTTCCTTTGGAGCTATGGCATTCGTCATTTTTGGTTTAACTTGTATTTGTATTTGTATCGGAAACCCAACCCATTTTGTCTTTCGGATCCTTCGTTATTAATAAAATATTGGGTTTTATGTTTCATTTATGTTTCACAATTTTCGGATCAAGAAAACACCGTTTATGGTGTCTTAAAACACCCTTTTATTATTAAGGGGCATTTACATATATCCCCTTTTTAAGTTTGTTTATTACATATTTCCTCATCCCTTAAAAATAAAGTACATATTTCCCCTTCCTAAACCATACATATTACATATCTCCCCATTTCATTAAAATTAAATAATTAAATGACTTTTTTACCCTTAATAAATTAAATAAACACATATTTACATACATCCCTTTATTAATATCAACAATTACATAGGTACATCCAGCTCAATATCAACATCATATATGCATCATCTGTTGGTTCCAAGTATCAATAATTCATTTATCATAAGAGTCTATTGTTTTAAAAACCACCTATCTTGGATAATCTTATTCATACCTAGAACCGGAGCACCATGGGCGGTGGTGGGTTGTAGCTCTATCATTATGCATATTATAGTGGAAAGCAAATTCAAAGATGCCATTTTTCTATGGAACATCAACAAACGAACCACTCCAATTTCAAAAAAAATCTCATATTATAACTTGTAAGATATTAGGGTTTGCAGGCTACAAAATTGAACTTACGTTACTACAAAATCGACAGACGCCGGAGGTCACAAATGCTGATGCTGTAACGCCGGAGGTCACGGATGACGAAGCCGAAGGTCACGGTGGATGACGCCGGAGCTGGCGGTGAATGGTAGCAGATGTGTTCTCTCTTCTGTAAGCAGTGAATGATGGAGCGAATAGAAGCAACGTTTGGTTTGGATAAGGGTAAAAAGGTAATTGCATATTAAAAAGGGGAAATATGTAATTAGGGCTTTAATATAGGGGAAATATGTAATTAGGACGCTTAAAGTGGGGATATATGTAAAAATCCCTATTATTAAAAACGACTTAAAACGAACTTTAGGGACCCAAATCGCCAAACAACCAAAGCTATAGGGGTGTTTTAAACTAATGGATAACCCTTACTTTTTCCACCACCATCCACCTTGTTTGACCATTTTAACCAATCTAAATGCATGCATAACTCTTATGGGTAATCTTTGCTTTTTCCACTATAAATATAAGTCCAATGCACCCATTTGTGTTGCTCGTTCTTCCTCAAAAATCTCCCAATCTAGATCTAAGTATTCATCTTTCAAACTCTTGATAGTTTGACTTCTCAAGGTAAAACTAATGCTAATCTTTGTTCTAACTAATTCTTGTTAATTAAAGCTTGTTATTATAGTTTGTTTAAAACATACTTCCCTTTTTTCCTTTGGCTTTCCCTTCTTCCGTTCTTGGTCGGTTTAGGTGTATTGATAGGCAAGGCTACATGAAGGACTATTATAGTCCTTGTTAACACTTTAAATTTGTTTAAGCTTATTATAATTTTTTAGTGTCTAGTCATTTTAGTTTCCAGATCATTTTAGTTCAATTGTATTTGGGTATGTGGCAACCATCCTCGGTTTCATTATGAGTCAAGTACCGAACCAAAACCGAACTCTTGTTTAAATAATTTATTATTAACATGTTGTATGTAATACTTGAGTATTATCATTTCTAAATTTATTTTATTAAGTTCTAAGGTATTGGGTATGTGGTAACCATCCTCGGTCTTATTCCGAGTCAAGGACCAAACCAAGACCGAACTAAACCGGGTTCACTCGCTTAAGACACACTAGTTGTGTTTTGGGCCACCAAATCTCGTATTTTTCTCTAAAACTATATTATAAACTAATTTAAATTATTTTCTCAAAACACTTGGCATGTTGGATCCAACTTGGTCTTATAACATGTTTGGACCAACAAAGTCAAACACCCGCTTAAAGGACGTTGAGGTTCTTTCTAATAGAACTACACACTTGGTTAAGTTTCTTTTGATTTAACTGAGTTATCTCATAACATTTATCACTTGGAATCTTGGCTTCAGGCTTGACCAATTATCAAGACTCAAACCGACAAATACGAACACTCGTAAAATCTCGTCTTAGTATCTATTTAACAAAGGGTTTTGCAATATCATAATTACACCCAAATAATTACTTAACAAAGGTTAAGTAAAACTAATTAATAGAATACCGAGACCTGATTTCGAGTAAACTTAATTTTCAAAAACCATTACTTTAATTCCTTATGTATTTACACTTTAACTCCCAAACTTTAATTATTTATCTTACTTGTCATGTTATTTTATTTTATAGCTTTTAAGACCATCTACTAACTCAAGACCCTTTTTAATCTAGGTCTTGCTCGTTGAACTTACCTTTCCATTTATTCGCAAACTAATCCTTCATGTTACTTATTTCATGTGAATACATTTCATCCCCCGTTTTCCTTTTTATACTTTGGTGATAACATGCATACTTATTAATAACAAGAATGATTTATAATAGTTGATCCTCAAACCACAAACTCTAGGGTGTATGATACTTAAAATACTTACTCTATTGTGTTCTATATGTTTCATATGATTTACGTGCACGAGTGTTTATTTTGATTTTGTTGTTGAGCCTCGATAAGTATGATCATGCACACCCCTAACTATCTTAGCCTTGTGATAGTAGAATAGGGCCTCATTATCCAAGTATGTCGGTTGTTACCGATTAGAAAGGATCCTCATATTTATGATTTATATACCGCAATTGTTGCTTTTATTTATATTTTCATATACGATTTGTGGATTTTTGCCTCATATTATATATACTCAAAACTATGAAATTGCTCACCAACATTCGTGTTGACAAATTGTATTTTATGCATTTTTACAGGTTTGATTATTGGTTGATTGGAATTTGAAGACGCTATTTTATTTGAGACCAGTTAGGTTATTAGAAGAATGAACAATTTAAATTCTTGCATTGGTGTTATTTTGTATGAACGACGTTGTGTTACTTTTGATGATTAAATGAAGTGAATGAGTTGTTAAATATTTTCACTTTAATAGTGTCTTGTGTTCTTGAGCAATCCGTTGCACCCCAGCATGTTCTGCTGCCTTATCGGGGTGTGACTGGAGCATACAACAACTTCTTTTGACAAATATCAAACACATCATGCCAAGGTAATGACTTTAGCTCCATCAGATTTTTAAAGTACTGCATCCCAAATTGCCTCTTCACAGCTATCTTTCGAATCTTCTTTAAATAAGCAATATTTATACATTTTCCCAAAGCAATGTCTTTCGTTTTCTTCTTATAATACTTGATTGGTCTGAGACATTGTTTCTCAGGTTCAACTTGATGGTCTTTGAACCAGTTATTCTTTCTTCTTCTTGTAACCTCATATTCAATAGGTTTACCAAACTTGTCAAATTCTTGGCTAATAATTTCAATCTCTTCATCTAAATCTTCACAAAATTCACCAAATTCTTGATCATCTGGTGTAACATATCTAACATGTTCTTTCTCTAACACCCCTTCTAACACATAATCATCAGAAGGTATGAACTCATGTTTATCATCACAAACTCCACCTATGTCACGTTCAAAATCAAAATTAAACTCATCTTCAGTGACCAGCATTTTAGCTAGATTAGCTTGAGTCATAACTATCTCTCCCTCTTCAGCATCATAAATGCACCTTTTTCTCTAAAATAACGTCGTTGCAATCGGATCAACATCATAGACCTCAGTATCATCAATTGTCTTATCACCAGTACTATCATGTTGTGTATGATCATCAGATTTTTGACTTTCTTGAACATGATCACCATGATTTTTTACCACCTTTTGAACTTACTAGAAAACTGGTTCCACCACCAGTGTTATCATCATCATCATCATCATCATCATCATCATCAATAATCTTCACCAGCAGAAAAATCTAGTTTACCTTCATCTTCGTCATCATCCCCTTCAACAATCGGTTCAAATGGTACAATCTCTAAAGATTTAACAATCAAAGGTTCATCAATCTTAGGTTCATAAACTACCAAATCCATCACAGGTTCATATACCACAAGTTGTTGTGTATCGCCTATCATTGATAACGATCCAACTTCCAGTTCAGCAATATCCTCAGATAAAATGATGGGCTCTTCAGCAACCTTACCTTTACCTTTCAGATCTGCTTTCTCCTTATCATACGTCATTCGGAATTCACATTCCTCCAAACTAGTATCTCCACGATATACTTGCTCAAATATAGTATCATCAGCTCTTTCAGCTTCTGACAATAAACGTATACTGATATGGGCTAAATTATATACAAATATTATAAATATTTCCTATACTTTTGAGTAAGTTTAGAATTGTTTTTACTATAGAATTCGTCTAATTGGTCCATATTTATATTTTTTTTAAGTTTTTAAGTGTCAACGAGCTAAATAGAGTATTTTAACTAAATTTAATGACCAACGAGTGAATGCTTGAACATATTATTATTATAACTATTATTCATCTGATTTTAAGTTAAAAGTTGACAACGAAAAGAGTTCTAAGTCATGGATTTGTGGTAGGAAATAATTGAAAGAAGCTAAGGAAACGAAGATCTTATTTTACATATTATTCGTGTGGACCAGTTAATCAAATGTGATGAATTATTATGGGCTGAGCGCTTTACATTCTATAATGGGCCCCACATGGAGCCAAAGTATCAAATTGTTTAGCAACCTTGTGCGTTTGACTTTGGAATTTTGGAAGAAAAACAAAAGTTAGAGGAGGCTATTGTTGGTGATTGAGAACAATCAAGGAGGGTCCACCCCTGTCTTGTGCGTGAAAATAAATCAAGAAAAAAGCAGCCTAGCTACTCTAAATTCCACGGCAAGAATAAAAAGAAATAATATTTAAAAGAAGCAAGTAGGTAGCCAGGTCAATTAATTAAAGCAAGCAGGCTAGTAGCTCAATCATATTTATTTCTTTTACGATGAACTGCAATATATATTTTATCTTTGTTTCATTCGTAATTATGATTGGCTAAACTTTTATACTGACTGGGTTTGGATGAATACTTTTTAGACTCGTTTTATTTTTGGTTTTGGATTACTATTGATTGGTTAATGTTTTGGTAAAGTTTTTATTGTAATTGGTTGTGATGCATATGCATATTTGGTATTAATTTATAATCAGTTATTGTTCCATATGTGTCTTTGTGAACGTCTTTCACATATGGATGCATATTAGGTTGTTTACTGTGTGTTTACAACGAGTTTATGGTATATAGTTAACGTATTCCATAGGAACGGTAATTGAGAGTTTAGAGATACCTTATATTCTGTCACTTGAGAGACCGGGAGGTAATTAAGTGTCGCCTGTTTTGGTCTTTTACGGGTTTGGGTAGTGATTGCACGGGAGTGAGTTACCCTAGATTCCTTACGATTCTTACATATCCGAATTATAACCAAATTTAATAAGAATACCCCTTTACGCCTTAGAGTGTTTTGTGATTAGAGAGATCGGGAGGTAATTTATTCTTTGGGTACCTTAGCATAGTTAGTTAGGTAAGGTGAGACCGGAAGGTGATCCGAACCATTAAACCGTTGAGCTTACATGATATTTAGGGTTCTTAGGTATTGTTGGTGAGACCGGGAGGAGATCTTGCATACTTTAGTTATTCCTTAGTGTCATATTTTTAGAATCCGGTTACCGATCATAAATCCAATTCCGAGAGTTTACGAGTTGACTAGTGAGATTCCTTGCCTAGGTAGTTATTTCCCATATTTGAGTTTTACCCCTATTTTTTCTTGTCTACTTTAGAGTAAGTATTATTTATTTTATATTATTTTATATTTAATATTAAAAAAGAAAAAAATCAATAAAATCAATTTATTTAAGTTATTAGTCAGAGTCTAGTTTAGGTGTCGCTAGTGTCCTTTGGGTTCGACATCCGGACTTCATTAGGCTTTGTTCCAGTCGATAGGTACACTTGCTTGTCTGTGGTCTAGCATCCGGACTTCAATGGTTACAAAGTATTTCATATGCTGGTTGAGCAGATCAGCTTGTAAGGAACGTTTTCTCTCACATTCCTCCAACCTGGCCTTAATTTATATATTTCCTTGCCTCAACCTTCCATTCTCCTTAGACAAACTTTCAATCCGCACATCCAAATCCTCAATACGACCTTTCAACATGTCAAATTCATGTCTGGAAGGTCCATCCAAGAACACACTTGTATCAAATTCAGGAAAACTACCAAAAGATTGGCTTTGAGATATGAACTTTTGTGTAACTTTTGGTGTAGGCTTCTTTGGTGTCTTTTCTTAGGTGATGGTGTTGCTTTCACCTCTCGTGTCTTCAAAATGTTACCATTTCGACTCAGGTCAACAAACGGTTCCATATCAATATCCATCTCAGCAACAAACTTTCCAACCACGACGGGCTCATCAATCTCCCCCTTAGGGTTTGATTCTTCATCAATCAACTTTAAGGAAGATTAACCACGTTTAGCCATTCATTTACCCCGTCTTTTCTTCTTCTCTTTCACAACCTCAGGAACGAAAGTTTTATCAGATTCTTCCTCTATTTTCTTTCTTTTTTGTTCTTTCCTCAAGTCTACTATTGCACGTGGATCTGCAAACACACTTTTATTCAAATCTGTGTCAGACTCAGTCTCTTCATCATCTTTACCAGATGTAGAAAAGTACATTGGTTGATCAGTCACAGATGTAACTTCAGGTGTAACCACTCCAACTTTAACAGCAGCTTTCTTTCTCTTTCTCTTACCCTTTTTTGAATCAGCCTCTGTTTTTACAAACCATTTACTCCCCTCAATAGCTTTGAATTTTTCCATGATCTTGTGTCACACCCTGCCAATAGGGGGCTTGGGAGTTTTAAGGATAAGTTGGTACCAAGTATAAGCAGCGGAATATTATGGATAAAACTAAGTTACAAGGGTTGCACTAAGTATTTATGACAAGGTGTAACTACACAACTATCTCTTATCTGGCACTGCTGCAATCCTGTGGTTGGTTCTACTAATCTTTTTGGCATCTAATCTTCATTTTTCATGTTCGACATACGCCTCTATCCTTAGGCATTCTCATTACAAAGCTAATCCAAATTTCTATCCCCATAGTACCTGAATACATGTTAAAAAGTGTCAACTAAAAATTTGGTGAGTTTGTAAGTTTAGCTCACATACACATAAATAATATAATTCATAAAGTCGTGCAAGTTTGCGTGTATGTAAGTATAAAGCATGTTGCACATCAATCAATTCCACAATCAATCATGCATTCGATCATAAGCCTCTCCTCGACTTACAACCGAATGGCACCCGTCCCCGAATAATGCTCTGCCAAGCATTAATCCAAACAATAGTTCATATGCCGCAACGGTCCGCAGACCTCAGTGTGGTTAACCCGACATACGGTCACTATGTGTGGGGGTCTCCCAAATAGTACTACCCATACGAGCCATAGGCTCACTCCCTGAGTTAATGATTGTGTAATCTAAAGCGGGACAAAAACATGGCAGAAACAAGTCTTAATAAACATCACACCATAAGTAAAACAGTTCATAGCATGTATCCAGCCCAAAAAGTTTTATGTAAAAAGGGCAACACGAAACTCACATCAATCTATATGCAATATGTATATGAAAGATAATAAATGAGCTTGCACTATGCTAGCAATCACCAAGTATGCCTAGTATATACATTAATCAACAATAAGTTAACGAAGAACAATGTAAATTTCACTATTGGTATTGGGTACTGGTTAATTGTATGTGTTTTCCAACGCATTTGGTTCTTGATGAGTAAAGTTTCCTTTTATGGGAAGTTTTTACTTAAATAACATAATAAGATTGATGTTTTGTGTTTAGGTATATAATTCAGCTTCCGGGAGTTTTAGTTACCTTGGTTCAAATGTCGGGTTTCGATAAAGTTACCATTTTTGGAAAGTTTGGGTTTTTGGTTAGGTTTCGGGTTACCATATGACCCTAGAAGCTATATATTCAATTCATATAAAAGGTTTATTGATTATTGGTTGAAATAACATGTCTTGAGATTACGAAGATAACAATGTTGGTTATCACCGGTTGTTTTTTCAACAATATGTCTTTAAAGAAAGGTGTATATAACGAATACTTTGTTAATCGAAATCTCCCATTTTCCATAAACATATATGTTAGGAAAATGAGTTATTTGCGGGTCTAATATTTCAGAATTTTTGGGCCGTACGGTCTTAGTCCACGTACGTTCGTTTTAGCGAAAATCAAGTTAAAGACTAGGTTAGTTTCTGTAAAATAAGTAAACGCTCAAATTAAGGCTTTATTAACTTATACTTGCTGTTAAAAATCAGAAAATTCAAAACTTTATGTTTTTCAAATGCTCATTTGGGTTACGCCGGTTTTACTGTAACTCGCGTTTAAACGCTATCTCCTAACAAAAAGGGGTGGTGTAAATATTGAAAATGGTTTATAACATTACAATAAATAATTTTAATTATATAACTTCTGCAAAAATATCCATTTTATATTTTTGAAGTCTTTTAGTCTTTAAAAGCCGGCTCGTCTGTCGGTTTTAACGAAACAACAATTTTAAACTTGTAAACGGGTCGTTCCTCTAAACCCACTTATCCTTTAATGTCTTATAACTTATATTTTTTCATTTTAACTTATAATTTTGTGTATTAACATCATACTTTCATAATATCATTTTGAATTTTAACTTGTTTCCAAAAATGCCCTTTCCATATATTTTTAACAAAAACTCACTTTTGGTTACCAAACTTTTTAAGACCTACTATAATACATGAAAACAAGCTTTTCCGGCGTTTCATGGGTTTTAAAAAAGTATTTTGGGTTGCACTAATGATTACGGACACGGTTTTTACCCGTTCGGGTTCTAGTTCGATTTTAAAGATGATCATTCGTGTGGAATGGTTACGGCCATCTTGTATAGCAGTAAAATATTATGTTTTGGGTTTCAAAAAGACATCATATTGTTACTTAGGTTGCACGGCTTATTTCTTATTAATAGAGGTTATTAGAGGGCTAGTTCGAATACTTTTTTTTAACACGCGGTTTATAGATATCTTTCGGGGCTGATTTAGAACAAGTTCAGGGTTTAAAATAAACATGTTTAACTTAATACTTTATGTTTTAAAATAACTATTGTGTGTTTAGCAGTGTCAGTTATATACCTGTCATATTTTTATTCCAAGAATGCCCTTAGCCATGTTTATTGATTAAAACTGGTCCCTTACCACAACACGGTTCTGGACCAGTTATAAATCATTGCAAATTACTTATTAAATGTTTCATATTGATATTAGAGTGCTCGGAACCTTAAAAGTGGCTTTGGTTCGTTTGGGCCCGTTAGCGCCTTTTGTTCGTTTTAAAAGACACAACGTTTCACTAAAAATAGTTTTGGAACCGATTACATATCATGAAAACATTATACTTAAGGCTGCAAAAAGAAATTATAGTATTATTTAGGTTGCAGGGATAATTTCTTAGTTTAACGGGTTACAAACGTGTTATCTTTTCAGGCTCATTCATACCAAGTTTAAGGACTTAAATAAACATGTCTAACTTCTGGAAGTCATGTTAATAGCCCAGAAGTTAATATGGTCACTTATTTGTTCGGTTTTCAAACTAGTTCGTCTTTAAACGAGTTACCGAATGGCCATTAATTTTGATACGGTTTGGGGGTTGCATGATATATGATTTTTAAGGTTACAGACAAGTAATAAGTTATGCGGGTTCTTGTTATTTAATGAAGTTTTATGGCTCAGTTCCTTGGCCCGTTTGTTTGTTTAAAAACATAGTTTTCGTTTACAGATTCTAGATATTTGGAGGGTTAATTTACTATTACATTGAGTCCGATTTTTATCATGTTCATTTACAAGTTTTGAGATAATTTTAAGCAAGGTTATTTTCTAGTATCTGACGGTTCGTTCATGATGCGGGTTTAACACAGAATCAGAGCTTAAAATAATTCGTAATTATAAACGATTATAGGGATGGGGTACCTTGTATGGGTTAGGGTTTATGAGTGGAATGGAGCTCCGGTTCTTAGACGGTTCCACAAACAAAAACAGCAACTTCGGGCTGCAATTAGGTTACCGATTCATCATAAAATCAAAGGAATATGATAGAGAATGGGTTGAACAAGATTAGAATGGTGATCACCAGATTTCTTGTTGACTTTGGACTAGTTTAGATCCTTCAGCAATCAACGGAGAGAACAGTGAGTTTGTGAATATGTTTTGCAAAGTGAAAATTGATGTTTGATTTAAGTAATAGAGATAAGAGAAGGGGAACAAATCTAGTTGCAGAGATTCTTCTTGGTTGAAGAAGACATTAAGTTGTTTTGATTGGGGAAGGAGGCTGCTGAAACGTGAATGGGGCAGAAGGTGGATACGACTTTGATATGGCAGAGAGGGATCAAGATTTGATTTGTTATATTTTTAATATTTTATAATGCCCCTTTTTTACTTTGTTATTGTTATAAATATCATATAATCATTTCATAAATAAAATATAAAAGGGAACCGGTTTTTTTATTTAAACCATGGATTTGTATGTTGTAGGTAATAATATATATATATATATAACATGTCACGAAACTTCATAATCGGTTCTCACTTCGTTTGGTTCGGTGACCGGACGGTAATATACGATAACGTTGATGTTTGGGTTAAATTTTTTGGATACTCTGTATGATTTTAAATAATTACTGAATGATTCGAATAATCTCTTGTAGTTATCGTGTTCAGGTTCATTCGGGTTAAACGAGTTTCGGTTTCATTTGATTAATTTGGGCCGAGCTCTTGTTTTACAATGATGTATTATTTTTGAGCTTATCCTTATTCTATCGGGTTCAACAAAGTCACTCGGTCGAGCCCATTAGCTATATTCTTGACAGTTCAAGCCAAGCCCATCTGCGTAAGGTTCGCTTTGATTATTAAACCAATATTACGCTCGGTTTCAAACGATAAGTTTTCTTTTATTAAAATATTCTAGCCCTATTTTTGCGGTTCTTACATCTTGTTTTCATTCTCCCGATCTGATTCACTATTATCATGTCTTTAGTTATTCCCTACTAGAGCAACATACTCAACATTCTTTAAATGTCCAAACACACCACGAAATTTTGGAATTTCATCCTCATCTTTACCCTTATAAGACGCTAATTTCGCACAATTATTCCCAGCCATGTGCGACAGATGATTATTTCTCCAGCCTTTACATTCAGGGAATTGATCCTCCAAAATCAATTGAATGAAACGAGGATACATCAGCCATTCCTTTCCAAAATAATGCTTCATATTTTCAAATATCACTTTGGAGAAATTATACTTCAGGTTTAGACATAATGCAGCAATGATACACATCTGGTAATCTAAGATTTCCTCGTATCCTCCCTTTCTGTGCCTCAAGCAATATACTACCACATGCTCCAAAAACTTGTATGGTCTTGGAAACCTTATCTTCAAATAAGGTCCTCGGCTGATATCGTTCTGAAACCCCATTCTTATTAAGAATCCTTTAACCAACCGCTCATCAAAAGTATTCAGATCAGTTTCAGCATCCCCAAACTCCAATATCTTTCTGATAACACTCTCAGATATAACAATATCTTTGGAATGTACCTTATATTTGATTTCTGATCCACCATCAGTAGCATTCTTCCAAAACTCAGCTACCACATTCTAACAAGGCTCACAACGAACAGTATTCTCCTTATAGATCCTTGATCGCAATAAAAACGAAATGATCGTCATGAAATAATGAGTTTTCTTATGCTCCAAACCAGATATGCACAAATATTATGTATCGGATCAGCGGATTTCACTTTACGAGCCATCTGCATTAACAAATCAATAAAACTAGTTAGAATTTGAAAATCATTCAAATCTACAGATGTGATTTAACAACAGATAAAATTTACAACATAAAAGTCTTTTACAAATGATCTCAACGTATAAGTATAATATCCGGATAAGAGATTTCAACGTATAAGATCATAGAAACGGATATAACCCAACTTTCAGATAAAATCAATAACAATGGATAAGTTGTTACAACGAATAAGATCATTCACGCGTATAAGTTATACTATGTATAAGTCAAAAATGACTTATTCGTCGTATAAGTAAATTGCATATATCTGTATAAGTCAATTTTGACTTATACAGATGACATATCCGTCGTATAAGTCCTATAAGCATAACTGAAACGTTACAAAACAATATGATAAAAAAAAACCAACAATTGATCAATTCAATGTCACAATATTGTATCGTTCATCCCTTATAGTCTATTGGGTTTAGCAATTTCAGTTTAAACATATTTTTTAGATATGAACTTAGATCTGTTTCTGATCTAAAATGTTTCGGTGATTTAAAACCAAATAAGATCAATTAAATAGGTGTCAATCAGTCCTCGATCAAGTTTAAATGAAGTATCCATCATCAATTATATCAACATTAGATCTGGAGCTGAATTTACAGACAAAACCCTGTAAACATCAAGAAAGATCAGTACAATATACCTTTTACAATTATAATGGTGTGTAGATCACTAGTATAATCAACGTATACGTTTGCAAAGGATATTAACTGATTAACAATGAGAGAAAATTTGAACGGATACAGATACTCAAACGAATATAATGAATTTGACGTGAGTCCCATATATTTATACAACAGACATATCCATCGTATGTGTCTTAATAAGACAAATTCTCTGTATATGTATTAAACTTATACGTCGTATATGTAATAAATCACATATACGCCATACATGTTTTATAAATATCCGCCGAATATGTAGTATTAAACATATCAAACATAAAATTCACACTTTCAAGTTCGATTAAGTCCAAATTACTTACCTTAATTGAACCAATATGATTGAAAACTCATTGTCAAACACTTATGAAAAGATCAAGTCCAAATTAATGACCTTCATTGACTTTTAATCCTCTTTTTATTTTAATGTGTTTTTGAAACAACAACTCAGTTTGAAATTCTCAACAGTTCATCCCAAAATATAGCAAACCATTCATCCAGAGTCGAAAATAACTCAGAACTGTAAAATATTTTTGGTTTAACAACAATTAAGAAAAATCAAAGTACTAACACACAAATTTTTGTGAGTTTGATCAGGGAATCATATTGACCAAATCGTCCTTCCACCACAGTTTTATAAATAAGCATATTTTTTACTGGTGTTAAGTCAATCATTGGTATAGTTGTCCACTTGAACTTTAAAAACAATTTTTTCTTAAATTTCAATGATACGATTAAGTTTTACTTAAGAACACAAAATCAGAAAATGATCAGTCTCTTATCTTGATTCAGGCTTGTTTTAATTTTTGCCATGTCACCCCAATTTTACTTAAACCTTATAACTAGCAGATCAAAACATTTCAAATTTTTAACAATCTTCAGAACAAGGTATACCCCCGTTATCAAGCAATACCCCAACTTTCCTTAATAATGAATGAGTATGCATGACTTCATCTGTATGGCTTGCACACAATGTATCCCCTGGGGTCCGTTTCTTATTGATATTGAGACGAACGCAAAGGAGGAACAATGTATGTGTAACAAAGTGGTTGATCAAGTCAGTAATGAATTTGTACAAAGTACAGTAGTGATCAAGTTTATTGACTTTGGGTTCGCTTATAAAGCAATTTAATGTTCACACTTTGTGAATACCCAGATTATAAACTGCATAAAGACTCAATGATATCCGGAACTTTAAAGCATCCCATCAAAACATGATTTAAGGCCATAAAACCATATACCATTGAGATTAGCAGGTTTGTTATGGATCACGGCTATTGTTATAGTTTAGTTTGATCGATAATATCCTATTAATTGATTAAGAATCTTGTGGTTAATCAAGGTTAGGGTTGTTTGTTATTGGCCGTTTCTTGGGTTTCTTGATCTTGATCCTACTTGATCTTGATTCGGTGTTGGTGTTCTTGATCTAGTGGCCGATCTTGATTAGGGTTTCTTGGCTGATTGGTTCCTTGGAGTGCTGGGTTCCTTGGATCTTGATCTTGGCTGATTGATCTTGATCTTGATTGTTCTTCTTGGTCTTGATTAGGTGTTGCTTGATCTTGATCCATTGGCCGTTCTTGATTTGGCTGATTGGCTGATTGGTTTCTTAGTGTGGCCGATTGGTTCTTGGCTGAGTTGAATTCTTGGTTCTTTGGATCTTGGATCTTGATTGTGTTCTTGGCCGATTTGATCTTTGGATCTTGATTGTGTTCTTGATCTTATTTTTGGCTGAGATTTTTCTTGATCTTGGCTGAGATTCTTTCTTTGGATTTTGATCTTGTTCTTGATTTTAATTTTGGTTGAGATTGTTCCTTGATCTTGGCTGGGATTCTTTGGATCTTGATCTTGTTATTGGCCGATTTGGTTTGATTGGCTGATCTTGATCTTGATTTTGGGGTATCTTGGCTATTTTGTGACCGATCAGGGTGTGGTGTGATTCTTGGGTGTGCATGGAGCAGAAGGGTGGTAATGGCTTTGTTGATCGTGTTAGGCAAGGGTTTTCAGCTAATCGGGTAACGAATATTGATGGGGTTCTCCCTCGTAGGGGGGCTCTGAAAACCGGTTCATCGGAAAACCCTAATGTTACGGGTTCGTCTGTTTCGTTTGCTGCAAACACTACATTCATTGCTCCTTTAAATGATGTTAGCAACAAAGATGGTGGATGTTCAGCCATGGGGAACAAAGATAGTGGTTGTTCGAGCGATAAAAAGGCTATTGGATCAGATTCGTTAAATATTAAACAAGATGAAGGTGTTTCAGCCTTTGTCTCGAATGACAACAAGGTGTTTGGATCTGAATCTTCTTATATTCAGAGGGATGTAGGGAAGGAAAAACTGATGGAAAATTCTAAGCCTTCGTATGTGAGTGTTGTGCAACTTGAAAACAAGACATCGAAGGTAACATTAAGAAAATTAAATGTGGAGTCAACAATGGAAGGAGTTGATGTGGTTATCCCGGTTGAATCTGTCAAGAAAGTTAAAGAAAGGTTTAATAATACTTTGTTTGGCTATTTTTTGGGTAATAGACTTCCTTTTCCGGTTGTTGAGGATTTTGCTAAGAAAAATTGGAACAAATATGGGCTAACGAGACTTATGATGAATGCGAAAGGGTTTTTCTTTTTCAAGTTTCATACGGAAGCTAGGATGATGAAGTTGATTGAAGATGGTCCTTGGATGATTAGGATTGTCCCCATTATTCTTCATATTTGGACTATGGAGTCAGATTTGGAGAAGGAGGATGTACGGTCTGTTCCGGTTTGGGTCAAATTACAGAACATTCCCCTGGGTGCTTTTACTGAGGAGGGTCTAAGTATGCTCGCGTCAAGAATTGGGGATCCGATAAGTATGGATTCTTATACTGCCAATATGTGTAAGGAATCGTGGGGAAGAAGTAGCTTTGCTAGAGTCCAGGTTGAGCTTCAGGCAAATCAGGATATTAAAAGGAAGCTTGTTGTTGCTGTTCCGGATACGTGGGGGGGGGACAAATAAGATCTCGGAGATTAAGATTGAATATGATTGGGAGCCCCCCAGATGTTCTCTATGTGAGGTGTTTGGTCATTCGAACACTCAATGCCCGAAACAAGTTCATGATAAAAAGTTAAATGAAGAACCAACGAAAGTCACTAATGATGATGGTTTCCAGAGGGTGAAGGGAAAGAAAAAAGTTAATACGCAAGTCAAAAAACATAATCTTGTCTATCGACCGGTCGTTAAACCTGCTGTGTCACAACCTATAAATAAACCATCTGCTCAAGGACAAGACAATAATCATCCTGTGGGTAAACCTACAACTCCTATGGCTGTGGGGGTCCAGTTAAAGGAAAAGCATGCTGTCCAAACCAGTAACCGGTTTGGTAATTTGGCGGACGAATCGGAAAGTGATGCAGATGATGATGATGTGGAGGAGCTGTTTACGGATGTGGCTAAAGCTATGAAAGCGGATATTGGTTCTGAGGGTGCAAGCTCACCCGGTGAATTGGGTGTTTAATGGGTACCATCGCCACTTGGAATATAAGAGGGTTGAACCGCCCTCTTAAACAAAAAGAGGTTCGTAAGGTAATCCAAGAGAATAATATTCAGGTGTGTGCTATTCTTGAGTCTCACGTCAAATTAAACGCGGTTTTTGATGTTTGTAAGAAGATTTGTAAAAATTGGGATTGGACCAGTAATGGTAGTGTTTGTGATAAAGGTACTCGGATTATTGTGGGGTGGAATACGGATTTGGTTGATCTTATGGTTATTGATTATTCGAACCAGGTTCTTCACGTTCAGTTAAAGTTTAAGCTGGATAGCAAGGTGAGGTATGGTTCTTTTGTGTATGCTGAGAATTGTTATTTGAAAAGAAGGGAGTTATGGCACAATCTTACTGTTCATAATCAATTCACTCGTGGTAAACCTTGGGCTTTACTAGGAGATTTTAATTGTGCTCTTAATTTGGAAGACAGCCTACATGGTTCTTCCAAAATCTCCACTGGGATGCTTGATTTTCGTGATTGTGTTAAGAACATTGAAGTTGAGGATATTAATGGGGTCGGACTCCAATTCACTTGGAGCAATAAACCGAAAACGGGTATGGGTCTTTTCAAAAAGCTTGATAAGGTGATGGGAAACTCTAAATTCATGGAGATTTTTAATGATTCTTCGGCGGTGTTCCTCCCATACCGGATTTCAGACCACTCTCCATGTCTATTGAAATTCCCCTCTCTTATTAAAGGTAAGCCTAAACCGTTTAAATTCCCTAATTTCTTGATTGGAAAACCGGGTTATAATGATATTATTGCTAATGGCTGGAATATTGAGGTGAATGGTTATCACATGTTTCGCGTGGTAAAGAAACTCCAAAACTTAAAACATCCTATCCGCTCCTTGCTGCACCGGCAAGGCAATCTCCACAAGAAAGTTAATGATCTTAGAACCCTTCTGGATGCTTGTCAAACCCGTCTAGACATTGACCCTACGAATTTGGAGTTGATTCGGGAGCAGAGTAGTTATCTCAAGGCTTATCATGAGGCGGCTAAAGATGAGGAAGAATTCCTTAAACAGAAGGCTAAAGTTGATTGGTTAAAGCTTGGTGACTCTAACACTGCGTACTTTCACAATTCCTTGAAAATACGAAACCATAGGGGTCGTATTGATATTATAAGTGATGCTCAGGGTCGTTTATTTGAGGGGTTGGATGTTCCTTCGGTGTTTGTTAATCATTTTATGAACATCTTTGGCTCTGATTTGCAACCATTGAGAAAACCGGATAATCAGATTTTTACTACTAAGCTCACGGCCTCTCAGGCGGAGCTTATGGTTAGACCTATATCCGATTTGGAAATCAAGGATGCGTTTTTCTCTATTGGGAATTCCAAAGCGCCGGGTCCTGATGGGTTTTCCTCGGCGTTCTTCAAAAGTTCTTGGGATATTGTTGGGAAAGATGTTTGTATGGCGGTTCATGAATTTTTCAGAAAAGGAAGTCTCCTTAAACAGGTAAACCACACTATTATTGCCCTTATTCCCAAAGTGACCAACATTGTGACTCCTAATGATTTTCGCCCCATCTCGTGCTGCAACACTTTATATAAATGCATTACCAAGATTATCTCGGCCCGTATGATGAAGGGTTTGGAGTCGTTAATTGATATCAATCAGTCTGCGTTTGTGCCTGGGCGTAGGATTTTTGATAACATCCTTTTGACCCAAGAGTTAATGCATAATTATCACACTAATAATGGTCCGCCTAGATGTGCTTTTAAAGTTGATATCCAGAAAGCTTACGATACGGTCAGTTGGGACTTCATTCGTGATATTCTTTTTGGGTATGGTTTCCACGATAGGATGATTCATTGGATAATGGAGTGCATAACCACTTCTTCCTTTTCGATATCCGTGAATGGGAACTTACACGGGTTCTTTAGTGGTAAAAGAGGTCTGAGACAGGGCGATCCGATGTCCCCTTATATTTTCACACTGGTTATGCAAGCTCTCACGTTAATTTTGCATCGTAAGGTTCGTATTGAACGCTCGTTCCGTTTTCATCGTTATTGTGAAAAATTAATTATTATCAATATTTGCTTTGCGGATGATTTGTTCCTGTTTGCTCGAGGTGATGTGAATTCTGCTAAAACTATTATGGGGGCTCTGAATGATTTCAAAGATATGTCCGGACTTACTCCGAGTGTTCCGAAAAGTACCGCGTTTTTCTGTAATGTCCCGGACCGCGTTAAAAGTGGTATTTTGAGTATTATGCCCTTCGTTGAGGGAAGGCTCCCGGTTAAATACTTGGGAGTTCCGCTTATTTCCACGAGGTTAAATTACCGTGATTGTAAGAGGTTGCTGGATTGTATGGATAGTCGGATTGGAGATTGGAAGAATAAAACTTTATCCTTTGCGGGTAAACTGCAGCTGGTCAGGTCTGTTCTGTCGTCCTTATATATTTATTGGTCTGCTGTGTTTTCACTCCCTTCTAGACTTATTACTGATCTTGAGAAACGGATAAAAAATTTCCTTTGGGACTATGGTCACAATAAGGGAAAGCATAAAGTCTCTTGGGATATTGTGTGTCGGCCGAAATGTGAAGGTGGTTTGGGTATCCGGCGTATCCGGGATGTCAATAACTCTCTTCTGGTTTATCATATTTGGAGCTTAATCAATGAGCGTAATTCGCTGTGGGTTAAATGGATTCATGAGTATAAAATGAAGGGGCGAAATTTTTGGAGCTTGCAGATGCCTAACTCGTGTACTTGGGGGTGGAGGAAAATTATTCAGTTTCGTCCCCATATAAGACCGTTTATATGGCATGAAATTGGTAATGGGAGAGCTACTTCAGTTTGGTACGATAAATGGGATGTTCTTTGTCCTTTAATTGATTATATCAACCCTAGAGCAATTCATCGGGCTGGATTGTCTTTAGAGACCTGTGTCAGTGATGTTGTTCATCATAATAACTGGGGTTGGCCGCCTGATTGGTCTTTGAGATACCCAATTCTTTCGAACTTAAAAGATGTAAGTATTTGTCCGGATATGAGGGACAAGATAGTGGTTTTGGATGAGAATGGGACTTCAATGAATTTCTCGACTTCAGGTATATGGCATCTTCTTCGGAGACCGGCTGATAAGGTGTCTTGGGTGCATGTTGTTTGGTTCTCTCAATGTGTTCCAAAACACTCCTTTTTGTTGTGGACTGTGATTCATGACAGGTTGAGCACGCAGAATCGTATTATGGGGTGGAAGATTTGTGGGTATCCAAATCATAACTTGTATTGCTGCCTTCTTTGTAATGGAGAGCCGGATTCTCGTAATCATCTCTTCTTTGACTGTAAGTTCTCTTCTGAGGTTTGGAGTATTGTAAAACTGAAAGGGAAGTTTCAGGGGTGCAGAAATGGTTGGGCGAATATTCTTCAATATGTGTCTCAATTTGGAATGTCCAACTCTATTGATAATGTTGTTAATCGGCTGTTATTTGGGGCGTCGGTGTACGTTATTTGGAAGGAGCGAAATAACCGGCTTTTCAGGAACTCCTTGAAGACTCCTACGACTGTTGCTGAAGAAATTATTAGGGGTACTCGCCTAAAGCTTATGACTCTAAAGTTCAAGAATTCTGAACGGATTAATCGGGTTCTCGAGGATTGGCACTTTCCGCGGGGAGTTTCCCATCAAATTGATGATAATGGTTGATTTGTTTTTTTGTTTTGTTTTTTCCTTGGTTCTTGTGTAAGCTTTAGCTGTGTTTACCAGTTTTGGTGGTTTTGGTTTGTCTACTCTTGTATGGCATGTCATACTTGAGAACGAATATGGCACTCTGTCATATTACTTGTATTTTTTGGCTGTGTGAATGCATTTAACCGGGTGAACCCCTTTACCCAAAAAAACCAAATACCATTGATAATACAATCATTCTTTTAAACATTTCAAATTTTTATATTTTATTAATCATGCTAAAACATAAGGCTTGAGTATGACATGCTATGATATTTCTGCCTTCATTACCAAGATTTTTGTTAGAGAACTAACCCCCCTTTCAACTTGGCTAGTTAAGTTTATATCACTTACTTTTCCTGACTTGTTTGTTTAAAGCCTACCAATGCACTAATATATTTAAGCACACAGTCTTTTAAGCCTATTTCTTAATGGATTTGAGACTAGATTATCAATGTACTATCATCTCCTCTTTTTGCTTCAAAAACTCTTTTCGAGGAGCAATTTTTCACATGTTTTTGGCTTTTTCAAATATTTGAATGTTTTGGATTTTCTAGAAATATCTCCCCCTAAAATCAAAAACCAAATTGAAAAACATATTTACAAAAACAAACTTGACTCAGATGAATGTTTACTCAAGATCAGAGTCCATAACCTCGGGATCATTCTCCTTCCCACCTCCCGGTTTCTTAATACCGTTAAGCCTGAATAGATATAAAAATATGTTTTTATCAAATGCGTTAGTAAAAAGATCTGCTTTTTGCTCGTCGGTGTGAAATTTATCTACAGTAATCAACTTCTTTTCGTAGAAATTACGAATGAAGTGATACCGTATTTCAATGTGTTTAGTTTTAGAATGATTTACCGGGTTTTTATTTATGGAAATAGCTGCAGAATTATCTACAAAAATAGGAGTGGTCAGAAAATGCAAACCGTAGTCGCACAGCTATTCTTAAATCCAAATAACCTGAGAACGGCAACTAGAGGCAGGTACATACTCAGCTTCACAGGTCAACAATGCAACAGTTGTTTGCTTCTTACATTGCCACGTGACCAACCTACTACCAAAAAATTGACATCCAGCAGTTGTAGACTTCGCGTTCAGCTTACAGCTTCCATAATCAGAATCCGAATAAGCTCTCAGCACAAACTCATCATCTTTAGGATACCAAAGACCAAATCCAGGAAATCCTTTAAGATAACTTAGTATACTTTTCACTATCATGAGGTATGAAACTTTTGGATTGGATTGATATCGAGCACACAAGGACGTTGGGTACATAATATCTTGCGAGAAGCGGTTAAGTACATGAGAGAGCCAATCATGGAATGGTAAAGCATTTGATCAACCTTCTCCCTGGTGGAATCAGGACCAATTGCATGATTCAATGGTAAAGGAGTGTTAATTGTCGTTGAGTCAGCCATGTTGAATTTCTCTAGAATGTCATTGACGTACATCGTTTGGTGAATAAAGATACCATCGGGTAACTACTCCACCTGAAGACCTAGGAAAAACTTCATCTCCCCCATTGCACTCATCTCAAACTTTAACTTCATAACATCCTCAAATTATTTGCACAGATTATCGATTGTTGACCCAAAAATGATATCATCCACATACACTTGAACAATCGATAAATGCCCATCAACCATCTTGGTAAATAGTGTACAGTCAACGGTACCTCGAGTAAAATGATTATCCAACTGTTGAGATAAAGTTTCATACCAAGCTATCAGGGCTTGATGTAAACTGTAAAATGCTTTATCGAGTAAGTACACCTTATCTTTGTGGATCGGGTCAACAAACCCCGGCGGTTGTCCCACATAGACTTATTCACCAAGTTTCCCGTTAAGGAAGGTAGAATTGACATCTAGTTGATATACTTTAAAACCTTTCCATGAAGCAAACACTAAAAAAATTCGAATCGGTTCCAGTCTTGCTATCGGTGCATATACTTCATTGTAGTCGTTCCTTCTCGTTGATTAAATCCGAGAACGACTAACCAAGCTTTGTTTCGAACAATGATTCCATTTTCATCCCGCTTACACTTAAACACCCATTTTTTGTTAATACGTTTCTTGTCATCAGGTTGTCAACAAGCTTTCACACTCCTAACTTCTCAAATTGTTGAAGATCTTCTTGCATAGCATTCACCTAGCTTTCCTCAGTCAATGCTTCTTTGTATGTCTTCGGTTCTATTTGAAAGATAAAACATTTGAATGAGAACCAACTTTGTAATGGTGACACTTGAGTATAGAAACATTTAAGACTTTGTTCAATTGACTTCTTGTACGAACCCCGGTATGTATACCCCCAATGATATTCTCTTCAGGATGATAGGACAAGGTTCGAGGAATAATTTCAATTGACACACTCACATTATCTTGAAAGTTTGTTACATTCACTTCTGCAATAACTTCGTTAGAACCCGGAGTAGCTACCGATTCAATCACATCGTCATGAGTTTCTCCACCATCATCAAATGAAGGAATATATGGAATAGCAACAGGATCATGATCAAGATCATCATGAATTACCTCTTTGAAAATCGGGAATCATCATTTGATGTAGATTCATGAGAGAAATTATCATTCAAATATTGTTGAAATAACAATGAAACAACTTCATCAGATAAATCATCATCTTCAAGTAGATTAATACTCTTCCACAAATTATCATAGTCAAATAACCATGCATCTCCTGGCTTTTGAGTAGGTGAGTTGTATCTTTGACAATCAACATGTTGTACTTGAACGATTTGGTTGATGCTTAGAAGAAAAACTCTTCTCAAAGGACTAGCATAACCAACAAAGAATCCAACACTGATTTTGCACCAAATATGCCATTAGGATCCAGAACCGTACATTGTGACCCAAAAGGTTTGAGCCACTTCAAATTTGGCGTTCATCGATTCAAGAGTTCAAAACATGTTTTTCCAAACTTCTTCATAGTAAGAAAACGGTTCAAAGTATAAAATGCAGCAGCCACAACCTCAATCAAAAAAATTGAAAGGCAATTTTGAGTCCGCAAGCATGGCTCTTGCAGTTTCAGTCAGGGTTCTATTCTTCATTTCAACAACCCCATTTTGTTGTGGAGTATAGGGTGCACTGAATTCATGAAGAATACCATGTTCATTGCAATATTTATGCATTTTATTATTCTTGTGCTTGGATCCATTGTCGCTTCTGATTCTTTGGATTGGCAACTTGTACAAATTCTCCAACTTCTTGAACAGAATCATCAAATTCTCAAACGTTTCATCTTTTGATTTTAAAACATCACACATGAGAATCTTGAATAATCATCAGTGACCACTAAGCAATAAGTTCGCCAGTGATACTTTTGACATTCACATGTCCAAATAAATCCATGTAGACTCTCTCAAATTGTAAGTTGATTGAGCTAAAAGCTTTTAATGGATGAGAGTTCTTTTTCTGTTTCCTCGTTTTGCAACTCAAGCAATCATCACTTAAGTGAAATCCTTTCGCATTTACCCCATCAACAAGTTGATTATCAACCTAATAGTTCTCTTTCTCACATGAATGTGACCCATTATCTTGTGCCATAATTTTGATTCCTTTTCTGATGCTTTGGAGACGAAACATTAAACAGACTTGGTGATTGTGCTAGAAACACTCATGTTAATAACATACAAATCATTCTCACGAGGTGCTTTCATTAATATCCATTCATCCGGTATTTTGTATCCCGATTTCAAAATGATACATTCTCGATTAGTGAAGTGCGTGGAAAATCCCTTGTCACAGATTTGTGAATACTCAATAAGTTGTTCTCCAATTCGGTGATATAGTTGACTTTATTGAACATTACTGTGCTATTCTACAATATTCCTTCTCCCATAATTTGTCCTCCTTGATTGAAAATCCAACATAGCCTCCTCTAATTGATTTAACATATTTTAATAAATGAAGAGTACAAGTCATATGTCTAGAAGCTCCACTATCCATTATCCAACGTGAATCATTGGATCTTGGAAGCCCCTACACATCAAGCAACCAATTAGTGATCAAGGAAACCCAAGCCTTCTTGGTCTTGGGTTGTTTGAATTTCTCATACAACTTTTCCTCACATAATTCATCATATGCACTCTTCAATGATGAATAAGAACTAGATGTTTCGAAAATATCAGGATTCTCACAGACAACTTCAGAATCTTTAACAACACCAGAATTCTTGACATCATTAGAATCCTCAAAATTATAATTCTTACACACTTTAGGCAACAAACTAGGTTTTAAATCATTACTTTTAACTTTTGCAACCAAATTTTGACATTTAGTATGTTTCTTGATGTAAAATTTGGCCTTTTTCACCGAAGAACTTTCTCCAATTTTAAACACACTTTTAACATTTTTAACCAAATTTTCTTCTCTTTTAAGAATTTTGATTGCAACATATATCTGTGTTGGTGTTTGGCTCACATTTTTCTTAAAAACTTTGACCTCTTTCTTGTGAACATGATTGTGCTGAAATCGATTAGGACAAGCTTAAAAAAATGTCCTATCTCATGCAATTGACACATCTCTTCTACAAATTCAACCGGGGAAGATCGATTTCAACTCGATCACATTGTTATTTTTACTTGAAAAACTCTTCATTAATTTGCTTTCCAAAAACAACACACTTTTCAAAGTCAAGTGTACCATCTTTAACAAACACAATATTTTTAAACGGTTTGACTTGTGTCTTGTTATAAAAGATTTTTTTAGCAAACCTCTTGTTCTCAGTTTTAATCTCAGACACAGACTCATTCAACACTTGTTCAGCAACTTGCACACAAACTTCACTTTCACATTCAGAACTACTCACAGATTTTTCAAATTCAACCTCTATTGAATCAGGCAAAACTGTTTAGGAATCACTCTTTGAAGAATTAATCTCCAAGATCAACGCCTTAAGAAAGCCTTTCGGTTCTTTTGGAATATATGAATTCCAAATCGGAGGCGAAACTGAATGATACCCTAAACTAGTTTGTTCTTGATCCCCATTATTCTTTGAATGAATTATGTGATCAAAAACATACGATGAGGCCGAATAACTCTTAAGCTTTTGACCAACTCTTTCAGTCTCAATCTTTACAAATTGGAACTCTTGCTTAAGAGTGGCATTCTCATCAATGTGCCTGTTAATAGCAATATGTTTATCTTCTAGAGTATGTTTCATCATTATAATGGTTTTCTCATCTTGTTGAGCTCTATTCCATAAACTTTTCGCACATTTTTGTAATATTTCAAAAGCTTCTTTTAACTTGTTACTTTCTTTAACACTTTTATCAAAGTTGCTTTTAAGAAATTTGATTTCATTATCCTTAACCTCACACTCTTCACAATCTATATCACAATATGTACACTTAATCACATTAGATTGTGAACATACCTGATTTGCCATAAGCGCATGTTGATCATTCTTTTCAACATGTTCGAAGTTCTCTTCTCTTTGATCCTCTTCTCTATTTTGAGCTTGCTCTACTTGCTCTTCTTGTTCTTGATCCAGTTCCTCATCCTCTTCTCAAAATCAATTTTCTCATGATGTACTTCTTCTCTGTTAAACCAAGCTGCAAAACTCTAAATAATATCAGGTGGAAAAATAGATTGAAAATAATCAGAGGGAATAGGATCTTCCAACTTTTCCTCAGCTACCACCTCAGCAACCTTATCAACATCTTCAAAAACCCCAGCAACATTTGCTTGTTATACATAATTATTCCAATTAGATCCCTCATCCACTTGAGCAGCATGATATGCTTTTGAGGTCGATGCTTCCGCTTCCATTGGTTTCTTTCCAACATCAGATAACTTGTTAGGAGAAATTTGATGGTAAATAGCTTGTCGGTTGTAATATCTTCCAAATGGATTGGCATTACTATCTCCAATTTCCTTGTTTGTACACTCCCTTTTGAAATGCCCTTTTCCCTTACATCGAAAACATCTCACCTTGGATTTGTCAAAACCCAACTTGGAAGACGTACCATCAAGACAATTTTTCCCAATAATTTCTTTGAATCTTTGCGCTCTTCGGATGACACTAGCAATGCACCATTTAATGAAAAGCATTTCCATCTCCTCGGGATCTATTTGATCATAATCTTCTTTTGTCATGTTATAATTGCCAATACGTCCAGCAACCAAACTTTCATATGACTCCAAGACAGATCCAAGAAATGCCATTTGTTCATTGACATTTTGAGAAGATAAACCATTTGAATTCTTGAGATTTACAACAATGTTACAGTGTATAACCTCAGTATTTTGGTTATTGGGCAAAGTGTTTTGTTCAGTGAGCAAAGTTCCATAATAACTACTTGAATATTGTGTAGTTAGAGTAACTTGAGATCCACCAATTGAGTTTCCAATAAATTCATTTCCATCAGTGAAGAAAGCTGTTTGAATCGTTGACTAGAAGTAGAATTTGTATAGTATAGTCCAATATCTTGAATAACAGCAGAACTCTTCATTTTTTGTTTATTTCTCAGCTCTAATTCTTGTGCCTCTAGCTTTTCAATAAAGCTAGCAAGAGTGAGACGTGCATTAGCAATATGGGATTTGATTGTTGAATCATAAAGAAAGTCTCCCGTTCTTCAGGCAACGCATCAGCTAACTTATCAGTGTATTCATAATCAGGTTTATCAATTCCCATCCTTTTTCATCTCATTCACCAGATGACAACATCATTCAACCAGCTGAGAAAATGATTCACCTTTGACCAACGTAAAAATATCGAATTCTTTCTTCCATAACACCATCTTGGACTTTCTCATGTCGGGATTATATCTATCCTTGTTCAACAGTGCTCTCCAAATAGAATAACAAGACCATTATGTTGAAGCATTTGGAATATTTCAGCTTTCATAGATTGTTGAAATAGATTCAACATCTTTTTCTCTCTATTGTACAAATCTTTATCAGCCTCATCAACTTGTGACAGACGATAATTTGTCCTGTTTTAATTCATGGGAATGCCATATTCCTCTTCTACAGCCAACCCAGTGTCATAGCTTCCAACTTGCATGTGAGTCTCAAACTTATCAGCCCATTTGGGATAATCTTCCATTCTGAGAAGTTTAGGTGCCTTATTGGCAATCCCCATCTCACTGCCCGGATATGTTGGTTAAAAAATGGATATGTATTGGTCAAACAGTTAACTTGATCAACGGATATCTTGGTCAAATGGATATATTGGTCAAAGGATAACTACTTATGTGGCAAATATGTACTTATCCATATGTATAAGTCTTATACGCTAAGAGTAATTTATCTGCTACAGTAACTGATCATCATGTTTTTGTAATTTTGAAGATGCAAATTATATAGTTTTGAGCTGAATTTTGGAAGGATTGATCACAAACAATAAGCGTCCATGATAAGTGAAAAGTAGATATTTTTGACGGTGAGAAGTTGTTGAATTGAGAAATTAAGTAGAAATGAAGGATATTTTAGCACAAATATTCAATCTTGTGATCTTTTGAGTAGATAAGAGCATAAGCTCTAATATCACTTGGAAGTCCTTAGACGTGTACGAATTGAAACACTGAGTAACCAATCTACTATATAACACAATGTGCGGAAAACATTGTGAGATAAAAAACACAATATGATTTCACTTTCAACTATACTTTATATTTCAGTTTAAGCTTCAACAATACAAAAGATATGGCAGATTAAGAATAGTACATGAATCAACAACTACTAGAATGAAAGGATATGCATCGTATTTATAAGCATATCATATCCAGTAGATAAGACTTATCCGGTGGATATGACATATCCTCCGTATAAGTACATATACGTTGGATACCAACATATACGTTAATTTAACATTTAAGCCTATTATAAAATTTGAAATATAAGATCCTAGCATTAGACATTATGCACTAGCATATAATCGTTATTTTGGTAGTTCATGCTTAAATCAATGTTAAAGTAAGTCTAGCGTCTATTTCTGACAAAATCCAAACTTACTAAATTTCCAATCATGTTACGACACGAGAAGGATTTCCCATTAGACATCCACGACACGCCAAGATCTTAAGGTTTACCCTTGATCTAAGTTGGGTCGCGACACATGACGGGTTATATCTGAATCCTTCGCGACACGTGACCGAAATTGAGAAAAACTATGACTTAATTGGGCCGTGATACGTGAAGGCCTTAGCCTTTACGCGATGTGACATGTGACACAAAACTAGTATCGTGAAGATCAATTTGGCCATTATATCAATGTTATTTATTCTCTGGAAGTTATATTCATTACACCCTATCATAATACTCATTAATTTCGGTCAATAACTCCCCAGTTGTCATTATTTCAAGCTTAAGGCTCGGTTTTACTCGTGAATCAAATTGACCACCCTATCTTTAAACTAATTCTCCTATATGAACTCACTCCAATCATTGCCAAATCATTCCAAACTTTATTTCAAAATCAATTGTGGGCATTATTCTCTCTGATTTGGTGATTCAAGCCTCTTGTGAACCAAAGTCAGGTCGATCTCTTTCTCCTTCAACTTGTTCATTCCTCGGGTAATTTATAATATGCTTTTGATTCGTTTTTTTATCTAGGAACAAACCCCCCCTGTCACTTTAAATTGACAGAGGTGTTTGCCCATCCAATTTAGGGGCTGTTTGGCAAGTGCTGGGCCATTAAGTGCTGAACCAGTAAGAGGCCTGAATGATTAAGAGACTCTGAGTTAGTAAGTGCTGAATCAATAAGTGTTGTTTGGTTGGATCTCTGAATGACCTTGCAGAATGACTATTTTACCCCTTTGAACTATTTCGTGCTTATTGATATGTATTTGTTTAATCAGAGCTCTTGATAATTGTACCGAATGACAAAACTTTCATTATAACCAACCAAAATATATATCTTTAAACAAACTTTCATTATAACCAACCAAAATATATATATCTATAAACAAACATTCAATATAACAAACCAAATCCATATTACACCAAAACAAAACAAAAACAAACTTACAACCAAACAAGCCACAACTTTTTGGCAACAAGCTCAATCCACATAAATACAACCAAGACTAAACATCCTATCCGAACAAAATCTAAAGCATATCCACAAATAACTTCTCTATTTCAAACTTAAAAGACTGAAAATCCAGTCCTTAATTCACCATAACCAAAGTACCTACAACAAAATAAATGATCAGAGAAGATAAAATATTTTTTTGGGTAAAGGGATTCACCCGGTAAAATGCATTCCACACAACCAAAAATTACAAGTAATATGACAGAGTGCCATATTAGTTCTCATGTATGACATGCCATACAAGAGTAAACAAAACCAAAACCACCAAACACTGGTAAACACAGCTAAAGCTTACACAAGAACCAAGTAAATAAACAAAACAAAAACAAATCAACCATTATCATCAATTTGGTGGGAAACTCCCCGCGGAAAGTGCCAATCCTCGAGAACCCGATTAACCCGTTCAGAATTCTTGAACTTTAGAGTCATAAGCTTTAGGCGCGTACCCCTAATGATTTCGTCCGCAACAATCTTAGGAGTCTTCAAAGAGTTCTTGAACAGCCGGTTGTTTCGCTCCTTCCAAATAACGTAAACCGAAGCCCCAAATAGCAGCCGATTAACAACATTTTCAATAGAGTTGGACATTCCAAAATGAGACACATATTGAAGAATATTCGCCCAACCATTCCTACACCCCTGAAACTTCCCTTTCATTTTTACAATACTCCAAACCTCAGAAGAGAACTTACACTCAAAGAAGAGATGATTACGAGAATCCGGCTCTCCATTACAAAGAAGGCAGCAATACAAGTTATGATTTGGATACCCACCAATTTTCCACCCCATAATACGATTCTGTGTGCTCAACCTATCATGAAGCACAATCCACAACATAAAGGAGTGTTTTGGAACACATTGAGAGAACCAAACAACATGCACCCAAGACACCTTATCAGCCGGTCTCCGAATAAGATGCCATATTCCAGAAGTCGAGAAATTCATTGAAGTCCCATTCTCATCCAAAACCACGATCTTGTCCCTCTTATCCGGACAAATGCTAACTTCTTTTAAGTTCGAAAGAATTGGATACCTCAAAATCCAATCAGGCGGCCAACCCCAGTTATTATGAAGAACAACATCACTGACACAGGTCTCTAAAGACAAGCCAGCCCGATGAATAGCTCTTGGGTTAATATAATCAATTAAAGGACAATGATCATCCCATTTATCATACCAAACTGAAGTAGATCTCCCATTACCAATTTCATGCCATATAAATTGTCTAATATGCGGACGAAACTGAAGGATTTTCCTCCACCCCCACGTACACGAGTTAGGAATCTGCAAGCTCCAAAAATTTCGGCCCTTCATTTTATACTCATAAATCCAATTAACCCACAACGAGTTACGCACATTGATTAAGCTCCAAATATGATAAACCAGAAGAGAGTTATTGACATCCCGGATACGCCGGATACCCAAACCACCTTCACATTTCGGCCGACACACAATATCCCAAGAGACTTTATGCCTTCCCTTACTTTGACCATAATCCCAAAGGAAGTTTTTAATCCGTTTCTCAAGATCAGCAATAAGTCTAGAAGGGAGAGAAAACACAGCAGACCAATAAATATATAAAGACGAAAGAACAGACCTGACCAGCTGCATTTTACCCGCAAAAGATAAAGTTTTATTCTTCCAATCTCCAATCCGACTATCCATACAATCCAGCAACCTCTTACAATCCCGGTAATTTAACCTTGTGGAAATAAGAGGAACCCCCAAGTATTTAACCGGGAGCCTTCCTTCAACGAAGGGCATAATATTCAAAATACCACTTTTAACACGGTCCGGGACATTGCAAAAAAACGCGGTACTTTTCGGAACACTCGGAGTAAGCCCGGACATATCTTTGAAATCATTCAGAGCCCCCATAATAGTTTTGGCAGAATTCACCTCACCTCGAGCAAACAGGAACAAATCATCCGCAAAGCAAATATTGATAATATTTAATTTTTCACAACAACGATGAAAACGGAACGAGCCTTCAATACGAACCTTTCGATGCACAATTAACGTGAGAGCTTGCATAATCAGCGTGAAAATATAAGGGGACATCGGATCACCCTGTCTCAGACCTCTTTTACCACTAAAGAACCCGTGTAAATTCCCATTAACGGCTATCGAAAAAGAAGAAGTGGTTATGCACTCCATTATCCAATGAATCATCTTATCGTGGAAACCATACCCAAAAAGAATATCACGAATGAAGTCCCAACTGACCGTATCATACGCTTTTTGGATATCAACTTTAAAAGCACATCTAGGCGGACCAGTATTAGTGTGGTAATTATGCATTAACTCTTGGGTCAAAAGGATATTATCAGAAATCCTACGCCCAGGCACAAACGCAGACTGATTGATATCAATTAACGACTCCAACCCCTTCATCATACGAACCGAGATAATCTTGGTAATGCATTTATATAAAGTGTTGCAGCACGAGATGGGACGAAAATCATTAGGAGTCACAATATTGGTCACTTTAGGAATCAGAGCAATAATAGTGTGGTTTACCTGTTTAAGGAGACTTCCTCTGTTGAAAAATTCATGAACCGCCAAACAAACATCTTTCCCAACAATATCCCAAGAACTCTTGAAGAAGGCCGATGAAAAACCATCAGGACCCGGCGCTTTGGAATTCCCAATAGAGAAAAACGCATCCTTGATTTCCAAATCGGAGATAGGTCTAACCATAAACTCCGCCTGAGAGGCCGAGAGCTTAGTAGTAAAAATCTGATTATCCGGTTTTCTCAATGGTTGCAAATCAGAACCAAAGATGTTCATAAAATGATTAACAAACACCGAAGGAACATCCAACCCCTCAAATAAACGGCCCTGAGCATCACTTATAATATCAATGCGACTCCTATGGTTTCGCATTTTCAAAGAATTGTGAAAGTATGCAGTGTTAGAGTCACCAAGCTTTAACCAATCGACTTTAGCCTTCTGTTTAAGGAAATCTTCCTCATCTTTAGCCGCCTCATGATAAGCCTTAAGATAACTACTCTGCTCCCGAATCAACTCCAAACTAGTAGGGTCAATGTCAAGACGGGTTTGACAAGAATCCAGAAGGGTTCTAAGATCACTAACTTTCTTATGGAGATTGCCTTGCCGGTGCAGCAAGGAACGGATAGGATGTTTTAAGTTTTGGAGCTTCTTTACCACGCGAAACATGTGATAACCGTTAACCTCAATATTCCAGCCGTTAGCAATAATATCATTATAACCCGGTTTTCCAATCAAGAAATTAGGGAATTTAAACGGTTTAGGCTTACCTTTACTAAGCGAGGGGGATTTCAATAGACATGGAGAATGGTCTGAAATCCGGTACGGAAGGAACACCGCCGAAGAATCATTAAAAATCTCCATGAATTTAGAGTTTCCCATCACCCTATCAAGCTTTTTGAAAAGACCCATACCCGTTTTCGGTTTATTGCTCCAAGTGTACTGGAGCCCGACCCCATTAATATCCTCAACTTCAATGTTCTTAACACAATCACGAAAATCAATCATTCCAGTGGAGATTTTGGAAGAACCATGCAAGCTGTCTTCCAAATTAAGAGCACAATTAAAATCTCCCAGTAAAGCCCAAGGTTTACCATGAGTGAATTGTTTATGAACAAGAAGATTTCGCCATAACTCCCTTCTTTTCAAATAACAATTCTCAGCATACACGAAAGAACCATACATCACCTTGCTATCAAGCTTGAACTTTAACTGAACGTGAAGAACCTGGTTCGAATAATCAATAACCATAAGATCAACCAAATCCGTATTCCACCCCACAATAATCCGAGTACCTTTATCACAAACACTACCATTGCTGGTCCAATCCCAATTTTTACAAATCTTCTTACAAACATCAAAAACCGCGTTTAATTTGACGTGAGACTCAAGAATAGCACATACCTGAATATTATTATCTTGTATTACCTTACGAACCTCTTTTTGTTTAAGAGGGCGGTTCAACCCTCTTATATTCCAAGTGGCGATGGTACCCATTAAACACCCAATTCACCGGGTGTGCTTGCACCCTCAGAACCAATATCCGCTTTCATAGCTTTAGCCACATCCGTAAACAGCTCCTCCACATCATCATCATCTTCATCACTTTCCGAATCGTCCGCCAACTTACCAAACCTGTTACTGGTTTGGACAGTATACTTCTCCTTTAACTGGACCCCCTCAGCCATAGAAGTTGTAGGATTACCCACATAATAATTATTGTCTTGTCCTTGAGCGGATGGTTTATTTATAGGCACAGCAGGTTTAACCACCGGTCGGTAGACAAGATTATGTTTCTTGATTTGCGTATTAACTTTTTTCTTTCCCTTCACCCTCTGGAAACCATCATCATTAGTGACTTTCTTTTGTTCTTCATTTAACTTTTTATCGTGAACTTGTTTCGGGCATTGAGTGTTCGAATGGCCAAACACCTCACATAAAGAACATCTGGGTGGCTCCCAATCATATTCAATTTTAATCTCCGAGATCTTATTTGTCTCCCCCCACGTATCCGGAACAGCAACAACAAGCTTCCTTTTAATCTCCTGATTTGCATGGAGCTCAACCTGGACTCTAGCAAAACTACTTCTTCCCCACGATTCCTTACACATATTAGCCGTATAAGAATCCATACTTATCGGATCCCCAATTCTTGACGCGAGCATACTTAGACCCTCCTCAGTAAAAGCACCCAGGGGAATGTTCAGTAATTTGACCCAAACCGGAACAGACCGTACATCCTCCTTCTCCAAATCTGACTCCATAGTCCAAATTTGGAGAATAATGGGGACATTTCTAATCATCCAAGGACCATCTTCAATCAACTTCATCATCCCAGCTTCCGTATGGAACTTGAAAAAGAAAAACCCTTTCGCATTCATCATTAGTCTCGTAAGCCCATATTTGTTCCAATTTTTCTTAGCAAAATCCTCAACAACCGGAAAAGGAAGCCTGTTCCCCAAAAAATAGCCAAACAAAGTATTATTAAACCTTTCGTTAACTTTCTTGACAGATTCAACCGGGATAACCACATCAACTCCTTCCATTGTTGACTCCACATTTACTTTTCTTAATGTTGCCTTCGATGTTTTGTTTTCAAGTTGAACAACACTCATGTAGGAAGGCTTTGAATTTTCCATATGTTTTTCCTTCCCTACATCCTTCTGAATATTAGAATATTCAGATCCAACCACCTTGTTTCGTTCGAGACAAAGGCTGAAAAACCTTTATTTTGTTGACTATTTAGCGAAACTGATCCAATACCCTTGTTATCGCTCGAACAACCACTAACTTTGTTCCCCACGGCTGAACAACCACCATCATTGTGGATAACATCAATTAAAGGAGCAGTGAATGTAGTGTTTGCAGCAAACGAAACAAACGAACCCGTAACATTAGGGTTTCCCGAAGAACCAGTTTTCAGAACCCCCCTACGAGGGAGAGCCCCATCAATGTTCGTTACCCGATTAGCTGGAAACCCATGTATAACATGATCAACAAAACCATTACCACCCTTATGCTCCATGCAAATCCAATAAAAACCAGCCAAGATACCCCAAAATCAATACCAAGATCAAGATCAATAAACAAGGAAACACAAATCGGCCAAGATCAAACCAAATCAAGATCAATATCTCGATCAAAATAAAACCAAATCAGCCAAGAACAAGATCCGCCAAGAACAAGATCAAGATCAAGGACAAGATCAAAAACAAATCAGCCAAGAACAAGATCAAGATCAGGGATCGGCCAATTTCCAAGAAACCAAGATCAAGATCAAGAACCAAGATCAAGATCCAAGAAACCCAGCCGACCAATCCAAGGAACCAAAAGGCCAATGAAACCCTAATCCAGATCTGCCCAAAGATCAAAGAACAATCAACCCAACGATCGATCAAGAACAAGAAACAACCCTAACCTTGATAACCACAAGATCCTTAATCAATTAATAGGATGTTATCGATCAAACTAAACTATAACAATAGCCGTGATCAATAACGAACCTACTAAGCAATCAGAATCAAGGATTGGAACAAGATTAAAGCAACCAAAAGCCAAGAGAAGCCAAGAACCCCATGCGGCCGATCGCATAGGGTAATCTCCAATCCTAGACTACTTGGAACCCCCTTATATCATGGTGTCATTAATAGAGAAGATAAAATATACAAACAAAGAATTCAAAATTAGTGGTTGTTAAAACTTGGTGCCAACATATCCATGTTTAATATGTCTAAAAGCATTATTAGAAGATGAATTTGTACCATATAAGTAGTAAGGGTGGGGTTTTTACACTAATGTTTACCAAACAAAGCTGCAATATTTCATCGTATAATTGCAACAACAAACTTGCATTACATACAAAGAAAACGAAACAAAATCAACAAGGTCTGCAATAATGGAATAAGACTTTTCTTTCAGTTATAGATTCACTCATGGTTTTTCATTAGTTAGTCACTCAAATCTTGTAATTCAAAGTTCTGGGCAAAAATCTTTTGTACCGCATCCGGTACAAAATGATCTGGTACGCGGATCGTGGGTGGCGTAGCGTTTCCTGTGTCTATGGTTCATATATCCTAATGATTTATAAAGGCAAAAGAATTAAAAGTTAGATTAACAAACAAACAAATTAGTAGAACAACATATGCAAACATGCAACAATTTCATACTGTAACTCAATTAACAAGTTGAAGGGTATGCATCAGGTACTCAATATCATCTTCAAACACTTCAAGCTATTATTCAAGACATATCCAAACGAATTTTGTAACCAACCTAAACTAAACCCTAGCTTCTCTATGAGTTTAGGGAAGCATACAATCAAACAAATGTTTTCGATCTAATTTCTGAACCTACTATATAAACCTAATTCAAATCGACAATTCTAACACCTAACTTTAACATACATGTACACAATTAAGACCTAAAACATTTATCATAATAATCGGATTTCAAATCTATGAAATCAAAACAAATAGGGATGGTGGTTACCGACGCTTGCGAAGGTGGTGCACCGGTGGTTGCCCCTACCATCAATTACAACAAATAGGTTGTTTGGTTGTGCACGGTGGTTACCAACGGTTGCAAAGGTTTTGCTGCAGTGGTGGGTGGGACGGTGTGACCGGTGGTAGGTGGTAGGCGTGTTGATGGGACGACGATTTTGGCTAACGATGGTATGAGACTATCAGGGATAGCATGAATGAGGAAGACAAGGGAAGGGTAACAGGGTCTTATTTCCGTTCAGCGATGTATTTTAACTGAACGGGTAAGAGGCCCATTCAGCCATTAAGACATGGTCTTTTATCAAAACTAACACTCTTAAGTCTGACCGGGTCAAACCTGAACCATTAAGAGGCTCATTCAGAGCTAAGCAAACATACCCTTAGTGGTTTTCAATTCTAGGGTTCAGATTTGGGGGTTTTCATATATGTATTATTTCCAAAACCAAGTTATAACAAAATCGAAAACTAGTCCACTTGGTAAGAACTTATATGGTTGAATCGTACCTGTCTCAGACTTGGGTTCGAGTCCCACCACCACCATTTTATTATTTCTTATATTCAATTTTAAAATTGATAAAAATTAACTAAGATATAAATAATCATTTTGAACATTTTCGTTTATAGAAGGACAAACCGAAACTGACATATTTAAATAATTCTTATTCTTTGGCTCGCTTTTCATTTTTTTACTTCATTCTTTAACTAACTTGTTTAAAACCCAACCTTTGTAAATACAACTGGTTATTTTAAATCATTAATATAATTGACATTACTTGATCGCATAATTACATATAAATATTTTTTATATACTTAAACAAATCCCCAAATTTGTACTACCCTATTTCGACTTTAACAAAAGTTTGACTTGTGTTGACCTTTTACCGAAAGCTTTGACTTTGTTGTCCGTTGACAAACAGTTTGACTTTTATGACCTTTGACCTAAGGTTTCTCCAAGTTGGCCTGAGGACTCGCTCATGATTACATTAATGTCAAAAGTGTAAATGAAGTTTCAACATCAACCATAAGCCAAGTAGAGACAAACAGATCAAACATACCATCATCTAACGTAACTTGGAATATGATTTATAATGCAGATTTTGACATGCAAAGACGTGTATTATCAGCTAGCCAATCTATAATATTGTTAAGAAAATTTGACCACTAGAGAACTGCATGTCTTAGATTTCTAAAAGAATTTTTTTTATAATTTTCTAATAAACACAAAACTCATAAAAATTCATCTAACACAGAAGGGTACATGCAGCTATTTCAATGCGCAACATAAAGTTTTGATTTGGTTAAAATTCAATATTCAACCGAATCAAGCAAAGCGAATTATGTTAGAATCCTAACTCAAAATATGAAGTTCTAGAATGAAACCAACCCATTTGGACTTGTCAAGAAAAAGTTATGATGTCAGGATTCAAGGTCAGTGAATCAATCCCCATAACAGCCTTGACACATGTTTCTGTAAAATCATAAAAATTATTCAAAACTCATCCAAACATCACATAATTTACCTATCTTGAAACTAGACTCAAGGTATACATCATAGGATCAAGAATAGATAAAATAATTTTTGTTATTAACAATTTATGGCCTCAACAAAAAGCACATCCGAATCTAACAACAAACTGTTATCAACAAAACTTGCAATAACGCGCTCTATTCAACATTTAGGGTTCCTAATCGATCACACAAACCAATTAACCATTATAACAATTTTTATGAAGATATGGATTCTAGGTTTCCCATAACCTATTTGTAAAAACAAGAAAGATAACTCATAATCACATTTACTTACTTGATATGTGTGAAGAAACCAACAAATTTACGTTAGCTAGTATTGTTCTTGATCCACCAAGCAATATGTGTATGTGTGTGTTCATGAGGTAAAAATAGAATCCAAGTATGTGTGTGGGTGTATGTTTGTGTTTTGGCCAAAAGAGAATGGAAATGGAAAGGAGAGATAGCCAAGGGTTTAGTAACCGATTTGTGTTAAGTGCGACCTTAATGTATCATAGTCTTGCCATTAATATTTCAATAAATGATTTATGTTAATAACTTTTCTTTAAACACTTATGTTATTTTTTGCATACTTATAATATAACATAAATAACATGTAGACATGTACTATAATATGTAATAATATCATGTGTAGGCAGGCAAGGCAACATATTACAACACACGGTATAACATATAAACACATAGTGCGTACTTCATATAAATGTATCTTATAATTATTTTTAATAATATGATATTTTTGTTAAACCACCAACTTTATGAACAGACTCGCGTATGTGATCACGTGACATGCATGTGTGTGTCAACACTGAATAAACGGAGATAACATGAAAAATGCAGGGTGTCACAGGTACCGACTTTTAGCATAACCTTCAGGTTTTGGAATCAAGTAAAAACAGTTTGATCACACATATTATTCAATTATATGTGCTTAGAGTTACCCCTGACATGTTATGCATTGACTAAACCATTACAATTATTACGCAAAGTAATAAAGGCAATAAGATTATAACCTGTGTTTCAGCTTATCTATTTGATTACCATTCCTTTGATATAATTCCTTACTTAGCCCATCTGAGCCTTACACCCTTTTGTTTGTTAAACCCAATTTAATAGCCACTAAACCTATTATGTTAACCTGTTAAATACATACATATATATATATATGTGTGTGTGTGTGTTTGTGTGTGTCTGTGTGTGTGTTATATATGTGTTACCATTTGCAATTATAGCATGTAAATCATAATTGGCCAAGAAAAACTACTTAAAAAAACGAAAGTATAAAAAGAAATTTGTGTGAGGATAATAGATCTTGATCCACAACTTATGTTAGTTTTGTTTGTTTCTAGTAATAAAAGCCCGACAATAACTACCTTTTAGCCAATTTTCCAAATTTTCATTCCTTAACCGAAGCCTAAAACCCATAAAGTCCTTTATTGTGTAATGAACTCTTGTTCATGGTAGGTATTGATTTTTGTACATGCCTATGATAATGATAGATAATTGTGAGTGTGAGCTTTAGTAGATGTACTAGCACACCTTCTGCTAGATTCAGAAATCAGCCGAGAGGAGTGTATATTGTGAGAGGTATGGATTGCAAGTGTAGACTAGAAAGTGAACCATAACTAAGTCAGATGATCCTTGCTTTAAAATAAAACACCTTTAACTTGTAGGGTGTCAATATCTTTACCTTTGTCAGTCTTTGGGGGTTGGATTTTAAATATCAGGGATGAAAATAGCACCAGTTTAGTAGCTAAAAGTTATGCCGGTGGTCGATAGTTAATACAGTTGCATGAGAGATTGCTTAGGGAAAACAATGTAAGTGTGGGGATATTTGGTGTTTTAAAATTATGACATGTAATTTATCTCATATATTGTATATGGTTTTGTGCAAATCTTACTTAATCGTTAAATTAGCATTCATGCTAGTGATTTATAGGTTTGGATGGAAAAGATCGAGTTATGGACAATACGAATGCTGAATATCAGAAGCTCCCGAAAATATGACCAAACCGGAGTCTGCACGGTCCAAAGCCATTGAGTGTACCCTAATTAATCATTATGTGTGTGAAGTGTCAACCTGGCCCAACTAAAGGTTGCAAGATTTTTGCACAACCCATGTGCCATGGACCATATGTCGATAGATTTACCCTAATGCAAGAGTGAAAATAACTTGTTGTAAGAGACACTAGTGGAGTGACCATTCGATTAACACAAACTCATCATCCTTAAAGGTGTAAACAGGCTTATCCACCCCAGTTGTGATATAGACCGATCCTCTAGAATGAGAGATCAAGTGTGTCTAAAGAAGGCTTTGTCTTACCTTCTTTTCAGAGACATATGATCTTTTATTTGGGATCAATACTTAAAGATATCATGTGGTGTGGAAAAATCGAATGTATGAGCGCATAATCGATCACCTCATTCATCAAGATTATCATTAACACATGAAATGCTTTCAAATTCCTACTTTCCATTAATAATACCTTTCGAAGAGTATCCCCTAAATGCACCTATTAGAAAGATATATTTCTCTTTCACTTATCGTCACTAATTCTTCATAAAATGTAACTTACACTTAATTTATTACAACTTTCTTTATTATCATCACTATAAGCTTTTCACTCTAAATCCAATATTTAGGATGTGCTAGGTTCATGAAAAATTAAGTCATTTGGATGATTGAATATTTTGTTTGAATAAAAACCCAAAGTTTTCGGTTTGATTAACCTTGGCCGAAAACTTTAAGGGTTAAAAGGGGAACCATTTTGGATTTACACAGTTTGCATCTTCGGATATGCATTTGCACGTTCATAACCTAGACATGACCTTGTGTTTGGATGTGTGTTTGTGTTGTGATTTATTCATTTATTCAATATGGTTGTAATATTATTTTATTTGGGTTTGTAATCTATTTATTCATTTCATATTGGTTTGTAATAATAAGTAGATTAGTTGCATTTCTTTTACTAGAGAAAAATGTATTAGGATATATTTTTTGTAAAAGAAGATGCAATAAAGTTACGGTTTTGGTTTTGGTTTTGGGCCTTAATGGACCTCATAGTCCAAGACAGGATTTTAGCCCAATGGCCAAAACCCAAACATGGAGGCCCAAGAAAGCTAGAAGCTGAAGTTGGAGCCCAAAGGGAAGCCCAAATAAAGTGGAAGAGTCACAACACAAGGTGGACACTTGAAGCATTTGGATGCGGGGTCAAGTAGGAGTTCACTGACACATGCCTTGTGTCATTCTCCTCCCTTAGGACAGACCTTTTGGCACACTTGTTTCGGTCAACAAGTGTAGCCAATTTTAGGTGGCTATGGTTATTAACTTGTGGTTGTTTTATGTTTTGCATATGGATTGTTAACTTAAAATCAACAACTTGCATAAAATTGGTTCCTTTGAAATCATTAGGAAATAAAATTGGTTTTATTAAAGGTTAATGATTTCACAATAAAATGGGTTTTATTAAAGGAACTTTGAAAGTTGGTTTTTAAACAAAGTACCATGCATTTTAATGCATGCAAATGCATGTATGCAAATTGTTTTCCAATCTAGAATTTAGAAAACTTAAATCCCTTTTAAAAACAAGTTTAACACCATCCTTTAACACTCGAATCACTTGGGAACTCGATGTGGGATAAAGGTCACCTAACCACATTGGAGGAAACTTGTGAGTTTGAGGTGGGTTTGCCATATTTGTGGTATAAAGGTCACCTAACCACTCGTTTTTGCAAATTCACACGTGTGTGTAAGTTGGACGACTTGATTTGGAAACCATGTGAATAGGGTCACCAAAGCATGGCGTACAAAGGTGTTCATGGGATTAAACATGCCAACTAAAACATATGATGTTTAACCGATCCCATAAAACTAAAATTTGCAAAGGGTTGCAATCGTCAAGTGTTGACTACCTTGTTAATTCAATAGTAGGATTAAGATCACCTAACTACTATGTGAATGTAAAGCTGGGTTCTAGATTTTAATCATTAATTGTCTTGAAGACATAAAAGGGTATTAATGATTAAAATTGATTAATGATATCGAAAATACTAAAATTGAGCTTTGTTAAATATGTTGATGGCCGCAATAAACAATTCACCTAACGCAATTATCCCACCCTTGCATAACCTATCACTAAGAGATATACTTGATAAGGATCGTCTTAACTACAACAATTTTATAGATTGGTATCAAAACTTGAGAATGGTTCTCAAGCAAGAAAAGAAATCATATATATATTGGACGATCCTAATCCCAACGAACCAAACATTGACGATTTCGATGCCTATAAAGATTGGTTGAAATACACTAAGGGTTCGGTGCAAGTTTCTTGTCTCATGTTGGGAACTATGATTCCCGAAATTCAAAGGGCTTTGAAAATCACGGGATATATGACATGATCACCCAACTAAAGGAAATGTTTCTTAATCAAGCTAGAGTGGAAGGCTTCGAAAGGGTTCGAGCTCTTCATGCATGTCATATGGAATAAACCAATCGGTGAAGAGGCATCACCGGGAACCTAAAGCAAAGGTTGCTAAAGCTAATGGACACGTCAAGGGTAAGTTCAAAGGGAAGACAAAAGCGGAACCGCCCAAACCAAAGGAAAAGAAGCTAAAGGTTAGCTTAGATGACCCGTGCTTTGGTTGTGGTCAGATCGGACATTGGAAAAGGGATTATCCAACCTATCTCAAAGAGTTGAAAGACAAGAGGAATTTGGGCAAACCTCGGGTACAACTTTCATGATCCATATTGATCTTAATGTTATTTCTTCTAAAATATGCGTATTGGATATCGGATGTGGAACTCATATTTGCAATTTGTTGCAAAAGTTCAAAAGAAATAAACATTTCAAGAAAGGAGATACAAGTCTCTTCATGGGCAACGGAGCAAAAATTGTTGTCGAAGCCCAAGGAGACTACATTTTGAAGCTTCCAAATGGTTTGGAAGTTTTGTATGCTCCTAGTTTGACTAGGAATATTATCTCCGTTTTTCTATTAAGACAATATAATTATGATTTCAAATTTATGGACAATGGTATTTGTGCTTTCATGAATAATGTCTTTTATTTTAAAGCAATGTCGTCTAATGGCATTTATGAATTAGTTCATGATAGCACATCCTTTGATAACAAGTTGTACCAATCAAGCACCAAGAAACTCAAAGTGGATTTGAGTAAGACTTATCTTTGGCATTGTCGCCTTGATCACATAAACAAAGATCGCATACATACACTTCAAAAGAATGGCTTTTGGAATCAAATGAAGATTCATTTGATAAGTGTGAATCTTGTTTACAAGGAAAGATGACCAAGGAACCCTTTAATGGAACTAATGAAAGGGAAAAGACTTATTAGGTATCATACATTCGGATGTATGTGGTCCTTTTAAGGCAATGGAAAAGAATGGTGAAAGATACTTCATTACCTTTATCGACGATTATAGTCGTTATGGGTATGTGTACTTGTTAAGAAACAGATATGAAGCCTTTGAAATGTTCAAAGTCTTCCAAAATGAAGTAGAAAATCAACTCAATAAAACCATCAAAGTATTTCGTTTAGAAAGAGGCGGTGAATACCTTGGTAATGCTTTTCAATATCATCTTAGGAGTTGTGGGATTGTCTCACAACTCACTCCACCCGAAACACCACAATATAATGGTGTGTCCGAAAGGAGGAATCGAACTCTATTGGATATAATTCGATCTATGATGGCTAGAAGCGCATTGCCTCTATTATTTTGGGGTTTCGCATTGCTCTTCGCGGCCTGTATTTTAAATATGGCCCCAACCAAAAAAGTGGACAAGACACCTTTTGAAATATAGCATGGAAGGGTTCCATCATTATCATATTTAAAGGTATGGGGTTGTGAGTCTTATGTTAAGCACAACACCCAAAACAAACTTGAGAGCCGATCCACTAAGTGTATCTTTATAGGATATCCAAAAGACTCTATGGGATATTATTTCTACAACCCAACCGAGCAAAGGTGTTTATTGCTGAAAGGCCGAGTTCTTGGAAACTAAGTTTCTTATGGAAGGAACTAGTAGAATGGTGGAACTCAAGGAGGATCGAGAACCACAAGCTGATACAGGTTTGGTTGATACTAGCAATCAACAAGAGGTTGTTGAGAATGATCAAATGGTTGATCAAAACACACAAAACGTTCGCAAATCTAGAAGAATTAATAATCCAACCCGAAAGACATGGATTTTTTATGGATGGATGCTATGTGGTAGATTCGGATGAGCCCACCACATACCATGATGCAATGTCACAATCCGATTGTGACAAATGGCTTGACATGAACGTTGAGATGCAATCCATGCATGACAACCAAGTATGGGATTTGGTTGTACCACCTCTTAACTCCAAGCCGGTTGGAAGTAAATGGGCTTTCAAGAAGAAAACCGGTATGCATGGAAACTTGGATACTAATAAAGCAAGACTTGTAGAAAAAGGTTTTACTCAAACTCAAGGGGTTGATTATGACGAGACCTTTTCTCCGGTGGCAATGCTATAGTCTATTAGGATATTATTTTCCATTTCCGCATATTATGACTATGAAATTTGGCAAATGGATGTCAAAATCACTTTTCTTAATGGACATCTTGAGGAAGATGTCTATATGGTTCAGCCCGAAGGTTTTGTTGATCCACAACATCCTAATAAAGTATGCAAGTTAAAGAAATCAATCTATGGATTGAAACAAGCATCTAGAAGTTGGAATCACCGTTTTGATGAAGAGGTTAAGAAATTTGGATTCATCAAGAACGCTGATGAGGCTTGTGTGTATAAGAAAGCTAGTGGGAGCATCATTACTTTCTTAGTATTGTATGTTGATGACATACTACTATTTCAAAATGACCTTCCAACCATGGAAGGTGTAAAAGCCTGGCTTGGAAGTTGTTTTTCCATCAAGGATCTTGGTGAAGCCGCCTATATTTTCGTAATAAAGATATATAGGGATAGATCAAGGCAGTTGATTGGTTTAAACCAAAGTGCATACAAAGATAAAATCTTGAAAAGGTTCAAGATGGAGAACTCTAAGAAAGGTTTGGTAGCTATTTAAAGAGGAACGATATTGAGTAGGTCTCAATGTCCAAGCTCAAAGGATGAGCAAGATAAAATGAAAGGAATCCCATAGGCTTCAACTATAGGATCCATCATGTATGCAATGATATGCACAAGACCGGATGTTTCATGCGCTTTGAGCATGGCAAGTAGATTCCAACAAAATCCGGGAAGTAGCCATTGGATGGTTGTTAAGAGCATATTGAAATACCTTAGAAGGACTAAGGATATGTTTCTAATATATGGCTCTGGTGAGGAGGAACTCATTGTAAAGGGTTACACGGATGCTAGTTTCCAAATTGATCGAGATGATTCTAGATCACAATCGGGATATGTTTTCGTTATGAATGGTGGGGCAGTCTCTTGGAAGAGCACAAAACAAGATGTGGAAGCATTGTCCACCACTGAATCGGAATACATCGCCGCCTCTTTGGCAGCTCAAGAAGCTGCATGGATAAGGAAGTTCATTGCCAACCTAGGGATAGTCCATACCATTCAGGACCCTCTAGAGAGCTTTTGTGACAACGAGGGTGCGATGGACAAATCAAGGAACCCCATGCATATTAAAAGACGAGGCACATTGATCAGAGATTCAACTAGATAAGGGATGAAGTTGGAAAAGGAAATGTATGTATTCGAAAAGTTCACACCGATCAAAGCATTGCGGATCCACTCGCAAAGCTCCTTGAAAGGCCGAAGCATGAGGGTTATACTTGCGCCTTAGGACTTCGATATTCTAGTGATTGGATTTGATCTATTTTGTATTTGGATATCAGAACAATTTTTATTTTGACTCATTCATATGATTATGGTTTATGATTTATGACATTTTGAGTTATGTTCCATTTTTGCATGTTTAAATCCTTGAATAAGTTAATTATTCTAAATGTCCGCAGTCGTTCATATTTGTGGGAACAAATACGAAGGTAAGACTATTATGAACTTGGATTGGTGGATATTCATAAGGTATGAATATAGGGCAAGGGTTTGCTGCCAAGGTTCATAAATATTTATAGAATATAAATATTGGACTGACCCGCCCTCAAATGTTACTGCATAGAATCCTTGTGATTGGTGGCCGTAAGTAAATTTGAGTAAAGGCGAATATCATAGTATCCTCCGACCTGAGATACATATTGGGTCTTGATATTCACCAAACATTATGCCTTGACTTAGTTCTTCGCTGCTTTGAAACATGACAGTACATAAGGCTAAGATCAGGTATGATACGAGGTGATTGTGAGAGACGTATGTAGTCAAAAGGGGATTTGTCCCTCTTATTCGTTGAGAGTAAGATGTCTAAGGCCTACTAAGTTAAATCAACAGAGAATGATCACTCCGTGTCTCTGGATTTGACATGACATCTGTGGCTAAAGGATAAATGATAGATACACCTAAATCATATTCAAGTAAGGGACTTGATGGGAATGATGTTATTAAATGGCACTTCGTCATACGTATTAGGGGTAGTAAGCCGTTGTTAGGCGGTATTTGCTACTTACATCAATCTTCTATGCATCTTGTGCAAGTGGGAGATTGTTGGACTCGGTCTAACCAAGACACATATTAGAGTTGATGTGGCTAGTACGTTATGATCCAAGTCGGGTCATACCCAATAACAAGCTAGACAAACACCACGATATTTATTTAAGATATGATCTAACAAATAAATATCAACACTTAGAATATTTGGAAATTGGGTTTCTAAATATTTGCACTTGTGTAGCACTTGTGTAATAAATAAATTATATGAATAATTTATGTTATGAGAGATTTTGCATTTTGCATATTACTTGTAATGTTATTTAAGTTTGTTAAATAACAATATTCAAGACTTACTGCATTTTGCATTTTGCATGTACCATGTTATTTAAGCTGGTTAAATAACAATATGCAATGCATACTGGATTTTGCATGTTATGTTATGATATAACATAAGTAAATAAAATAGATTACTTGAGTTTTGAAATTGGGTGGGAACCCATGTGAGCTGCCACTCCCCCCCCCCCCCCTCTCTCTCATCACTTAATTATTTTATTTATTTCTAAGACATGCACAAGACTTGGTTGGTTGATTTGTGTGGTGCATTGGTTACTCACATCTCTCTCTCTTTCTCACACACACACACACACAAGAAGCAAGTAAACTCTCTCTTCTTCCTCTCTAATTTTCGGCCAAGGAAAGGAAAAACAAGAAAGAGTTTTCAAGTGTAAATCCTAGCATAACAAGGCGTATGTTGGAAGCTTGTAGGGTATACAAGCTTGAGGTTCTTCTATCTTGAAGACTAGCCATTCATATCTTCATCTCCTTCATTTTCTTGGACTCTTGAAGGTATATTATATAAACACCCTATTGATGTTTATATTGGTAAGCATGCAAATTCGTATATGGATCCGGGGCTTGGGTTTTGCATATAAAATCGGATTTATATTCATCTAAATAACAAGATTTAAAACTTATTTATCCGTTGCATTTTTCATATAAATGGGTTTATATGACTTTGATAATCTTGTTAAAACCCAACAATCGGGTCAGAATGGGTAAAGGTCGAAACGGTTGATTCAAAAGATGGTTAATTTCCTTTGGGACGGGTTCGGGTCGGAATGGGTTTCGAGTTAGAAAACGTTCGGGTTGAAACAAGTAGATTCAAAATATAGGGTTAATTTCGTTCAGGGCAGGTTCAAGTCCGAACTGGTTTCGGGTTGGAAGGGGCTCGAATCAAAACGATTTGGTTCAAAAAAAGATTTTTTTTTAAATCAATATACATTTCACCAGGGGCGGAGATAGTAACAAGCCGGGGGTGTCCCCCGTCCCATGTGAAATTTTGAAGCCGAACCCTGTATAATTTCAAGACGACCCCCATGAGATTTTGAGACTAACCGAATTAAAAAATACAATGAAAATTTTATAAATATAATTATATAAACGTTATACAAACAATTTTTCCTGTTAATATTAATAAGCCCATTAGTCTAATATCTAATCCAATTTTAAGCCCAAGACCCAACTCAAACCCTACTCAATTTTTAGCCCAATACCCAATCCTATTCTAAATTAATATTTTCTTTTACCCATTTTGATGTGTTGTAAAACACACTTTGTCACACCCTCAAATTCACTAACGGAGTTTTACCTTCAGAGGGTGTGAACTAACAGGATCGAAATCATTAGTTATAATCAAACCATAAAAACAGTTATGTGAAAATAAGTGCGGAAGCGTAAAACCATAAACCAAGTGTTGTGTCACGCAGGACGACTTAAAAACCCACATAACAGTTTAAAAACAATTTTGCATAAACATAAACGTTCAGAGTAATGCATGATCCTATACCGCGCGCCCGCCTCGGCTACCTGAGAATAACATACTAAAAGTGTCAACACGAGGTTGGTGAGTTCACAAGTTTATATAAAATAAAGGGTTTAGCGTTTCGCGTTCAGCGTTTTGCGTTTAGCGTTTTACGTTTACCAGATAGTGTTAAATCAATTATATATCTATAGGTAGCTAGCCTATAAAGCAAGTATTACTAAGTGTTCGACACCGAAGCTGACTGTTTATCAAGTGTCTTGCCACCAGGTCATCCCATGGTAATGTGTTAGCCAAAATTACACCCACTCGACCTCCAGTCGAGTTTAGCGTTGGGTGGGGTTTGTCAAACCCAGTAGTACTACTCAACAGTGACTCGCTATTTTCCAATACTAAACGGTTCGATGTGTAGGAATTCAATTGTTTCGTTTGCCACTTAGCCTTTACAAGTGATATATAATTTACTAACAAAATCTAAAAGCGTTTCGGAGTATGTTATCTCCCCCAAGTGAAAAGCGTTTAAAAAAATTTAAAAGGGGAAAGTGAAACTCACTGTTTGCGAAGAATTCCCAAAAACAAGTCACCCAAGTGGATGCGCGTCGCAGAAAACTCTCACTAGCGTTCTATAACAACAAGGAGATTTCTAAGAGTCAGAACTATTATCGAGTCTCTAGACTCGGCACATAATACTTAAGCACAAAATACGTTTCGTGTTTGTTTTGTGAATCGTGTGTGACTTAACAAGCACATTTATGATACGTTACGTGTGTGAACAACTATTCACGTGTCAAGTGTTAACAGTGTACATATTTAGCAAATATTCCCCGCAAGGGCAATTTGGTCAAAACATAACAATTATCCAGTAACAAGCACGTTTCATGTATTTTCACAAAGTTCAGCAACTAATTTCATCACGACAGAATTCTACTTGAAAGATTACTCTATTCAACAGGTCATAGCATCTCAATTAATTCACCAAAAATCGTCACAAAAGAATACATGAATTAGGTTTCAAGAACATATTTTATTGTATTTTTATTCCACATAAATTTCTCACAATGATCAAAACATTACAGCAAACTCACAGCAGTCAAAATCATGCACAACAGAATGTTATTTGTTCTTCCCGTTAAATGGAAAATCCAATTAATGCAAGACCAATTGGGTTAGGTTCTTAACTCAACAAGTTATCTTCCAGAAGTGGAACCAACCCATTTGGCCTTGTAGTTCATGAGATATAATATTTACAAAACATCCTAACAGAGGTCTCATAATTCAGATTTGCACAACGTTTTTGTAAAATCATAAATTTAACCTTTACTTGTCCAAAAATTACAAGTTTGGACTTTATAGAAACTAGACTCAACATAGCACACTGTAGTATTAATAATCTCGACCAATTCTCACATTCACACCCGTTACAGTCAATTGAACATCAACAACACAATCTGTCCAGAAACTGTTTGCATCCAAACTCAACATATTAACCACCTATAGACCACAATCCGTTCATATGACATTCTAGACACCATAATCACTATCCATGCACATCAATTACACACTACATACATGATTAGGGTTTTACTTGAACTCAAAATCAAAGAAACAAGCGATTAACATGCAATAACATCAATTCTAGTTATCAATCAACAATCAATACATGATTACACATCTTCTAATCAAAACAAAACATATGAGCACAATATATGTAATTTTCGGAATCTAGGTTTTAAAATTAACCCATTCAAAATCAAAATTAAGCATAAAGGATGCATAGAATAGTTGTTTATACCTTCCTAGCACCTTAATTTTCAACAAACTTGAACAATTCTTGTATGTATGTGTGTGTGTGATTGACGGCAGCCAAGAGCAAGGGGAGGGGGGGCGATCGGGTACAGAGAGAGAGAGGGAGTGTTAGGGTTTAGGTTAATATTATTATTTATAATAACATGTTACATCTAGGTCCCTCAACTTCTAATTTGTACTTTTCTAGCTTATTTTAACTAGTTTGCATCTTGAGTTAGTGTTTTAACCAATATTATTACATAACACATAAGTCTAACACATAATTATCACATAATTATTGTTTTGACGTTTTTCGTTTATTCACCAATGGTTCGCGTCAATTCGTTAGCGTTTCGGTGCAATTCCCGAAAGACTACACATGTAGTAATTGTCAAGCGTCATTTAAAACCTTAGTTTAAATGTAATGAGATGTGCGTTATAGATCCAGTAATCTTAAGTTTGAATTGACGGAGTTTGAGTTAACGGAGTTAACCTGAAATTGACGAGTGTCACACACTTACTTTCCATAGAGTTTTATCATGATTTACGTACTTTATTAGTTTAATTATTAAGTTTTATGGTTTGATTATGCTTGATTTTACAAAGTTGAATGTTTATTTGTAGGTTATGAGAGTTGGTGAAAAAAGAATGATATTTGAAGACTTTAGGGGCTTAATTGGTCAAGTTTCAATACTACAACTCAAGGCCCGACCCAAGCCCACAAATTAGAGCCTTTCATGCCTTATTATATTAATTAAAAGAAAAAAAATAAAAAAAACCATAACCCCTAGCATATTTCCGATCGGCAGCAAGGGAGAAGAAAGAAAAAAAAGAAGTGGCGGCTAGGGTTTGGTGTTTGGCGGCTGGAAGAAGCAGAAGAAGACCAAGGAGGTTCGGTGCAGTAGCTACGGGTCTCATACATTCATAAATTCAGCTCATAAACCCTAAGTATTCATTCATAAACTTTGTCTTTTGTTCAAGAACCCTAACTTGTTAAGTTTAAGCTTTTTTGTTGGTTTGTTTTCCATGTAACTTAGAGATTGATTTGTGTTTGATTGTTCTTGATCATTGAATGAGTTTTATTATGTTTATGATGAGTTATATGATGTTTAATTTGATATATTGCTGCTGTCCAAAATCAATGAGTGGCTAAAGTAGTTAGTTCTACCTAGGTTAGATGATTATTGTTAGGTTTTAGTAAGTAGTTTGGATTGTTGATGATCATGGCTTAAATTGTTAATGTAAAGTTTGGTTTAACATTGAATTAGGTTGTGTTTAGTGGCTTTGAATTTGTTAATTACACTTATAAACCTCTTGCTTTAATTAATTGAATGAGTTTTGATTGATTGTTGCTTGTTAGGACTCTTTACTTAGTGTTTAGGGTTTGTTTGCGGGTTGATCAACCGTAAGATTTAAGTGAGTGTATTAATTAAATATAATCAGCGAGTAGACACCTTCCTTGATACCGAGAGGTGATAGGAAGTAAACTCGTCTCATAGCTTTTACTTGTTAGGACTAGGATCGCGCGAGAGCAGGTTCGGTTCTTGTCGGGTTTGGGTTTGTGAGCGATTAGTTGACCTAGTTTAAGTTACACTGAATTGTTCCTCTATCCTTGGTTGCGTAGTATTCGTCTCCATTAGGGTAGTGTGTCGGTGAGACCGAGAGGAGAGTCGGCATTAGAGCACGTTAACAATTCGTCACCCGGTTTGTTCTTAAAATCAACTAAGTGTAGGTTAGGGTTTGTTAGTGAGACCGAGAGGTAATCTAGCTTCCTGAGTGAACCTTAGTTGTGTCATTCCTTAGGAACCGGTGTCGTGAGATTTTACAATCCAGTAGCTTACTATACCTTCAATAGGATTCTTACCTAGGTAGACGTTTTTCCCATTGATAAAACTTATTTTCATAGTTTCGTTTAGTCTTCTTAAATTAAGTCTTTTAAGTTAATTAAATTAAGTTAGGTTAAGTATTTAATAATATAAAAATCAATTTAAAATATATTATTCTTAGGTGAGTCTTATTTAGGGTTAAGTATTAGATACGTTTTCACGTGTCCTTGTGTTCGACACTCGGACTTCCTTAGTGCTATACTATTAGTGATCGGTACACTTGCCGGTTTTGTGTGGCTTCTTTAGGAATTTCGTTTAATATATTTAAAGCTTAGTTGTGAGAGCATCGTTAGACACACATCAAGTTTTTTGGCGCCGTTGCCAGGGACACGGTTAGAGGCGTATTAAGAACGACTCGAGTTAGGACTTGCCTTGTTTACTACTTGTTTTTCTTATTTGTTTTGTTTGTTAGTTTAAAATAGTTTAGTTAATTTTAGTTTAATTTGTTTGTATGCGACGTACTCAATCTCTACGGCCACCAGAAACCGAAGGATTTTCTGAACCAGAGAGAGAGCTTCGTGAGAGACGTCGTACAAACCCGTCTTCCAGTTCATCTACGTCCGTCGGTAATACATTCTCTTCTCCTACTTTTATAGAACCCGTCATTAGGGATAGGATTATGGGCGACGCAAATCCACCACCGAGGAGGACAGTTGCAGACCGGGCCCGTCCGGTCGATGCTGGCGCGAGATCCAGCATTGCTCCACCAGCTATAGGAGTTCAAACGACTTGGCAGATTCCATCTAATGTTCTGAACACGATTGCTCATTCTGCTCAATTTCACGGGTTGCTCCATGAGAACCCACATGCTCATATCACTCGCATTTGCGACACGTTTCATCTTGCCGGCGTATCCGAAGACGCCATCAAACTCCGAATCATTTCGTTCTCACTTGTTGATCATGCGATTATGTGGCTTGAGTCCCTCCCACAGGGATCCATTGCTACTTTGGCTGCCATGCAGACCCAATTTCTTGAAAAATACGATCCTCCGGCTAAGGCCGCTCGTTTGCGTAACCAGATCCATTCTTTCCAGATGGAGGACACCGAAAGTTTCTACGAGGCGTGGGAGAGATTTAAAAGTCTACTTGCTTTATGTCCGCACCACGGCCTACAAGACTGGGCGGTTGTTGAGAAGTTCTACAACGGAGTGACGTACGCGACTCAAAGTATGCTCCACACGGCTGCGGGAGGTAACCTATTGACGACGAAGGATACGGATGAGTGCATTGCCTTTTTTAACGGTTTAGCCATGAGTGGATACCAGCGACCACCAGTTAAGAGTACCAAAACCGTCAATTACCTATCACGCGGCATGCATTCGGTCGACACGAGCACCGCACTTGCGGCACAAGTTGAAGCGTTGGCAAAGATCGTGAAAGACTTGCAGGTGAAAAGTAAGTTATGTGAGATCTGTAGAGGGGGCATGATACCGTTCAGTGCCCTGTAGGTTTCCAGGAGGAGGCAGTCGACTTCGTTAATAATCCAAATCGAAATCAGAACTCTTTCAATTCTTATAATTCGGGGTGGAGAGGTAACCAAAATTCCAACTGGAGGAACGGAAATCAGTCCAGCTTCCAGCAACATCAGAGCCTATTCCAGGATTCTGGTGAGGGAATGAGTAGTGGGGAGAAGAAGCCCACGTTAGAGGAGATGATGGCACAGCAGACACAGGTGCTGTCGCAACTCATGACTCGAGAGGACTCCCGTCACAAAGAAACTCGAGAGAAATTTCGGGAGCACGAGTCATTCATGAGAAACCAAGGAGCGTCAATACAAAATATTGAGCGTCAGATGGGAGAGATAGCTAGTCGTCTAAATGAGAGGTCTCCGGTACACTTCCAAGTAACACTGAACAAAATCTAAAGGCGTTCGCGAAGGCTATGACGACGAGGAGCGGCGCAGGGGCACGTAGCGAGCCCGTGATTCAGGAAGCGACGAGAAGAGTCGTTAACGAACCTGCGGTAGATGTAGAGGAGCAGGTAGACGAGAAGATTCAGTTGGAGTCTCTACCGGCCAAGGTGCATCAGAGGCACAGCCCGAGAACCAACCATTAACCAGCACACCACCGAGAGTCTACAAACCTAGACTCCCATACCCCGGGAGAGTTCGTAGGGATAGAGACGAGGAGAAGAACTCCAAATTTCTTGATCTTCCGAAGCAACTTCATCTTAATATTTCATTCCTTGAGGCACTTACGCAAATGCCCAAATATGCAAAGTTTCTTAAGGATATTCTCTCGAACAAAGAGAAGTTAGCCGAAGTCTCTTCCATTCCTCTGAGTGCTGGTTGCTCTGCAGTCTTGCAGAGAAAGTTACCAGAAAAGATGTCTGATCCTGGGAGGTTCACGATTCCCTGCATCTTGAGTGATAATATGGTTGTTCATGCGCTGGCGGATCTTGGTGCCAGTATTAATCTCATGCCGTATTCCGTGTATCGCAAGTTGGGTCTAGGCGAACCAAGGCGCCGTATGAGTATGCAGCTTGCTGATCGTTCTGTGAAATACCCCCGAGGGGTGGTCGAGAACATGCTTGTTCGTGTCGACAAGTTCATCTTCCCGGTAGACTTTGTCATCCTGGACATGAACGATGATGATAGTGTCCCACTTATCTTGGGCCGACCATTCCTTGCCACTGCACAGGCATTGATCGACGTCTGCGAGGGTAAGTTAATCTTAAGATTTGGGGATGAGAATGTCACCTTTGACGTTCGACAGTCACTGAAACACCCCAAGTCTGCTGATGACTCCTTATACTTCATTGATACCATCATGGAGCATGTCGGGAAGTTTCTCAGCGAAATTTGTGGAGGATCTACCTCCGACACCCAGATTCTCGATAGGGAGATTCCGGAGATTGAAATGGTTGCCGTAACCAATCAGTCCTTAGATGACGACACCGAGTCGCATATCCCTGAATCTGGCGTGTCTTCTGAGATCGTACGAGACGATCCAATGGACCGACCTTCGGTCGAGAGTCCTCCTTCTTCGTTTGAGCTTAAGGATTTACCTTCCCACCTTGAGTATGCGTTTCTAGATGAGGAGAGGAAGCTTCCGGTTATCACTGCATCTGCTTTGACGGAGTTCGAGAAGGAGAAGTTGTTGAGGGTGCTACGAGAGCATAAGGAGGCTATTGCATGGAAGATTATCGACATCAAGGGTATCAACCCTTCGTTTTGCACTCATAAAATCCTCATGGGGGGAAATTTCAAAACTGTCGTTCAGCCGCAACGGCGGCTTAATCCGAAAATGCAAGAGGTTGTAAAGAAGGAGATCATTAAACTCCTTGATGCGAGGATCATTTTCCCCATTTCTGATAGTGCTTGGGTGAGTTCAGTCCAAGTGGTTCCTAAAAAGGGTGGCATGACTTTTGTCACCAACGAGAGGAACGAACTTATTCCCACTAGGACTGTGACGGGATGGCGAGTCTGCATCGACTATCGCAGACTGAATGATGCCACCAGGAAAGACCACTTTCCTTTACCTTCCATTGATCAGATGTTAGAGCGTTTAGCAGGTCAGCAGTACTACTGCTTCCTAGATGGTTTCTCCTGGTACTTCCAGGTTTCGATAGCTCCCGACGACCAGGAGAAAACCACTTTCACATGCCCTTACGGAACGTTTGCTTACAAACGTATGCCGTTCGGACTGTGTAACGCTCCGGCCACATTCCAGAGGTGTATGGTGGCCATTTTCCATGATATGATCAAGGACTCCATGGAGGTGTTCATGGACGATTTTTCCGTATTTGGGAGTTCCTTCGATCATTGTTTATCAAATCTCGAGAAGATGATGTCCCACTGTGTTGCCACCAACCTAGTCCTTAACTGGGAGAAGTGTCATTTCATGGTTCGCGAGGGCATTTTTCTGGGTCATCGGATCTCAAGTGCGGGGATAGAAGTTGACCGAGCAAAGGTCGAGACAATTTCTAACCTTTCCCCGCCAACTTCTGTGAGATTCATTCTTAGTTTTTTAGGTCATGCCGGTTTCTACCGCCGGTTCATCAAAGATTTTTCTAAGATCGCGAGACCCATGACCAAACTTTTGGAGAAGGATGCTCCATTTGTTTTTTCTGAGCAGTGTAGCGAGGCATTTTGTAAGGCCCCGTTACCGGTAGCCCTACTTTCGGGTTGGATTTACTCATAAACACAGTTCTAAATATCAGAGTTAATTAAAACATTTACGCGGAATATAAAACTTTCATAAAACATTACATAATTCATAACTTGTCTCAAAACATCCTTTGTCTTTCAACATTAAAGCATTAATGTTAAAACATCATAAGTCTTCAGATGCCAGACTCTTGTTCAATGCCACGTGTCTCCTCAAGCGAGCTGCCTCATCCTATTCACCTGCGTGCATACTAAAAGTCAGCTACGCTGAGTGAGTTCTAGTTAATCATACACTATACAATACACATAAACTTATATTCTTTCATTCATACTTTCATACTTTCATTTTTTCATACTTTCATTCTTTCTTTTGTATTAACTTACCTTCATATCTTACGTTATAAAGAGCATTACACCCTACATTCCTCAAGTATTATTAGGGCTCGGTACCCTCCTTCCTCGAGTATTATTAGGGCTCAGTACCCTCCTTCCTCGAGTATTATTAGGGCTCGGTTTCCCTCTTTCCACGAGTATTATTAGGGCTCGGTTTCCCTCTTTCCTCGAATATTAGTAGGGTTCGGTTCCCTAGTTCTCGAATATTAGTAGGGTTCGATTCCCTCTTCGTTACCATACAACCATACATCATACCTCGAGTATTATTAGGGCTCGGTACCCTTTTCGTAACCATACAACCATGCAACCGTCATTTCCTTCTTTTATTAACTTTATCACGTTCATACACATAAGCATACATATCATACTTACCTTACACAAAGCGTTACAACCTGACAGTACGTGCAATATCCGAAGATCGTTCACGTACCATCAAGCAATCATTCATACATATCATATCATTCACATAAGGCATACACTTACCTCTTAGGATAAGCGTATTAACAAACATATCAAGTATGCACACAGCCCCGAAAACATAACACATAAATGGGGCTAGAAACTCACCTGAACACGGTTACGTTCACCGTTAATCGTAATTCCTTTCTTCAGTTGTGCACGGCTGACTGTATAACAAGTATACGTATCAATTAACTATGACTTCTCATAATGTATTTCTATCTTTATATGACCCACAACGAACGGGGGTCCGGGGGCAGCTCCCCTGGCAGCGGGGTCTAGGGGCGGCAGCCCCTAGCAGGGTCCAATGGGCAGAGCCCCTGGCTGGGGTCGAGCTGCCAGGTCAGCTTGGAAAAATTTTATTTCCATTAACTGTCTTAACACATTTTTCATTAGATTTTTAATTTATTTTCTAAACGAACTTGACTTTAAGCGAAGTTAAACCTTAGGCGAACTTAGCTTTAGGCGAAGTTATCAGGCGAACTTGGCTTTAGGCGAAGTTAAACCTCAGGCGAACTTAGCTCTAGGCGAAGTTATCAGGCGAACTTGGCTTTAGGCGAAGTTACCAGTTAGGCGAACTTGGCCGTAAGCGAAGTTATCGATTAGGCGAACTTGGCCTCAGACGAAGTTATCGCTTTGAAGGCGAAGTTGCCCAGTTGCAGGCGAAGTTGCCCAGATCAGCCACGACTTTGATTTCTGTCCAGCATTTTGGGCGATTTTAACACCCTTGTTATGGTTCGACATCACCCACTACGTTTCCCAACCATTTTCGGTTGTATCTACACTATAAAACTTGGATCTTTAAACTTCAAAGATCAAGAATCATACCTTTTTGAGCTTGTTTGGATCTCGTTTACTTGTTTAATCACAACCAACGCTCTCTCTCTCTCTCCCGGATCTGTCCGTTCCTCTCCTCGGCCGGCCAGCGGTGTTTGGTGTGTGGTGTGTGTCTTGGAGTGTTAGAAAATAGATGGAATGAATGATGGTTTGGGGTTTTAGGGGATATTTATATCCCTTAAATCCCATGGACCTAAGGCCCATTCTCATTTAACTCATCTCAATTATTCCAAGTCCATGATCTGCTCCTTACTCGATATTAAATAATTAATAACGCGAAATCACTAAACATAACTTTCTTTATTCAACATTATAAATTTTAGGATGTTACAAGTCTTCCCTCCTTAAAGAGGTTTCGTCCCCGAAACCTAACTATTACATAAACAAACTAGGGTAAAACTTGCGCATCTCATCCTCGGCTTCCCAAGTAGCATCTGATCCCTTGCGGTGTTTCCATATCACTTTTACCAGAGGTATAATCTTGTGACGAAGCTGCTTCTCCTTGCGATCAACGATCTCTATCGGTTGCTCGATGTAGTTCAATTGTTCATCAACCTCAATGTCCATCAACGGCCTGTGAGACGTGTCATCAGCTAGACACTTCCTCAAATGAGAAACATGGAAGGTTGAATGAATTCCTTCTAACTCATCAGGTAAATCCAGTTTATAAGCTACTTCACCCACACGATATACAATCTTGAACGGTCCAATGTACCTCGGACTCAATTTCCCACTCTTTCTAAAACGGATAATTCCCTTCCAAGGCGAGACCTTAAGCATCACATTGTCGCCAACGTTAAACTCAATTGGTCGTCGCCGCTTATCTGCATAAGACTTTTGTCTGTCTTGAGCGGCTTTCATTTTTGCTTTGATCTGATCGAACTTTGAAGACGTTTCTTGAACCACTTCAAGGCTTCCATTTCTTTCTGACCAATCTCACCCCAACACACCGGGGTTCTACATCGTCTACCGTAAAGCATCTCAAAGGGTGGCATACCAATACTTGAATGGTAACTGTTGTTATAGGAGAACTCTGCCAGGTGCAGATGATCATCCCAACTCCCACCAAAATCTAAAACACAAGCACGCAGCATATCCTCGAGGGTTTGGATCGTCCTTTCAGACTGTCCATCAGTTTGAGGATGATACGCCGTACCGGTGTTCAACCTCGTCCCCATAGCTTCATGGAATTTCTTCCAGAACCTCGAAGTAAACCGTGTATCTCTATCAGACACGATCGATAACGGTACCCCATGCTTGGTTACAACTTCTTTGATGAACAAGCTTGCTAACGTTTCTGACGAGATGGCCTCTCGTATGGGCAGAAAGTGAGCACTCTTGGTCAAACGGTCCACAATCACCCAGATGGTATCATGTTGCTTAGCTGTACGAGGTAGCTTAGTTATGAAATCCATGGTGATGTGTTCTCATTTCCACTCAGGTATCTCTAGCGGTTGCATCTTCCCATAAGGCTTTTGGTGCTCGGCTTTGACTTGTAAGCAAGTTAAGCACTTACTAACATAATCCACTACATCATTCTTCATTCCTGGCCACCAGTAATCTCTTTTCAAGTCTTGGTACATCTTTGTAGCTCCAGGATGGATTGAGTACCTTGACTTATGAGCTTCATCTAAGATTCGACTTCTAAGATCACCATGGCGTGGGATCCACATACGGTCGAACCTAGTTTTAACTCCATGAGTGTTTTCCATCAACTCATCTTGCTGGCCATAAATCCTTTCTTTCTTTACCAACCCTTCATCTACTAACACTTCTGACTGCACTTTGATGATTTCTTCAAAAAGACTTGGGTTCATGATCAACTTGTATGACTTCACTGTTGCAAGGACTTCCTCATTCTTACGACTTAACGCATCAGCGACCACGTTAGCTTTACCGGGGTAATACTTAATCTCACAGTCGTAATCCTTTATCAATTCTAACCATCTTCTCTGCCTCATGTTCAATTCTTTCTGCTCGAAGAAGTACTTTAAACTCTTATGATCTGTATAGATAATGCCTCCATATCTTAAGAGCATGTACTACAGCTGCTAACTCCAAATCATGCGTCGGATAAGTACTCTCATGGACCTTCAACTGCCTAGACGCGTAGGCTATCACCTTCCCTCGTTGCATCAACACGCAACCTAACCCTTGATGCGAGGCATCAGCACAAACAACGAAATCCTCGTCACCATCGGGTAGAGCAAGGATTGTAGCTTGCGTGAGTCTCTTCTTTAATTCTTCAAAGGCTTCTTCTTGAAACTTTCCCCAACTGAATACTATCGACTTTCGGGTCATACCGGTCAGCGGTGCGGCTATCTTGGAGAAACCTTCGATGAATCTCCTATAGTAGCCAGCTAACCCTAGGAAGCTTCGTATATCAGTCGGATTCGGCGGAGTCTTCCAATTCGTTATCGCTTCAATCTTAGCTGGGTCCATGGTAATCCCCTCCGGATTAACCACGTGACCTAAAAATTGCACTTCTCTTAACCAGAACGCGCACTTCGAAAACTTGGCATACAACTTCTCTTTCTTCAGAGTCTCCAATACCTCTCTCAGATGCTCAGCATGGTCAGACTCGTTCTTTGAATAAATAAATATATCGTCAATGAAGACGATAACCGACTTATCCAACATCGGTCGGCACACCCTATTCATCATGTCCATAAATGCTGCAGGAGCATTTGTTAGACCGAATGACATTACGAGGAACTCGTAGTGTCCATACCGCGTTCGGAACGCTGTCTTAGGGATGTCTGCCTCCTTCACCTTCAGCTGATGGTAGCCTGATCTGAGATCTATTCGTGAGAACCAACTTGAACCTTGCAGCTGGTCAAACAGATCGTCAATCCTTGGCAAAGGATATCTATTCTTTACCGTAAGCTTATTCAACTCACAATAGTCTATGCACATTCTCATACTTCCATCCTTCTTTTTCACGAACAATACTGGTGCGCCCCACGGGGAAACACTTGGTCTTATGAAACCTTTGTCGAGGAGTTCTTGCAGTTGGGACATCAATTCTTTCATCTCGGACGGTGCTAGACGGTAAGGCGCCTTTGCGACAGGTTGGGCTCCTGGTATTAAATCTATCTGAAATTCTATCTCTCGCTCCGGTGGCAACCCCGGAAGATCCTCAGGGAATACTTCTGGGTAGTCGCGCACAATAGGAACATCTTTCATTTCTTTCGTCTTGGCCGTAGCGTTGACGACATACGCCAGGTAGGCACAACACCCTCGCCTTAGCAAACCCTCGGCTTTTATCATCGAAATGACATTAAGCCCAGAACTTTCCTTATCACCATAAACCGTCACCGCACTACCATCCAAGGACTTTAACCTTATTATTCTACTCTTACATACTATCTGAGCCTCAAACTCAGACAACCAATCCATCCCCAAAACCACATCGAACCCTCCTAAGGTCATAACATACAAGGTAACAGGGAACTCATGTCCCTCCAATTCTATCCTACAATTCTTAACCATTTTGTTATTTTAACCGAAGTGTCACTAGCGGTTTCTACTATAAGAGTCTCAGACACTAGGCAACATTTCATTTTAGCTAGTTTACTATGTGGCTACGAAACTTTTGTTTGCGTCCGAATCAAATAATACAGTAGCGGAAACACCGTTCACTAGAAACGTACCTGTGACAACATCCGGAATCTGCTTGGCTTGTTCTTGGGTCAGCATGTAGGCTCTAGTTCTTGGCCTAGCTTGATCGGCATCCTTCCTTCCACTACCTCCAGCTTCACTCTCGGTACACTCCCTAGCAAAGTGACCTGTCTTACCACACTTGTAGCATGCAGGCTTAGAACTGCACTCATGAGCATAATGACCTGCCTTCCCACACTTGTAGCAAACATTCGACCCAAATCTACATTCTCCGGCATGTATCTTTCCACACTTATAACATGTATGCGAACCCTTTCCCCACCTACACTCACCACTGTGTGCCTTGCCACAAGTCTTGCACGACCTGTTCTCCCAAACTCTCGGCTGCTTGTTCTTAGGGTTCCACATCTGGGTACCGGGTCGTTTAGCAGGAGCGACCCATTTCTTCTCTTTCTTCTCGTCTCCCGCCACCACATCATCCGCAGCCAAGTCTGCATAGACCATTTCTGCGAGTTCGACAGCAGAATCGAAAGTAGCAGGTTTACTTGTCCTGACTAACATGCGGACTCTCTGTGGTAATCCCCTCACGTAACACTTGATTCTCTTAGCCTCAGTGTTGACCATATCGGGCACCAACCTAGACATTCGATTGAACTCGGTGGTGTACTCACGATGTGTCATTGTCCCAGCTTTCAAGTTTAGGAACTTCATCTCCGCCCTTTCAACCTCGGCGTCAGCACAGAACTTCATCATCACTAACTCCTTCAGATCGTCTCACTTCATCTCTTTGATCTCTTCACGGGTCTTCCTCTGCTCCACACTCTCCCACCAATACATAGCCTCATCTTCAAATGATTGGGTGGCATAACCGACAGCTTGGTCAGGACGACACTCGCTGATTCGGATAATTTTATCCATGGCGGTTATCCACTGAAGAGTAGCGATTGCGTCTCCTAAACCAGTCAGCTTAGGCGGGTCGCAACCTTTGAAGGACTTATAGTTGCAACCGCCTCGGCCCCTCTTCCTATCATCAACTTTCACAGACCTCACCTCACTTGAATCACCCTTTTCCCCCTCATCATCTTTCCTACCATTACCACCTGCCCCTTCAACAGTTCTTTCACGGCTTCCAGCAGACCCTCCCGGAGTAATATTCTTCACAGCAGTGGCTACAGCTTGAACAATAGCTGCTTGAATTGCGGGATCCAGTTGAACTCCTTCGTTGTTTTCCGGGTTTCTTCCAGCTGCGCTTCCTTCAGCTTCGGTGTTGGAAGCTGTCTCAACCGAAGGTTGCTGGACACGACGAGGCCTGCCGCGTCGTCCAGTGCGACCTCCAGCTCCAACAATGTCTCCAGCTCCAGCCATCGTATTCTAAAATGGAAAACACAAACATCATCACTCAAGGAACTATTTAGTACAAGGATAGCAAGGCTAACAGGTAATAACAGTGGCCAGCTGTGACTAGCTGATCACGTTGCTTTCCGTGTCCTATACACTTCCCTATATGAGTCTATTTGTGCTGGTTCTACTTAAACAGTTAGTCAAATCAAACAATCAATTATTCCTATCCTTGTCGTTCACATATCTTTTCTTTCTCATTAACATATATCATTTAATCATACAATTTACCTTTACTGATCTTGCTTGAGCGACACATGGCATTCTTGGACTGGCATCTTCTTTCCTTTCTTACTTAAATCTCATTCTCTGTTCGAGTCTAAGCATGTAGGATGCTTAAATCTCTCGAACTTTGCTCTGATACCAACTTGTAAGGCCCCGTTACCGGTAGCCCTACTTTCGTGTTGGATTTACTCATAAACACAGTTCTAAATATCAGAGTTAATTAAAACATTTACGCGGAATATAAAACTTTGATAAAACATTACATAATTCATAACTTGTCTCAAAACATCCTTTGTCTTTCAACATTAAAGCATTAAAGTTAAAACATCATAAGTCTTCAGATGCCAGACTCTTGTTCAATGCCACGTGTCTCCTCAAGCGAGCTGCCTCATCCTACTCACCTGCGTGCATACTAAAAGTCAGCTACGCTGAGTGAGTTCTAGTTAATCATACACTATACAATACACATAAACTTATATTTTTTCATTCATACTTTCATACTTTCATACTTTCATTCTTTCTTTTGTATTAACTTACCTTCATATCTTACGTTATAAAGAGCATTACGCCCTACATTCCTCGAGTATTATTAGGGCTCGGTACCCTCCTTCCTCGAGTATTATTAGGGCTCGGTACCCTCCTTCCTCGAGTATTATTAGGGCTCGGTACCCTCTTTCCACGAGTATTATTAGGGCTCGGTTTCCCTCTTTCCACGAGTATTATTAGGGCTCGGTTTCCCTCTTTCCTCGAATATTAGTAGGGTTCGGTTCCCTAGTTCTCGAATATTAGTAGGGTTCGATTCCCTCTTCGTTACCATACAACCATACATCATACCTCGAGTATTATTAGGGCTCGTTACCCTTTTCGTAACCATACAACCATGCAACCGTCATTTCCTTCTTTTATTAACTTTATCACGTTCATACACATAAGCATACATATCATACTTACCTTACACATAGCGTTACAACCTGACAGTACGTGCAATATCCGAAGATCGTTCACGTACCATCAAGCAATCATTCATACATATCATATCATTCACATAAGGCATACACTTACCTCTTAGGATAAGTGTATTAACAAACATATCAAGTATGCACACAGCCCCGAAAACATAACACATAAGTGGGGCTAGAAACTCACCTGAACACGGTTACGTTCACCGTTAATCGTAATTCCTTTCTTCAGTTGTGCACGGCTGACTGTATAACAAGTATACGTATCAATTAACTATCACTTCTCATAATGTATTTCTATCTTTATATAACCCACAACGAACGGGGGTCCGGGGGCAGCGCCCTTGGCAGCGGGGTCTAGGGGCGGCAGCCCCTAGCAGGGTCCAATGGGCAGAGCCCCTGGCTAGGGTCGAGCTGCCAGGTCAGCTTGGAAAAATTTTATTTCCATTAACTGTCTTAACACATTTTTCATTAGATTTTTAATTTATTTTCTAAACGAACTTGACTTTAAGCGAAGTTAAACCTTAGGCGAACTTAGCTTTAGGCGAAGTTATCAGGCGAACTTGGCTTTAGGCGAAGTTAAACCTCAGGCGAACTTAGCTCTAGGCGAAGTTATCAGGCGAACTTGGCTTTAAGCGAAGTTACCAGTTAGGCAAACTTGGCCGTAAGCGAAGTTATCAATTAGGCGAACTTGGCCTCAGGCGAAGTTATCGCTTTGAAGGCGAAGTTATCGCTTTGAAGGCGAAGTTGCCCAGATCAGCCACGGCTTTGATTTCTGTCCAGCATTTTGGGCGATTTTAACACCCTTGTTATGGTTCGACATCACCCACTACGTTTCCCAACCATTTTTGGTCGTATCTACACTATAAAACTTGGATCTTTAAACTTCAAAGATCTATCATACCTTTTTGAGCTTGTTTGGATCTCGTTTACTTGTTTAATCACAACCAACGCTCTCTCTCTCTCTCTCCCGGATCTGTCCGTTCCTCTCCTCGGCCGGCCGGCGGTGTTTGGTGTGTGGTGTGTGTCTTGGAGTGTTAGAAAATAGATGGAATGAATGATGGTTTGGGGTTTTAGGGGATATTTATATCCCTTAAATCCCATGGACCTAAGGCCCATTCTCATTTAACCCATCTCAATTATTCCAAGTCCATTATCCGCTCCTTACTCGATATTAAATAATTAATAACGCGAAATCACTAAACATAACTTTCTTTATTCAACATTATAAATTTTAGGATGTTACACATTTGATCTTCTAAAAGACAACCTCGTCAATGCCCCGATCATGGTCGCTCCCGACTGGTTGTTACCATTCGAGTTGATGTGTGACGCGAGCGACTTCGCAGTCGGAGCAGTTCTTGGACAACAGAAGGATAAACACTTCCATCTGATCTACTATGCTAGCCGGACCTTAAATGGGGCACACGAAAGCTATACCACCACCGAAAAAGAGCTTTTAGCTGTGGTGTTCGCTTTCGATAAATTTAGGTCCTATCTGGTTCTGTCCAAGACGATTGTTTACATGGATCATGTTGCTATTAGATATCGCTTCAGCAAGCAGGATGCTAAGCCTCATCTTATCCGATGGATCCTGTTGCTTCAAGAGTTTGATATAGAGATCCGTGATAAAAAGGGGGCCGAGAATGTGGCGGCCGATCATCTTTCACGTCTAAAAGGAGTTGATTTTGGAGATTCGGGAGTCAGGATCGACGATCGTTTCGCGACGGAGAGTCTGATGTTTGTTACTGCATAAGAGGAAGGTTTTCCATGGTTTGCTGATTTCGCGAACTATCTCGCTGACGGGTACCTCCCGAAGATGCCTTACCAGCAAAATTAGAAATTCTTTGCTGACATCAAATTTTACCTTTGGGACGACCCATATCTTTTCCGCATTGGTGTTGATCAGCTTATTAGACGGTGTGTAGATGTTAAGGAAGGATGGCAAATTCTGAGCCATTGTCATGTGGGACCGGCAGGAGGCTACCACGGTGTGAGTTCTACGGCGAAGATGCTCATTAATTCGTTAAGAGTTGTGATCGTTGCCAACGTGTCGGCAACATTTCTTCGCGAAACAAAATGCCCCAGAATGCTATTCAAGTTTGTGAGGTTTTTGATATTTGGGGTATTGATTTCAAAGGACCGTTTCCATCTTCGCGTGGAAACAAGTACATACTCGTGGCTGTCGATTACGTGTCAAAGTGGGTTGAGGCTAAAGCGCTACCCACCAATGATGCCCGAGTGGTAGTCCGTTTCCTAAAAAGTCTATTTGCTCGTTTTGGAGTCTCGAAAGCCTTGATCAGTGACCTAGGTACTCACTTTTGCAACTCGCAGATGGATAAGGCGTTGAAGCGCTATGGGGTCACCCATCGGTTTGCGACCGCCTACCACCCACATACTAGTGGGCAAGTAGAAGTGAGTAATTGGGGAATCAAACGTATTCTCGAGAAAACGGTTGGTTCAAATCATCAGGATTGGTCCGACAAATTAGATGACGCTTTGTGGGCCTTCCGTACAGCCTACAAGTCTCCGACTGGTTCCACACCATTTCGGATGATTTATGGGAAGGTCTATCATATTCCTGTTGAATTGGAACACCGCGCTTCATGGGCCCTTCAAAGGGTTAATCTTGATTTATCCGCCACAGAGGGTAATCGTTTCCATCAATTACACGAGTTAGAGGAGCTTCGGGATCACGCATATGCACAATCATTTAGGTATAAGGAGCACACGAAGGAACTGCATGATAGGAAATTGAAGGGTAATAAGCAGTTCAAGTGTGGGGATAAGGTCTTACTGTATAACTCCCGGTTGAGGTTATTCCTGGGAAAGTTGAAATCCCGATGGTCGGGACCGTTCACGGTCACTGAGGTTTTCCCGTATGGCACCATTGAGATACAAGATCAAAGCGGGAAGTTTAAGGTGAACGGTCATAGATTGAAGCACTACATAGGCGATCCGATAACTGATCAGACAGTCGAGGTATTCTACCTTAACTCATTCACCGAGAAATAGACGTGATGGATGCATCACTCGGGAGACAGCCCGAGTTGTAGAATTTGTATTATGATTCTCTTTATTATCTGTTTTATTTTTAGTTATAAAAACATAAAAATACAAAAAGATTAAATATTTAATAAAATTCAAAAAAATTAAAAAAAAATCCAAAAACACAAAAATATGTTTATTTCTTATGTTTTTGTTTTCTGTTTTGTACGCCGCTACATGCGAGCGAGTTTGAGTTATTGCAGGTATTATTATGCGTATGGTAGCTCTAAGGGCGTTTTTGAACTGGTTCACCCGAGATTGCGGCCGCGAATGAAATGCTATACGGTCGTTCGATTCATACACAGCTGATGAAGAATCTGCATCTAAACCAGGGGAGTAACCCGTTCTCTATTTTATTTTCTGCTATTTTAAGTTTTAATTTTATGCTTTACGTTTTATTTTTATTTTATTTTTATTTCTTTTCCTTGTTCTCATCGAGGACGATTTCGTTCTAAGTGTGGGGATGGGAATTTATTTTACTTGGTTGTAGAAAAAAAAATTTAAAAATAAAAAGTTTTCACTTGTTTTTTGTTTTTTTTTTCGTTTTCGTACGTTGTTTGTGTTTTAAAAAGAAAAAAAATGTCCCTTGTTTTTAGTTTCTTTTGCGTTAAAGTGGGAGATGATGACATTTATCGTAAATCGGTTTTTCAAACTACTAATAATATGAGATAAATAAAAGAAAACGCACTTAACTTGGGATGTGTCGGTAGGCTCAGCCTTGAAAATGAAAGGGAAAATTTGATAAAATGGTTAAAACGGAAATCTTTTGTAGGTAAAGCGTTTTGTCCGTGGAAAATAAGCAATGAAAGGTCGGGCCATACTCGAGCCTCAAATTTTGGTATGAAAAAGTGGAAGTATCATGAGTTTTAAAAATTTGAATACATTATCATATGATGCTTGGGTAGGTTTAACGTTAGAGTATGTCGTGTAGCCTTTGATATAAATCTTAAACTGCTAGTTTAGTGTTTTACACCTCATTGGCGTATGGTTTTATAACCTTAAATCCTGTATTGATGGGATGCTTCGGGTCCGGAGACCATGGGTCTGTATGCAATTTATTTATCTGGGTATTCACAATTCCTAAGTGGGGTTTTGGATATTTAAAATAAAGCCAAAGAGCAAACCCTTATAAGTCTATAAACATGATCACAAAAGTACAAAAGTACAAATACACTACAGACTTGATCATCCACGCTGTTAGCCATGTGGGGTCCCCTTGCTCGCGTCTCATTACCATTAAGAAACGGACCACAAGGGACACGCTACATGTAAGCCCTACAGATGAAATTTTGCATACTCACCTATGGTAATGGTTTCGGGGTATTGCTTGATAACGGGGGTATGTCATGTTGTGGGGAACACTAGCTATTGTTTAATTGAACCTTAATCGTATCTAATGGCTGCTTGGTAGACTTTAATGCTTAAGCTTAGGTGGATAAATAATGCCCTTGATCGTCTTAACTATTCATAAATAAATTAGAGCAGCAAAAGTTTTAATTCTGCTAATTTTGAGGTTTAAGTCAAGTTGGGGTGGTCTGGTCTGATAAAAGCTGAAAATAAGTGGGTCTTAATTGTGTAAACCACTGAGTAATATTATTGTCGGATCTTATTTGTCCCGGTAAAGATTAAAGCATGGGTTTAAGTTGACAACAATATCGGTGATCGCGGTTTTTGCGTTTTTCTGAGCTTTAAAAATTAACCTATATGTTTTTAAGACTGTATTTTCCGATTCTGATCCAACTGCATTAGACTTTTTCAGGGACGAAAAAGACTTAAGTGTGGGGATGTTTGATGTGTTGTAAAACACACTTACTTTCCATAGAGTTTTATCATGATTTACGTACTTTATTAGTTTGATTATTAAGTTTTATGGTTTGATTATGCTTGATTTTACAAAGTTGAATGTTTATTTGTAGGTTATGAGAGTTGGTGAAAAAAGAATGATATTTGAAGACTTTAGGGGCTTAATTGGTCAAGTTTCAATACTACAACTCAAGGCCCGACCCAAGCCCACAAATTAGAGCCTTTCATGCCTTATTATATTAATTAAAAGAAAAAAAATAAAAAAAACCCAAACCCCTAGCATATTTCCGATCGGCAGCAAGGGAGAAGAAAGAAAAAAAAGAAGTGGCGGCAAGGGTTTGGTGTTTGGCGGCTGGAAGAAGAAGAATAACACCAAGGAGGTTCAGTGCAGTAGCTACGGGTCTCATACATTCAAAATTCAGCTCATAAACCCTAAGTATTCATTCATAAACTTTGTCTCTTGTTCAAGAACCCAAGTTTAAGCTTTTTTGTTGGTTTGTTTTACAAGTAACTTAGAGATTGATTTGTGTTTGATTGTTCTTGATCATTGAATGAGTTTTATTATGTTTATGATGAGTTATATGATGTTTAATTTTATATATTGCTGCTGTCCAAAATCAATGAATGGCTAAAGTAGTTAGTTCTACCTAGGTTAGATGATTATTGTTAGGTTTTAGTAAGTAGTTTGGATTGTTGATGATCATGGCTTAAATTGTTAATGTAAAGTTTGGTTTAACATTGAATTAGGTTGTGTTTAGTGGCTGTGAATTTGTTAATTACACTTATAAACCTCTTGCTTTAATTAATTGAATGAGTTTTGATTGAATGTTGCTTGTTAGGACTCTTTACTTAGTGTTTAGGGTTTGTTTGCGAGTTGATCAACCGTAAGGTTTAAGTGAGCGTACTAATTAAATATAATCAGCGGGTAGACACCTTCCTTGAGACCGAGAGGTGATAGGAAGTAAACTCGTCTCATAGCTTTTACTTGTTTGGACTAGGATCGCGTGAGAGCGGGTTCGGTTCTTGTCGGGTTTGGGTTTGTGAGCGATTAGTTGACCTAGATTAAGTTAAACTGAATTGTTCCTCTATCCTTGGTTGCGTAGTATTCGTCTCCATTAGGGTAGTGTGTCGGTGAGACCGAGAGGAGAGTCGGCATTAGAGCACGTTAACAATTCGTCACCCGATTTGTTCTTAAAATCAACTAAGTGTAGGTTAGGGTTTGTTAGTGAGACCGAGAGGTAATCTAACTTCCTGAGTGAACCTTAGTTGTGTCATTCCTTAGGAGCCAGTGTCGTGAGATTCTACAATCCAATAGCTTACTATACCTTCAATAGAATTCTTACCTAGGTAGATGTTTTTCCCATTGATAAAACTTATTTTCATAGTTTCGTTTAGTCTTCTTAAATTAAGTCTTTTAAGTTAATTAAATTAAGTTAGGTTAAGTATTTAATAATATAAAAATCAATTTAAAATATATTATTCTTAGGTGAGTCTTATTTAGGGTTAAGTATTAGATACGTTTTCACGTGTCCTTGTGTTCGACACTCGGACTTCCTTAGTGCTATACTATTAGTGATCGGTACACTTGCCGGTTTTGTGTGGCTTCTTTAGGAATTTCGTTTAATAAATTTAAAGCTTAGTTGTGATAGCATCGTTAGACACACATCACATTTACTGCCTCTGAATATCTGATCGGCCAAACAACTAAACAAGAACAATTGAACACAGAACGAACATAATCAGTCACACCCTTGTCCCTCTGTCCCTCTAATCTTCGTCGGCCTCTCTCTGCCTCCCTCCCTGGTCCGTTCGTGTTTTCTCAACTCACAGCCTCTGCGGCTCTGCCTCCTCTGACTCAATTTCCAACATCCATCTTTTTTTTTGGGTAAAGGGATTCACCCGGTAAAATGCATTCCACACAACCAAAAATTACAAGTAATATGACAGAGTGCCATATTAGTTCTCATGTATGACATGCCATACAAGAGTAAACAAAACCAAAACCGCCAAACACTGGTAAACACAGCTAAAGCTTACACAAGAACCAAGTAAATAAACAAAAAAAAAAAAAAAAAAAAAAAAAAAAAAAAAACAAACAAATCAACCATTATCATCAATTTGGTGGGAAACTCCCCGCGGAAAGTGCCAATCCTCGAGAACCCGATTAACCCGTTCAGAATTCTTGAACTTTAGAGTCATAAGCTTTAGGCGCGTACCCCTAATGATTTCGTCCGCAACAATCTTAGGAGTCTTCAAAGAGTTCTTGAACAGCCGGTTGTTTCGCTCCTTCCAAATAACGTAAACCGAAGCCCCAAATAGCAGCCGATTAACAACATTTTCAATAGAGTTGGACATTCCAAAATGAGACACATATTGAAGAATATTCGCCCAACCATTCCTACACCCCTGAAACTTCCCTTTCATTTTTACAATACTCCAAACCTCAGAAGAGAACTTACAGTCAAAGAAGAGATGATTACGAGAATCCGGCTCTCCATTACAAAGAAGGCAGCAATACAAGTTATGATTTGGATACCCACCAATTTTCCACCCCATAATACGATTCTGTGTGCTCAACCTATCATGAAGCACAATCCACAACATAAAGGAGTGTTTTGGAACACATTGAGAGAACCAAACAACATGCACCCAAGACACCTTATCAGCCGGTCTCCGAATAAGATGCCATATTCCAGAAGTCGAGAAATTCATTGAAGTCCCATTCTCATCCAAAACCACGATCTTGTCCCTCTTATCCGGACAAATGCTAACTTCTTTTAAGTTCGAAAGAATTGGATACCTCAAAATCCAATCAGGCGGCCAACCCCAGTTATTATGATGAACAACATCACTGACACAGGTCTCTAAAGACAAGCCAGCCCGATGAATAGCTCTTGGGTTAATATAATCAATTAAAGGACAATGATCATCCCATTTATCATACCAAACTGAAGTAGATCTCCCATTACCAATTTCATGCCATATAAATTGTCTAATATGAGGACGAAACTGAAGGATTTTCCTCCACCCCCACGTACACGAGTTAGGAATCTGCAAGCTCCAAAAATTTCGGCCCTTCATTTTATACTCATAAATCCAATTAACCCACAACGAGTTACGCACATTGATTAAGCTCCAAATATGATAAACCAGAAGAGAGTTATTGACATCCCGGATACGCCGGATACCCAAACCACCTTCACATTTCGGCCGACACACAATATCCCAAGAGACTTTATGCTTTCCCTTACTTTGACCATAATCCCAAAGGAAGTTTTTAATCCGTTTCTCAAGATCAGCAATAAGTCTAGAAGGGAGAGAAAACACAGCAGACCAATAAATATATAAAGACGAAAGAACAGACCTGACCAGCTGCATTTTACCAGCAAAAGATAAAGTTTTATTCTTCCAATCTCCAATCCAACTATCCATACAATCCAGCAACCTCTTACAATCCCGGTAATTTAACCTTGTGGAAATAAGAGGAACCCCCAAGTATTTAACCGGGAGCCTTCCTTCAACGAAGGGCATAATATTCAAAATACCACTTTTAACACGGTCTGGGACATTACAAAAAAACGCGGTACTTTTCGGAACACTCGGAGTAAGCCCGGACATATCTTTGAAATCATTCAGAGCCCCCATAATAGTTTTGGCAGAATTCACCTCACCTCGAGCAAACAGGAACAAATCATCCGCAAAGCAAATATTGATAATATTTAATTTTTCACAACAACGATGAAAACGGAACGAGCCTTCAATACGAACCTTTCGATGCAAAATTAACGTGAGAGCTTGCATAATCAGCGTGAAAATATAAGGGGACATCGGATCACCCTGTCTCAGACCTCTTTTACCACTAAAGAACCCGTGTAAATTCCCATTAACGGCTATCGAAAAAGAAGAAGTGGTTATGCACTCCATTATCCAATGAATCATCTTATCGTGGAAACCATACCCAAAAAGAATATCACGAATGAAGTCCCAACTGACCGTATCATACGCTTTTTGGATATCAACTTTAAAAGCACATCTAGGCGGACCAGTATTAGTGTGGTAATTATGCATTAACTCTTGGGTCAAAAGGATATTATCAGAAATCCTACGCCCAGGCACAAACGCAGACTGATTGATATCAATTAACGACTCCAACCCCTTCATCATACGAACCGAGATAATCTTGGTAATGCATTTATATAAAGTGTTGCAGCACGAGATGGGACGAAAATCATTAGGAGTCACAATATTGGTCACTTTAGGAATCAGAGCAATAATAGTGTGGTTTACCTGTTTAAGGAGACTTCCTCTGCTGAAAAATTCATGAACCGCCAAACAAACATCTTTCCCAACAATATCCCAAGAACTCTTGAAGAAGGCCGATGAAAAACCATCAGGACCCGGCGCTTTGGAATTCCCAATAGAGAAAAACGCATCCTTGATTTCCAAATCGGAGATAGGTCTAACCATAAACTCCGCCTGAGAGGCCGAGAGCTTAGTAGTAAAAATCTGATTATCCGGTTTTCTCAATGGTTGCAAATCAGAACCAAAGATGTTCATAAAATGATTAACAAACACCGAAGGAACATCCAACCCCTCAAATAAACGGCCCTGAGCATCGCTTATAATATCAATGCGACTCCTATGGTGTCGCATTTTCAAAGAATTGTGAAAGTATGCAGTGTTAGAGTCACCAAGCTTTAACCAATCGACTTTAGCCTTCTGTTTAAGGAAATCTTCCTCATCTTTAGCCGCCTCATGATAAGCCTTAAGATAACTACTCTGCTCCCGAATCAACTCCAAACTAGTAGGGTCAATGTCAAGACGGGTTTGACAAGAATCCAGAAGGGTTCTAAGATCACTAACTTTCTTATGGAGATTGCCTTGCCGGTGCAGCAAGGAACGGATAGGATGTTTTAAGTTTTGGAGCTTCTTTACCACGCGAAACATGTGATAACCGTTAACCTCAATATTCCAGCCGTTAGCAATAATATCATTATAACCCGGTTTTCCAATCAAGAAATTAGGGAATTTAAACGGTTTAGGCTTACCTTTACTAAGCGAGGGGAATTTCAATAGACATGGAGAATGGTCTGAAATCCGGTACGGAAGGAACACCGCCGAAGAATCATTAAAAATCTCCATGAATTTAGAGTTTCCCATCACCCTATCAAGCTTTTTGAAAAGACCCATACCCGTTTTCGGTTTATTGCTCCAAGTGTACTGGAGCCCGACCCCATTAATATCCTCAACTTCAATGTTCTTAACACAATCACGAAAATCAATCATTCCAGTGGAGATTTTGGAAGAACCATGCAAGCTGTCTTCCAAATTAAGAGCACAATTAAAATCTCCCAGTAAAGCCCAAGGTTTACCATGAGTGAATTGTTTATGAACAAGAAGATTTCGCCATAACTCCCTTCTTTTCAAATAACAATTCTCAGCATACACGAAAGAACCATACATCACCTTGCTATCAAGCTTGAACTTTAACTGAACGTGAAGAACCTGGTTCGAATAATCAATAACCATAAGATCAACCAAATCCGTATTCCACCCCACAATAATCCGAGTACCTTTATCACAAACACTACCATTGCTGGTCCAATCCCAATTTTTACAAATCTTCTTACAAACATCAAAAACCGCGTTTAATTTGACGTGAGACTCAAGAATAGCACATACCTGAATATTATTATCTTGTATTACCTTACGAACCTCTTTTTGTTTAAGAGGGCGGTTCAACCCTCTTATATTCCAAGTGGCGATGGTACCCATTAAACACCCAATTCACCGGGTGTGCTTGCACCCTCAGAACCAATATCCGCTTTCATAGCTTTAGCCACATCCGTAAACAGCTCCTCCACATCATCATCATCTTCATCACTTTCCGATTCGTCCGCCAACTTACCAAACCTGTTACTGGTTTGGACAGTATGCTTTTCCTTTAACTGGACCCCCTCAGCCATAGAAGTTGTAGGTTTACCCACATAATAATTATTGTCTTGTCCTTGAGCGGATGGTTTATTTATAGGCACAGCAGGTTTAACCACCGGTCGGTAGACAAGATTATGTTTCTTGATTTGCGTATTAACTTTTTTCTTTCCCTTCACCCTCTGGAAACCATCATCATTAGTGACTTTCTTTTGTTCTTCATTTAACTTTTTATCGTGAACTTGTTTCGGGCATTGAGTGTTCGAATGGCCAAACACCTCACATAAAGAACATCTGGGGGGCTCCCAATCATATTCAATTCCAACATCCATCTTTGTGATAAGGTATAACATAAATACATAATACATTTAATTTATGTCTAATTTAGTTAGGCTTTAAGATTTTTAGGTTAATGGTGTTTAGATTGTGTTAAAAAAATGGGGGAATTTTGTGATTTTAGGTTAATAGTTTGATTACTTGCTAAGTTTGTTGTATTTTTGATCTTATAGGAAGAAAGAATAATGAATCCGATAATGGAGAGATTTCTTAAACAAAAAGGAAATCAAGGATCGTCTTCTAAGACTCCCGAGTTTGTTGAATTGGATGATCTTCCTTCGGATCCCGCCGATAGAAAACCGATCTCTAGTTATAACCTGAATCAACGAGATGTAATAAGAAGAACATATCTACTAAGAGGACCATGTCAACCAAGCGGTGTGGCATTTCCATATAGAATGATCGGTAATGATTCAAGACGTTTTCCGTTTAGTTGGTATACTAATTTTAAGGGGTGGTTAGAGTATAGTATAAAAAACGATCGTGTTTATTGCTTACATTGCTACTTGTTCAAGGATCAAGTTAGAAATCTCCAAGAAGCTTTCATTAGCGAGGGGTTTAACGGTTGGACTAGACAAGATAAAGTTCAACGCCATCAAGGGGAGTTTAATAGTTTTCATAATAAAGCCTTTAAAATGGGTGAAGATTTGCTTAACCAAGATCAATCGCTACAAACTTTTGTTGATAAAAAGAGTGAGAAGGAAAAGTCCAATTATCGACTTAGATTAGGTACTTCTAGTAGTCTTACAAAAAGACTGGTGAAGGTAGGGGCACCATTTCGTGGTCATGATGAATCAAAAGATTCATTAAATAAAAGGCTTTTCTTGGAAATTTTAGAATTAATGGGAAAGCAAAACGAAGAGCTTGGCAAGGTTATTTTAGGTAATGCACCCGGGAATAGCCAAATGACAAGTCCAATAATTCAACAAGATCTTAAACATTGTTTTGCTCAAGAGGTATTAAAACAAATTTTTAAAGATCTTGGTGAAGATTATTTCTCTTTATTAGTTGATGAATCATGTGATGTATCCAACAAGGAACAAATGTCCGTAGTTATTCGATACGTGGATAAATATGCAGTGGTTAAGGAAAGGTTTATTGGGCTTGTTCATGTCTTGGAGACGTCGGCGTTAACTCTCAAACCCGCTATTGATGATTTATTTAGCCGACATGGACTTAGTTTGGGCAAGATTAGAGGTCAAGGTTATGATGGCGCAAGTAATATGTCGGGTGAGTTCAACGGGTTAAGGGCTTTAATTTTAAAAGAAAATGTTTCGGGTTTTATATACATTGTTTTGCTCACCAACTTCAACGTGTTGTTGTGGGTGTTGCGAACAAACATAAGCCTATTTGGAGATTTTTTGAAATGGTTACATCTATAGCAAATGTCGTTTGCGCATCTAGCAAACGACAAGATAAGCTTCGAGAAGGTCAAAAAAAAACTTGAGAGGTGTCTTGGTTACCGGAAGTGGGTTGAATCAAGAGCTATCTCTTACAAGGCCTGGAGATACACGTTGGAATTCCCACTATAAAACACTTGATCGTTTGGTTACTTTATATCCAATGATCATGGATGTGCTTAAATATGTTGAAGAAACGGGTAAGACGAAAGCTATCATGAGCCAAGCGCAAGTACTTCAATTGGAAATGAAAAAATACGACTTTGTATTTTACTTGCACTTGATGTTGCATATTCTAGACGTCACAAACTCATTGTCTCAATGTCTTCAAAGAAAAGAACAAGATTTGGTGAACGCGAGTTCATTGGTTTCTTCAACCAAGCGGCAACTTGAAGACTTTAGGTTGGATGGGTATAACAAGTTTGTGGAGAAGGTTAGCTCTTTTTGTGAATAACATGATATTCTAGAGGTAAGGATGGATGATGACTACATTAACATACCAACGCCAAGAAAAAAGACAAACATGAAAAATCGCCACTATTATGAGTATGATTGCTTCAATGCGGTTCTAGATTTGCAAATCCAAGAGTTTGGGGACCGTTTTAACGAGGTAACATCTGACTTACTTTTTTCTTTGAGTTGTTTAACTCCTTGTGATAATTTTCGGGCATTTTCTATTCCAAAAATATTACAATTAGCCGAGTTATACCCATATGATTTTGATGAAAGTGATAAAACGGTTGAACTCGCGACAAACATCGATAATTTGAAAGGAGATAAACGATTTGAAAACTTGAATGGTTTAGCAAGTCTTGTTCAATTGATGGTTCAAACAAAGAAACATCATGCATTTGCATTGGTGTATCATTTATTAAAGTTAGCTCTCGTATTACCCGTCGCAACCGCAACCATTGAAAGATCCTTTTCGGCGATGAAGTATGTGAAGTCTGATTTGGGTAATCGAATGGGTGATGAAAATTTAAGCGATAGTTGTATTTGTTACATTGAGAAAGACTTGCTTATCAATGTTAAAGTAGATGATGTAATTGTTAGATTTCAAAAAATGAAAACTCGTTGAGAACAACTTTGATATATTTGTTATCTAATATTTTGTTTGGTAATCCTTTTAGATATATATATATATATATATATATATATATATATAAATATATATATATATATATATATGTATATATATAGGTAGAGGATCATGAGAGAACTCCATTTTATGGAGAGAACTAGAGAACTAATAATGAAGTATTTTTAATTTAATTAAAAAAAAATAAATTTTTTTTTCTTTCATCCTTCTTATATGTTGTTATTCTTCACCACAAAAAAAAATAAAAATAAAAAAAATTAACGAGTAATGCATATATGCAATACACCGACTTTTTTTATAATGCATATGTGCAATAGTGTGCATTTTGATATTTGAAATGGTGTTGAATAGCATATATATAGTTGTTTGTATTGTTTATTTGCAATAGTGTTATATTATATACAAAAATTAAAAAAAATCGATATAGTGCATATGTGCATTAGTGTTGTATTACATATATGCGATAATGTGTTTTGCATACAATTATTAGTGTCGTATTTGCATATATTCAATAGTGTGTATTGGATAATGCAATTGTGTTGTATTATATGCAATAAAACACTATTGTATATATGCAATAGGCATTAGTGCACATATGCACTACAGTACTACACCGACAAGTTTTTTATTTTTTTAGTATCAATATCAACTTATTAGAATGTGAAAAGAAAAAAAAATCACAAAATAATTTTTTTTAAATAGTTAAAAATAATTTTTTACTAGTTCTCTAGTTCTCTCTTTAAGAGGAGTTCTCTCTAGATCTCACCCCTATATATATGTATATATATATATATATATATATATTTATGTTCACTTATATTTGTTTATAAGTTCGTTTGTGTTCGCTTATGTGTGTGAACTGTTTGTTTAGGTTTAAAACGAAAGAATATGAACAATCACGAACATTCTAGTTTCCTTAATGAACAAACATGAACAAAAAAATTTGTTCGATTTTATGTTCGTGTACGATTAAAGTTAGATGAACGAACACGAACATGACCTGGACATGTTCGTTCGGTTCGTTTATGTGCCTAATATATAATCATATCCATGTGATAACAAAAAGATGAAGTAATCTTACAAAATAGGTGACACTAAATCTACTTCAGTTTGTACATGCACCAGTCTTCCCAAATTGTAAATCCGTGCAGTTTGACATATGTTTGTTTATTTTTAGATTTTCTCAGCCTCTTGTGTTCGTCCAAACGTAGCTGAAACTGTGTGCCAAGATGTGGACTAAACCAATAACACAAACACAAAAACTTGTAACAACTCATTATTCAACAAAGATTGGAGTTCACGCAATGAAGCAAAATAATAAGTTAATTTCACTTTATGTGGCTCAAATATGTTCGACCATTAGAGCAAGAAGATTATACCGCCATGGTAAGCTCCCAAGCCATAATATGGGCTCATTCATAAGCTCCCAAGCCATAATTGTAGGATCAATTTGTACACATATCTATTGAGAACAGTCTACATAATGACACAAAAAAATAAAATAAAAAAAGTGTAAACATTTTTAAAAATATATAAAGTAAATTGAGGTTACCTTGATATGGTTCTTGTAAAACCCTGGATAGCAACTTGATAACATCGAGGCGGAAATAAAGCATAATATTAAGATCAACTTCGCATGTCCCCTTAATTCTTACATGTCCCCACCCCTTGTTTATCAGCTGTTAAATTTGCAACCTAAAATATTAAGATCAAACATGCTCAACTTTAAGGTTAAGGTTAAGGTTACGGTAGATGCCACTTAGAACTTGTAATTAATAAAAACTGAAAAAATAACATTTACCAGTTGATGTAGTCACCGACATCAACCACATCCAAAATCAACACCAGTATAGGGTCACATGACATCTAGAGGGCCTCGATACAATCACAAAACTCACTATTACGGTTGTCTAACTCACCGAAAGGCACAAACGTCGCCGTGGCCACTGAGTCAGTCGTCGCTTCAGCGGACCACCACAACGCAACCGCCACCTAGGGTTCCAAAAAGGAACCCGGCAACAGTCAGGGTGAATCATAGTCGGCGACCACCACACAACAGCCGCCTGTGGTTTCGAAAGGAACAGTCGGTGGAAAACTGGTTCAGCAAACCACCACCACACAACCGCCAAAAAGTTGGTGGAAAAGTGGAAAACTGGTTCGGCTGAAGCACAATTGAGCTCATTGTTATAAAGCAGAAGGAGAGACGCGTATGCCCAAAGCCCAAGAGACTTGCACGTGGATTGCAACTATTCGGTCTTTTTTTTTTTTGAACGACCAACAAAGATTAATATATTAAAACTAGCAAGAAGCTAGAAAAAATACAACACCAAGATACCAAACAAGAAAAAACACCCAAATACAAAACCAACCAACTTTACACTTTAAACCGACACTAATTCTCCCAAGTAAGACTCCTCATCTTACCCCTATTCTTGACCCAAAGAAACCCCAAAACTTTTATTTCCTCCATCAAACCCGATACATAAATGGGAACCCCTTCATGGACAAGGGCATTCCTTTTCTTCCACAAGCACCAGACCGCTATTAGACAAACCGCTTGAAAAACAGTAGCTTTGTCCTTAGAAAGCTCCGAGAACTTGTGAAGCTCCAACAAATCTCGAAAACTAAACAACAAAAAAGGGGGCACTTTACACCAAAGTGATATTACGCTCCACAATGATTGAGCAAAACCACACGAAATAAAAATGTGTTCCACTGACTCCTCTAAGTCACCACAAATCGGGCACAAAATCGAACTAACCGGGATATTCCTTTTTATCAAAGCATCCCGAGTTGGTAGCCGGCCAAGGGCGGCCCGCCACTCCACAAATGAGACCTTCCTCGGAACCAACCGTTCCACTTGAACACGAACTCAGGCTCAATATAAGTGTTCCGAGCGATCTTTTCTTTGATATTTCGAACCGAGAATCCACCGACTTCATCTCCTATCCAAACCACTTTATCCTCCCCAGGTCTCAAGCTGACTCCCTGGCATAATTGAAGTAAGCCTCGCAACTACTCAACCTCCGCATTTCCGACCGGCTCGCGATACCAATTCCAATTCCCACATATCCATTCTTCCAACATAAACAATCCATCTGCCACCATGCATGCTTTGTGTTTTTCAATTGAAAACAAGTTAGGGAATTTTATACACAGAGGAGACGGACCAAGCCACTAATCCAACCAAAACAAGTTTGTCTTCCTTCTCTAACCACGTTCCGAAAGTTGTTATTCAAATCAATTCCTGCCACCCACATATGCGGATCAATTTTGATGATATTCTTCCAAGGGCACGGTCTCGAGAACTTAACCGGAATTGCAAACCAAGACCTCGACATATGATGAACGATCCATATAACCTTCCATCACAACTTACCTTTTTCACTTTTGAACCGCCACCACCATTTAGCAAGCAACGACACATTTACATCTCGTAAGCAACCAAGACCGAGACCACCGTATTCAATAGGGGCCGTAACCTTGTCCCACGCCACCCAATTCGTTTTAGCCTTTTCTTCCGACCCTCCCCAAAAGAACAATCTTCTTAACCTTTCTAGCTTTTGCACAACCCCTTTTGGGGCTTTAAATAACGAGAAATAGTATGTTGGCAAAGAATTTAGAACCGACTTAACTACCGTAACGCGACCCCCAAAAGAGAGTTGTTTTGCCTTCCAACGAGACAACCTCTTACGAAACACGTCAATCACCGGGTCCCAAGCAATTATTCCATTCATATTTTTACCAACTTGGAGACCAAGGTGAGTAAAAGGAAACTCACCAACCTTGCATCTAAGAATTTCTGCCAAATCTGCCTTCTCACTATCACTTACCTTAGAACCAAAAACCCAACTTTTTGACAAATTTATCCCTAGGCCCGAAATGAGAAAAAGGCACCTCAAAATTCTGCTCAAATTTAACGTGTTAGCCGTGCTCCACTCCCCAAAAAAAATCACATCATCCGCGTATAACAGGTGAGAAAGAACCAGGCCCTACGACCCGCATTTCAATCCCTGAAACAGCCCCTTGTTTAACGCGCACTTCATCAGGCCCGTATGCGCTTCCGTAGCAATAACAAAAAGAAACGGTGATAACGGATCTCCCTGCCTCAGACCCCAAGTACATTGGAACTCCCGGGTCGGGGAGCCGTTTACCAACACCGAGGCCCGACTCGTCAATAAAATCGCCGCCACCCATCTACGCCACCTACCTGGGAAATTCATTTTTTCCAAAACCGAGTTTAGAAAGGACCAACTCAATGAGTCATATGCCTTTTCTATGTCGACTTTAAAAAATAATCCCCTTTTCTTCGATTTATTTAGCCATGCTAAAGTCTCGTTAAGCATTAGCGGGCCATCCAGTATGCTCCGGTTTGCGATGAAGGCTGATTGTTCCTCTGAAATTAACTCCCCGATCACCTTTTTCAGACGCCTCACCAAAACTTTAGAAATTACCTTGTTCATACTTCCAACAAGGCTTATCGGACGAAAGTCATTAAGACCAGAGGGATCCTTCACCTTGGGTATCAACGCTATAAACGAAGAAAAGCAACCGAAACTGAATGACTCTACTTCAAAGAATTCTTCAAAGACCCTCACGAAATCGTCTTTCAAACAATTCCAAAACCGCTTTAAAAACTTAAAGTTATAACCATCCGGGCCCGGCGCCCGGTCACTATCACAATCCCACACCGCATCCCTTATTTCCTCCATTGTGAACGGAGTCACCAAAGCACTTGCCTCCACCTCGCTTAATTTCTTAACATCTGATAGTGAGAAAACCGGCCTATTTAAAACCGGTTCTTGGAACCTTTTCTTAAAAAACTCAAACGCGAACTCCTTTATTAGAGTTGGACTTGATACCTACTCACCATTAATACGCAGCCCATGTAGCCGATTACAACTAATATTTGCATTAAGAACTCTATGAAAGTACTTTGAATTTTCGTCTCCATCTACCGCCCACCGAACTCTGGACTTTAGTTTTAAATCCCGATATATTATAGATTCAAACTCCTTTACAAAAGCCAAACATTATGCCCGAAGCTCCAACTCAGAATTTGTAATTGATCTGGACTCCCCCATTAATTCCAATTTTTCAACAGTGTCCTTTTTTTCTTTATACCTCCCCTCCTTCAATTTATTATATTTAGTTAACCACCTTTTAATATGATTTTTTAGTCACCTGAGCTTGGTGGATAACGCCAAGTCCGCTGGACCCTCAAACACGAACCGACTACACTGCTTCACCACAAAATCCTCAAAACCTGTTAAGTCGAGCCAAGAATTGAAAAAACGAAATGGAATATGACCACAATCTGAAGCAGCCGAGGTAAGTAAAATAGGCCGGTGATCCGAATAATCCTTAGCGAGTAATGTCAACAAAGCAAGTGGCCACCTATCCATGAAATCCTTACACACCAAGACACGGTCCAATTTACTATATTTATCTCCTTTATCCAAAATATACGTAAAAAGTCCACCACCCATTTGGTACTCTTCTAGTTCAGCCCTTTCTATGAAGTAATTAAAGGTTTTCGCATTTGCCGCCACGAATTCCGAATTCTTTCACTCGGACCCCGAACCTCATTAAAGTCACCAAGTAAAACACATAAACCCGGAGTTATTCTTCTAATCTCCAACAGCTCATTTCACAATACCCTCCTCTCCGAAGGGTCATTAGGAGCATAAATATTTATAATACTCACCACACAAGCTAGCGGTTTAATTATTCCGATAGTAACCAGGAACCGTCGATGCTTAATTACATCAATCTTATGAAAGTAAGACGGGTCCCGTAAACTAAGAACAACGCCCGACCTCCCAACCGCATCAACCGAGTCAAAATCGCAAACCGATCTACCCCAGAATCTATTCACCATATATGGAGATAAATTTGCCGCTCTCGTTTCCTGAATTGCCACAAAATGCACACCATTACAGGTCTTTAATCCACGAATCCAACCAGCCTTCTTGGATTCGCTAACTCCCCTGATATTAATCGACAAAAAATTCATGATGAACCATTAAAACCAACCTCATCAATAATGACTGACCTAACCTGGTCACCATGTTCTGATAATCCAACCCCGATGTCAATCCCAACTTTGATTGTCTCATTAACCTCAGTCTCCAAGTTATTATTCGTAACCAACTCTCCCCTAGCCATAATAACTGTTACCCTTTGAGAGGCAACTGGATTTCTTTCACCCACAGAATCTGGAGCAGTCGACTCACCTATCCCCGACGCCATCACCCCACTAGACTCATCAACCAATTCATCATCTAGATTAGGGAAAAAAATCTTACTTGGGCCACCCCGTTCTTTGCCATCCGGATCCATAGGATTTTCCCAATCTGGGCTCCTAGTATTCCTGGCCCGCTTTCTTGAAGCTGGTGTATAGACACAGCTCCTGGCCCACTTTTTAATTCCTTTACAGGATCCACCTCGGACAATGGAATATGATCTTCAACGGCTAGATTAATTGATTTGTCATTTTCAACAACCTTGGAACACGAGACGTTGTTACGAACCTCCTCGGGACCGTTGACCCCATGCACATTTACCGAGCAATCCCCTAACATTTCCCCTCCTCCATGCGCACCCTCCATCGACCTATCTTTCGGCATTACCGTCGGCGACCCCGATCTGATCTCCCCTTCTTCCATACTTTCTTCTCGGCAATCGGACTTGTCGACCCCTCCGAAGACCCTTCCGTCCAAGCAGAAGACGTGTCTCCAAAGAAGTTTGGAACCCATGTTTTCAACTCTTCAACTACCCACACCAGAAACCGTTTCCCATTCCACTTAACCACAATTTCTTCCTCTATTCTTCCCCCAATCTTGGTTAGTACAAAACATTCCCCTGTGGAATTGTCGGACCTTTGCCAAGAAAATTCCGACGGACAGACCTTAGTTCCGAAAAGTTCCCCAATTCTATCATAGACCGAACTATCTCGGAGCATTATCGGCAACCCCAACACCTTCAGGCCAGCCGCCCAATCAAACAGAATCTCTTGACCCTTCCAAACCACTGCTTCTGACAAGTATTTCTCCCAGACCACCACCTTTTTATATAGAAATTCGTCTACCTGAGCATGGTTTTTAAACACAAGTAACATCTTCAGTCCACCCACATAAGATAAAGCCACTTCCAGGAACCCCTCATCTTCCATCATCACCTTTGCCTCACACACGGCTTGTACACTCTTCGCCACCCCAACAACATCTCTCCCACAATCTGCCCCGGGTAGAATAGAGCAGGGCTTTCCAACGAAATCTTCTTCTTCAAAGTAGAGTCACTTCTTATAACATCCTTCTCAACGACATCTTTGGGTGTGTTTGGAATTCCTTATTTAAGGTGAAAAAACTTTTTGTGATAAGTAGAAAAGGTCTTGTGACTATTTGATAAGGAGTTTTAAAAAAGTGTTTGGATTAATATAAGTCAATAAGTTATTTTTTAAAAAGTGTTTGGTTTAACTTATTGATGTAAAATGACCAAAAAGAACATTTTTATACAAGTGAATAAGTTATTTTTACAAAGTGTGTTATTTATACCATTTTATACTTTTTTTTATCTCTAGCATATTGAAAAAGAAATTACAAAATATATATCACAAAATTTGTTTACATATAATTTTTTGATTAAACCATAATAATACTACATTCAGGATGTTAAAAAAACACTAAAAATGCACAATAATAACAAAATAATGTCATACTACATTCCGCTTTGCGATTCCATTATTTCTTGTGCAATAGCATCTCTTATCGCTGCCATAAGCATATTATCATCGGCCGTACGATTTGTAGCCGGAACTTCTTCATGATCTTCATCAATAGGACCATCTTCTATGGGATTGTAAGATTCTTGTTGGGCAGTTTCAAATGCTTCATCAAACCTACCGGCCTTTCTAATAAAGTTATGAATAGCCATCGATGCTAAGACAATTTTCACTTGGTGATCGTATATGTAGTTAACATGCATATCTCTCAATAACGCTCACCTAGCTTTCCACACTCCAAAAGTTCGTTCAATGATATTTCGCAATGACGAGTGGTAATAGTTAAATGTTTCTTATGGTCCGCGAGGAGCACACATAGCGCTAGTTTATCCACGTCAAAAATCTGGTATATGATAACGAATGTTCGCACCTTTGTATGGAGCAAGATACCCTTTAGTATTTGGGTATCCGGCATCAATAACGTAATATTTTTCTACAAATGAAAAAAAGTTGTTAGTCGTTTCAAACAAGTATAATTAAAATCGAACCAAACCGTCACTAACAAGTATAGTCTTTAATCAACAACAAAATGGTATAGTCTTTATTATTGAACGGAAAAATTGTATAGTCTTTAAATGATACAGAAAAATGGTATAGACTTAAAATGGTATAGTCTTTAAATGGTACAGAAAAATGAATATTGAACTTGACATGGTATAGTCTTTAATCTGAAGCTCATGAAAGAACTTGAAACTGAGCTGCAAGCTCATAAAAAATGAATCTTCATTTGACCCAACAACTTAAAAAATGAATCTTGATTTGACCCAACAACTTGAAACTGAAACTGAGATGGTATTAAAAATGAATCTTGGAAAGTCCTTCAATTCTAATATTAAAAATATATAAACAGACCGTTCAAACCGTACCGTTACTAACGGTTAGGTTTGGTTATAATTGGTAATGGTTCGGTTACAATGTTTAACAGTTCAGTTTTGGTTTTCGCTTTAAAAAACTGTTCAAACCGGACCGTAAACACCCCTAAATATAGCATTAATAAAATTACTAACCACCCGTTGGATGTGGAAACTTAAGCTCCGGCCTCTGTAAAGCTTCATCGAATATTCTCGTGTCATGTGCAGTCCCCTCCCATTCGGCCCATACAAATGTAAAGCACATGTTGAAATCACAAACCGCCATTATATTTTGTGTGGCATATCCCTTTCGACCAATGTATTTCGGTTGGTCGCTCAATCGAACCGATGCCCTCGCATGTGTCCCGTCAATAGCGCCAATACAATCCTACAAAAACAAAAAATAAAATAATTAAAGCATTTGTTAAAGTAACCGGAACATTGAAAACCTTGAACATTGGATAATATCGAGGATTATTTAATATATGTGCGGGTACAACATCATTATAGTTTGCGGATGGCTTGATTATTTCAGCACTCATCTTAAGCACAGACGCTAAAACTTTATAAAAATGCCTATGAATGGTTTCCCCGGAATGATTAAAAGATTCTTGGACAAACCTTTTCGTACACCCATGAGCCAAAGTCATCAAAAAGATTCCTACCGACTCCTCAATAGAAACATTACGGGTTTGTGTCAGTCAGTATCTAGTAACAAGATCTACGCATAACTGTCTAAAAACTGGTACATCTAGTCGAAATATTTCATAACATCTTCTAGGATGACCATTTAATATTTCATTAATAAACATGTTCCCTGTGCAGTCTGATGTACGACATGGCGTTTGTTCGTTACGCAAGTCACGAGCTAATATTATCTCTTTGACAACTAATGCACATAACATTTTGAGTTCTATATCCTCTTCCACCCCATATTCTTCACCATCATCATGCAAATGAGAGTCACCACTATCCATCCTATATAAATATAAAAGATGCATATTGTCAAATGATAACACAAATATAAGTAGAATAACACATAATGTCAAACGATAACACACATATAAGAAGTAGAAATAACACAAAATGTCAAAGATAATACAAACATAAAACTTAGAACAACAACACATAATGTCAAATGATAAGATGGAATGTAAATCGACTAATCAGTCTTCAGAAGTAACTTAAGGAGCCCCATCTTGGATTCATGAGTCTTTGGATACATAAAAGCATCACGATTTTGCTTTTCGATTAAAACACGCAATGCACGTAAATACTCATCGGAACCTTCTTCAAAACCGGGAAAAGTGATGACAATGCTCATGCAATCTTCAGTTGTTGGGTAGGAGTTATCTGGTGGAAAAGTTTGTGTGCGTTTTGTTGTGCGTTTTGTTGATAAGAAATTTATTACGCCATCTAACTTTTCCTCTAAAGATGAAGCTTTGCTCTTGGTTGAATGCTTGTTGGCAACATCCTTAGACTTCTTCCGTTTACCCGAACTACTTCCAGCAAAACTTGGAAACAAATGCACATCAACACCGAAACTTATTTCATCACTGTCTCCCTTGCCCTCTATATTGCTATCCTTTTGAAATTGTAACGGAGCCATAGCTTGATCTCCTACGGCAACCGAATCCCGAAACAATGGAAAATAGTGCATCTCAAATATTTCCAAATTTGCGTCCCTAAATTTAGAAAAGTCTTTATCTTCCTACAAGATAACTTAGAAACAAGAACTAAGCCAAACGTGCAAAAAAAAACTGGTTAAAAAACCGGTTAAAACTGTTTTAAAACAATTCCAGTTTTTAAAAAAAAAATCTGGTTAAAAAAACCGGATAAAACTGGTTAAAAAACCCGTTAAAACTGGTTAAAAAAGCCGGTTAAAACTGTTTTAATACAGTTTTTAAAAAAACTGGTTAAAACAGTTCCAGTTTTTTAAAAAAATCTGGTTAAAAAACCGGTTAAAACTGGTTAAAACTTTTTTTTTTTTGCCGATAATCATCTCTAGCAGCTGCAGCGGTTAAAACTGTTTTTATACAGCAGCTGCAGCGGTTCACGTTAAACAAAAGATGTACTTGTTGCATTAGACAGAACGTTAAACGATCTGCAGCGGACGTTCGTTTATGTTCATGTTAATAACCGGTTTTTTTAATAACCTCTAATATAAACCACCTATTGTCCCAGAAAAGGTTCAACAATAAACAATTAATATCTAATATAGTTTTTTAAATTACATCTAACAATCTCTTTAACCCGAAACGATTAACCCGAAACCCGAGCAAGTTGACTCGATTAACACCACTAACTACAAATGATTAAAAAAACAGTAGGAGTGTAGAATTTACCTTTATTTTCTCATCCCACCACTCAGGCGATGCATCGATTAAGCTTCTCGTCCCACCAATCCCCATTTCATACCTCATCAACTGGTCATAAAGCTTCCATTCTTTTTTCATGACGTCCCATTTGTTTTTTATCAAAGGTTATGCCCGTTTTTTCATGCATGGTTTGAACTATATTCCTCCACCCAATCTTACTAAAGTGAGTACCGGGTCTATTCCCTTTTCTAAGTTCAAGAAAGCACGCATCGATAAACTCCTTGAACGTATCATTGTTCCACAAGAATTTTTTGTTTTTCGTAGTCCTAAGCATACTATATCCATGATTCATAAAAAAAACACATCGAATATACCAAGGTAAAAATATTAGTGAATATAAGAAAACAACCATAGATGAATGAGCAAACAACTAAACATATGTCATATGCTACATTAAAATATGAAGTTTTAACTTGAGTATAGCAAATATATCATGAACACCTAAGCTTTTTTACATATGAACATGTGTCACGCATATAAGATTATTTACAACAAAACATAATATGCATCTAATAACACACCATAAATATAAAATCTAATAAGACTAGTTAACTTAAATCCATAAACATAAACCCCAATGCTACTTATCCAATACTACTAAAATCACCAAAACACCAAGCATGTTTCAACTAAATAACTTGCAAAAGAATTTAAACACCAATTTCAAGAGAATCAAACGGACTGAAAATCTATATGTACAAACCTGGTGACCTGTGTTTTTCAAATTGTATACCACCGTGTGTTTTTCTAATGGAAGAAGATGAGGCAGGTTCATATTAAAAAAGGGGATTTTAAGAATGAATTCAATGTTACTAGGGGTAGATGAGATTGGCATATAGATGAATTCAATTAATCGATGAGTTTGGTGTGCTTTTGGGGAGCAAATTCAATGATCAATTAGGGTTGAAGAGAGCTAGGTTAATGAACGGCAGGGAGGTAGGCGGATGTGGTGGGTGGGTGAAATAATGATCAACAGGGAGATGTGTAGGATCTGGTGAAATAATGGTGGAAAGGGTATTTCAAAACATATAAGGAGATAAGTTAGGATATCCCAACTTATTCAAAACCCATCTTTTAACCTTATAAATAAGGAGAAACCCATAAGTTCTTATAACTTCCCAAACACTAAAATGAAGAAAAAAGGACTTATTCAATTTCATAAGTTATAAGGAGAGAGAAATAAGGAATCCCAAGCACCCCCTTTATATGAAACACCTGCTTGTTTAAGCGACTGGTTTCTGACCCCCCCCCCTTTCCACGATCCCCTCCGGCTCCACTCGGCGCGTCTGTTCGCGTCGCTTACCAACCACAGCTATTCCTTGCCAATCATATAATGCGACCGATACTGACAACTTGGCTCCAAAAATCTTTGTTCCATTTGCTTCCTCCGCAAACCTCTCTTGATCCACCACCCCTTTAAACCTGATAAAACCAAAACGCATTCCCCCAGAATCTTTCTTCTTTGCGACGTAAGCATCGGACATTGAACCACGATGTCTAAATGCTCCCCACAGATCCGTCTGAGACACCCCATCAGGAATACTTGAGACGAAAAAAGAAGTTTCTCTACTTTGAACTCTTCGTTGACCCCGCCAGAACTTCTTTGTCTGGGTGGAGCCATTTTTTCGCTTCAAGTAACCTTTTTTGAGTGAAACTGTTCGTCTTAATTAAATCTTCAGAGTTTTTGTTTGTTCTTTTCCTGTATTACATTTTGCCTCTTTTTTTTTATTTTCGTTTTCTATATGATTACCATATGAAAACATATTTAGGCTTAACATAGAATGTTGGGTTCTTGCCTCTTGGTGTATTCAAAATTAATTAGATAAGACATTTCAAGATAACATAAGTAGCTTTAAAGCCCGTACAATATATGTGATAATTCGAATAATAAAGTTACAATATAAAGCAAATAATTATCTAACGTTATGAAAAAATGTATTAAATCTATGTTTGTAATTATACTATGTGTACATAAACTGATTTCATTTATATCACAAAATGATTTTTTTTTCAAAAAGAAAGGATGAAATTAATAAAAAAAATGCACGTGTAAAAACATATCCGAGAATGCTCATTCTGTTGAAAATTTCATTCTCAATATCATATATATATATATATATATATATATATATATATATATATATATATATATATATATAATTGAAAGAGTTTTGCTTGTGAACCAATTTCGAACATAAGACTTCTCATACAATAATAGTTTTAGCCACTCAACTTAGAAATAGATTTTGATAAGTTGATGGGGCTTCTAAACTTTACCATAATGACAACATAAAATAACATATAGCCCGTTCAGTTTTGTAAACGTTTTACTTCATTTGAGCATAGTTATGCATAACATGGTTCACATACAACATTCTGATTACACTAAAGGAAAAGTCAATGTTGACACGTGTTCATAAATATTTTTTTTATTAGATAAGATTGGATTAGCAAAAAGTTGATTCCGATATTCATGTTTTTGTTGATTAGGTTATTGGTTTCACTAATACCAGTTTTGTGTGACATTAAATGTTATTTTATTTACCCTTTTAACTTGTATCTAGAATAATTACTATTTTGTTTCCAATAACTTATTAATGAAACAACAACGTAAATTGCATTAGTATTTGGAATTTACAAATTTCTATCATACGATTTACATTTTAAATTCATTTTGTTGCTATATGCTTCTTCTACCTTTCATATGATGCCTCTCTCTCTATATATATATATATTTTTTCCGTTATATGTTAAGGCCATATCTAAAAGATCAAATGTGCATCTTATAAAACCAACTTACAAAGTTTCTAACAGCAGTTGTACATGCAAGAAATTGTAAGTTATTCATATACATTATTTTAATTAAGTTTAAGGATTATTACTTTATTTTATATAGAAATAACATATAAGATTGTAACCATTTATTTTCATGTTTTAGTTGATCATCTACAACTCTGTCGTTAAAACATTTAAAATGGTATTTCAATTGTTAATTTTATTAATTGCAATTTAAATTTGAAAGATTAAAATAATAATTTAAATTAAATCGCAAATAAGTTTTTATTCCATCTAATTAATAGTTATTTTTCTTACAATTTGTAATACGAACAACGCATGCTGCTAAAAAATGAAAACTCATTTTGGATACCCGGAAATTCAAATATAAGCCATTGGATAATATGTCAAATGCGCATAGTTCGTTTACAAGTGAAAGGTCAAACAATATACATACACCAAGTAGAAGTAGTATGATAACAAACTTAATCCCTTTATATAAATTTACATATTATAGTTACATGAATATTCAAAATAAAAAGTTTAATATATTAACTCATTTTTTTAATTTTTTTTATTGTTTACATAAATAACTCTCTTTTCAAACATTTCAAACGGTATGTCGCATATACTTTTTAGATAAGCAAAATGTATTATTTTATTTCTTTTAACCCAACGTTAGTGTAAAGTATAATTACTATGTTTATTTATATTTCATAATAACATGAATATTACAAGGGTTGAGCACTAAAAATAATAAAATTTATAAAGCTTGTCATTATTCATTACTGGAATTACATATCATTGCATAACAAAAAAAAAAGAAAAAGAAAAAAAAAAGAAAATCATTCCTAACAAAATAAGTAAATCATAAAAAAATATTTAATAACAAAATAAGTAAATCATAAAAAAAATTAATAATAAATAATAAAGGTAATCTTCAATCTACACAATTCCTTTGTTTTAGGATTGCTTTATTAAAACATTTTAAAACAAGCCCAATGGCTTCTATAAAAATACATTAAAATGGTTGGTCTTAATAAAAAAATTAATATAGTTTTACCAAAGATTGATAATATAAGACTATTTAATATTATATAATATAATAAATGTAGGAAGTGTCTTTTCCTAAATGACTTGATTATACGAACCTTTTTATTTTTTTTTATAATTTACTTAACTTGTTATGAATAGTTTTTTATCCAACCCGTGTAATACACAAGTTTTTAACTTAGTGAAGAATAAATAAGAAAAATGGAAGGAAATCGATTTCCATTTTCTTCCTTCAAATTTAAAGAGACTTCGAGAGAGAGAATTCTCAACACATTAAAATTTAATTTTAATTCCATCAAACTTAAGAACACACGTTTTCCAAGTCTCATTAAAGAGAAGAAAGGAAATGAGTTGGAAGCAAAGAATATGGTTGTTGTGTACCCAAGTTATTTTTGACAGGAAAGGAAGGGAATTGAATAAAATGTTGTCTACCCTAGATTCAAGATTCATTATATCGATGTGTTTCGGAGTTACTTAACGAGAGAAAGGAAAGGAAAAAATTTCATTTATCTTAGGCTATGCGTAGTGGAAGGGCTACAAATTGAGACGAAATGCGATACGTGACGCCCAGTCAGCAAGGGGTGACAATTTATTTTTGAGGTGTAATGGTGTAGTGGCTACAAACTAGACCCACAGTATCTTTTTTTATTATTTTCTTTTTATAAGTAATCTATACAAATAAAAACCAAGTAAATTAAATAATTAAATAAAAATGTATTAAAATTAAAAAGAAATACAAAAAAACTAAAAAACTAAAAAATACATAACTAAAAATAAAAAAAATACATAACTAAAAAAAGCCTAATATCCATATAATTCGCGCATTTTTCACGTCGTTGTTGATGCAATAATGTGGCCTCCTCGTGAAACCCCTCCGATTTGAGGAATTCGTAGTCTTCTTTCATTTGACGTAATTCAAACATCTGGGCCAACTTTTCTTGGTGTTTGTTGGATGTTCTAAGGTCGGTTCCTATTTCCGCGGCATTTGTTTCCAAACAACTGACCAACTCGTTTAATTGTCTGACATCTTCACTGTCCGCCGTATTGAATCGTGATGACGACGAACCTTCCCCCTTATTTTGTCTCGATCTCCCGCGGGGTCGAGACAACTCTTGTACTTCTTCGTCGTCGGCTAAATTAACCGTGTCGTCCTCGAAGAAGTTATGAGCATCAGAGGGTGTGTTTGGTGTACTCGAATTTGTCGACGACGATGTCTTCAACTTTTTGAATGCCGGGATGAGCCGGCTCGTCGGGCGACCGGAACGATGGGTGCCCCGTTCCATTTCACGCAATGGCCTAGTTTTTCCCAACATCTTAAATACTTGAACAGTTTCTCAGACCGCTATTCGGTTTGGCCTTGAGCTCGAAAGTCGTTCAAGGCTTGAGATATAATGTCGTTGTCGTTATGCCTGCTACGCCAACAGGGCCCGTGCAACCGGTTAAATATACCGGCAAATTTTTTAGAATCGGCGTTAAGCCCCTTCCAGTGGGCTTGAATCGCTTCTTTTCCCCGGTACTCTTCGGGTTTACCAGTTAGCGCGAGCCAAGCTTCAAAAATTTTCTTCCAAAATATCCTGTTGGCTTGAAAGTTAGCTACATATTAAAATTATTTGTCACAATTAGTATACATTTTTAATAAACACTAAATACATTTTTAATAAATAGTTATTATTAAAAAACTTGCCGACATCGGGATCCTCCGAAACGACGATCCAAGCCCTTGCGATCGCCACCACCTCCTCGGTCCATTGCTTGTATGGATCGCGTTGAGCGTCGGTTCACCCGGTTGTTTTTTTGTGTTACGGGTCGACTTTTGGCTTGAACCGGAGGCCCGTGCCGTTTACGTCTCCAACGCCGTCACCGGCTCCGATGGTGTAGACCTGAAAGCCGACATGAAGTTTTGGGGCATGAGGTAGTTGGTGTACATGTTTAGATTCAGCTTGGGAAATTAAAACGGATAGTTTGGTTGGTTTTGGTTCCATTGTAAGTTCACGTTCGGTTGGTTTTGCGAACCATGGAATTGGTCGAAAGGAGGGAATGGGTGGTTCGGGTTGTTTCTAGGATTCATTTTGCTAGATTTTTGAAGAATTTGGGTATGAATTATGTATGAAATGGATATACATATATTGTTTTAATAATTTTTTTTACCGTTGCCAACGGTCAGATTATTAAAATAATAATATTTCTTTCCTCCTTCCGGCGACAAAACCCACCCGCTCCCGCCCCAATATCGCCTGGGGGAGGATGCCCCCCATCGCCCCAGTCGCCATGCTTTTGTCGCCCATTACTTTAAGCCTTATATCTTTTCCCTTTCTTCTCTTTTAATCTCCTTTCCCTCATTAATTTTTTTCTTCTTCGCAATTCTTCAAATTTTGAAAAGAAAGATTTTCCTTTACTTTTCTTCTTTCTCTCTCCCCTTTTTCTTTGTAAATCTTTCCTTTACACTGTATTCCCGAGTTTCCTAGTTTTACTTAACGAAGAATATTTGTATTTCAGAGTTTCATTGAAAGAAAGAAAAGAAATGAAGAAAAAGAGTAAAATAATGAGAGTTGGAAAGAAAAGAAAAAGGAGAGAAAAGAAAGTAAAGGAAAAACTTTCCTTTTTTTTTAACTCAACTCGTGAAATGGATCTTGAAAACACATCATGCTACTTTCCTTTCATAAAAATCTTGGGAACACACCAACTCTATTATTTCCTTATAGTATAGTTACTAAAAACGATTGTCTATTGCGCATAGGCGCTATTTTTAGGCGAGACGATGATTTAGCGCTTATAAATAGGGAAGACGCAATTCTAGGAGCAATTTCCCTTTTTTATGATTTCTTTTGATTTTTCGTTAACAGGGTTACCTAAAAAAAGTCAAATGTACTTAATTTAATCCGATCTCCTTATATGATTATCAACAATTCTGGTCGATGAATGCTAAGATGATTTTGTTATTATTTAATAACTATGCTCATGTTTCTTTTAGTTTAATTTGTTTTTGGTTTTCTAAATTTCCATTATACGATTTAAATTTAAAACTAAAATTTAAAGGTGGGCTTTTTAGTCTGGAATGTTACTTTTTGTTCTAGAAATTGCAGAGCACAATTAGTAATCTAAATTGTGTAGAGCTCACTTCAATTAATTTGTGACCGTAGAATTTATGTTGGTTGTTGATGTTATTAAACTTTAACTTTTGGTATTGGAGAAATTTGGGGTTTTGAACTGTGATTCAAGTTTTGGGATACATAAGTATATCTTTTATTTATTTTTCATCGTGCGCCTTTTTTCCTAGGGCCCTCGCTTTTTATGCGCCTAGGCTAGAGGTGTTAAAAAAACCGGTTTGGGACCAGTTTTAGGCAAACCGAACCAAACCGGTTTGGGTTTAAAACCGGTTTCACGCAAATCGGTTCCCAAACCGACCCAAACCACCAGTTTCAGGTTCAGTTCCCCTTAAGATATACCAAACCGGTTTTAAAACCGGTTTATAAACCGAACCAAACCGACGTGACCATATCGATCTATCTTGCTTCTAACCGGTTTATAAAACGAATTGCTTTGAGTCAAACCGGTCTTGACCAGCCGTTGACCAAACCAAACTTAAAACCGATTTTGTAAACCTCTAGCCTGGGCCCCATGCAAGGCCTATGCACCTTGATTGCGCCTAACGCATTTGATAAGTATGCCTTACAGTTCTCTTCTTTTCACTAAAAGGATCTCTTCTTTTCACTCTTTTAGTGAGACTTGGGAAACATAGTGTAAAAGAAAGGAAGGAAATAAAAAACAATTTTCTCTAAACCGGAAAGAATTAAAGAGAAAGGAAAGGAATTAGAGAAAAGCGAAGAGGTAGAAAAGAAAGACTTCCCTATCCTTTCCTTTATTTTCCTTCCTTTCTCTTCTAAAGTGAACTTGGGAACACGTCCTTGTATATATTAACCGTTGATTCTTATAAATAATGACCAAACCAAAATTTTGAAAGTTCCTTTGTGAAATAGATAAAAGTAAAAACACAAATAAAAAATAATGACATCCAACACTCAAAACACAGCATTATGGTCTTGATATCATAAAACTTTTCTAGGCTTCAAAGTCTACAAATATTCAAATTAACAATAAAAGCATACCATGAGGAAGCTGGGAACATACATTCATCTAACTTTATTCCTCTTAAAAAGAAATAAAAATGAAAACCAATACCCAACATAGACTTACCATTTGGTATGTACCTAAAACACAGCTTGTTAAAACAACATTAAACAAACCTTTAATACTCATTGCCCGCATTTGCATTTCACACACCACGACCCCTCCCGACATACCCATATCCTCCTCTTCCATAATAACTGCCACCTCGAGACCGTCCTCCACGGTAGGGCCCACGCCCACCCCTACCTCTGTATCTGGAAAATTCTCCAAATGACTGTACCAGATCACCATAACATGTTATTAGTATATCCTGTCAAGTTGAACGGTTGAAGATGGAATTGTTTGGGTTAATGGCTTAAAATCAGTTTTTTTGGTAACTTTGACTAACTGGTCAAGTACTCAATCTTGGGAAGTATAAGGAGTGCATAAAAAAGGGTTGTATTAATTGAGAAAATAACAATATGATTATAAGTTTATAACAAAAGCAAATCTGGTCATTTCTTCTATCCAGATTCAGCCAATTAATACTTACGGTCAAGAGTTGATTAAAGACAGAGGTTCGATACGGACAAGTCACATACTTTTTGTTACATGTTTGTTTTGGGTTGGAACCAGGTTATATTCAAAGAGCATTTGGAATTTCTTTTAATCTGGTTACATTTACAGGATATGACTTGCTATTTGGCTCAAGTTCGATTCTGCTCATATTGTTTTTTAATTCTGATTGCTTGTTGGAATGGAGAATAAAATTGTGGTACTATTAAGATAAGGTATGAGTTTTTTCAAAGGCTTTTATCTGGACTTGGGCTTGTTTTCAAGTTGGAGTTGGGTCTAAATCAATACTTGGGCTGGACTATTAATACTCATGGGCTGCTTAGCTGGCCCAGTTATTGGGCTAAATAGTCTCAAAAGATTACACAGACGGGCTTTAAAGAGTGTGATTTTAAGCCTGAATTGGAATTTTTGTATAGCATTGGTTACTTGTATTTGGACCTTTTGTCTTTTAGGAAATGTCTTGGAGCCAAGCCTGAGTCCTGACTTTAGGTTCATGTATAGAAGTTAGGCTAGCAATTTTTGTATAGCAATATTGTAAACTTGTTTGTTTTTTTTAGGTTCTTTGCTAGTTTGGGGACATGCCCTGACTAGCTTAGATGCCTTGTTTGTATTGTCCTTAGATTAATAAATGTTTGCCAAAGGCCTCGGCCTTTTTCACAAATAAAATTGAACACGACCCAATGACCCATATATTTATTCGCGTCAAAGACGTCAATTCTAAGCTAAACACGGCTAGGGTTTTGCAAAAAAACAGAAAACCGAACAAACTCGAAAACCAAATCGTATCTGTAACCGGGGAAAACGAGATTGAATTGTGAATCGGGTTTTCAGTTTAGTTTCTAACGGTCTCCGAATTGTGAACTCGGTTTTCAGTTCGGTTTCTAACCATATCTGAACTGTAAGCTCGGTTTTCAGTTCAGTTAGCGGTTCCACAATTTTTTCTTTTTTGGATAACCAAACCGAAGTCAACTGATTAACCCGCAAAATAACCGTTTTATTTGGATAACCAAACGGAATAAATCAGTTTAATCGGTTCGATTAGACACATTTCTAATTCGGATCAGTTCAGTTTTCGGTTAAAGCCAAAAAAAATTTCAAACTGATGAACGCCCCTAAACACGACCTGTTTAACCCTTTATTAAAACAGGTTGGTGGGTAACGGGTTGTAAGCAGGTTGTCAGCTTGTATTCAAGTTTTAAACGCGTTAAACATGTCATAACAAGGTAGGGGTTTGATATAAATGAGTTAAAATGAATTGTAAATGGGCTGACGGTTCAACCTGGTTAAGTAACTGGATTCATGGGTCCGCCCGCTTAAATAAACGAGTTTAAAAGGTCAACCCGAAAAACAACCTGTTTATTAAAACGGTTGGATATAACCACCCAAATCTTAATTATATTCTACGCGCCAAAATTTGTCAACAGTAAGGAAAATCTAATAATCTAGAATGCATCATACCTCGGTATCTAGTTTCATTTGTTCAGAGAACCTGGTCCGTCCATAATTTGATTGACGATCTGAAGTGTTGCTAGATAAAGTATCAAAAAAGTCGTCCTTACTGTAAACGGGCTGTAGATCAATACAGAGTAGATTATAAGTACAGATATTTAATAGAATGAATTTATTAACAATAATGACAGTAGTCAACAGATCACCTTAACATCAAATTTGGGCAAGTTGGGATCATTTTCCTCTTCTGATTCATCCTCATCGGTAGCGTTTTCATCTTTTTTGTTCTTTCCCAAAGTACCCCAGACCTCATCCTTATTGAATTTTTCATTCGTTGCATTAAAATCAAACTCCTCGGTAAATTTCATCACAGTTCGTAATCCCTGAATAATTTAATAGATATAATATTACTACACACGGTTAGATCAATTTAATAGATATAATATTACTACACACGGTTAGATCATACAGAATATAAATAATAAAACATCAGGCTGCGTACCCCAGACCCTCTGCCTCTTTCACGCCCTCTGTAACTGTAATTTGGGCGGTTCTGGTAGGTAGCTCCATTGGCCTAAAGAAAAACAATAAAGATAACAGAAAAATGACACATTAGATGAAGTATATTTATTTAATCAAGTACCCAACTAGCTTCTTAATATATCTATGAATATATGCAGTATATCCTGAAAAAACAAAGATTTTGGAAAAACAAATTTAAAAAAAAAAGTACTATTGCATATACGCGATATAATCATGTATGACATGTGTAATACTACATAAGTACATATGCTCGCCGCGCCTTGCGGACCACAAGTACTTTGTATTACTATTACATATACGCAATACATGATATATTGAATACATGCAATGCAATTTTATCTTTTTTTTGGTATAATGCACATATGCAGTATATTCCCAAAAAATAAAAATTTTGGAAAAAGAAAATAATAAAAAGTACTATTGCATAAATCATGTATTGCACATGTGTATTACTACACATGCTCATTGCGAACCGCAGGCACTTTCCATTGCGGCCCTCTACATGTTGTTTCATGAAGTTCTCAAGTCCATGTATTGCATATGCGACTATGTTTAATACTCATTACTACATATGCTCATTGTGAACCGCAAGTACTTTCCATTGCGGTCCTTAAGAGTGTTTTTCAGAAACTTCTCTCTTTAACAATGAGTTCTCTCATAAAAAACTTGGAATCGTGTGAAAACCTTTTGGAAATTGAGAACCATTTGGACCACGTATTTCCCTTCAAGCAAAATTCTTTTAAAAACATTTTGTACATATATGTACAGTATCACTCTTAATTGCACATATATGTACATTATCATTTTCCTCTCCACTTACATAAATTGTTAACTTGTATATATGCGTACATCACAGTTATCAAATGCGTTAGGCGCACTAAAAGCGCATAGGCCTCATTTGGGGCCTAAGCGCAAGGTGCAAAAAAAGCGAGGGAGTGAGCAAAAATAAGCGCACTTAAATTAAAAATATATTATGTGTATGAAAAATAATACTATTCTTCAAATAAAATAAACGAAAGGTATTATATTGTAATCTAATTAGCACCAAAAGTTCTAAAATAACGAAAGGTATTATATTATATTCCAAAACTTGAATGACAGATATAACGCCATTGACTTCTCCGAGATCAAAGTCTCAATAGCAACCATTGCGTTTCTTTTGCTCGGCTTTTACGTTCACATGTTCTTCGCATAAACAATGCTGAAGCGCTCGCCTAGGAACTAAAAGCGCATTTATTCAGCCTGGCCTGAAAAATGGGCCTAGGCGCAGGAAGCGAAGGCTTTTAATAACTATGGCATACATTATCATTTCCATATCTAATCACATAATTTGTTATTTCATAAATTTGTACATATATGCATAATACTTATTTTGCAATTTTAAACACGTAAGTACATACACAAACACACACACACACGCATGTTCTTTATATACATGTGTAAAAATTCCTAAAGGAAAAAAAACATCTTGAAAAAAATTCCTTTTTTGTGTTATAAAAAAGCTTGAAGAAAAATGAGTGGTTCAAAATGGTTCTCAATTTCCAAGTGGTTCTCTTAGGATCCCTACCCCGTGCAACTAATTCCTAAAAATAGCTTTAACAGTTGTTTATCATACAAATACAATGAGTGCAAAGTTGAAGATCCATGCATACCTTCTCAGCAAATTGTTTTCGAGATGGCAGCGGCAATATTGGCGGCTGAGCTTCTGTCGGCACAGAAACAGGCACTTCTGTTGGTTCGGGAACAGGCGGTTCAGTAGGTGGTGATGATGCCCGTGCCACTTGAGCCACATCCACCTCATTCTGAAGAGCTGGTGAAGATTGGGCAGGAATAATGCCACTTGGCACAGACTGCAGTAGCTGCCCTGGAGTTAAAAGTGACGGTGTCACTGATCCAGTAGAAACCAACGGTGCTGATGATATCGGCTGAGATGTGTAAGGAAATCTTGCACCAGAAAGCAGGTTAGGGTTAATCGGAGGTATTGTTACATTGACATCAGCAGTACTAGTGGTAGTAACAGCAGTTGGCTGAGCTGACAAAGAAGACAGTGTGGGTCCCAGTAAGGAGTTAGATGTTAAGGGGGCTGAGCTGGCAGATGTATTTGGTGGTCCAGTCGTGTTGAAACTAGGGTACGGTTGCATAGGTGGCGGCATTCCTAATCCTTGTGGTGGTGGAGGCAATGATTGTTGAAGTGCATTTGGCGGTGCATAATATCCAGGCCAATACATGGGCATTTGTGTTGGGTTATGAAGGCCTTTGGGCCGGTTTTATTAGGAGGCCCAGTTTTGGTTCCTAATTATGTTTAACCCTAATACTGTTTATTATATATATCCCATCATGTAATTGTAATCTTTGTTCTGAGCTAATAAGAAAACCTAGTTGCAGCCCGTGGACGTAGGTCCCCTCGCGGGGACCGAACCACGTTAAATTCTTGTGTCGTTTATATTTTCGTTTATGCGTGTTTATCGTTGTGCATGTGTGTGCTGTTTCGCTTCCGCGCGCCGCTTTGTTCCTAACAAGTGGCATCAGAGCTTTGGCTTGTTGGACACACGGTTCGTTGCACTGGTAACGATTTCGCAGAAGGTTTTGGTTCGAATCTGTTTTTGGTGATTAGGGTTGGGTGGGTCCGTCGCCCTAAATAACTCCTGAAGGTCGTCAGTTTTTTTTATTGGTTCGATAGAAGGTCAAAAGGTTTTAAGGGAGTTGCCTATTGTCGGCTAGGATTGCCGACTGAGTATGTCGCCGGAAAACCGAGATACTGGTTTGAGTAACCAAGGTTCCTTGGATGTCGTCGGAAAACGAGACAGGTGGTTAACTGTTTGTGTTGCGAGGGCAGGGTTTTGGATCAGTTTGGCTGGGTCTTGAGTCGCCGGAATCTGTGGCCGGAGTCGTAGTCTGGTTAATCGCCATGGAAGATGAGGATGACGACTTGATTTGAGGTCACGTACTCCTTTTGGTTTGTGATGTTTTGTTCTCTTGGGATGTGTGTGGTTCACCCAAGAACTTTTGGGGGTGATGGTACGTACACTGTACACACACAAAAAAAAAATAAAATAAAATAAAAGGGAAATAGTTTATTACTATTTTCATTATTTTTGGTTGTATTTGACCAAGACATGTTATTTTACCAAGGAGTTAAGGTTTTTTTTTTCAAGTTTAGGTTTTGGCGTTATCATCAACCATAGTTATTTTAATCGGGTTTTGTGAAGATCGTTTGGGTTCGGGGTTAGATTTGTTTGCAAAAGATTAGTCTGAGGTAACAGTTTATAGTTTATTTATAGTTACTAGATTTATCGGTTATTGCAAGAGCAAATCGGTTTATTTGGCAGTGTTCTGTTGAACAATCGTCAAGTTTAGGCCCGTGCCCTTGTTGTGTCTGTTCACTGTTTTCGATTTGTTCTCGTTTGTTATTGTTATAACTGAAGACGAGGTGGTTATGATCGGAATGTTGACGGTTATGGATTTTGGTTGATTGGTTTGTCATGTGAACTTGGATATAGTACTGGTGATGGATAAACTTGGAGAAAATGGAACCAGCGGGTGTGCTGGTGACGGCATAAGTGAAAAAAAAAAATGAGGTTAGTGGCAAGTCATGTAAACTATTGCTCGTTTGGATGATCTTTCGGTTAGGGTTTGAGTTAACTGATCGTGTGTACGGTCATAGAACCCTTGGTACCGCTTGATTTTATGAAAGTTCTACTGTTGTTATAGCTGTTTGCCTGTTAGCTGGTTCGAAACTGTGATTATTACTTCTTGTTCGTTTGGAATTGTGAAGTTATATCTTGTTTGGTGGTGATCAGTGGTACACCATTTGAGAGGTTCATAATCTCGTGTTGGGTAAAGTTATTTGCCGGGATAGTACGAGTGGGGTTCATCTCATGGAGTGTTGGTGTGGCATGGGTTGGGATAACAGAAACAGTGGGAGCTGGGCATAGTCGACTTGGTAGGTTGCGTAGAGGTGAGACATTTTAAGGGTCGATGTCGAAAGGTTTGGAATTCTGCTTTTGAGAATGTATCTGGGGTTGATGCATTGGGACTCAGTGAAGGCGGTGACGACTCTTGGGTTCAAGATTATGGTATGCTTTATTTGTTACTCACTTCAATGAAGCATTGTTGAATCTTTTAATTAAAGACTTTTGGAAGATACGAGTTTTTTTTTGTATCGTCGGAAGAAGTGAACCAACTTCCGAGTTATAAGGTCTTGGCTCGCTGAATCGGGTAGAGCTAAGGGGTTTCAGTTTGCAGACATGAAGCCTGGAGCCACAGTGATGTTAGTTTGAGCGTATTCAGAGGAGGTCTGAACATGTTCGGGGTTTTGGTAACAGTGGGAGCACGCAGGTGTGTTCTAGGTTTGTTTCCAAAGGGACGTTGGGTTCGGAGGACCAGGAATCCGAATGTGAAAATCTCTCCTGGTATAGTCTGCTGATTTGGAGAGTGTTTATCCTCTGGAAGTCTTTGAAGCCGGTTGTGTGAGTAAGTGAGGGTCGGTTAAGATTGAGGATGTGTCATTGGCGAGTTTTGTCATGGCTGGGTCTGGGATGACCGGATTGGAGTTCTCGGGAGCTTCAATAGGCCTTTCAGGTAACTGATGAGAAGGGCGGATGCAACCAGGGTGTGGATTGGTAGAAATCTTAGTTTGTTCCTAGAGAACTGGAGGCTTGGAGAACTTCTTTTGTTGAAGTTTTAGCTTGTTCTTGGAACTGGAGGCTTGGTAGATTTCTATTACTGAAGATTACTAGAGTTACTGGATGAATGAGATTGTTATATTTACTTGGATGGCAGGCTGGAATTTATCGCAAGGCCTTCAAGTGGGAGATTGTTGGGTTATGAAGGCCTTTGGGCCGGTTTTATTAGGAGGCCCAGTTTTGGTTCCTAATTATGTTTAACCCTAATACTGTTTATTATATATATCCCATCATGTAATTGTAATCTTTGTTCTGAGCTAATAAGAAAACCTAGTTGCAGCCCGTGGACGTAGGTCCCCGCGAGGGGACCGAACCACGTTAAATTCTTGTGTCGTTTATATTTTCGTTTATGCGTGTTTATCGTTGTGCATGTGTGTGCTGTTTCGCTTCCGCGCGCCGCTTTGTTCCTAACAATTTGAAGCCCACCACTGTGTGCGTTTGGAGGAAGTGGTGACGGGCCCCACGGGCCGACATTCCCACCGGGTTGATATAAAGGCACACCACCTTGGAACGTTGACCCGGGTTGACCTAGATGTGGGCTATAAGTACTAGGAGTAGACGAAGAGTCGCTAACAACAGGTAAAGTGGAAGATGGTGCAGGCGGCCGAGGATAATGAGACTGCATTGAAATTAAAATATTATACTTGTGCAACGATCAGCATCGTTGTAAATATATAATGATTATGTAGTTAAAAAAAAATACCTGAATTATGGCAGGATCACTGTTAATTGGTTGTGCAGGTTGAACCGGCTGAGATGATTTCACTTGAAGATCCTGCAATATAATAATATGATTAACACCTTTGTTATCCATAAGTCAAACAAGCAAGTAAAGTAAAAAAAGATCCAGTTTAGGTACCTTGATATCAGTTCCACGAAACAATATGTATTCATAAACCTTGTCACTAGGCATGAGTTGTGGACCATCTTTTTTTCGCCCTTCGGTTCCAAACGATACTGCAGAGTTTCCAAAATATAATAATAATAATGATAATTCACTAATTAGCATATGAAACAAAAAATTCTATTGTTGTTACAGTCTTATAGAAAACACATCCAAATGGTTAACACTTAACAATGAACTTTATCAATTGAAGTGGATCAATTTGAATAGACAGACACAGACAAAGAGTTAAGTGACATCTTACAAACTTGATGTACTTTCAAAACGAACCCATAATAACACTAACTGTGACAGTATCCAAGAACTTACAGTTACCCAAACAAGGGCTGGCGATTCATGTCTTATACTATTTAAAAGGTTAGAGACTGTAATATACCGAAATTCGAAACAATAAAATAATAAATGTCGATTGTTAGAATATTGATAAACCGATAAAACGTTAATAAACCATGATTTAAATATATAATAATAATATTAATAATAATAATAAAAGTAAAAGTAATGATAAATGAAGGGCTATTCTTGCCAATTAATGAAAGAAAATTTGAAAACCATGCAATCCTCTTCTTCCTGACTTTTCTGACGATGTGATCGACTCAACAACAAACAATACGACTATATCAGGATTTGATTTTGTTTCAAACTCGTTTAATATATATATACGATAACATTCCAACGATTTTCATTGATCCAAAAACCTAAAATCTTAACCTTTTCTCTCTACCACATACACCACCGCCGCCTCCCTGCAACTAGCCGGAGAAACCGCTAACGGTTGTAGCTTGAGGCAACCACCGTTGCTGCATACGGATCTATGTTAGCAAGAAATCACCAACATCCTCGTTTCCTGCTCTTTCGAGTTACGCCACCCACAACGGAATCACGAGTGCCGGAACACGGCGCCACCACCACCTGTCGTTCGAACACCACCAGCATCGTCACGCTGCTCGCTGCCGCCACCGCTTCCAGTTATCACCGGAGAAAAACATCGCCACCGCCGCTACCGGTTCGGATTTGTTGTAACTTGTATGTGTAAACAGTTAGAGGTAAAAACTTTGATTCTCTTCTAATCTTTTAATACAAACTTAAGGTTTGTTGCTTGTTGAGTATCAACGTTTGATTCCGGCGACAAAACTCTTTGACAACCATAAGTTATTTTTGAAAGGTTTTAGAACACACACTTAGTTTTCTTACAACTCTGGTTGTTGCTTTGTTTTTCTTTTTATGATATTGTTCTTGAAAACGTTTACTTCATGGTCCACCTACTTCCAAAATATATATAAGAGGAAGAACATGAACTGGTACAGTAGGTATTTTTGAAGCCTTAATAGTGTTATTCTTGTTCACTAATTCATCTATTTTTCTTTTATACACGGTTTAATAGAGTTAAATCCATGAGATCATTCTCATATTTATTGTAAAACAACTTGTCTAATTAGCTAAAAAAATGTTATGGTGAAAGGTTTTAATAGTTAACTATTAATTGTTTCTGTACAAGGCAATTTTGAACCCTAAACGATGATGGAAAGATACAAGTTAAAATGTAAAGGTCACTGTCACCGGAACATTTATAAACCAAGGAATGAGACAACTTAACGTAAGCTAAGTAAATCTTATATATTTGAGATGATTATAATGTAAGTGCTAGTACGACTTAGCGTGACATGAATTTATTTGCTTATGCTTTATGGCTAAGGTACGGTTTCTGTTTACTTTTAGTCATAGTATATTAACTCTATTCCGTTACTTCGTAGTACGGTTTCTGTTTTTGTTTCCTCTTAGTATTAATTATATTTCGTTACTTCAGAGTACGGATTCTGTTTCTTGTTATTTCGTAGTACGGTTTCCGTTTACTTTTAGTCATAGTATATTAACTCTATTTCGTTACTTCATAGTACGGATTCTGTTTTTCTTCACTCATAGTATATTATATGTCGTTACTTGGTAGTACGGTTTCTGGTTTCTTTCATTCATAGTATAAATTATATTCCGTTAATTTGTAGTACGGATTCTGTTTTTCTTCACTCATAGTATTGGTTCTAGTCCATTTTATATTCGATGTCCGTCACTTCGTAGTGCGGATTTTTGTTATCTGCCAGTTACAGATCTAGTTCTGGTTTATTCGTATGATATGTTTATATTAATTTTATAGCATGCAATAGGTTATACATATTTTGAATTCATTATTGCATGTTCCTGTTTAAATATTTTTAGTTATACGACTTTAGTTCAGTACTCTGTTACCCGAGCATTTCTGACTTGTTGGGGCGTCAACGACATGGCACTTATCGTGACAGTGCGTAATCAAAGTTCACGGCGTCTCTGAAAGTACTCATGTAGTACCTTGGCCACTTAGAGGCGTATAGATCGATCTTAGCTCCGACTCCTGACTCCTGACTTCTGTTTGAGATGGAACAATGTGTGCACGCCACCCACACCGTCTCCTTGGTGCATGGACTAGCTAGCTGTGTACCCCTCTGTTTAGGCTCTAAGTGCTTCCGTATTACACGACCTATTTATTTTAACATCATCGTCGTGTATTTTAGTAATTATATTTTGTTTCGCTATATTTCTGGTCCGTTTTGATATGTGTATACGCATTTGGTTAAATTTGAGTATATTCAGATTACGTCCCGATCGTGTATCGGATTATGTTTCGCATCTAATTCTAGTTCGGTCTAAAACGTGGTTTTATATCCGCAATAGTTTCAGTTTTATTTCAGTATGTGTTTTGTCTTATGTATGCCTTTACCTGTACTATTGTTCTCTCCGTTACTGGGCAATTTTTGGCTCAGCCGTATTTTCTTGTTTGTGTCTGTCTTATTTGCTAACAGGTAATTCGGGATATCGGGGAGATCAGTGATGAGAGAGAATAATGAAGTTCAAGCTTTTTAAAAGTTAATTCATTTTTGTTTAATAATATGACATAGGTTGCATTGATTTTTGATGTATTTTGGATTGTGACATTGATTTGATATCTATAATAGTAACACGCCAGCCCGTTCCGAGTTGGGGTGTTACAGAGACGATCAGATGATGCAATTAACACAAGTATCAAACATGAAAACGACTCGCTTAACACTTGACTTTGGTGGTTTGAGTGTGGCAGTTATATGTTTTGTTTATCAAGAATGAGAAATGATGAACTCTAGCATCCTAATTTTAGTTGTTTTTAAAAAAGGATATAAAATTGCACAGTGTACTTTTTCTAAACAGATCTTAACGTGTACCCAATTTTCCAGCAAACTTGATAAGAATATCTGTCTAAAATCTTACTAATTGTGGTATCATTGAAGTATATATAAGACTAGTGAAGTAGCATATGGTTGTTGCGTAAATCAAATTCTACGGTTAAATCGAGGAACTTAGCGCTATAAAGTTACACACTTGAGATAATAATAATAATAATAATAATAACCCCCCACCGGGCGGTTTTATTCTGATAATGTCAACGAAAACGAAGCACAAGTTAAATTTGTCATTAATTAAAGCAAGACTTTATAATACAAACCAAAAACAAAAGAATTAAACATAAACTATAAATATATAAATTTATATGTTAGATTGGTTATTACAATATTATATATATATATATATATATATATATATATATATAAAACAAACCTTTAACTAACAAACATAAGCAAACAAACACATTACCGAACGTTCACAAACACAAATGAACGAACGAACGCAACCTCTGTTCTTGTTCGTCTTAATTCATTAACTAAACAAAAACCCTAAATGAAACCCTAGCAAACAGAAACCAAAATAAGTAGAAGATAATTAATTAATTACCTTTGGTCAATCCTATGGATGATTCCTCAGTGTTGATATTATACAAAACGCCTTCGTATCTGATTTAACTCTTGGAAGTCAAACTAATTAAGCTTCCGATATAGGAATCGACGGATGAACTTGAAGATCTAGAACCTTCAGTCGCCATAAACAGATTTGATTGATTCGGATTCGGATTTGGATTTGGATTTGGATTTGGGGGTGGATCTATGGATTTGAATTGAAACCCTAGGCTAGTTACTTCATATTAGTTTAGTATCCAGATTGCGCATGCTTACAAACGCACTCGTCACATCAACCGGCTGGTGGGGGACCATTTTACGTCTTAACTTTCTATTTATCTGTTTATTATTTGGTTCGGATTAGGACGGGTTTTGGCCAAAAAGGTTGGCTAGGTACAGGTTTCGGGTTAAAATGAGTTGGTTTCAAACATGTTTTTTTAATTAATATATACTTTTCAGCTAAGCTTTATGTATTTGTATGTGCGTGTAACCGACATTTAAACACACTTAACTTACGACATGCACGTAACCGAGGCCTAAATGCGTGTAACTAATGCCGAAAACCAGAAGAAATGTGAAATGCAGTGGCGGATCTAGGAAATTTTCTCACAGGAGTCGGGAATTTTTATGGTCGGTACTAATACAACTGTCGGGTCGAATCGGGTCGAGTCGGGTTATATATAATACACCAAACAAGGGTAAATTAAGACACCCATTTTAAGTAATTTACAGCACTTAAAACATGAAGTACATGTGTAATTAAGGGTAAAATTGTCTTTTAAACATAATTCACTCAACTTACAAGTTTGCCCCCCCCTCATCTTTAACCATATCATGTTTTTAGTTTCAACTTTAAACCAACTTCTCACCCACGATTTTTAAACGACAATAAGTTTTTCATACGTTAATATTTTTGTAAAAATATTGCACCATAAAAACGAGTATTTTATTATCTTTAATTTGTATATAATTTATTATAATTTTTTCAATTGAAAAAATTAATATGTTACGTAGGGGTGTTCAATGTCGGTTTTGATTGTTTTTAAACGAAAACTAAACCATTAAAAATTGAAATCAAACTGTTATTAATGGTCTGGTTCTGGTTTGGTTTAAGAGTTTAAGCTTTGATAATAAAATTTGCTTAAAATGATTATTAATATAACCGTATCATCAATTCCAACTAAGTCAAAGATACTTAAAAGGATAAAGGAAGTAAAAAAAAACGACTGAAAGTAAACAACCCAGCAGGAAACCAAACCGATGACCAGTTTTAAACGGTTTCAAGGCTTTAAACCGAACCATGAACACTCATAATCGTTACGTGATTAATAAATTCCATGTTCAAAGACCCGCTGCATCGCGCGGGCACTCGTCTAGTAAAGAATTATATATGGGTGGGATCTAGAGAGAACTCCTCTTAAAGAGATAAATAGAGAACTAGTAAAGAATTATTTTTAACTATTTAAAAAAAATTATTTTGTGATTTTTTTTTCTTTCCTCATTCTAATAAGATGATATTGATACTAAAAAAAATATAAAAAAAAAAAACCTTGTCGGTGTAGTACTGTAGTGCATGTGTGCACTAATGCCTATTGCATATATACAATAGTGTTTTTATTGCATATAATACAACACAATTGCATTATCCAATACACACTATTGAATATATGCAAATACGACACTAATAATTGTATGCAAAACAAATTATCGCATATATGTAATACAACACTAATGCACATATGCACTATATCGATTTTTTTTAATTTTTGTATATAATATAACACTATTGCAAATAAACAATACAAACAACTATATATATATATGCTATTCAACACTATTTCAAATATCAAAATGCACACTATTGCACATATGCATTATAAAAAAAGTCGGTGTATTGCATATATGCATTACTCGTTAATTTTTTTTATTTTTTTTTGTGGTGAAGAATAACAACATATAAGAAGGATGAAAGAAAAAAATTTTAAAAATATTTTTTTTAATTAAATTAAAAATACTTCATTATTAGTTCTCTAGTTCTCTCCATAATATGGAGTTCTCTCATGATCCTCTCCCTATATATATATATATATATATATGCATATAATTTTGACGTGCTCATTTTATTGTATGTATATAAATATACATACTTTTTATTAACATTTGAACAAACATAAACGGACATTATGAACAAAAATAAACGAACAAAAAGTGTGTTTATGTTTGTTTGTTTATTAAATAATCGAACAAAAACGAACTTCATGTTGAATAGTTCATGCAGGATCTGTTGGTCTATAGTTTAAATGACTATGCATATGTGTAGTTCAATTTGGTGCATTAAGTTTTTTAAGTCAAGCAATCTAAATGGTGCTGCAAATTGCCCCTAAAAATGCTTAAAATCCAAATGATGATAATGAAAATGGAGGTCTGTACTAAATGGTGCATCATATTTTAGGTGAGTTCTCTTTGTGAGCATATGCGCATTTCTTAATGTGCTTTATTGACATGTGATATGTTATGTCTATGCAGGTTAACTGCTTTTGCGTGTTCTTTTAACGTTTTTAAAAGTCTATGATTTCTATAACATGAAGAACGGGGGTGTTTCGTACTTGAGATTAAACTAGAATTTATTTAAGCATTCTAAAGATCTGATGATGTTTGGATGTGCTTTTCTGTTATTAAATTATATTATGATTATTTAAGTATTTACATGAATTAGCCCCATAGTCACATGGTTCGCTCAATTGGCCACGATTTTCGATCTGGATCGTTCGTACCAAAACGCGGTACGAACACGATCTCGGAACGCTCTGGAACGCGATTCCAGCCCTGCAATTGGCGTTCTGGATAATTGATTCAGTGGTACCAGATGCATTCGGGATCGCGACCTTCTTGATTATGTAAACACGATCCGCCACTTCATGGGAACATGAAATTGACAAATATATGGAGTTGGAGATGGATAATCTAAGATAGATAGATGAAAATTTCATAGATGAATTTGTCTGAGATTGAAGTTGCAGAGTTGCGGCTGAAATTAGGGTTTGAGGGAGGAAGACAACGATCTAGTTGTTACTTTTTTTAACCAAAGTTTCATTTTTAACCCTTGAAGTCATAGTTTTTATTAAAATTTACCCTAAACTTTTATAATGTGTGTGTATATATAGATTTAAAAAAAAATAAAAAATACATATAAAATTTAAATCCGATTAACCAGTGCATCGTACCACATTATATGGTACATCGTACCGAGGCGACCCGAAATGAGCCTACCCCCTCTCGTACCGAATTTTAGGAACCTAGCGAATTGCGATCCCGTTCCACATTCCCGTACCGGAGTGTACTGCGAACCATGTGACTATGAATTAGCCTACTAAACAGACACCCAGAATTAGTTTTGTTATATTTGTTCTTAAATTTAAATTGATTGGTTGATAATATAGTATTATTGCCTTTTTATACTTTTATGTAAAACCTTTATACAGCAATCTATGTATTTGTAAAACTTTGACCACTTTATGTAAATGTCTTTGTGTTAGCTATATATTCTCAATGGTCTAGCTTTTTCCCCGCCCGGCGTAACGCGCCGGGTAAATAACTAGTGTTTTATATATATTATAAATAAGTAAATATATGTAATACAAAAAATTTGTGTTTACAAATACTATCAAAGAAAGGTGTTTAGTAATAAGAAATATAGTTAACAAATTGTTATTGATATTATAATTCAAAAACGTATTATGGTAAGTAGCAATTATTATGGTAACTAATACATACTCTATATTAGTTGTACTTAATTCAAAAACTTATTAAGGAAGATTTTAAAAATTAATAATTGTTTAATTTAAAAAAATAGGTATTTAAAAGTTAAAATTTAAAAGTGCCACTTGGCAAAATATTAGACTAATTAGAGGATATGTGGTTCAACTATCATTTTTATTTATTATAATAGTAGATTTGTTGTATTGACAAAACCATAAAACACAAGTTTTATAGTCCTCATCGATTCATTTCTTTGCTTATCTAGACTCGGTAAAACAACGTGTGGGCATTGGTTTATTTATTTCTATCGCTATGATTTAACTAGAAGCATATTTTTCCTAACTTTGGTTTATCTTGTAAATGCTTAAGCATCTAGTTCTCTATATCTATATTTATTAAATTAAATAATGTTTTTTTTATATATTAATTTTTTTACTTCATTACACACGGTATTTAGAGGTTTATCAGGACATCTCTAATTTTTTTTCTCTACTTAGAGAGTGAGATGTAGAAACGGTAAAAAAAAATGTTTTTTTGAATTTAATGGATGAGGTATGAGATAAAGACATGTTTGTGTTCCCGAGTTGAGTTAAGGATTCTTTTCACTTTTATTTCTTTTCTTATTTTCTTTCTTTTCCATTAAATTATCTCCAATTTGGAAAGAAACCAAAACCAGTGGCGGATTTACATAGAGGGGAGGGGTAGCCTTCGCTACCCCACAACTTTTTAGCGGTAGTGTAAATTTTTTTTTGGTCGGTTTCGTTACCCCTGAAAAAAATAATTTTACACCTATGATTTTAAGTTCAACAATTTAAGTTTTAAACTCATCAAAAGCCAAAGCCCAAACCAAAAAACCTAATAACCCAACCAAACCCAAAGTAAACCAAAATCGGTTCACTGTTTGCTAATCCATTTACAACAGCACTACAGCAGCAGCGGCTTCACACCACACCACAGCACTGGCCAGCCTCCACACCACACCACAGCGCCAGCCGCCAGAGTGCCGGACTACGTCTACAGCGCCGGACGACACCATACCAGTCACCACAGTCCATAACCACCGCCTGCCTCTTCATCTTCCGGTAAGATTTTTCGTTTTCTTGTCTAAATTAGAATTAATTTGGGATTTAGCGTTTATGTTTAAATTGGAATTGATTAGGTATTTAGGGTTTATGTTTTATTTGGAATTGATTAGCTTTTAGTTTTAGTGTAAATTGCCAAATTTAGTTTTATGTGTAAATTGCCAAATACGGTTGGTGCTTCTTGCAAAAGAAAAGATACGATGTTGGAGTTAAAAAGTGTGAGAGTGAAAATGAAATTTTTCTTGGTAATTTAAATACATGAAAAGGATTATACCAAGAGGTTTCTCTTGCACGAGCCGGAAACATGCGATGGAGATCTCATCATAGAACAATCACAAGTTTGTTAAAATTATTCTCTGAAGTTGTTGAGGTACTTACATTTATTAAATTAGATGGGGAGAGCGTGCAACAAAATCTTATGCGAAAGTTATTCTATCATATTTTAAGCTCTTGAATTTGTGTTTTATATACACTTATCGGAAGAAATTTTAGGTCTTACAAATGCTCTATAAAAAATCTTCAAAAAAAGAGTCAAGGTTTGTTAGAAGCGTCTAACTTGATAAGTGGGACAAATCGAGCATTGAATAATCTAAGACAAACCGGATTTGACAAGATGTTGGCAAAAGTTACATCTTTTTGTGAAAAAAATAAGAATAAGATGTTAGATATGACGAAAAGTTATGGTAATCAAAGAAACCAGAATAATGTCATTACTAATCGACATTATTTTGATGTTGAAGTTTTTAACACGGTTTTGATTATGCAAGTTCAAGAACTTGGAAATAAATTTATGAAGTCTCAACTAGTTTGTTAGAAAATATGTCGGATTTAAACCTTGTGATTCGTTTTCTAAGTTTGACATATCTAAGATAGTGGCTTTTTCAAAGATGTATCTGAATGATTTTACTAACGAAGAAAGATGGTGTATTTCGGGTGATCTTACGACCTTTTATTACACTTTAAAGGAAGAGATGATAAATTTGCAAAACTGAGTGGAATGGGTGATCTTGCTCGTGTAATGGTGGAAACCGGAAAACACACAACTTTTCCTTTGGTTTATCGAATATTGAAGCTAGCGTTGGTTTTATTGGTCACAATTGCAACCATTGAAAAATGTTTTTTCTAAAATGAAGCTTATCAAGACGAATTTGCGCAATCGAATGGGTGATGAGTATTTGAACAATGCTTTAATTGTGAGGTCGAAAGAGAAACGTTTGATAAAGTAAATTAAGAAGATGTAATGACTCGGTTTCAAGCTTTCAAAAACCGAAGAGGAGATATTTATAGCCCAACCTAGATCCGTCATTATTGGTTCGTTAACCCGATTAGTTTAAATTTGTTTGTTGTTGTGCTTTTTATATTTGTTTCGTTAACTTTGTATGAAATAAGGGGATTTTTTTTAGCGCTACCCCTATGTTTCAAGTCTAGATCCGCCGAGACTAAAACTACCCATTTTACTCTTCATTTTCCTTATTTTTGTTTCCTTTCCTTTCTTTTATTTCCTTTAATGAAACTCGGGAATACAATACTCCACTTCTTTCTCTCCATTTCCTTTCCTTTCTTTCCTTTAATGAGACAACATTCTTAATTCATCTATCATATTATATGAGCGGGATTTTTATAATATAATGAGTTGTTTAGGATGTTGTGAGTAAAAGAGAAAGAAAACATTGTGATTTTTCTATATATATAAAAAGTATATGTAGCACCTTAAAAATATATTATTTAATAAAAAAAGAGAGAAATACAGTAATTTTTTTTAGCAATTTAGTAAAGAAGTATTAATATAAAGTTATAAAGAATAGGCATATGAAAGAAACAAAACCTTGGAGTCTGTGTCCAAACACTCGTTTAAGGGCTGTTAGTGTCTAGATTGTGACGTGCTTGTTGTTACCCTATAAAAATTTGCAGGGACATAAAGGATCATATGAATGAATCCTTTCCAAATTTGGTAATTTTTCAATAACGGAGAATATTTGACGATTTATTACTGTTTATTTGGCGATTTCATAACAGTTTATTGATGATTTATTGTGAAAAATAGCAAAATAGTTTGGAAAATTATGAAATTTTATGGAGAACTCAGGGAAATCATTGTAAGATCACACATGAAAATTGGGGTCCATTGGATTACCCTAGCTATGGTTTATGGATTCTCGTTTAATTGAGTTTTAATGATCATATTATGCTCAAAAGGTCTTTTAACTAAAGAGTTAAGTTCTGGAAATTTCACAGAGATTGTATGAAGATATTTTGACCACTCAGAAAAATAATCGGATTTTTCGGTTACCGTTTAGTATAAACGGAGGATTTATCGGTTAAAAATAACATATAAAATGGACTTTTATAAATAAATAAGTGAGTTTAATAATTATGAAATTATTATTATAAATTTCTATGGATTTTAATTTGTAAGTGTAAAAGTTTTCGTAATTTAAATATATTTAATAAAAAATTATACTAATTTAAATATTAAACAAATATGAGTTTTGATAGATCCAACAATGTTATGATTAACGATCTGACTAGAATATCAAAATATCAAAAGTGGTCAATTATTGTATATTTGGATATATTTAGTAAACCGAACTTTTAAGAGAATTCCGGACAATTCGGGTGAATTGTGCGCGTTTTCTACAACCCAGACTGTATAAAAACATAAGCGAACCATGTAGCGAATCTGGATACCTAAACCCTAATTTTATTTCATAGTTTGAATCATTTTATCTAATAGTACGTTTACTCAAGTTTGTGTGATCTTACCTATTTTCAAAACGCGTATATGACCAACTTGACCAAGCACAGAAAACGGTGAAATTGAGTCAAAACCGATTTTGAACATTAGACATTGTACAACGTTACAAACTAAGACTACTGACATGTACTGAGCATAACAGCCATACCCAGACTAGATGTACGACCCCATTCAGTTTAGGCTATACTAGTATTAACCATGCAATACCGATTATAGGATTCAAGTTATAATCGAGGCATACTAGTTATAGAAGTGTGTTACTAACACTATACTACGACAATGTGAGTTTCATGACCCATCTTTCTAAACTGGTTTATGAACTTTTGTGGTGAAAAGCATGTTTTTGTATATCTGTCTATTTGGAAACGTACTATGATGTGAATTATCTAAGTGCTAACACTTGAAGGTTCCCGCAAACATGAGTGATTAACTTTGAGCTGGTGGCATATGAATAGCACTATTGGTTTGACAAACCCATCTGACAGAGCCGGTGGGGTATGCCGAGACATTATACAATTGCACATGACCAAATAACTATACATACATGCTATGCGATGCTAGCCATAGTACCCGAGGCATGTGGCAGTTGAGGCCACAGGGAGTTCATGGGCAGTGGAGGCCACATGAAAAAAAGCACGTCAAGGGTTCACTTGTAGCTTATTTAATTACATCATATACATACACACACACACACACACACATATATATAACATAAATACTATGATTATGCATAACTGATTTTGTTTAAACTTGTGAAACTCACCAAGTATTCGTAGTTGACCCCTTTTTAACATGCTTTTCAGGCGTACCAAAGTTGGACTAAAGTGTCGTGTGCTATGTGCTTGGCCACGAATGTAATTAGTGTAGATAGACACAAGTATACTAATACAAAATAAAGTGGTGAACGTACTGATCAACGCTGTGTAACACCTAGTTTGTAAAAGAAGTTAGAATGATGTAATATAATGTAAATTACTTTGTTAATGTCTCTTTATAAACTATGTGGTTGATGCCATAGGTGTTCGTTACATTCCCGTTTTACTTGTGACATTCGTCATTTTCGATTCGGTTTGTATTTGTTTTTGTAATGTAAACCCGGACCGTTTTGTTTTTTGCATCGTAAGATATTAACAAAACAAAGAACTTTATGTTATAATCATGTTTCATATATGTCGTTTCGTTCCAAAGTCTTTAACGCTGTTTAAAACGCTTATTTTTGTGCTCAAAACGATCTAAAACTAACTACGGTGACTAAAATTGCCAAAAAAACAAAGTTTGGCCGAAAACCCCACCTCATATGGCGCGTAGGGCTGTCCTCGGCCCGCTCCGTAGCAGCCAACAGTGCAGCTCAGAAATAAACAAAATAGTTGTTTAACGTTTTCAGTTCGTTTAAGCTCGTTTAAGGCTAGAACTCGTGTTTTAACCATCAAAACCGACCAAGACTCAACCCAAAATTATTCTAGAACCCACCAAACTTGATATTATCTCTGGATATATTTTGTTTAACTTAAAACACATTTAAACTTATTTTTAAATAAAGAATTAAAGTATACCGGTTACCCGTTGGATAAAGGTTTTATCTAACCCTTCAAACCCTAATCCTCCACCATAAATACCGACTCATCTCAGCCATTTTTCCCTGACCATTTTCAGCATTCTCTCCTAAATTGTTTGAACTTGCAAGTTGTTCTAGCTAGTTTTGCTTAAGTTCGACTTTAAAAGTCGATGGAACCAAATCTTGCATTTCAATCCGCTTTGGGTATATGTTTTTGTTACTTTCAGTTGTTATAAGTTAATTTATGTAAAGAAAACCATTTACATCTTTGTTTAAGGTTTTTTGGACCTTCAAACACTTATTTTTGAATTTTAGGCCCGTTTGGGTCGTTTTTCAGGAAGTTTACTCGCTTAACTTTCTTGTTTGAGTTTAGATCTGAAAATTTTACTTTCTTAATAGTTCTATGGTTTTGGACATGTGGTAACCATCTTCGGTCTCATAACGAGTCAAGGACCGAACCAAAACCGAACATTCGTTTAACCACTTTTATTAACTTTTGAACAACCATGTTGCATGAAAACATTTTAGATCTGAGTTTTCATTTATATTTTAATTCTATGGTGTTGGACATGTGGTAACCATCCACGGTTTCATACCGAGTCAAGGACCGAACCAAACCGAACACTCTTTTAAGCACTTTATTTAACTTTTAAACAAATATATTGTATGAAACACTTTAGATCTGAGTTTTTCTTTAGCTATTATATGGTTGATATAGAAGTGTAGAACAAATCTTGGCTTGAACCCAAGTTTCGGGTAAAAATCGAGTGAAACCGAACACTTGTTTTAACAAGTTAGTCAATGTTCGAACCACCAAAAGTTCAACCTATCTTTTTATTTATGTTTTAAATTATATTTATCATATTACTTAAGATTTTGGAAGTGTTGGAACAAATCTTGGCTTAAACCAAGTTTCGGGTAAAAACCGAGTGTAAGTCAAACTACTCGTCTTAACGAGCTAGTCAGCGTTCAAACCACCAAAGATATTTCTAAACCTTTTTAACTCATTTTGTACTTTATATTATTTATATTTATAAGATTATGGTATGTCAGAACCAAACTTGGTTTTATACTGAGATCGGGCCTACTTACGCACGCTTAAACCCGAGTTTGGGACTTTAATTAATAAAAAATTTTAAACTTGTTTAAGCTACTGATTTTATTGAAGTCATTCATATATTTAAATGTTTTGGGAAGTTGGATGTGGATATTTTTGCTTTATCAAGTCCCGATCCGACTAAACCGAACACATCTTTAAAAGTCAGATTTATATGCTTACATTAGTGGGATCATGCACACTAGCACTAAACCAACTCCCCTATGTAAAACTTAACAAAGGTTGAGTAAAACTAAACATCAAAGACCCGGTTTCATGTAAAACCCATTTTATGTTATACATACTTTATTTAACCGCATTTTGTAAAATATAACTTAAACTCCTGAAAACCAAGCCTTGTTTTTATGCACTTTATATTATTTTTCATCTTCAAGACTCAATATTAACTCATGATCTTTCAATCTAGGACGCGCTCGTTAAACCGTCAGCTCGCTTTCTTGAAGATTATTATTATTATAAGTTTTCTTCATCGCGTCACTTTGTCCAAGTGAGTAATTTCATCCCCGTTTTTGCTTTTGTACTTTGAGGGTAGCTTGTATACTTAGTTAAACAAAAATGATTTAAGACTTGGATTCTCAAACCGCAACTCTAGTTTATGTGCTACTTAGAATAATTACTCGATTGTGTGTCATATGCCTCATAAGATTAATTGCTAAATGTTTATTGCTTTTGTTGGTTGGCCTCATCCCCATCCTCAATAAGTATGATCATAAGATCCTCCTTGTAATTTGGTATTCTTACCTATTAGAAAAGAGCGTCATTTATTTATGATGTATATACCACAATTGTTGTTATTATTTATGGTTTCACATAAGAATGTGGATTTTTCCTCGTATTATACATACAAAAATCATGGAATTGCTCACCAACATTAGCGTTGACAAAATATATTTTATGAAACGTTACAGGTTTGATTATCGGTTGAATGAATATTTGAAGACATAATTTTTATTTTGAACTGTTAGGTTATTAGTTAAATGAAACTATTTATTATCTTGAACTTTGTTTAATTTGTAATGAACAAGTTGTGTTATATTTGATGATTGAATTAAATGAATGAGTTGATCAAATATTGTCACTTTAATAGTGTCATTGTGTTCTTGAGAAATCCGTCGTGCCCCGACATGTTCCGCCGCCATTGGTCGGGGTGTAACAGATTAGTATCAGAGCCAGGACTATAGGATATGTGGTTAGATGTAACGGCCTAGTATAGTTTATGTTTTAGGGTCCTTATACGTGTTGCCTATACGTGTTGCCCTACTTAATTGTTCATTACACTTATTTATATATTTACTTATTTTGTTTCGTTTAATCCCAAAAATATGCATATGCACACACTCTCATAGTATTCCAAGGTATCATTACCTTACCGCAAAAAGTAGGTTTTACGATCTTTTATGGATCACAAACTTAATTTGGATCCCGTTATTTATCATCTCCTTAAAGCTCGAATCTATAACGGGTCTGTAGCAACCGTAGGAGGCGAAACACTTTGAAACCATCATTTGACAAAAAGATTTCAATAATCGAAGGTGATTTACTTACCTGGAATGATTGAATCAAAGTGTTTTCCTCTAGGCCAAACAAACCATGTTATACGTGTCAACACTTTAAGTTGTCAAATGCAAGCGTTGTAGTTGCCTCCTTATATATTTTTTTTGTTGGAAGCATAAAAGCCACGGTGATATGTGGACTGGTGTTTTCAACATCTCAATTGCCTCTTTTTTTTTCTTGTTATTGTCATTATTGCGATATTTGGGACAAAACGTGTAAAACACGGTGATACGTGCACATGCTCGACGCCCAATTTTTACCCCATTAATTTAAGATTATTTATTGGGACAAGTCATGGTGGTTCATGCAAGCTTTTCCTGCTTTTAAATCTTAACACATTATTTTCAAATTTCAAATATTTGAACTATTTAACATTTTATTTATTTACTTGATTTATTATCAAAAGAAAATATTTCGTCTAACATCCTCATCTTCATAAATCTATGACTCACAATCATTAAAACCCCATGTTTACTCATTATCCTAATACATGTACCAATTACCCGAAACTTATATCAGTACTCTTTTGTTATTTTAGAATGCCTCTTCTTCGTCGCAACACTCGCAAGCCTAACTCCGGTCGTTGGATGGCCGCTATGGTTGCTAAAGAGATCGCCGCTGTGATTTCTGGACTGATAACCCAAATTCAAGCCACCCAACCCGCCTTTACCCAAGCCATGCCTAACCCCGCACCTTTTTCCTTGAAACAATTCACCGGTGCCAACCCATTGGCGTTTTACGGCAAGAACTGTGCCACTACCTTGTTGCAATGGTTCAAAAATATGGAAATCGTTTTCAATCTTTGTGTAACATTATGAAAATTTCGAGTTAAAAATGTCAAGATTCTAAAGTCAAAGGACTAAAACTGTCAAAATTCGAACCTTAGGGTTAAAAATGAAATTATGGTTTTCCTGACCCATTGCGATACGCGATGGATCAGAAAAGAGACCCATCGCGTATCGCAATGGGTTGTCTGACACGCAAACACGTGGCTTGCCACGTGTCCACACGTGGCACAACGGTTGCCACGTGGCAGCACGTCCGCCACGTGTCACCACGCGGCACAACGCCTGCCACGTGTCACCACGTGGCAGGTCTACGTGGTGACTGGCCAAGCCTACATCGCGACAAGCGATGGGCTTAGCTAATGGGCCATCGCGTATCATGATGGGCCCCTGAATTTTCCTATAAAAGGAGGCCATCAGCCTCTCATTTCAATCACACCAAAATCAGTTTATCTCTCTCTCTTTAACATCTCTCTAGCCTATATATCATACCTCGAAGTTCGTGCCAACCCTCGATCATTACCTCGATTTCCGTGCTCGTTTCCTCGATAATCGTGCCATAATACCGACGACGTTCCAACGAAGAAGGCGTTACCACCCCGACATACCGATGACCCGCCTCGTAAAACGTGTCGGTGTGAGAAGAAGTGTTGGTGCTTCGTTCGACGTGCCAAGGTGAAGTGTTGATCAAGAAAGTGGTAAAAAGGGGTAAAAAGGTGTTGGAGTGCTGCTCGATCGTTTAGGGTTCTTATAAGCCAAACTAAGGTAGGCATAATGGCAAATGAAATAATAATGAAATATTAAAGGCTTAAAACCATAATTCGAGGTTATACTCGATACCTCGATAAGATAAAAAAAATATAACAAAGAAAAGTAAATAAAGAAATTATGAATTATATATATGGGTGATTATATATGTGATGATTCTTTGTCAAAAATATTATTTAAGTAATAAATAACTATTCTTAAATAATAAAGAAAATAATACGTTTCTTAGAGAAAAAAAAACGTAGGGTTTTATGAAAATAAACTAAAGGTTTATAATTAAATTAAAAGAAGGACTTTTAATTTAAGAATATTTTTAAAACTAAAGGTTTTAAAGTAAAGAAAAGAGATTTGAACTAAAGGTTCACATAATCGAGGTAAAGATTATAAAAGACTAAAGGTCTTAAGTCGGATTGTATATCCGACTAACAAAAGGTTATACTCGTACTATAGGTGTGATAGCAACGGGAAAGACTCTCGGACGGTGTTTGAAGCCGATCCAAATCGAAAAGGTGAATACGCCCCAAACTTTATAAACATGTTTTAAAACGAGTCAATGTGTTAAATGAAAAGGTTTTTACATGAGGCTACGTGTCTCTAAAATGTTATAAACAAGAGTATAAGCCTAGCCCTCAGGCTGTAGTATACGTTTGTCTGGATCCTTACATATGTGGTAAAATGCGGTGGGCATATCGCACCACACTTGGTTATAGTGACGCTCACCTGCGGGGAGTAATGACCATGTGTATACATACGGGTACTTAACTAAGTCGAACTCTGCGGTGTTTGCTGGGGTATTTAGCTTAGAGAGTCAAGTTTATAATTGTGTTGTTTTAACTTGATTATTCCTAAGCCAAGAAGGGCCGAGACTAACGTGGTCTCGAGGGGTGATTAAGTAAAGGAAAATATTTTTGCGTTAGCATATTCACCAGCATTCGTTGCTGACGTATTTTCTTAACATTTTTGCAGGTAACCAAGATTAGGACTTGAAGAACGAAGTGCTCAAGATGTCCGACGGCTCGGATCTTTTTGTATAAACTTAAAATCTTAAAATGGTGGTTTGTAATTAAACAAGAAATAGTTTTGTGATAAACTTAAAACGGGTATTTTATAATCCCGTCTTTTGTAATGTAAATATTATAATTCAAATCCACATGTTTTCAAGACTTCCGCTTTAAACACGTAACTCTGATTTATTTACAAATGTGGTACAAACTGTTGGTCATACGCCCAGGCCTTAGATGGGGGTGTGACACTTTGTGAATGCCCCGAATCCAAGAAAACCACGTACGCCTCAAGCATGTTCGACGAGACCGCCCGCACTTGGTGGAATAGCAAAATGTACGCCAACGGGGTGGAAGTAGCCATAACCTACTCATAGACCAAGCTCAAGAAAGTCATGATGAAGAAATTTTGCCCAAAACACGAACTCCAAAAACTCGAATATGAAATTTGGGAACTTAAGCAAGAGAGTAGTGACAACTCCGCCTACTCCAACCGCTTTTATGAGTTTAGTCTCATGGTTCTTCACTTGGTCACTCCCCTCGAGAGGGCGATTGACAAGTATGTCGGCGGTTTGCCTATGCAAATCCGAGCCTCGGTGATGAGTAGTAAACCGCAAACACTTCATGATGCAATTACCCTAGCTGCTTCACTCTCCGAGAACCATGTCAAAGCTGGTACTCTCACGATCAAAGTTTTCAAGAAACCGAATGAAAAGACCACACCCGAACCATCATCCCACACCAAAGCTGACCATCAATCTCAATCCATAAATTACTCCAACTCATCCCACCACTTCAAAAAGAAACACAAACCGAACCACCGAAACTATGTCATCACTCACCCGTCTCAAGCCCAATCTCAATCCCAAGCTCCTCAAAACCGAAAACCTTATACCGGTCCTCACCCTTTGTGCAACACTTATCAACGCCATCACCCATCTTACTCCATTGTCGCCAATGCTAGATTGTAACCGCTTCAGTCACCTTAGCAATGTGTGTCGTGAAGCCTCTCGTGGGCAACCTGCTCCCTCAAGGTTTGCTCCACCTAACCCTCAAAACTGTCCCATACCTTTTGCTCAATGTCACACCCCAACCAACGATGGAAATGCCAGGGCGTGAGCTGATTGCTCACAGCTTTCATGATACTATCATGCAATATTTAAAAGTGACGATATCTATTAAATTCGATTAAATGATTCAAATAATTCAAGTACAAAGTATAAAATCCATACTCATACAACAATACAACTTATATCACAAATGATCTTGATTAAAATTTTTCTAACTTAAATTCTTCACTAAGTCTTCACCAAATATTGCAACTGGTTCAAACAATAACCTGCATATGCGTATAAAATAGAAAGGTTTGTCAACAACACATGTTGAGTGAGTAAAACATCAGTTTAAGACACAACAATAATAATATATAATAAATAAATAAGAGTGCAAACTGGTCTTGTGTGATAGATATTTAAGCCATAGCACATAAACAATCAATCAAACCATTAAGAAAGGGTTTAGCCAATTCCATATAAATGGACATTGTTTATCAAGCAAGGACTAAACCGTGCCATAAAAATGGACGTCGGTTGCTGAAGATAGTCGTATGATCATACTATAATGAGGAACTTCACCAAAATGCGTTCTAATAAAGCAAGAAAGCAAATAGCAAGTTAGGCATAAACTGATACACACACAAGGATTAAACAGTTGCGGTTTTGAATACTAGATAATAGATAAATACTTTAAATACACATATGTCCCCAAAAGATTTAAAATAAGTAAAAAGGGGAGTGATTACTAACCTTAGCATTTAAGCAAGAGATAATGAATAGGTAAGAACGCGGCATGTCAAACTCTTCGGGATTTACCGATGAGAATCCTATTTACAATAAATAAGGAAATGAATACAAGTTTCATGACGAAGCAAAAACTAGATAGAGAATCGGGAATTCGATGATGATCGGGTGAACTCTTACAAGGCTATTTATCTCATTAATATAAATTTTAATATCAAAGTTTTAACATAAACAATATGATTTAATTATATAATTTACACAAAAATACTTAAGTAAATGTCTATAAAGATTTTTATAGATTATGTAAAGAGTTTTATTTTAAATGTTCATTTTAAACTAGAAATATGTTTAATGTATTTATATATATGTTTTCATTATTTAATAAAGATTTCTTTTTAAATTATTACCGTAGATAATTGATTGTAAACAATAAGTAGTAATATTCATATAAAATATGATCGCTATAAATTACTTAACATATATTTTTAATAAGTGAATTAACGTGATAAATTTTAATTAAATTAAAACCCTTTTTAATTATTTAATGCTAAAACCTTTAACCAAATTTAATAATTACTTATAAACATATATAAATATGTGTACACACACACACACACTAGTAGATGTGCCCGCGCGTTGCGGCGGGGACTCAATGAGGATTAGCTTGGTATGAGTAAGGTTCACGGCGCAGACACAAAGGAAATTCAATGGCATCAATACGGTTTGTGATGGTACCATATGTTGCTTTATGTAAATGCAACACATGCTAGTGTGGGTTGAGTAAAAACAAGGCTAACGAGACAGAGGATGATGAGTCTTTTAATATCAACATAAGGCAATTTGCAAAGCGAGCATACAGATGACTAAGTTTTAATCACTAACAATTATTATAGACAAAATTTAATGAAAGAACCGGCAGAACATTAAACCACTAACGCACCACAACGTCACATTTAACTTGAATCATTTTCACCTAAAAAAGAAACTTGGTAAATATGTTTAGTTATATATCAAGCACACATACTTGTAAGCTCCCTACCACAACAGCACATATGCATATAGAGTTCAAACATCAAGACTTGTATAAAACAATATTTGCAAATTATTACCTATGTGGTATCAGGGACCGACGCATTCAGTTGCACTATCCCCTAAGTTTCCCTCGAATTTATATATAGGCGATCCGCCTACTTAAACTTAAAAGTAGGATAATTATATCATAATCAAATTTTATAAACTAACTCTTTAAAAAGTTATAAAATTAGAACAATTGTCTTACGGGGTTAAGTGTTACTCGTTTTGACCAGTCAACCCAATTCAACCCGTACCAACAAATTACTCATATATTTAGAATGACTTGTTTCAAGTAGGGCCCACTTGATTTGTTATGTCAAACATATCAAATTTTTTTAAGAAATAGAAAAAAAGAGAAAGAAGTCACAAGCGTTGAAAAATACATGAAGTCAAATTGAGTGGTTTTAAGGGTGTTTAGATCCATATTAAAAATTATGTTTTTCATCCTGGGCCGTTGGCCCGTAATCTCATATGGTTGCAAACGTGTTTAACTTGTCAGACATGACATGACATGACGCAATTAACAGGGGTAACAGAAACAGACATGACCTGTTTAAATAATCTGTCATTTACTGGAACATGAACAAGGGCATTTTTAATAAACGGGTTACACGACACAACCCATTTAACACGATGAAATATAACCTGTTAAGAACATAAATGACCCGACCCGACCTCACCTTTTTAGAGTATTAGTTTTAGGAGTTTATTCTTGTAGGATATATTACATATATTAGACACTCAAAGATTTATATCATTATTATATTCTTTTAATAAACAAGTTATAATATAATACATATCACACTCATATACTGATATAATTATATTCTTTAAATAAACAGGTATAAATATATCGTATGTATTTACCCGTATAACGCGATTAGTTAACCTGTTTTGATCGAGCCCATTTAGGAACTGAACTTTCGCCACATTCAAAACACCATCTATCACGAGTGAAAGAAAAATGTACCTTGTAGGGAGAGGAAAATTTGACGATAAGATGTATTATCAGTCACATCTACAAACCTAAATGCAAGGGTAATTTAATCTCCGAAAAATACAAGCTGTCAAAGAAGGAAATTTAAGGATTCAAAAATTAATATTTCTTGTTTATATATTCAGCAAAAAATGATCTAGTATTAAAACTACAAAAAGGGTATCTACATACTTCAATATCGACATTTGGCATATAAGAAAATCAAGATAAATGAAGATTAAAGAATTGGAAATTAACAATATAATTGAAAATCAAGATAAAATGAAGATTAAAGAATTGGAAATTAACAAGATTAAAGAATTGGAAATTAACAATATAATTTTGTTTTTTTATATTTTATGTTAAGTATAATAAATTTGAAAACATGTACGTTCATAAGTTCAAGCATGGCCTAATTCAAAACCAGAGATAAGCTAAACTTAATTAACTGAAATGATACTTTAAACTTAACTAACTGAACTTTCAATGACATTTATAAGGATAGCGCAATTAAGAAAAATCTTTTATTTTAGTTTCAGATTGGTTAAATAGATCATTTTTAGTTAAAAGAACATCTAATAATACAAAATGTAAGGTAAAAATAGGTAGATGTGATGTAAAAACAGTTAAACAGGTAGCAGCTATTGAAGTGCAATTTCTCTTATGAATATGAATAATATACAAGTATGGAGGGTCAACTCAATAACCACAGCCTTATATATAAGCTAACAAAATTGAACAACACATCCCATATATAAATATACTTATTAGCATTTAAAGATTAAAGAATTGAGATTAATTGGATTAACACTAAATTTCATTTCCAAATATTATTGTATTTATTGATTGATTAGTTTAAAATGGTTTATATTTTATGCATTTATTTTGTAAAGGCCTAACAATATCAAACCGTAAAATTAAACCGAAACCAAAATGTTAATAACGGATTAATGGTTCGGTTTGGTTTGATTTTAATTTTCAACGGTTCGGGTTTGGCTTTGGTTTTCAAATAAAAAAACTGTTACTAACGGTTTGGCTCACGATTTGATCTAAAAACCGTCAAAACCAGCTCGTGAACACCCCTAGGTGTGGTCATGGCGCTTGCAATTCGGTAACCTTTTTTTTAAAAAAAAAACCAGTAAATCTAATGCCACTTAGAAATAATAGAAGCACAAACAAAAGATGAAAAAAGGGCCAATTGTATTCAGTCTAATTCAAAACTTATAGATTTACTTACATATCCTTGCATAAGCTTATGTAGTAAAATCCATAAAAAACTAGTTAAAATGCCACTTATATCGGAAACCAGTTGTGGTCGGGCTCGGGTCGTTCACACCTGAATCAAAATCCATAAAAAATTGTAAGGTCCAAGACGGATCTTTCAATTTTGATATCAACGATCTAGATGTTGTTGCGGAATTCCAACACTAGATGATTCAAGAACACGAAACACAAAACACGTAAGACACAAGAACTGCTTCAAAACACACGTATTATTATACATCTGGTGCTTAAGCACAACGATTACAACAACGTCTAGAATTCCCTTAGATGGACAAAACAACCTTGAACCAACAACCTAGAACCCTATACAATGCATTCTATATATAGGGTGATCAACCTACTAGCCCAACATAGCCTAAAGCCCCTCGGTTTACATACACAGCTCAAAACACAAACACACAAACTAAGTACAAACCAAATAACTAGGCCCAACAATATCCCCCTTGGTTTGTAGCTTTGTCTTCAGTCATGCTCCATATAATCAATGTTAGCGTCTTTCAAAGCACCTGCCCAAAATTTGCACCTGATAATGGAAGCGACATTGCTTGTGTATTCTTTAGCAGCCGTTTCAAAGATCCGGTCAGCTGTTATCTGGAATGTACTGAGAATCTTGATGTCTTTCTCACCAATATTTAGCAAATCTCTTGGATCAACAAATCTGTATAGCCCTTTGCCCTTCTTCAAGCGTATAACAACAGTGGCAGTCTCACTATCAAACATCCAAAATCTCATGTCATCTAGAGTACCATCTGGAATAGCTTTAGGCACAGGATTATGAGTGGCCTTGTTTGTAGCAGGCTTGTTTGTAGCAGGCCACATAACGTTGACCATTGTCTTTCCTGTCCTTGGATCCTTGACCCCCTTAGCTTTCTTCAAAAATGATTCTGCAGTTGACATATTCGGAAAGCCCCTATCAACTTGACTTCTCAGAAAATTCCAGAAATCTCTGCCACGTTTGTCATTAGTTGGGTTGTGAAATGGAGAGTTTATCAAGTCACTGAGATCTACCTTAGTCCAGGATCCGAAATCTTTCATATTGTAGGACCGGTGACGATCCGAGCAGGTTCGGGACGGAAGGTTTCAACCACAGATCAAAAATAAAAACAAACACTTTATTGATAAACGCGAACGGTTACATGCTTGTTTAAACAGAGAAATCACGATCTATGGCAGGGGGAGGTCGAGCATGGCCTCCCCCCTCATCCGGACAGCACCTGGGCTCCGGGCACGCAAATCCTTAAACTCTTACCTGTTCACGACTGAAAGCTGGTATTTATACCCGCTGCCATTCGGTCAGGACTCATTCGATCGAATGAGTCCTATTCGATCGAATGGCAGACTCATTCGATCGAATGAGTCCTATTCGATCGAATGGCAGACTCATTCGATCGAATCAGAAACTGGTTCGATCGAATGAGTATCCATTTGAAAATGCTCTTTCAAATGGATCACTTTCAGCGTGAACCACTACCTAGGTGTACAGCATACAACATAAACATTCTAAACTATTCGCCAAGCGACGGCCACAAAATGTGCACCAACAAATTCCCCCTTGGACGTTGCTTGCGAATTGCTGTAGACACCTCTTGCAATCTTCAGTCAAATCTTCTGCTTTATCTTGATAATCACGTTGAAGAATACCATCATTGCAGCAAGATTCCCCCTTAGACTGAACTCTCGGTTAATGATGCAAAGTGTTCTCCATTGCTGACATCTTCAGACTAAATAATCTGTTTAAAACAACCAACTGTAGAAATTCCCCCTCAGACGTTGACGTGTATCCCAATATATAGACATGACAATACATGCACGCTTCCGCTGCGCGACTTACTATCGGCGAATCTTCACCCACACGGTTACTTCACCAACATGTATTGGACAAATGACAGAGGCTTCCAATCCACAGCTACTCCCCCTAAACAGATTAGTTTGTATGCAGATTCATCATCGGAGACAAAGACACATCATTAACTTCGTGATTGCGAATCACCAATTTTCAACAGAATTCCCTCCACAAAGCGGAATTCTCACATGCGGAAAATAAATATTTAACATGATTGGCCCATAAATAGTCAGATGCTCCTGACTACCCCACAATAACTCAAACTCAGATTCTCTCCACAAAGCAGAATCTTCAGAATGCGGACAATAAATTAAACTTGGTTGGCCCATAAATAGTCAGATGCTCCTGACTACCCCACAATAACATCATACCTCATCAGTAATCACTTTTCTCTGTTCTTCTGTGTTCTTATAACAATCACCACTGTAGAAGCTCAATGAACAAGGGGTTATCCATTAAACTTGTAGACGATAATTCCTTCAGGTAATTGTGCTTTGTTCATCTTCAAATTTGCCGCTTTAACCGTTAAACATTTAAACGCTCTGACTTTGCCGGCAAATATCAGTGAAAATTTCACTGTCACCAAACTTTTTCTGGAATGTGATCAACATGTATAGGATGTCCAGAAAAATCTTCATCACTGACCCGACAATTAACCGAAAATTTCCCGGAAATTTTGTCGAAAAAATTTTATTTTCGCCAAACTTTTTCAGAAGACTTCCCGACTGATAAAAATGGCTTGGGCAAATTTTCGTGTAAGCAGGCGTTCCAGACTCTTTTTTTTTTTTTTTTTTTTTTTTTTTTTTTTTTTTTTTTAATTTTTTGGTCTGGAACATGTTCGATCGAATGAGAACTGGTTCGGTCGAATGAACCACAGATTCGATCGGATGAAGCACATATTCGATCGGATGAAGAACTGGTTCGATCAGCTATTTGAATTTGACACTTTGAGCGGGAAAAACCAGTTCGATCGAATACAAACTGATTCGATCGAATGAAGACATCTGGTTCGATCGAATGAACAGGCTGTCTGGGCGGGAAAACTTGCGTTTGAATTTGACACTTTTGAGCGGGAAGACTGATTCGATCGAATCAGTCAATCGAATAGGCCTATTCGATCGAATGGGGAACTCGTTCGATCGAATGTACTGATTCGACTCCTTCAACGCCAGCCCAGAAAACGCGAAGAACACGAAGAACACACCAACAGTTTAACGTCCAGAACGCAGAAAATCAAGAGCTCGGCTTGCTAGATCGGTTGTTAGACCTTTCTAGCGGTAACCGTGGCTCTGATACCAATTGTAGGACCGGTGACGATCCGAGCAGGTTCGGGACGGAAGGTTTCAACCACAGATCAAAGATAAAAACAAACACTTTATTGATAAACGCGAACGGTTACATGCTTGTTTAAACAGAGAAATCACGATCTATGGCAGGGGGAGGTCGAGCATGGCCTCCCCCCTCATCCGGACAGCACCTGGGCTCCGGGCACGCAAAAAACCTCAAAACCTTAAACTCTTACCTGTTCACGACTGAAAGCTGGTATTTATACCCGCTGCCATTCGGTCAGGACTCATTCGATCGAATGAGTCCTATTCGATCGAATGGCAGACTCATTCGATCGAATGAGTCCTATTCGATCGAATGGCAGACTCATTCGATCGAATCAGAAACTGGTTCGATCGAATGAGTATCCATTTGAAAATGCTCTTTCAAATGGATCACTTTCAGCGTGAACCACTACCTAGGTGTACAGCATACAACATAAACATTCTAAACTATTCGCCAAGCGACGGCCACAAAATGTGCACCAACACATATTCTTATAGTACTCGGTGGTACCGGACTTCTGTTTGACCCACCACATATTCTTCTCCGCTTCAAAACCCCATGACACAATACCAGATCGATCCCCATATTTATCTGAGAACCTCTCTCGAAAGGTGACAACGAACCTGTCTGGGTGATCAGATGACTCAACATTTTGATTCGAGTTTTTCATCACCAGCAGCTTCTTTTGAACTCTATCTGACTTCTCTTCGGTGACTGGAGGTGCAGACATATACTGTTTCAGCGTTTCAGATTCATCTATGTTTTCAATGGAACGAACAGTAGAGCTACCACCTTGATCAGCATTGGGCATCTTTGAAATTACATCAGAACTACTCTTGAAATCATCTCCGAACTTTTGAACGACTTTTTGTTGGAGATCTAGATAAATAGCAGTGAGTTCACCCATGTTGGTCTGAAGCTCTCTAATCTTGGAATCTTTATCGGAGTTACCAGCTTCTAACTCTTTGATGCGTACATCTTTGACAGTAGAGTCTTGTTAGAGCTCAAATACTCGACGTTGGAGAGCTTGTACATCAACAGGAGTATCTTCAAACACAATTCCCTTTCCTTTGTTCTGTAGAAATTTTTCTTGCATAGCAAGAATCTGAGCAACCTTATCAGAAACACCAGAACTTGACTGACCTTGATTAACTAGGCCAGACGAGCCGGAGGGAGCATCAGTATGTTGAAAATCAGCGTCAAACTCGAACTCACGAGCAATGTCATCAAAAATCTAATCTTGAGTTTGAGGCTCGTTAGTGAATGGGCAAGGATCAACATGAGTCTCAGGAGCAATCGACTCAGGTTGATGTGATTCTTGCTGTGGGCTTGTTTTTGTTGATGGTGTGGTTTTTTCATGTTCACTGACCAGCACGCCAGGTCTCAGATCTTTCTTCCTTCGCTTACGTTGAATGAGATCGGCGGCTGGTTCCTCGGGGATATCATCAATGTCTTCATTTACAGCAGCTGATTAAGGAGGCTTCAATGCAGTTGACTGTAGTAATTCTTTAAAAGTCTCAGAATCCGCTAGTTGCTCAGTGGTCGGAGCACTATTAGTGTCTCGGTGTTCTGTCTCTTCATCTTCATCATCATCATCAGAGATCTCAAATGTAGCAGCACACCTTTTAAATGGTGTCACATGTTTGTCGGTCACTTGAGCTATAACTTGTACAGCTTCAGTTTCAGCAAATCTGCCAGATTTTTCCAGAGCATGAAGACCCTGATAGACTATCTTGGAGCCTTCCTAGACTATTTCATAAACCCAAATGAGTTGGGTCCCATTGATTTCATATCTAAAGTATCAACAGATCTGACGAGGTCGGTGTAGTGTGAGTCGAAAATCATTTATAAAAATCTTGGATACATGAGAAACATTTCTTTCTTCTTCCCTTTCAGATTGCTCATCATCTCATTGAAAAAAAACTTGGAATAGTTGTAGTTCCAATCCATGATCAGAGCAACGATAGCAGACATCTGAGTATGACTTATCTCGTCAGATCCCCCCTTTCTTCCCGACACGCATGTGAAGAACGTGTGTATCAAAAACCTCCAGTATGGGTGAAATAACTTCTTGATTGCAGGAGGATAAGTACCCTTATAACCCATCCTAGTGAGAAACTCAAAGACAGCTGTAGTAGGGTATTCCGTTGGGTAATAAGGTTGATCACCAAACAGAAGCACCTCCCTTATAATAGCCTATGTGATGATGACTGGCTTCTTCTGTACTTTGGTATCGACACAACTCTATCTGGCCCTCATTGATCGATTGAGGCATTATTCCAAAAATCAGTGATCATCTTCCTGCATATGACAGGGTTTTCACGCAAGGCATGAGACATCCTGCAAGTGTTGAGGCCGACAATCATAGATTTGAACTCCTTGTGAGACAATTATGGATCAAATAAGTGTCCAGCAATATTATGTGTGTCCACAAACTTTAACGGAGCCTGATTAGCCATTACTGCACCAAACGAATCAAGTTAATAAACACAAACTTGACTATAGTTATATTTTTAAAGCAAGTTAGTCAAGTTTTAAGACAAGAGGGGCCAATAATGACAAGAACACATTAGGTGGACTATAAGGGAAAAATAATAATAATATTATAATTTATCTCGGTCCACTCTGAGTTTTCTGTCAATATAAGGGATCTCGGTCAAAATTCAATGGTATTCTGTTAAAGGCAAGTGTTCTCTGTCAAGGTCGAGCGAGAACATGAGTTCTCGGTCAAGTCCAGCGTTTTCGGTCAACAAAAGTCAACTGAGAACATGAGTTCTTGGTCAAGTTCAAGAGATCTCGGTCAACGAAAGTCAACCGAGAACATTTTAAATTTTTGACAGCTGGAGGCAGAGAACCCTTTGGGTTTCTTCTTGGAATATGTGTCGTCTTCCACAAAGCACCGAGATCTCCATTAATCTTGCAACAAAAACCTCAAAATCCCTGTTTTACAACCCTAATGAGCTCCAACCAAACCATCAATCACTGATCCTAACAACCCGTGGTTCTATGTTCGTCTGTGATATCCATTTAATCATCTCCCAATCCTTTTAAGAACACGAATCTCACAAAACAATTAGCTTGAGCCTTGGCTCATTTACCTGTGAATCAACAAACACAAGCGATGATAATGGCTTAATGTGCTTAGTTTATGCAAGAAATAGATTTCGGCTGAAGGGTTTGAGAGAAAGGAGGGTTTTTTGAAAATAATGGAAACAATAATTGAGGTTGGTGGTAATTTATATAAAAAAGATACTAGATGTGGGCCGAGAACCACTAACAAGCCCCAACCCTTTGATCAGCCCAACCTTATGTTAACAAGTAAAAAGCAATTAGCCCAAAATCATTTGATCAGCCCAAGATCATGTCAATACATAAAAGACATCCAACCCAAAACAATTTAAAAACACATTAAAAACGACCCAGTTTAAATCACACGTTTTGAGGAGAGTGGTTTCGAGATATAACAGATAAGATACACAAAAAACATAAAAAACAATAAAAATAACACAAAAATAATCCCCTTTTGAATGTTGCAGATTGGGATCAAATTTCAGTTTTTGTAAAAACGCCGCCTTTTACGAAAAGATCCGAACATTAAATCATATTGTTTAAGAGGCTGTCACTAGGATTCATGTTCAGTGTTATTATGACATAAAGAAACATGTTGATAGCAGGTATAACGTACTTAGCATGATTTTCATTGCATCAGTGATATGGAATAGGTTCAGTTAGGCATAAACATTAGATAGACATCACTCATGGACCTGTGATGCCTCCTATCTCTTCTCAAAGTGTATTTGGCTTTCCCCAGATCACCCCAATTTGACTTCAACCCCCCTAGTTCTTGATCAAAAATTTATCTTTCTCAAAAAAACCTTGAGCTTTAAACTTAAAAAGAGTCAACATTACCAATTATATACATACTCAACTACTCAAACATCATTCATCATTTTTTTTATAACAAACAATAACAACCAAGCACATGTAAGTCCCGAATCTGGATCACTACAGTAAGGCAACACAATATTTTTGGTGATCAAAACACTAACGGGCTCGTGTATGACTGGGTAATTGCTTTTCTGCTTATCATTCGGAGAGATGTAAGTGGAGACATACACCTGTCTTCAAAATGACTCTCCACAGTAAGTTCAACATATTTAGTTTATATGACTTCTACTTTTATGCATCATGGAAAACTACCATACAAATCAATGACTGTTCTAGAGCCTTTCAAGCCTAATAACTTCACCCGTTAGACACACAAAAACAATTTATCTATCATTTTCCAAAGGTTGGATCAATTTTCATTTGAAAAAATTTTGAAGCTTCTAAAAAGCTGTTAACTGAATAATCATATCACTTCCCAAGGGGTTACAGAAAACACACATGTTGAGAGCTCAATCACCCCGGTCACTCTTCAGTTTTCGGGTAAATGGCTATTCCATATAACCACTAGTAGTTAACAGGACCAAAATACATATGAGAATACGTGTCCCCCCAACTTGGAATTACCAACATAATTTTAAGTGAAAGAATTCAAAACACAAAACACATCACAATCGCCCCGGATGTTTTCAGTCTTTAGGTAAATGGCTATCCTGTAAATCTAAGAGTAGAACACCGGACCAAACATATACAAGTATATGTCCTTCAAACTTGAGCAACCGACATAATTTTAAGCGAGAATGAAACTTTTAAAATTATATATAATAAAAAAGTTTTTTTTAAGTAAAATAACCAACGCACACACACTATATATATTTTTTATTTTTTCTCCCCCTAAATTGTGCAAATTTATAAAATACGTATAAATTTATTCTCAAAAAGACTCAATCTTCGAACCGGAACATTTTAAGAAAACTCACAAGCACATTAAATTTGGCTGTTCCGACCGGTTTTGTAAATAAGTCCGCCACATTATTATCAGTGTGAACTTGTTCAAGATGAATCAATTTTCGGTCGAAACAGTCACGAATAAAATGAATTTTAATATCGATGTTCTTGGTTTTAGAATGTTGAACTGGATTTTTGACAATTGCAATGGCAGCATCATTATCACAAAAGATTGTAGTATCAAGAAATTTCAAACAATCCAGCGGTTGGTTTTGCATCTAGATAACCTGAGAGCAGCAAGCTGATGCAGCAACATACTCCGCTTCGGCGGTGGAGGAGGACACCGTTTGTTGTTTCTTACACTGTCTTGAAATAAGATGATCTCTTAAGAACTGGCATCCGGCAGATGTGGATTTCCTGTCAATGTCATCTCCATCATAATTGCTATCAGCAAAAGCATAAAGGTCAAATTCTGATTGTTTGGGATACCAAAGACCTAACTTCGGTTGTCCCTTAAGATATCTAAAAATACGTTTAACAGCAATTAAATGAGAGTTTAGGATTAGCCTGGAAACGAGCACATTGGCAGACTGCGAACATGATGTCAGGACGACTGGTAGTGAGATACATCATAGACCCGATCATCGATCAATAGTACGTTTGATCTACAGGACTCCCCTCCGGATTTGATGATAGAAGATGCCTTTCTGCCATGGGAGTGTTAGCACTCTTGGAATCTTGAAACTCAAACTTTGCGAGCATATCCTCAACATACATCCCTTGATGTAGTAAAATTCCTACCGAGCTTTGGAGAACCTGTAACCCCAGAAATGTTGTCATTTCACCCAGCGAACTCATCTCAAATATTTCTTCATTACTTGTTCTAACTCTGCACATAACTCAGCAATGGTGGATCCGAAAATAATGTCATCTACATAGATCTGGACTAGTATCAAATCCTTTCCGATAGTTTTTCGGAACAAGGTTTGCTCAATGGTTCCTCGCTTATAGCCATGATCTAAAAGATGTGCGGTCAATGTTGCATACCACGCCCGAGGAGCCTGATGTAACCCATATAATGCCTTGTCTAACTTGTAGACTGTTAGCGGTTTTGCATCTCGAGTCTTTGTATCTATCGTTAATGTACTTGTCGTTTTATTTATGTAATAAACTATTAAGTTATCTTTATAGTTCGTTAAGGTATAGTCTAGTTCGCTAAGGATGTTTAGCGAACTAGCTCTAAGTTATTATCCCTCCTGATTCGTTAAGGATGTTTAACGAATCAGGGGTGATTCGTTAAGATATTTCATTTGAGTGTATGTAACGAAGTGGACTCTAGTTCGTTATGGAATGTTAACGAACTAGATCTATCTTCTATATATAGAGGCTTCAGTCCATAGTTATTTTAAGTTTGGGGTTTTAATTATCGAACCTCTGCCCATTTCCTCTCTCAAGCTTCATATTAATATTGTCACATACATACAATTAATATATACATACATATAACGTATTAACTGACGATCAATGGCAATTACGAGCTAGATCCGAGTTAGGTTAATTAGACATAGATCATATATGTGTTAGAGATTAACGAGATCAAACATAGACGAGATTTGGTTTCTTGGAATCAACAAAACCCGGTGGTTGATCCATGTAGATCTCTTCTTTGACTTCCCCATACAGAATGTGGTCTTGACATCCATCTGATATACCGTGAACCCCATGAATGACGCGTAGGCCAAAAAGATTCGGATGGCCTCAAGTCAAGCCACTCTAGCATAGACTTCAGTGTAGTCTAATCCCTCAACTTGACGAAAACCACAACCACCAACCATGCCTTGTTTCTAACAATAACCCCCCGTGTTGTCTTGTTTGTTTTGGAATACCCATCTCGTATCAAGCAATTTCTTTCCTTCCGGTAACTCAACTAATCTCCAAACCTTCAACTTATCAAACTGATTCAACTCTTCATGCATAGCATCAACCCAACTTGGTTCTTGAAGTGCCATTCTACCATCTTTGGGAAATGAAATAGGGGAACAAACAATTGTTAATGTGTCCTGTCTGACTGCTAGTGGACACGCCCGTTTCAAGAGGACCTATGACATTCTCAATTGGATGATTTTTCTGAATCCTCGTTGGAATTAATTGATCGGAAACATCACTGGTAGAGTGTAAGTTTGACAAATTCTCATAAATATCAGTAAGAGGGTTCTTCCATCCAGAGGCCGCTGTACTGTGTGAGTACGCGGTACTGGCGACATATTCATTTGGAATGGCATCAGAAAATAGTGTGCTCCCGAATAGGACTCTCCCCTCAACTGTTGAAGTATTTTCTGATGTAGTTGGTGAAAATGATGAAGTTGTGACTGGTTCTGGTTCTGTCAAATCATCATCCAGAACAGGAGATATATGAGACACGAAATTTTGATCTTCTTTCACAGTGTCTACGGAAGCTTCACCTAAGACTTTTGAGTTGGTGACTGGAAGCACGTTGAACGGATTGAATAGTTCATTGTAGTCGAACAACCAGTCAGGACCGACACGAGCATCAGTTTCATTTTCTTCCAACCAACGAACCGCGTATGATTCCAGAATCTGCTTGGTTGACTTGTTGTAGACCCTGTAGGTGGTATGACCTGCATAGCCAACAAAGTAACATTCATCAGCATTGGCCCTGAATTTCAGAGTAGATTCGAGATTCAGTAGAGTGCACGGACAACCAAATGCTCTGAAGTGTGAAATAGTAGGCTTCTGACCATAGACGATCTCATATGGGGTTTTCATTTGTGATTTGTTGATTATCACCCGATTCTGAACATAACATGCCGTGTTGACGGCTTCTACCCAGAAGAACAATGGCAACTTAGAATCACATAACATCGTCATTGCCACTTCAATAAGAGTTATGTTTCTTCTTTCGGCCACACCAATTTGCTGTGGTGTTCGTGCTGAACTGTATTGCCGGAGCACCCCCTTCTCTGAACAAAAATGATTCAATGATGCATTCTTGAACTCCGTACCATTATCACAACGTATTCCCTTCAGTTTCAAGTTCAGGTGGTTCTCCATAAGCACAACAAACTTCTTGATCAAATCTGTCGTTTCACTCTTATTTGACAAGAATAACACCCAAGTAAAGCGTGAGTAATCATCAGTAATAACAAGATAATAAGAGCTACGAGAAGACTCAAGATGTGAACCAGTCCAAAAAGATCCATATGTAACAATTGGAAAACTGATGAAATGGTATTAATCAATTTTGTGTTTGTACACGGTTTTGCGTCTCGAGTCTTTGTATCTATCGTTAATTTACTTGTCGTTTTATTTATGTAATAAACTATTAAGTTATATTTATAGTTCGTTAAGGTATAGTTTATTTCGCTAAGGATGTATAGCGAACTAGATCTAAGTTATTATCCCTCCTGATTCATTAAAGATGTTTAACGAATCAGGGGGTGATTCGTTAAGTTATTTCATTTAAGTGTATGTAACGAAGTGGACTCTAGTTCGTTATGGAATGTTAACGAACTAGATCTATCTTCTATATATAGTGGCTTAAGTCCACAGTTAATTTAAATTTTGAGTTTTAATTATCGAACCTCTGCCCATTTCCTCTCTCAAGCTTCATATTAATATTATCACATACATACAATTAATATATACATACATATAACGTATTAAATGACGATCAATGGCAATTACGAGCTAGATCCAAGTTAGGTTAATTAGACATAGATCAGATCTGTGTTAGATATTAACGAGATCAAACAAGTGGTATCAGAGCTTTCGGTGCTCTTTTGCTCTTGATTTTGATAGTTAATTTGTTATTACGAGTTTATTAATTGTTATTTTGGTTTTGATTGATAATCGGTTGAATTTTTGTCTAATTAAGTTTGATTTACACTTGTTATGGACTGTTTGGATTGGATTCGAGATCGGTAAAGTATTGGTGAGATTTGGTATTGAGGAATTGGAATTTGAACTGTTGTTCGGTTGATTTAGATTGGTTTTGGATTTGGCTGAAAACAGAGAATACATTGTGATTGAATTGGTTGTGAGTTAAGGTTATTTGTGATACGGAATGTTGCGATTTGGATTCGCGATATGTTTCAGAGTATTTTGGTAGGTCATATGTGTGATTTGGTGGTGTTTTTGTTAAGTAATACGAACTTGGTTTCTGGTTTGGTGTTCATATGTTTTTTCCAGAATTATGGGTATATGTTTGAAGATTTGAAGATTCAAATCAATTCGTTATTCTTTAAGTCTAATTCGTTAACCCTTTCAGCCTAATTCGTTCACATATTTAAGCTGATTCGTTAAGTTGATAAGCTGATTCGTGAACTATTTCGTTACATATATCCGATTCTTATTACACATTCTAATTCGTGTCAACTGTTTCGTGTGACACGTGTCCTACCTTGGTAACTGTTTTATAACAAATTTTGCCACGTGGCAATTGCTTTCAGAAGTTTGTTACAACCGTTGTAACAAACTGGTTCGCTATAAGTTGATTCGTTATCAGTTGTAGCTAATTCGTCATCTAATTCGCTAAGCCTTCTCTTAGTGATTCGTTAAAGATAACCGTCTAATTCGCTAAGCTTATTCTTAGTGATTCATTTATCTAATTCGTTAATTGACCATTTGATTCGTTGACCATTTGATTCGTTGACCATCTGATTCGTAGACCATCTGATTCGTTACTTGATCAATCATAACTTCGTAAGTTGTGATTCGTTAATTACTGTTCACAGTTCGTTACAACTGTTCACAGTTCGTTAATCTTATTTTCAATTTTAACCCTTAGAGTTTGAGATTTATCATTTGACAAACATGGCTGGTATGTATGAACTAGCTTCACAAAATATGTTAATGCAACAAATGTTGCAACTTGATACTGAGATAGGCTCACATTCGAAATGCCCAAGGTTGATGAAATTTAGCGATTTTGCTAAATGGGAACCCCGTTTCCCTGCTCATTTGGGTTCTGTTCACCCTGACTGCTCATATTGCTTAGATGAGGTATATGTTGTTCCAATGATTGGAGATGACACTATTGGTTACACTCCTAAAGCTATTTCTCAATATTCATAAGAAGAGAAGAAAGCATTAGAGATTGAGACAAATGCTTATTCTACTCGTATTATGGCTTTACCCAAAAACATCTTTCACCAAGTGGGTAGCATAAAGATCTGTGCTTCCTTATTTCAACATATTCGTATGAGAAGTATGGGGAATACAGCTGAGAGTAAGAAGGTAATGCTTAAGTTTCAATTTCGAAACTTTAACTTATTGAAAGGAGAAACAGTTGAGGAGATGACTACTAGGTTTAATCACTTGATTGCTGAGATGGACAAAATGAAAATGGAAACTTCCGAGGTTGACAAGATTGACACTATCAAGAGTGCACTACCAAGTTCTTATTCTACGTTTTTAATGGTTCTAAAAGAGAATAACTATTTCATGAATGAAGACTTGACTGCAACTGAATTCTTGCAAAAGGTTGAAGCAAGAGAATACGATCTTAAATGTCAGAAGTCCTCCAAGGAAAGTCAAGATCCTGCTTTCTATGGTGGTAGTATGCCTCTAAGTTCAACTATCTCTCCAATCACTGCATTTCTTACACAGAATGCAAGTGAAAATGAAACAACCATCTATAATGATCCAAGAGCATGTTTTTACACTTCTGGATCACCTGGTGTTTCTGTTGGATCTGGAAATTCATCTACTACAAATCCATTTACTTCACCACCAAGTGTAAACATGAAGGAAGCTGAACAAAATTTTGCTTTTCTGACAGCCTTCATGTCTTTATATGAGAAATTGGTGAGTAGTAAGATAGTCACAAGTGATCTGACTGATGAAGATTATGATCAGATTGATCCGGATGATTTAGAAATCATGGACTTAAAGTGGAACATGGCTATGATTTTCAGTAAGGTTAAGAGATTCATGCAAAGGACTGGCAAAGATCTTCCTGCCTTGAACAAGAAATTTGGATTTGACAAGTTAAAAGTGAAATGTTACAATTGTCAAGAGTTCGGGCATTTTGCAAAAGAATGTTACAAGCCGAAAAAGGAGTATACTGGTCCTCGTGGTCAAAGTCAAAGTTCTTCTACACCAAGAGGTAATGATGCTAAAAAGAAACCATCTACTTCCGGGTCACAAGCAATGTTAGCTGATGCAAATGATTGGTCACAACGACTGCTGTGTAATTATAATCAAGCTAATTTGGCTATGTTTGGGCTAACTAAAGACTTTCAAGATGCAAGTGGAAGTGAGGTGTCCTCTGACAATGATTCTAAATCTGATTCTGACGACTCATGTGACATCTCCAACTGTTTTTGCTTGCATGGCTAAGATCAATGAGGTTAGTCATTCTATCTCTGCTACTTCAATTGTTAAAGTAACTTGTGTTGAATGTGAGACTAACAAACCTAAGTTAGAGTCTTTAAAGAATCATAATGATAATTTAGTGAGAGAAATTGCTTCACTAATGGATACTTATCGACAATCTCTTGAATCTTAAATGAGATCTCGAGAAAAGATTGAAGCATTGTCGACAAGTAACCACGATCTCAAGGCTGAGTTATCTGTGAAAATGACAATTAATGATCAAAAGTTTCAAGAAATCTTGAAACATCGTTCAAAGATAATCGAGCTTGAGAATGAGGTTCTTGAGTTAAAGAACAAGTTGGGTAAATTTCGAAACTCTTCCTTTTTGCTAAATGAAATAATCGAAGTGTCTGGAAAGCAAAAAGATTCAAAAAAGGTATAGGTTTTGTTGAAATTCCACCACCTTTTCACAATGATTATAAAGTAAATCCTTTTGCTAAAAGAGAAGAAGATGTGATTGTGAAAGAACATGTGATTTCAGAAAATGCTAAACCTGTTAAAACTGAAACTGTTAAAACTCAAGTTGCACCTAAAAAACCTCATGTGAAAAGCAAAAAAGTCTTTGTTGAAAATGTTGACAAAGTAATTATTGAGGATGTGTTCGAACCAGAGGTAATACACAAGAAAAAGAATATTCCAAGTTCTAATCATATTCTCTGTGAGCCTCATGAATTTGAGGAAGCTGTGTATGGTTCAAACAAGCCTCATGTGAAGAAGGAAGAAAAAGTGAAAGTCAAACCTGTGAAGGCAATGAAGTCAGAAAAACCGAAAATTTCTGATGAGGACTTGACGTTTCATCAATCCTCCTAGTTCTAAGCCATCATCTGTTAGGGTTTTTAAGTTAAAGGGAATGAACACAATGTTCACTGAAAAAGATATCCCGATTAGTATCATTAAACCAGAACTAATTGAGAGCGTCTTTTACAATGAAACAGACAAGTTGAAAGAGTTGGAACGTCAACATGTTTATGCCAAAACATCGAACTCATTAGACCCGTTAATTAAAGCAAACAATTGTTAAAACATGCTAAAAAGGTTCATTTTGTAAAATCTACTGGAACAGATATATTGAAAAGTTTTTCCAATTGTTCTAACCTTGACTTTTATATGAAAAAGAATTCTGTAACTTCTGATGATTTGGCCAAATGTTTCACGGAAAATGTAAGTTATCAACCTTCTGTTGCATATGTTTATGCCAAACCTCAACATGGTCATGTTGACATGCGAAGTTGCTTTTTGTGTGGTCAACAAGGTCATGTGGTGAGAAATTATGGTCAACAGAAATATCATAATCTCCATCCTTTTTTCAAGGAACATTCAAAACTGGTTCCGGTGATAAAGGAGATTTTAAAATGACATGTTTCGTGTGAGGATGTTACACACATTATGTTTTCAAACGTGAATCCTCGAAAGGTAATTCATGTGAATGAAACCCATGGTCAATTGAAACCAAAATTCATTCAAACTGAGCCAATATGTAAGAACACAAATTCAAACATTGTTCAAGCTGCTTATTTAAGACGAAAGTCTAAGAAGCCGATAACTTATACTCAAGTGGCTGAACAACAGTTGAAAACTGTTCAAGTTAATAATCAAAGAGAAATTCAAAAGGTGCCCAAGACTAAGGCCTGGGCTGCATTTTTGAACTAATCACTTTTACTTTGTGTGTAGGGTACATCCAAGACCATTTCTGGTGAAAACTGGATAATGGATAGCGGATGTTCTCGTCATATCACTTGAAATCTCAACCTCTTAACCAATGTGAGAAATATTCAAGGGGGTTATGTAGCGTTTGCTGGGAATTCTAGGGGCATGATCACACAAGAAGGTGAAGTTTCGAATGGTCACATTACTTTTGAAAAGGTCAACTACTGTGACAAAGTGGACCATAATTTATTGAGTGTCGCAAATCTGTGATAAAAAGTACACCACGGTATTTACTGATAAAGAGTGTCTTATCTTGAAACCTGGATACGTGATTTCCGAGGACATTGTTGTCATGCGATTACCACGGTCAAATGATATTTATGTATTAAATATGAGTTCTAAAGTATCAACGTCTATCGAAACATGTTTTATCTCCAAAGCAACCGAGAAGGACTCTATTATATGGCATCGTAGAATGGGTCACATTCATGTTCGAAAGATGAATTATTTAATGGCTAATGACTTAGTTGAGGGTGTCTCGTTGAATAACTTTAAGTTATCTGATCATTGCATTGCATGTAAAAAGGGCAAACAGAAGAAAAAGTCTCATCCTTCTAAGTTATTGAATTCCACTGATACTCCTTTTGAACGACTTCATATGGATCTCTTTGGTCCGGTGAATCGTGCGAGTATCTCTGGGGATTGGTATTGTCTTGTTGTCACTGATGATTATTCAAGATACTCATGGGTGTTATTTATGAGTTCGAAAGATCAAACGCCCGTATTGGTACAAAACCTTATCACTAAGATCAAATCACTATACAAACACAAGGTGAGGAGAATTCGAAGTGATAATGGTACTGAATTCAAGAACACTGTATTGGATTTCTTTTTCATTCACAAAGAAATTCATTGAGAATACAGTGCACCCTATGTACCACAAAAAAATGGTGTTGCTAAACGAAAGAATAGAACCTTGATTGAAGCTGCAAGAACTATGCTTGCTGATTCTAAGCTTCCCGTCGAATTCTGGAATGAGGCGATGAATACAGCTTGCTATACGCTTAATGGGTTGTAACTGTTAAAAGACTCAAGAAGACAAGTTACGAGCTTTTAAACAATCGAAAGCCTAACTTAAAGTATTTGGAACCTTTTGGGTGTCCTTGTACAATGCTAAAGAAGGATGCGGGTAAATTTGAATAAAAAGCTATCGAATGGTATTTCTTGGGATATGGTCTCCAAAGAAACGAGTATTTAATTTCACTTTTGGTTGCGTTGAGGAATGGTATCATGTGGACTGTCAAAAGTACACCACTCCTCCTCAAGGGAAAGGTCCCGACTGGTTGTTTGACTATGATGGCTTATTTAATTCATTTACTCCATCAACTGAGAACATAGATGAAGACTTGGTTCGAGCATACTTTGAAGATCATTTGGCCATTCCAAGATTTTCAAGTTCTAATGATATTGAGGCTACAACTCCTGCTCCAACTGAAGATCTATGTGATGATAATCAGGTTGATAATGTATCTACTTCTTCATCAGATGACAATCAAGTTGGTGATCCGGTTATTGAACTTGACAATGATAATGTTTCATCTCCTGAACCTGGTGAACATTCACTAATTCATTTGATAATGTTGTTGTTCCTGAGAATCCCAGTCTTCGGATTCATAATTATCATCCACAGGAAAACATCATTGGAGAACTTGATGTGGGTGTTCAAACACGTCATCAAGTTGCTTCATCAAGTGAGAATAACGTATTGTGTGCTTATACAGATTTACATTCCTCTGGAATTTTAAATTTTGCTAAATTCACTTGCTTTCTATCCCAAGTTGAGCCAACGACGCCACGTATGGCTCTTCAAGATCCTTCTTGGGTAGAAGCTATGCAAGAAGAATTACAGCAATTTGCACGTTTAGGTGTTTGGGATTTAATCGACAAACCTGCTAGAGTCAAGAAAGCTATTCCGACTAAGTGGGTATTTAAGTGTAAGAAAGACGATCGAGGTGTGATCGTACGAAACAAAGCATGATTAGTGGTGCAAGGTTTTCATCAACAAGAGGGTATTGATTACACTGAAGTATATGCTCCAGTTGCAAGATTAGAGTCGATTCGATTCTTTCTGGCATATGCTGCGTATAAGAATATCAAGGTCTATCAAATGGATGTTAATAGTGCTTTTCTCAATGGTGAACTACACAAGGAAGTGTTTGTTTTACAGCCTCCTGGATTTAAAGTTCCTGATTATCCGGACCGAGTTTACCTATTAAACAAGGCCCTGTACGGTCTACATCAAACCCCGAGAGCTTGGTATGGCACGCTCGCCGACCATCTGACTGATAACGGTTTCAAGAGAGGGACTTTCGACTGCTCTTTATTTCATAAGACTGTTGGTGATGATCTTCTTGTAGTTCAAATTTATGTCGACGACATTATCTTTGGGTCTACAAACGACACGTTATGTAAGGAGTTCGAGAAGTCCATGCAAACGAAGTTCGAGATGAGATCGATGGGAGAGATGAATTTCTTTTTAGGGTTGCAAGTTCATCAGTCTGCGACATGAATCTTTATTAATCAGACCAAGTATGTGAACGATGTCTTGAGCCGATTCAAGATATCTACCGGAAAAATCTCTTCAACTCCTCTCCCCGTGGGTCACAATTTATCACTGGATGAATTGGAGGATCCCAATGATCCTACCCTTTATCGTGCCATGATCGGTTCTTTAATGTATCTAACGGCTTTTGGCCCCGACATTATGTTTGCTATTTGTCTTTATGCTAGGCTTCAAGCAAGTCCCTGAGTGGCTCACCTAGCTGCGGTTAAGCGAATTCTTCAGTATCTGAGGGGAAATCCAGACATCGGGTTGTGGCACCCCAAAGACGATAACTTTGAGCTTATGTAAGGCCCCGAACCCGGTAGCCCTACTTTAGCGTCGGATTTACTCATAAACACAGTTCTACAAATCAGAGTTTATTAAACTTTCGCGGAATATAAAACTTTAACCGTTTATTACAAAACAATTAATCTTTTATTTAAAACCATAACATAAATTATCATATTTAAAACATCGTTTCTTCCATCTTCAGATGCCAGCCGTTCAATCCATGCCATGTGCCGTCCTCATGATAACTCTATAATCAGCTCACCTGCGTGCATACTAAAAGTCAGCTACGCTGAGTGAGTTCTAGTTAATCAGACGCCATACAATACATACACATACATACATATCCGAAGATACATATCCATACTTAATCCGTTACCCTACTACCATACATACATACATATCTACAATCACTAACCTCAGTCTACCGAGAGTACGTTCATAGTCCGCTGTCTATACCTGTACTCAAGATCGTGAACACGTAAAAGGTCCGCAGTCCTTACATATGTTCACCAGTTATGGTACGTGCAAGGTCCGCAGTCCTTCCCTGTACCATCCTATATTGACAACACGTACAAGGTCCTCAGTCCTTCCCTATGTTGCAACCTAACCCATAGAACATGCGACGTCCGCAGTCTTCCCCTATGCTACCAGAACACAAGTATAGCACGTATAAGGTCCACAGTCCTTTCCTGTGCTGACGCCTATCTATAATACGTATAAGGTCCGCAGTCCTTATCTACGTTGGCGTCTATCACCTATAACCATAGCACGTACGAAGTCCGCAGTCCTCCCCTATGCTACCACAACACAAATATAGCACGTATAAGGTCCACAGTCCTTTCTTGTGCTGACGCCTATCTACATTACGTATAAGGTCCGCAGTCCTTATCTACGTTGGCGTCTATCTCCTATAACACGTATAAGGCCCACCGTCCCTATCTACGTTTACATCTATCATCTACATCGCGTATAAGGCCCGCAGTCCTTAACTACGCCATCACCTGCCAAGTCTATGTCCAACAGAAGTTAGAGGGATTCGCCATCCTAACTTACTATGTCGAACGTAGGACTCACATACCATTAGTGTACCTGTACACACATACTTCACATATACAATAATTACATTATAGCATAAGAACACTCTAGGCGTTCTTTACATCATTCATTTAACAACCATACCCCTTGTCGATACGTGCAATATTCGAAGATCGTTCACGCCCCGAGAAGTGTTCATTTGTAATGTTCATACATCTTCGATATATAATATTCGTACCTTTATTTTTAACCTGACAGTACGCGCAATATCCGAAGATCGTTCGCGTCCCGACAAGCAATCATTCATATCCATCACATATATCACATATGGCATACACTTATCACTTAGGATAAATGTATTAACAACACATCGAGTATGCACACAGCCCCGAAAACATAACAAGGAATGGGGCTAGAAACTCACCTGAACTTGGTTACTTCTTCGGCTACTGATTATTCCTTCTCAAGCTGTGCGCGTCTAACTGTTTAATAATTGAATATCAAATACTACTCTAGCCATCCTCATTACTACTTAATTAGTCTTACGTGTCTAAGCCGATTTTACTTCATTGAATCATTACCCGGTTAGTTAATCGTTACTCGTTAATCTTTTAAGGGCATCTTTCATAAATTATCAAAGTCCAAGGGCTACTATGTAATTATCTCATTCCTTTCTAAGTCCAGGGACCATTCTGTCTTTATATTAAACTCCTAGTTCTTTACTTTGCCCTTAACGAATTGGGTAAAGAATCATCCTCTGATTCGCTAAGCTCCCATAACGAACTAGCTAACGAATCACCCTCTGATTCGCTAAGCTCCCATAACGAACTAGCTAACGAATCACCCTCTGATTCGCTAAGCTCCCATAATGAACTAGCTAACGAATCACCCTCTGATTCGCTAAGCTCCCATAACGAACTAGCTAACGAATCACCCTCTGATTCGCTAAGCTCCCATAACGAACTAGCTAACGAATCACCCTCTAGTTCTCTAAGTTTCCTTAGCGAACTAGCTAAAGAATCACCCTCTAGTTCTCTAAGTTTCCTTAGCGAACTAGCTAACGAATCACCCTCTAGTTCTCTAAGTTTCCTTAGCGAACTAGCTAGCGAATCACCCTCTAGTTCTCTAAGTTTCCTTAGCGAACTAGCTCGCGAATCACCCTCTAGTTCTCTAAGTTTTCTTAGCGAACTAGCTAAAGAATCACCCTCTGATTCGCTAAGTTTCCTTAGCGAACTAGGGTTAGGTCAGGGAACATTCCCTGACACCTTTATCTTTTCCGGCGCTGTCATCGCCGGAAAACCGCGTTTTCGCCGGAAAAACGAGATCTCACTCGTTCTTCCACCGTTTTCATCGTTTTTCGTCCCGTCTGATCCAGATTTGAGCTAGGGTGATCCCTAAACTCATCTTAGGTCTGGTTTATACCCGATTCCACCCGGATCTTGTGATTTAAACGGTTTAACGGTGTCGGCTCGTCGTTACGCGACTATAACTAACGTTTTAGGCTCGTACAATATTAAACTATCATTACCTCGGGTCGGAAATCGATTATCCTTCTTCTTCCTCTTGATTTCGGCTAGAGAGAGAGAGTAGGATGAGAGAGAGCTAAGTGTGTGTTTTGATGGTGTATGGATTATGTGTGAAATGAATGGAAAATGGGGATTAAGGTTTATATAATTATGGATCATGGGCTTAAGCCCATGGCCTCTTCCTTCCTTCCCAAGTCCATAACCCATATCCATTACCCAACACTAGCCCGACCCATACTAGCTTCTACTCTATTAATTTTTTCCGACTAACCCGAGTAAACTTTCCCACTGATATTAATTTATTTAATTATAATATTCTTAGAAATTTAGGGATTTTACAAGTCTTCCCCCCCTTAAAGAGGTTTCGTCCCCGAAACCTAACTTATTCCTCGTGAAAGGAACACTTCTTATATTCGCACACTTTATTGATTCGCCCCCCGCTTTATGGGTTATCCTTCTTACTCCCGACTTGCAGTCATCGAGCGGTGATCATGTGTTTTAGCTGTTAAGGTAACTTGTCCATGAGACCCTCGATGTACCAAGACTCATCTCATCCTTCCAAGGGCTTCGTTTAGTACTTTTAACACTATTGTCTAAAACGACATTTTATCATAACATAATAATCATTCATAACCAAACTCAATATATTACACGTCACTGATAAACATAGGTTTTAAACCTTAACACAAAACAAGTTCTTAAGCAAATGTAATTTAAACAAATAAAACCATTGCATGAGCAATTATTCCTTCATCAAGTGTTCCTCTCTGTAGTTTCCCCAAGTCTTTATCCTTTCGCACCTCCCGCCCCTGCTTCCTTGCAATCCCTAGCCATGTGGTCAGTTTTTCCGCATTTGAAGCACTTTGGACGATCAGGGCATTCTCGAGAGTAATGCCCACTCTTTCCACACCGATAGCACCTGTCTGTCCCAGTCTTGCATTCTCCCTGGTGCACTTGCCCACACGTCTTACATGCATCCTTGTTCCCAACCTTGGCCTTCCTCTCATCAGTTGTTGTCACCATCTCGCCAGACCGCTTAGCAGAGGTAGCCCATTTCTTCTCCTTCTTTTCCTCCACCACCACATCGTCCTCAGCCAGGTCAGCATAAACTACTTCTGCAAGCTCAACAGCAGAGTCAAAAGTAGCAGGTTTATTTGCCCTGACTAACATGCGGACTTTTTGTGGCAGTCCCCTCACATAACATTTGATTCTCTTAGCCTCAGTGTCGACCATGTCAGGCACCAACCTAGATAGTCGGTTGAATTCAGTAGTATACTCGCGGTGTGTCATCTTTCCCGCCTTTAGATTCAGAAATTTCATCTCGGTCCTCTCAACCTCAGCATCAGCACAGAACCTTTTCTTCACCAACTCTTTCAGGTCCTTCCACCTCATTGCCTCAATCTCCTCTCGGGTCTTCCTTTGTTCCACCGTTTCCCACCAGTACATAGCCTCATCTTCAAATGATTGAGTGGCATAACCCACCGCTTGGTCGGGACGGCATTCGCTAATTCGGATAATCTTGTCCATAGTAGTTATCCATTGGAGAGTAGCGATTGCGTCTCCCAAACCAGTCAGCTTCGGCGGGTCGCATTCTTTGAATGACTTGTAGTTACACCCACCTCGACCTACCCTTCCATCACCAACCTTGACAGATCCAGCTTCACTCGAGTCACCCTTCACTCCCTCACCACCTTTCCCACCATTCTCTCCTGATCCTTCAGCAGTTCTTTCACGACCTCCAGCAGACCCTCCCGGAGTCATGTTCTTCACAGCAGCTACTACAGCTTGAACAATGGCTGCATGAACCGCAGGGTCAAGTTGAACCCCTTCGTTGTTGCTCGGGTTTCCTCCAGCGCTTCCTTCGTCTCCGGTGTTGGAAGCTGCCTCTACTGAAGGTTGCCGGACAAGACGAGGCCTGCCACGACGTCCAGTGCGTCCTCCAGTTCCAGCAATTTCTCCAGCTTCAGCCATTAGTATTCTAAAAGGGAAAACACAAACGTCATCACTCTAGGAATTATTTAGCACATGATTTGTAAGGTAAGTAGCTAATGACATTGATCAAGTGTAATTAACTATTTGCATTACTCCTCAGGTTCTACATGCTTCCCTTTATGATTTCACTTGTGCTAGTTTCTACTTATAATCAGTTAATCAATCAAACACTCGAGAAATCCTATCCCTAACCTGTATATATCCTTTCTTTAATAATTAAGTTAACATCTTTATACAATATTTAAAATACTTTACCGTTACTGAGCTTGCTTGAGTGACACATGGCTATCTTGAACTGGCATCTTCTTTCTTTTCTTACTTTAAATCCCATTCTCTGTTCGAGTCTAAGCATTTAGGATGCTTAAATCTCTCGAACTTATGCTCTGATACCAACTTGTAAGGCCCCGAACCCGGTAGCCCTACTTTAGCGTCGGATTTACTCATAAACACAGTTCTACAAATCAGAGTTTATTAAACTTTCGCGGAATATAAAACTTTAACCGTTTATTACAAAACAATTAATCTTTTCTTTAAAACCATAACATAAATTATCATATTTAAAACATCGTTTCTTCCATCTTCAGATGTCAGCCGTTCAATCCATGCCATGTGCCGTCCTCATGATGACTCTATAATCAGCTCACCTGCGTGCATACTAAAAGTCAGCTAAGCTGAGTGAGTTCTAGTTAATCAGACGCCATACAATACATACACGTACATACATATCCGAAGATACATATCCATACTTAATCCGTTACCCTACTACCATACATACATACATATCTACAATCACTAACCTCAGTCTACCGAGAGTACGTTCATAGTCCGCTGTCTATACCTGTACTCAAGATCGTGAACACGTAAAAGGTCCGCAGTCCTTACCTATGTTCACCAGTTATGGTACGTGCAAGGTCCGCAGTCCTTCCCTGTACCATCCTATATTGACAACACGTACAAGGTCCTCAGTCCTTCCCTATGTTGCAACCTAACCCATAGCACATGCGACGTCCGCAGTCTTCCCCTATGCTACCAGAACACAAGTATAGCACGTATAAGGTCCACAGTCCTTTCCTGTGCTGACGCCTATCTATAATACGTATAAGGTCCGCAGTCCTTATCTACGTTGGCGTCTATCACCTATAACCATAGCACGTACGAAGTCCGCAGTCCTCCCCTATGCTACCACAACACAAATATAGCACGTATAAGGTCCACAGTCCTTTCTTGTGCTGACGCCTATCTACATTACGTATAAGGTCCGCAGTCCTTATCTACGTTGGCGTCTATCTCCTATAACACGTATAAGGCCCACCGTCCCTATCTACGTTTACATCTATCATCTACATCACGTATAAGGCCCGCAGTCCTTAACTACGCCATCACCTGCCAAGTCTATGTCCAACAGAAGTTAGAGGGATTCGCCATCAAAACTTACTATGTCGAACGTAGGACTCACATACCATTAGTGTCCCTGTACACACATACTTCACATATACAATAATTAAATTATAGCATAAGAACACTCTAGGCGTTCTTTACATCATTCATTTAACAACCATACCCCTTGTCGATACGTGCAATATCCGAAGATCATTCACGCCCCGAGAAGTGTTCATTTGTAATATTCATACATCTTCGATATATAATATTCGTACCTTTATTTTTAACCTGACAGTACGCGCAATATCCGAAGATCGTTCGCGTCCCGACAAGCAATCATTCATATCCATCACATATATCACATATGGCATACACTTATCACTTAGGATAAATGTATTAACAACACATCGAGTATGCACACAGCCCCGAAAACATAACAAGGAATGGGGCTAGAAACTCACCTGAACTTGGTTACTTCTTCGGCTACTGATTATTCCTTCTCGAGCTGTGCGCGTCTAACTGTTTAATAATTGAATATCAAATACTACTCTAGCCATCCTCATTACTACTTAATTAGTCTTACGTGTCTAAGCCGATTTTACTTCATTGAATCATTACCCGGTTAGTTAATCGTTACTCGTTAATCTTTTAAGGGCATCTTTCATAAATTATCAAAGTCCAAGGGCTACTATGTAATTATCTCATTCTTTTCTAAGTCCAGGGACCATTCTGTCTTTATATTAAACTCCTAGTTCTTTACTTTGCCCTTAACGAATTGGGTAAAGAATCATCCTCTGATTCGCTAAGCTCCCATAACGAACTAGCTAACGAATCACCCTCTGATTCGCTAAGCTCCCATAACGAACTAGCTAACGAATCACCCTCTGATTCGCTAAGCTCCCATAACGAACTAGCTAACGAATCACCCTCTGATTCGCTAAGCTCCCATAACGAACTAGCTAACGAATCACCCTCTAGTTCTCTAAGTTTCCTTAGCGAACTAGCTAAAGAATCACCCTCTAGTTCTCTAAGTTTCCTTAGCGAACTAGCTAACGAATCACCCTCTAGTTCTCTAAGTTTCCTTAGCGAACTAGCTAGCAAATCACCCTCTAGTTCTCTAAGTTTCCTTAGCGAACTAGCTCGCGAATCACCCTCTAGTTCTCTAAGTTTTCTTAGCGAACTAGCTAAAGAATCACCCTCTGATTCGCTAAGTTTCCTTAGCGAACTAGGGTTAGGTCAGGGAACATTCCCTGACACCTTTATCTTTTCCGGCGCCGTCATCGCCGGAAAACCGCGTTTTCGCCGGAAAAACAAGATCTCACTCGTTCTTCCACCGTTTTCATCGTTTTTCGTCCCGTCTGATCCAGATTTGAGCTAGGGTGATCCCTAAACTCATCTTAGGTCTGGTTTATACCCGATTCCACCCGGATCTTGTGATTTAAACGGTTTAACGGTGTCGGCTCGTCGTTACGCGACTATAACTAACGTTTTAGGCTCGTACAATATTAAACTATCATTACCTCGGGTCGGAAATCGATTATCCTTCTTCTTCCTCTTGATTTCGGCTAGAGAGAGAGAGTAGGATGAGAGAGAGCTAAGTGTGTGTTTTGGTGGTGTATGGATTATGTGTGAAATGAATGGAAAATGGGGATTAAGGTTTATATAATTATGGATCATGGGCTTAAGCCCATGGCCTCTTCCTTCCTTCCCAAGTCCATAACCCATATCCATTACCCAACACTAGCCCGACCCATACTAGCTTCTACTCTATTAATTTTTTCCGACTAACCCGAGTAAACTTTCCCACTGATATTAATTTATTTAATTATAATATTCTTAGAAATTTCGGGATGTTACAGCTTACTACCTTCTCAGACTCGGACTATGGAGGTTGCAAGATCAACTTCAAATCAACCACGGCAGGGTGACAATTTTTAGGAAACCGGCTTTTTTCCTGGCAGTGTAAGAAGCAGACAACGGTCTCCACTTCAACCGCCGAAGCTGAGTATGTTGCAGCCTCGAGTTGCTGTTCCTAGGTTTTGTGGATACAACAACATCTTCGCGACTACGGTTTGAAGTTTCTTACTACTCCTATTTTGATTGATAACTCTGCTGCAATATCTATCACAAAGAATCCCGTACAACATTCTAAAACAAAACATATCGAAATTCGATATCATTTTATATGGTATTGCTTTGAGAAGAAATTAATTGACCTTGAGAAAGTACATACTGACTTTCAGAAAGCCGATCTATTTACCAAAGCCTTTAATAAAATGCGTTTTTAATTTTTGATTGGTTTAAATGGATTGAAGACCCTCGCTGATATCCTGAAACAAGGATGACTATCTTTCTTTTCTGTCAATTTTATTTTTTTAAAATTTTAATTTGGTTTTAGATTTTAGGGGGTGAAATATTGAAAATACAAAAATATTGTGCTTTTCGTTTGTATAGATAAAACCTAAAAACATTAAAATTTTTAAAATCCAAAACATTTGAAAATTTTTGAAAAATCAAAAATATTCTGATTTCTTTTCTTTACTGTTTTTTTCTTAAAATATTTTGAAAATCCAAAAACATTTTTAAAAATTTGAAAAGTTAAAAAGATTGTGTTTTTCAGTTTGTACAGAAAAATCCAAAAATCCAAAAAGATTGTAAAGTTTATTTTGTTTATAAGAAAAGTGAAAAAGACAAAAAGATTGTGTTTTAATGTATGTATAGAGAAAAACCAAAGATTTTTGCATACATTCGCTGAAAAATATGTCAATTACACAAATTTGAAGGATATGTACTTGTATATGTTTGGTCCTGACATTTACTTGTAAATGATCGGGTTAGGCATTCACCTGATAATGGCAAGTAGTTGAGGTGTTCTTTATGCGTTTTAGATTATTTTATCGCAGAAAATTATGTCGGTTATTTAAGTTTGTGAAGCATGCTTGCATGTCTTGGTCCTATTATTCACTTGTTGAATAAATAGGTTAGCCATTTATTTATAGACTTAAGTTAACTGGGGAGATTAAATTTATCTTTATTTTGTTTTATGCTTCTCAAAATTTTGAGTTTTTGAAGCAAAAAGAGAAATTGATAGTACATTGTCTATCTTGACCCCAAATCCAGCAAGAAATAAGCTTAAAAGACTGTGTGCTTAATTGCATTGGTGCATTGGTAGGTATTAAAACAAACAAGTAGAGTAAAGTATGTGATATAAACATAAAGAAATGCCAAATTGAAAGAGGTGTTAGTCTCTAGAAAAAGTCTCGGTGAGGATGGCAGAAATGTAATAACCTGTCATACTCAAGCCTTATACTTGTTTGATCACCCAAAAATAAAATAAAGCAAATAACAAGCTTTGAGGTTCCGGACACTGTGAGATTTTATGCGGCTTAATCATCTGGGTATTCATATGCATGAATATTTCACTTGCTTTTAGAGCAAACCCAAAGTCATTAAACTTGATCACTGCTGTACCTCGTACAATCCAAATTACTGACTTAATCAAAATCCGCTGTTAGTCATACATTGTTCCTCCCTTGCAAGCGTCTCAATATCATTAAGAAACAAACCCCAGGGGATACAATGTATGTAAGCCGACAGATGGACTCGTGCATATTCACTCATAGTAAAGGAAACTCAATGCATTGCTCATAAATCTTTATAAAATTCAAGTTGGGGTGATATGGCAAAAATCAAATTAAGCTTGAACCGAGATTAGAGGCTGATAGTTTCTGATATTCTGTGCTCCAATTGAATAATTAATCATATCACAAAAACACTTGAAAGTTTTCTTTTATATTTAAGTGGACAACAATACCAATGACCGACTTAACGCCAGTCACAATATCGCTGAAATATAAAGCTGTGATGGAAGGGCAATTTGTTCAATATGATTCTCTGCTCAAACTTGACAAAAATCCAAAAATATGTACTGCTTTTGAAAAATCATACATAAACATAAAAAGATTTTCCTGTTTTTACATTTTAAGTTTTCGGATAATTATCTGGTAAATATTTCTTTTTCTAACAAAAAGTTCAAAAATATCAAAAAGATTTTATTTTTAGTTTACATATTATTTAAATATTTTATTTTAACTTAATCTATGTACCGAGAGTAGACCTTTGCTCTATCAATATTTATGATAAATTATTTACTTTTAAGTTAAGTGTTTTTAACAGTAAAACACGTTAAGGTATTCGATCATCGAGATATGGGCTCTTCGGTGATTTTTATTATTTAATTGGTTTTATTATTTAATTAATATTTAAATTTAATTGATTTATTTCATTTAATTATTTAAGTTAAATTTAAATAAAAGGTAGTTCGTTAATTATGAATAACGAATTAGGTCATTTTAACGAATTACATTCTAATTTGTTATCCTAATTCGCTTCTAATTCGTTATCCTAATTCGCTTCCGCACTCTGAAACGAATGACTTTAATTCGTTATCCATATATTAACGAATTAGACAATAATTAAAATCTGATTCATCATGATACGTGTTAAATGAACCTAACGAATCAGCTAATTCGTTAATTCATATTTCAAATGAATCATCTGATTCGTTACCTTGGGAATCGTGCAACGTCAGTGTATATAGGACGGCGTGCATACGAACCGTCCTACTATTCACTCTTCTTCTTCTTCTTCACTTTATACTGTTATTCTGGCCATTTTTCTCAGAAATTTCGACCTTCACTAAATCAATTTCTGATCATATCTTTGAGTTACTAAGGTATACCCGATCATATCTTCATGATTTTCGTCAAAAATAATGACGATCTGATGTGTTAATTATGAGGTTTTGTTATCGGGTGTTTGAGGTTTCTTTGAACTTTAACTTATAAGCTGTAATGGACCATAAATCTGTTACCATTATCATCGGAATCGGTTTCTGAGATCACTGGTGATCTTTGATTATGTTTTGATTATTGATTGATATGTTAATTATGTATGGTTTTTTATCGGGTTTTTATACTTTGGTTAAAACTCTAACTTAATTGCTTTATTCCATGTTTTGAACCCTCAAATCATTACCATTTGAGTCGCAATGGGTTTCCGAGATCTTTATGGTCATTTGTTCGGCTAATCATCGATGATTATGGGTAATCGATTACGGATTTGCTCATTTGACTTTTGGTGTTCTTGCTTAATTTTGACCTTGACCAGAGAAGTCAAAGATTAAGCCATTTCTTGGCCATTCGTTATACCTAGCGATTTGGAACTCATTCGTGTCCAATTTGTTAAGTAAATCATACGAACTAGAATAGCGAATCATTTTATTAACGAATCAGATGTGTATTCGTTAAATTATAACGAATTAGTTGTAAATTATAACGAACTAGAGGTTAATTCATTATATATAACGAACTAGAGATTAATTCGTTATCTTTGAATAGTATTTCGCTTATTCTTAATTCGTTACATATTTACTTGATAGCGAATCAGATGATTCGTTATATTATCTAACGAATCTGTCTGATTCATAACAAATGACATGGTTTTCTTTTAATTTAAAATTCATAAATTGAAATATGAATTTTTACTTTTTATTCTTTAAGTATTACTATTTAAGAATTCTTCTTTATAATTCTCACTATTTTTCGGGTTTAATTATACAGTTCAATGGCTGATAACGTAGCTCAAGATCCGCCTATTGACGCACCACAAGATCAACAAGCTCAGGATGTCCCTTTGCTTCCATTTGATACACGGCATAATGTTTGTGCATTCATTGACACAAACTTTACTGATGAGGATGTCTTTGGTGATATGCTGGCATTTATACACAGTTCTCGTATCCATTACGCCGTTACTGTTAATCCGGATATTCGATTCAGCATTGTTCGCCAATTCTCGAACACTGCTCAATATGTGGAAGCTGAAGACCATATTACTGCTGAGGTTAACAACAAACCAGTTGTCGTATCTATTGCAAATGTTCGAAGAGTATTATGATTCGATAACACCATTGATGATCCAAGCAAATACCACAAGGATCTGATCCAAGGATTGTTTGGACGAGTGTTTTATGATAATAATCTTACTGCGTCTATGTATAACAAGGCATACTTGTGTCCCCAATACAAGTATTTACTTCATGTTCTCATTCACTGCCTTGGTGGACGAAAGGCTGGTTTTGACGAATGCCGCATTATGCTACAATCGGCATTTGTTGCACTTGTTTTGAACAAGCGTTACAATTTTTCTGAAATGATCTTTGATCATCTGAAAGAAAATTGTATTCCTGGAAAACGACGCGTGAAGTTTTTGATGTATCCGCGCTTCGTTCAACTGTTTGTTAACTATGCTATCAGGGATTTGGTGCTCACCCGAATGATATGAACGATAAGTTTATCCTGGACAACATGAAGGCAGACACCATGAGAAGAATGAAACTGTACCGTCAATCTCCTCCTCCCAGATTTAAAAGATTGATTGGTCATCCAGCAAATCCTGATTATGTATGTCCTGACAATGATCGTTGGATCCGTGATGATTCGGATTCAGAGCGTGAGGAGGGACCAGGTGGGAACGAGGGTAATGATGGTGATGATGATGCAGGTGGTAATGGTGGTAATGATGGTGATAATGATGCTGCAATCCTTGAACAACAAGCTGCAGTTGAAGCAGCTTTAGCAGCTACAATTGCTGTTCAACGCAAGAGGAAGGGTAAAGAGTTAGCCTCTAAAGGACCTTCTAAGCGTCAAGTGTCGGCTGGAGCTGGCAGCTCTTTTGGAGTTCAACCTCCAAGGTCGTCCACTCCTCAACGCTCGGCGGTGCTGCTCACTACTAGCACCCCGGAGCTTACACTGACGACTACGCTTACGTCGGATCCACAGCTTGGTATGATTCCTCACTCAGTATTATCTACTATACCAAGGCCGACGTCTGCTACTTCGGTGGTTCCTCCTGTTGGGTTTTATACAAGGTTATCAAAGTTTCAAGTTAACCATTTTAACATGAAAACGCAACGGAAGCTTAGATTTTAAAACATGTTAATGAACATACCATTATGTTAAAACTAAAACCCAAAGAACAAGGATCAAAATTACAAGAACAATATGCTCACAAAATGTAAATAGTACCTTCTTCTACCTTTAGAAGAACAAGTGGATTGTTGAAGGGATGGTGGATGAATGACAAGCCTCCAAAGAAGAAGACCTCAAGAGTGTGATACCCCAAGCTATTTGTGACAACACCAAGTTGTTTTGCTAGGATTAGGAACACCAAAACAAGCTCAAAAGCCCCTTTATTTTCTGCCCAAAAGGGCCGTAGGTTTTGGAGAGTGAGAGAGAGAGAGCTTGCTTGCTACACTTGAGAAAAGGATTCAAAAATTGCATGTATATTCATTGGAGGATCAAAAGAAGAAGTCTTTATAAAAAAAACTAAAGAGCATCTTGTGTTTGATTGGGTAAAACCACCACCCCACATGGGTGGCCGGTTTTGTATATATATATATATATATATATTTTTTTTTTTTTGTTTTGTTTTAACAATTAAAACATCTCCATCTCATACTTTATAAAACTAATTTTATAAAACATACATGCTATCTTAATTATTTAACCAATTAAATAATTAATTTATATATAAATAAATTATCCAGATAATTTATTTAAATCATCAAGTGTAATTATTTAGAAAACCAATTTTCTAATTGCGCAGTGTTCGGTATTCGTTTAAGTGATCAAATCACTAAAAGAATACATTTGGTGTTGTCTAGCTTGTTATTGGGTATGACCCGACTTGGATCAAACACAGTTAGCCACATTAGTATAAGTATGTGTCTCGGGCATATGTAATTCCAACAATCTCCCACTTGCACGAGATACATAGAAAATTAATGCAAGTGGTGAATACCGCCTAACAACAGTTCACCACCCCTAATGTGTTTGACGAAGTGCCATTCAATAACATCATTCCTTCAAGTCCCTTACTTGATATGATTTAGGTGAATCTATCATTATATCCCTTTGTTACTAGATGTCATGTTGGATCTAAGAGACATAGGCGATCATTCTCTTTACAATTCAACTTTATCAGGCCTTAGACATCTAAACTCTCAACACATAAGAGGAACAAATTCCATCTTGACTGTATACGCCTCTCACTATCACTTTATACTCCACCTGAGCTCATCCTTATGTACCATCTTTTACGAATAGCGAAGGGGAGAGTCAAAGTGTAATACTTGGTGAAAATCAAGACCCAGTATACATCTCAGGTCTAAGGATAATATGAAATTCTCCTTTACTCAAAATTACTAATGATCAGGTCCATTGACTCCATGTAGTAATATTGAGAGCGGGTCAGTCCAATATTCGTATCCCACAAATATCTATGAACCTTGGCAGCAAACCTATGCTCCATATTCATTCCTTATGAATATCCACCAATCCTAGTTCATAATAGTCTTGCTTCATATTTGTTCCCACAAATGTGATCGACTACGGACTTTTAGAATAAGATAACTTATTCATGGATTAAACATGCAAAATTAGAATTTAACTCAAGATTCCATAATCATATAAAAGAGTTAAATTACAAAAGTTTTTTTTTTTTTAAACGTAAATACAAAATAGATCAAATCCAATTACTAGAATATCGGAGTCCTAAGCCACTCGCATGACGCTCATGTTTCGGTCTTTCTAGGAGCTTCGTGAATGGATCCGCAAGATTTTGATCAGTTCCAACTTTGCGAATACATATCTTTCCTTTTTCAACTTCATCCCTTATGTAGTTGAATCTCCGCTCTATGTGCCTTGTCTTTTGGTGCGAACGAGGTTCCTTGATTTGTGCAATCGCACCCTCGTTGTCACAAAAGATTTCTAGGGGGTCTTGAATGGTAGGGACCACCCCTAGATCAGTAATGAATTTCTTCAACCATGCAGCTTCCTGAGCTGCCAATGAAGCGGCGATGTATTCTGATTCTGTAGTGGACAATGCTACCACTTCCTGTTTTGAGCTCTTCCAAGAGACAGCTCCTCCATTAAGAGTGAACACATACCCAGATTGTGATCGAGAATCATCTCGATCAGTTTGGAAGCTCGCATCCGTGTAACCTTTTATAGCGAGTTCCTCCTCACCAGATCCATATATCAGAAACATATCCTTAGTTCTCCTAAGGTATTTCAATATGCTCTTAACAGCCATCCAATGACTGTTTCCTGGATTCTGTTGGTATCTGCTTGTCATGCTCAAAGCGCATGACACATCCGGTCTAGTACATATCATCGCATACATGATGGATCCTATAGCAGAAGCATATGGGATTTGTTTCATCATCTCTTGCTCACCCTTTGAGCTTGGACATTGAGCTGAACTCAATATGGTCCCTCTTTGAATAGGTACAAAACCTTTCTTGGAGTTTTCCATCTTGAACCTTTTCAAGATCTTATCAATGTATGTACTTTGGTTCAAACCTATCAAGCGCCTTGACCTATCCCTATAGATCTTTATTCCCAAAATATAGGCAGCTTCACCAAGATCCTTGATGGAAAATCTACTTCCAAGCCAAGCCTTAACGCTTTCCATGGTTGGAATGTCATTTCCAAATAGTAGAATGTCATCGACATACAATACTAAGAAGGTAATTATACTCCCACTAGCTTTCTTATACACACAAGCCTCATCAGCATTCTTGATGAATCCAAAATTTTTGATTTCTTCATCAAAACGATGATTCCAAGTTCTAGATGCTTGTTTCAATCCATAGATTGATTTCTTTAACTTGCATACTTTATTAGGATGTTTCGGATCGACAAAACCTTCAGGCTGAACCATATAGACATCTTCCTCAAGATATCCATTTAGGAAAGCGGTCTTGACATCCATTTGCCAAATTTCATAATCATAATGTGCAGCTATGGCAAATAATATCCTAATAGACTTTAGCATTGCCACAGGCGAAAAAGTTTCATCATAATCAACCCCTTGAGTTTGAGTGAAACCTTTAGCTACAAGTCTCGCTTTATAAGTATCCAAGTTTCCATGCATATCAGTTTTTCTTTTGAAAACCCACTTACTTCCAACAGCTTTGGAATTGAGTGGTGGTTCAACCAATTCCCAAACTTGGTTGTCATACATGGATTGCATCTCAACGTTCATGGCTTCAAGCCATTTGTCACAATCATTCTTGGACATTGCATCACGGTATGTGGTTGGTTCATCCGAATCTACCACGTAGCAACCTTCTACAAAAAATCCATATCTTTCAGGTGGATTGCTAACTCTACCAGATCTGCGAACGTTTTGTGTGTTTTGATCAACCACTTGATCACTTTCAACAACCTCTTGTTGAGTGCTAGTATCAACCAATTGTGTATCATCTTGTGATTCTTGATCCTCATCAAATTTCACTGTTCTACTATTAGTTCCTTCCTCAAGGAACTTAGTTTCCAAGAACTTACCCTTTCGAGCAATAATAACATTTTGCTCACTAGGGTCGTAAAAGTAATATCCTATATCATCTTTAGGATAACCTATAAAGATACATTTAGTGGATCGGACTTCTAATTTGTTTGGGGTGTATTGCTTTACATAAGCTTCACAACCCCAAACTCTTAAGAATGATAGCGATGGAGCCTTTCCATGCCATACTTCAAAAGGTGTCTTCTCCACTTTCTTGGTTGGAGCCATATTCAATATGCGAACAGCGGAAAGTAAAGCATAGCCCCAAAATGATAGAGGTAAAGTGCTTCTAGCCATCATCGATCGAACCATATCTAATAGGGTACGATTTCTCCTTTCAGACACACCATTATGTTGTGGTGTTCCAGGTGGAGTAAGTTGTGAGATAATTCCACAACTCTTAAGATGATCTTGAAAAACACCACTTAGGTATTCACCTCCTCTATCACTACGAAGTACTTTGATTGTGGTCTTGAGTTGTCTTTCTACTTCAGTTTTGAAGTCTTTGAACATTTCAAAAGCTTCATCTTTGTGTTTCATTAAGTACACATAACCATATCGACTATAATCGTCAATAAAGGTAATGAAGTATCTTTCACCATTCCTAGTCATTGGTCTAAAAGGACCACATACATCCGAATGTATGATACCCAATAATTCTTTTGACCTTTCAAAAGTTTTATTAAAGGGTTGCTTTGTCATTTTGCCTTGTAAACAAGATTCACATACATCAAATGAATCATACTCATTTGTTTCTAGAATACCATTCTTGCGAAGAGTTTGCATGCGATTCTTGCTTATATGTCCAAGGCGACAATGCCAAAGATAGGAATCACCCAAGTCCTTCTTGAGTTTCTTGGTGTTGACATTGTACATTGAACTACTATGTGACGCACCAATTTGATCTATTTCATATATACCATTTATGGGTATAGCTTTAAAATAAAATATGCCATTCATCAAAACATGAATATCATAATCAATAAACTTAAGATCAAAGCCACATTGTTTTAAAAGAGACACGGAAATAATGTTTCTCCTTAACTTAGGAGCATACAAAACATTCTTCAAAATTACTTCCAAACCACTTGGAAGCTTTAACAAGTAGTCTCCTTGGGCTTGGACTTCAACTCTTGCTCCATTGCCCATAAAGAGACTAATGTCCCCTTTGTTGAGTTGTTTACTTCTTTTGAACCCCTGCAACAAATTGCAAATGTGAGTTCCACATCCGGTATCAAGTACCCATGTATTTGAAGAAATAACATTTAGTTCAATATGTATAGTAAAGATAATACCTGAGGTATGCCCCGCATCCCTCTTATCTTTTAACGCATTGAGATAGGTCGGACAATTCCTTTTCCAATGACCTATCTCTCCACACTCAAAGCATGGATCTTGCGCCGCAACCTTTTGCTTCTTTTCCTTCGGTTTGATGGGCGTGATGGCTTTCCTTTTTCCCTTTCCTTGGACGTGGCCCTTGCCCTTAGCAACACTTGCTTTGGGGTTGGAGTTATGTCCCCTTTTTCTTTCATTGATTGTTAGAACGGGTAAAACCTTTTTACCCATTCCCGCTTCGGCCGTTCTTAGCATTGCGTGAAGCTCACCAATGCTTTTGTCCCATCCATTCATGTTATAATTCATGACAAAGGTTTCAAACCTTTTGGTCAAAGAGTTGAGGATCAAATCCGTAGCCAACTCATTAGACACGGGACAATTCAACCTACGAAGCTTTTCGATGTAGCTTTTCATCTTTAGGACATAAGATGAGACGCTTTGGGTTTCCTCCATACGACATGCATGAAACGCTCGAACCGTTTCGAAACGTTCCGCTCTAGCTTGTTGAAGGAACATTTCCTTCAATTGAGTTATCATGTCGTATGCCCCATGATGCTCGAAATCCTTTTGGATTTCGGGAATCATAGTCCCTAACATGAGGCAAGAGGCTTGCACCGAATCTTTGGTGTACTTGACCCAATTGTTATACGCCTCCTCATCTTCCACGTTAGGCTCGTCGGGAATGGGATCGTCTAAGACATATGATATCTCTTCTTGTTTGAGAACTATTCTCAAGTTGCGATACCAATCCATAAAGTTATTATGGTTTAGACGATCCTTTTCAAGGATGGTTCTTAAGGATAGGTTACGGGTGTTATGGGTAGAGGTGTTTGCATTGTTAGCGGCCATCTACAAAATTTAACAAAGTTTTATTTTAGTATTATAAACAATTTAATTATTAATACCCTTTTATTCCAGATTTTAAAATAAATAATTAAATTCTAGAATCCAACGATAAATCAAATTTCGGTTAGGTGACCTTTATCCCGTTATTTGATTTAACAAGGTAGTCAACCTTGACAATTGCAACCCTTTGCAACTTCTATAGGTATGGGACCATTCGAAATCCTTATTTCGTGTTGGCATGTTTATCCCATCAACACCATTGGATCCCATGCTTAGGTGACCTTTATCACATGGTTTCCAATTCAAGTCGTCCTACTTGTATAAACATGTAAGATTAACATACAAGTGGTTAGGTGACCTTTATCCCACAAATATGTTAATATTACCCTAAGTATATTAGTTTGCTCAAAATGGTTAGGTGACCTTTATCCCATTAAAAGTTTCCTAATACGTTAAGTGTCATACAAAAGGATGGTGTTAGACTTGTTTCTTTGGTAATTATGAAAAAAAGGATTTTAAATTTTTCAAATATTCTAGTTGAAAAACATTATGCCATATCCTAACATGCATTTAGAAATATGGCGATTTTGAAAACCAATTTTCAAAGTTCTAGTTATAATAAAACCAATTTTATTATAGGTGAGTGATCGCTTAGTTTTAATAAACCCATTTAATTAAACTAATTGACGCGATATTACCAAAAATATATTAGAACCCGTTTTATGCTTGTTGTCGTTCCTATGTGACGGTTTGGATATCCTAATATCTATCAACCACACATTACATTAAGTAAAACAAACAACCAAGCATACACATGCAAAATATAGTCATAACCGAAAACCGCTAAATTTGACCATACTTGTTAGCCGAAACAAGTATATGTCATAAGTCACACCTAAGGGACAAAACATGACACAAGGATGGAATGTTGACTCCCACTTGACCTTGCATCCAAATGCTTCAAGTATCCTCTCCAAGTTGTTGTGTTCTTGTTGGGCTTGTTAATGGGCTCCAAACTTCCAAAAGTCTTCTTGGCCCAAGAGTGAAATTTATGGGCTTAATGGGCTTGAATCCCATGATGGGCCGGTGAGGCCCAACAAGCCCAAAATTTCGGTCCAAGGCCCAAATCCACCAATTCTTGCATCTTCAATTTTTACAAAATGTATCCTAATACATATTTTTCTAAAAAAAAAGGAAAATGCAACTAATCTATTTATTACATACCAATTTATGAATAAATAAATTACACAAGCCTAAGATTATGAATTATTACAACCATATTGAATAATAAACATAATCAACATACACAAAACAACAATCAACACATCCAAGGTCTAGGTTTCGGTTATGACACATCCAAACATACCAAATGTTCTAAGCATGCAACCTAAGCAACCATTGCCCAAAATCACAAAACCAAAAGGTGCCCCCCCCCCCAAGAGGCTACGGCCACCATCCCCAAAATATTACAATTTTGATATTTCATCATCCAAATGATAAATGGTTTCCTAAGATCTTTCCATGCATGTCAAGATCTTACAAAACCATGAGGGGTAAAATCCACTAAATTTTCGGACCTCCCTTTTCACCCATGAAAAATCCGAAATTTATGAACACAAAAGAAGCATAAGTCCTTGTAACCGGCTCTTGATGCCATTGTTGGGTTTTATACAAGGTTATCAAAGTTTCAAGTTAACCATTTTAACATGAAAACGCAACGGAAGCTTAGATTTTAAAACATGTTAATGAACATACCATTATGTTAAAACTAAAACCCAAAGAACAAGGATCAAAATTACAAGAACAATATGCTCACAAAATGTAAATAGTACCTTCTTCTACCTTTAGAAGAACAAGTGGATTGTTGAAGGGATGGTGGATGAATGACAAGCCTCCAAAGAAGAAGACCTCAAGAGTGTGATACCCCAAGCTATTTGTGACAACACCAAGTTGTTTTGCTAGGATTAGGAACACCAAAACAAGCTCAAAAGCCCCTTTATTTTCTGCCCAAAAGGGCCGTAGGTTTTGGAGAGTGAGAGAGAGAGAGCTTGCTTGCTACACTTGAGAAAAGGATTCAAAAATTGCATGTATATTCATTGGAGGATCAAAAGAAGAAGTCTTTATAAAAAAAACTAAAGAGCATCTTGTGTTTGATTGGGTAAAACCACCACCCCACATGGGTGGCCGGTTTTGTATATATATATATATATATATATATATATTTTTTTTTGTTTTGTTTTAACAATTAAAACATCTCCATCTCATACTTTATAAAACTAATTTTATAAAACATACATGCTATCTTAATTATTTAACCAATTAAATAATTAATTTATATATAAATAAATTATCCAGATAATTTATTTAAATCATCAAGTGTAATTATTTAGAAAACCAATTTTCTAATTGCGCAGTGTTCGGTATTCGTTTAAGTGATCAAATCACTAAAAGAATACATTTGGTGTTGTCTAGCTTGTTATTGGGTATGACCCGACTTGGATCAAACACAGTTAGCCACATTAGTATAAGTATGTGTCTCGGGCATATGTAATTCCAACACCTCCTACATAAAAAATGATGCCTCCACCAGATATTTCATTTCTGAGGCTTAGTCGTCCTATGGGTCCAGTTCAGCCAGTTCCTCCTTCTTTTGCTGCATCACCGCACGATCAGCAGATGAGCATGGTATTGAGTCTCCTACATTTGTATGAAAATCAAATGTCTGGGGATCGTATGAATCAAGAACGTATGATGGAGAATCAGAGGAAGTTGCTCAGCTACGTTTCCTTCTGTCAAAAGGAAACAAAGGCCCTTCGTGAGATTGTTGAGTCTCAGGGGGTGAAAATTAAAGAACAAGATGAGCTTATTTTGCAACTTACGTGCAAAGATGACGCGCTGAAAAAGCTCAAGAATGATGATGAGGATCCGGATGAGTCTGGTGCTGGTGGTGAGACTAAACAAACTCAATACCTAGCCTCTGGTGCAGGTACGAGTTCTGTTGATGATTCATGCAAGTAGGTCATTATTTATCATGATTATTTGGCCGCCAAATCGATTGAGATGATCGAGGCCGATACAGTCATTTTTGTTGATGAAAAGGGAATGGTGAGAAGTGTTGTGAATGCGGATGAGATTGTAGAGGGACAGTTTGTGGAAAGATCTCTAACACGAGAGCAGATTTCTTTATTGCTTGGATTGAATGATGATCAATTGACCGTGTTAGAAGCTGAGCCCGATGTTGAGGTCGAAAACGATGAAGAGATCTTGAATGATCCGACAATTCAGATGAATACGGCCTTTATTTATGATGACGAGGAAGTTGAGGTCGAAGATGGTACAGCTGAGGAGTACCCTGATCTGTTTCAACACACTAATGTTGATCAGGGTGCTCCGGTATTTACTAAAGAAACATTCAAAGCAGCTGAAGATGAGTTGGATCAAGTGTCAAAGGGTAAAAGCGTGGTTGAAACAAGATTTGATTCGCTTGAAAACACGACTGATGCTGACATTCAAAGATGGTTTGGTTATTGAAGAAAGAAAGCGAGTAAGATTATTGATGCGTATCGGTATGTGGATCAGGAACAGAAGGATGAAGCTGTTGCTCGGGCTAAAGCCATTCAGATGATGTCATTCAAGACCGTGTTAAAGTTTCAAGGTGATATTATCTCTTGGTTATTTGATTCTGAGTTGAAAGTGTGTATTGTTAAATGGGAGAAAGGGGTCCAATATTATGAGAAGATAACTGATGTTCTCTCATTACCACGGTGGGACGTTCGAACCCTTGCATGTCATCCATTTATCAACCGTGGGGGAAATCAATTAGCAGGTTGGTTTCATAAACATCTGTTATTCGAGGCCAACCATGGGTTTAAGTTTCTTAAGCCACAGGTTCCTATTCGTAAGCGTATTAATGAGATTGACCTGAGGACTGGCTGGAGAAAACTGGTTCTTAAAGTAAAGCCGCCGAAGACTATGAAGCGGGTGCCGGTGAAGCCGATGAATCAACACGTATATTTATCCTTCAACCGCTGGTACTACGAAAATCGTACTGGCGAGGCCGTCATTGTCCTGGGTAAAGGGTTAAAGATCGAGCTAATCAAGATCATCGATCCAATGTGGCTTGTTAACTTAACTAAGACTGACAATGACGTGCTACACAAGAATAAGATATTGATCGAGCGCAATGAAGACTATGATCTGGCTATGCAGTTCCAACTCGTTGTGCGTGTATGTTATGAGAACGGGATTCATAATTGCAGAGATTGGCGGTCCAACGTTTCAAGTAAAGTAAAAGACAAAGAGCTCAAGACGAGGGGGTGTCTGTTAGTACACGGTTTTGCATCTCGAGTCTTTGTATCTATCGTTAATGTACTTGTCATTTTATTTATGTAATAAACTATTAAGTTATATTTATAGTTCGTTAAGGTATAGTCTAGTTCGCTAAGGATGTTTAGCGAACTAGATCTAAGTTATTATCACTCCTGATTCGTTAAGGATGTTTAACGAATCACGAGTTATTTTATTTAAGTGTGTGTAACGAAGTGGACTCTAGTTCGTTATGGAATGTTAACAAACTAGATCTATCTTCTATATATAGTAGCTTCAGTCCACAGTTAACTTAAGTTTTGAGTTTTAATTATCGAACCTCTGCCCATTTCCTCTCTCAAGCTTCATATTAATATTATCACATACATACAATTAATATATACATACATATAACGTATTAACTGACGATCAATGGCAATTATGAGCTAGATCCGAGTTAGATTAATTAGACATAGATCTGTGTTAGAGATTAACGAGATCAAACATTTTGGCTTATGAGTTTTTCGATGATGTTTAACCAAAGCACAGGCCACACATTTTTCAATAGTCACAAAATCTTTAATAGGTAAGCCACGTACCAAATCCTTTTTAGCAAGACGATTCAAATTTTTAGTATTAGCATACCAAGGCGACGATGCCAAAGCATGGCATTGTGTTCCGAAACTTTTGAAAATAAGTAAGTTATTTCATCAGGAACATTTTTGTTCATGTCGATCACATAAGCATTATCTTTTCGTTGTGATCGAACAAGAATCCAGTCTTCTGGTATAATTATACCAGGTTTTAAAATTAAGCACTATTTCTTAGTAAAGTGAGTTGAAAAGTCTTTATCACAGATTTGAGATACGCTCAACAAACTGTGCTTCAATTCTGGAACAAAATTAACATTTTCGAATTTTAGAACACCGTTACTTACAATACCCTTCTGAGTAATCTTCCCCTTTTCTCCTCCCGCAAAGGACACATACCCACCACTGAATGTTTGAATGTCGTGAAGTTGGGAAATGTATCCTGTCATGTGCCTGGAACAACCACTATCAACATACCAAGGTCTGATGATATTCCTCCATAGTTGTCCCTGCATGAAGTGCGAGATTAATTAGACTTTGGTACCCAGTCCATAATTACACTGGGTGACTCTGACTCATCCAAAGTTGTCACGGGTTGCCATGACATATCCTTTTGATCATCAAACGTTTGGTTTGCAGAATCTCTCACTGGAGATTTGGGCAACCATTTATGTCTACCATTGTTGGATTTGGCATTATAAGTACGAATGGTTTGCTTCATCTCCGGTGTTTTCGGGCTAGAAGGACACAATTTTGTCTTCTCTACCTGTTTCGGTTTAGAATGTGTGTTTGTTTTTTAAACCGAAGCACACTTTCTAACCCTATTGCGAAACATGTCAGGCTTGGTCTGATGAGGACTAAACCTGCCAGACTTGTTTCGGTTTCAATCATCGTCAAAGGGATTAGCCTGATTTTTCCTGAATCTTTGCATGTACGAATTATGAGGCATATAAGGTATATTACTCTGATAGAATCCATAATAAGGAGCATATGAACGATGTGAACAGTTTCTGGCAACATGACAAGTAGTGCCACAATTAAAACCTGTTTGACGTTTTATGTATAAATCATTTTGGGCAGCTCCTCGTCTGGACTGGTTGTGTGGACCAGATTGCTTAAAATTGCGAGGACCATTTTTCACATTTTTAAACTTATCACCTTGTTTGTTATTAGAGCATCCATCTTTAACAAATTTAGGTGGTAAGTATTTGTTGGGATATTTTGAATTTTTAATATTTGAAACCAAATTATCAGAATTCAAAGTTTTAACAGAATCAACCACACAAGAATCCTTGCTCTTTAAAACAGAGCCCACATAAACAGTCGAAATAACAGAATTCAAAACAGGTAGTTTTAAAGAAACATAAAAAACAAAGTCATTATTAAATTCAAAACATGGGTCATCGTCCTCATCAGTCAATTCCTTCACAATTACTTTTTCTGTGCATGAAGCAAAAACATTAGAATCATTCACTCCTGAAGTGGACGCACTAGCATTCACAGAAGTAGTTCCACCACATTTATCTTGTTTTTCGTACTTCATGCCCTTTATCTTTTCTTCCTGCTCTTTGGTAACAAGAGTACTAACATAATTTTGGTTATAGGGTGGGGAACTTGACTATATCCTATGCCCTCACCTTCATTTTCTTTCCACCATAATTGATTGTCAGTCATTGAGTTAACTACTTCACTGGAAACATCGAATTTTTTAAAATCAAGTTCAGCCCTTTCAAACTTACTAGTTAAGTTTAAAATTTCCAACTTGGAGGCTTCAGTTTAGTAGTTAGTTCAGCGATTTCTTGTTTGGCATCAAGATAATGACAACATTTTAAGCTAAATTCAGACTTAAGCTTTGAGAAATCCTTTTGATTTGCTTCTATCTTATCTAGAAATCCTTTTTCATTTTTCTTAAGTTTGAAATTTTTAGATTTTATTCTTTCCATGTCTCTAATTAAGTTATCATTATGGAGATTATATAACTCTATCTTTGCAACACAATCTAGAGAAAAAGGTTGAAAACTTACCTCAGATGAGTTGGGAGAGGTGAAAGCCATATATGCAAATTGAAGTTCCTTGACTTGCTCCTCAGAAGCATTCTATTCTTCAGTGTCTTCAACATTTGGGAAGTTTGCAGTCTGATTTCCAATGTTGAGAGCTGCTATCTGGTCCTCCCAAGAGAATTGTTGAGCAACCATTCCCTTTCACCATTTCCCGAACTACCCCCAGCCTCACCTATAGCATTACCCACTCGAACCAGCGCCCTTTCAGTGTTTCCTTCCTTTGCTGGATTAGTACACTCACGAGCAAAATGACCCGGCTCGTGACAATTGTAGCATCTCAAAGTGTCCTTGTTAAAATCCACCTTTTGATTATTAGGCATATTCCAATTGTTTCTGCATGTCCTCTTAGTGAATTTCTTGCCACGAAATACCGCCATGGCGATTTACCAAGAGATATCCATTTCTTCAACATCATCAGGATGGATCTGATCGAGCTCAGCAGCAACTACAGGTTGGACTAAGTCTCCAGCTAGAAATGCATTATAGCAGTTCATGAATCCTGCCATTAGAGTTATGTTCTCCTGAGTCTCTTTCGGAATAGAGGGAATCTGACTGGAGTTCTGACCATGAGTAGCGCCAGAAGATGACGGTTGAGCAGACTTGGTGATGGAAACTGGAGCAGGTTGAGGAGGAGTGAAGGATGATTGCCCTTGCGTAGGTTTAAACATCTGAAAGTTTCCTTGTGGTGGAAGTTGCTGAGTAGCCTTAAACATGTAGAAACTGTCTTGAGGAATAAAAGCATCGTTGGAAGCAACATTGTACCCAGCTGCACTATTGGAGTTCGCATGATTTATTGCACGTTGCTTGTCATCCATATCACATGCCTTGATAGTAGCCATCATCTCAGAGATATACATTATGTTGAGATCTTTAGTATTCTTGATGACAGCAACATTCATATTCCAACTCTTTGGCAACGGGTTCACTAGCTTGTTGTTTATCTCAAAGGTTGCTAGGTAAATACTTGCTGATCTCATTTCAGTCACCAGTGCCATGAACCTTTGGAGTTGAATTTCCAACGTTTCCCCCAGAACATGATTAAACATGTTGAACTTTTGTCATAGCAGGTCTTGGCGACTCCTTTTCATGTCTTCGTTTCCCTCATACACCTCAATCAACGCCTCACATAACTCTTTAGCATATTGTAGCTCTCTAAAGCCAAGGGCAATCTCAGGTGAGAGTGCCATGGTTAGAGCTGAAAGACCCTTTTGATCTTCCTCAACTTTAGCAAAATCATCATCATCATACATGGAAACGGGCTTAACAACGATCTCAGTTGAGTTATCACGTTGATAGGTAATTCTTTGAGGCCCCCTAACAATGCTTCTCCAAACTTTGGGATCTTTCATCTTAACGTATTTCTCAAAACAAAATTTCCATTCACTAAACCCCTCATGGGACAGGAGGCGTGGTTTACGAGTGGTGATCCCCATGATAGAGTCGAGTTCTTGATGGAGTGAAGTGTTGGCTGAACCATTGCTAATAGTTAATTGATCCATTTTAATTGAATTTGTTGATGAGTTTTAAGTCCAAAAGATTAATCAAGCCGAAATTCTGTTACATAGAGCGCAAATCACAATACCCAGGTCACACAGATCAGGCCCAAAGGGAGTTGCAGATCTGTTGACTGGAAACCAAATGTTGACAGAGAACTATTAACGTGACCGAGAACTAGTAATCCTGACCGAGAACTATAAATATTGACCGAGAACTGTAAATATTTGACCGAGAACTAAAGTTAGCCGAGAACTCAACCAAAAACTTTAATTCTTAATAGAGAACTCAAATCGCTGACTGAGAGGTCAACAATTTAGCCGAGAACTGGTAATCTTGGCCGATAACCCTTGATTGATGCCGAGAACCCAGTTTTTCACCAAAAGTCAATATGTAGTGTAACAAACTTCCAAGAAAGTTGGGATTTTGTTTGTTTCCAAACCAAAACCAATATTTTCCCAAAAATGACTCTCATTCTTCTCCGATCACCTGTTCACCGGAGATACAAACAAAACCACCAAAAAAGTCAAGATCTTGAATCCTTGATATCATAATAACGAGCCTGAATAGGTTTAAGGCTCTGATACCAATTGTAAGGTCCAAGACGGATCTTTCAATTATGATATCAACGATCTAGATGTTGGTGCGGAATTTCAACACTAGATGATTCAAGAACATGAAACACAAAACACGTAAGACACAAGAACTGCTTCAAAACACACGTATTATTATACGTCGGGTGCTTAAGCACAACGATTACAACCACGTCTAAAACTCCCTTAGACGGCCAAAACAACCTTGAACCAACAACCTAAACCCTATACAATGCATTCTATATATAGAGTGATCAACCTACTATCCCAACATAGCCCAAAGCCCACCGAGATCCAAAGGGATCTCGGTTTACATACGCAGCCCAAAACACAAACAAACAAACCAAGTACAAACCAAATAACTAGGCCCAACAATAACTAATGTAGATGAATTACAAAGACGTGTCTGATTAATGCCAAATCCAAATCTGATATAGTGGTTAATGCCACTTATGTAAAATCCATATATGATAGTGTTGTTAATGCCACTTATGTAGTAAAATCCATAAAAACCTTTAAAAAACCAGTTAAAAAGGAAAACAAAAAGTCTGTTTATGTTATTTTAAAACACAAAATTACCGTCCTGGTGTCCCAGTATGGAGTAAGATGTACACATATCCTTGCATAAGTAAATCTTACAACCTGTTTAAATAAAAAACCAAGATAAACTGAATTACGAATAAAACAATGTCAACAAAGAGAAAAACAAAGCATAATAAACGAATTAGACCGAATACAATTGGCCCTGAATCAAAATCCAATGAAAAAAAGGAAAACCATAAAAAGACACTTGTGTAAAATCCATAAGTGATACTCTACCAATCACGAAGCCTAACAAACCGTTTCCTGTTTTGCTCATTTTCTGAATACGAGCTGCACAAAGTCATTCGTCAATATCTTTACTCTTGCAACTTCCATTAGAACAACTAAAGTGGACAAGCTTTATTAAAGTTTTTGTTTTAAAATATACAAATGAAGTGAATTGGGCAAAAAGAAATTTGGTGAACTAACCTTTCCGCTACCAAGTATATCTATGCAGCCTGAAACCATTCACCCAACCATGTTGTAGCTAAAACTTGAATATAAAGCAGTGAAACGGTCAAGATTATTCAGAAAAAGGATGAACCGGCCCCATCTCAAGCTAAAAATTTGAAAGAAAAACCTTTAATCGGTAATAGGAAACGAAAAATATGCACAGTATCACTAACCCTCCCAAGACAATGAACACTGATGCAACAACTTAATAATAATAATAATAATAATAATAATAATAATAATAATAATAATAATAATAATAATAATAATAATAATAATAATAATACCTCAATGGTTGTTCACATTCACGATCGATCACTCTCATCATAGATATCACTTATTACTAACAAAGTCCTAACAAATAAAAGTATATAGCTGATGCATAAAATGAATACATAATATCTTGTTTAAAATTTTAAGGCAAATGAAACGACGCTTTTCGTAAGAAAAGAAAATTTGTTCGCGTGATAAGGAGTCTGTTCAATTAAGTAGAAACTCAAAAAATGTGATAATTCATAAATTTATCATAAATCAGATTTGATATTAGATAGAGATTTAATATCTTCTATACGTCTCTATAGAATAATGTTTAGGCGTGAGTTCTTTGGTTTTCCCAAATGCAATTTCAATATCAACTGTTAATAGTCTAAATTATGGACTTTAGACAAAACAATTGATATTTAAACGTCTGGGAAAACCAAACAGTCTAAAATTTTGGAATTCTGGACTTTAAGTAAAACATATTTTCAGTCTATATATTAATTATTATCTGTTCTTAATTTGGTGCAACTAAAAGAGACACGAAATAATGCTGGTTTGTGGTGGGCTGTATTAGTAACTCTAGATAACATGTAACTTGGTTTGGCTACTTAAATTGATGAATACTACTTGGATTCCATTCCTCACATGTTTAATTGTGGTAGACATCATAAAAGAGTAATTAGCTCGTATGACAGTTTTTGGTTCGGTTTAAATTTCCAACGGTTCGATTTCGGTTTTCGATGATAAAAACCGTCACTAACGGTTTGGCTCACAGTTTGACCTAAAAACATCAAAACCGGACCGTGAACACCCTGAGGTGTGGTCATGGTGTTGGAATACCGTATGCCCGAGACACATAATTAGGTTAATGTGGCTAGCCGTGTTTGATCCAAGTCGGGTCATACCCAATAACGAGTTAGACACACACCAATTATGTATTTGTTGAGATATGATCTATAAAACAAATACAGAACACAACACATTCAGAAATCGGGTTTCTGAATAATTACTTGAAAGTGTTAAATAAATTAATTGGTTAATTTATTTATTCAAATAATTATTATTGGAATGATTATTTAAACATGTGTTCTTTTATAAAATGGTTTATAAAAGATGGGATGTTTATATATTTTATAAGGTATAAAATATATATTATTTAGACATGTATGCCTTACACCCCATACACTTGGTCAAAGTTGGTAAGGACTTGATGGAGGTTGAGTAACTTTTACTTGACCAAAAACCTAACTTAAGATATGAATGAGATATGATCTCATTTATATAAAGATCAACATACTTTCAAGATATAATAAGAAACCACAACTCTCTCTTTCCCTCTAGCTTTTGGTTCGGCCGAAGTCAAGAAACAAAAGAGGTTCGAGTCTCGGTTTCTCGTGTTCAAGCTTCCTAACATAGCTTGGTGTGTATTGGAGGCTCGGGGTACGAACCATTTGAGGTTTTCTCCTTGAAAGCTAGCCAAGAAACATCATCATCTTCTTCAACTTCAACTACACTCTTAAAGGGTTAAGAATGTAAGTGTTTATAGCTTTGATAGTTTAGTTTTTCCGTATTATTTGATCCTTGCCTCGGGTTTCTAATATATAGATTATTGGTAATCTTATGACATGAATAAACTAGGTTGTTCATGAACACATATCATATAAACTTGTAATATATATATATATATATATATATATACATATGGATACATATGTTTAAGTTTGTGATTTTCACGCTTCCGCCTTAATTAATGACTAGTTAAATGGTTAACTAAGTTTAAAATATCCATAGAAACCCAACAAATGGCATCAAGAGCCGGGATACGGGAAACTAAGCTTCGGGTTTTCGGTTTTATATTTTCCCTTTGAAAGATTTTATACAAAAAATTAACATGCATGATTTTTTGTATTTAATCTTGTTATATTTTTGGCTTTGTTCAAAAAAAAAAAATAAATAAATAAAACCGAGCAAATGGGCCGAAGCCCAATTCGGGAGTTATTGGGCCGAAGCCCACCTCATTTGGTTAATGGGTTAACCGGTAAAGGGGAAGAAAGTTAAGTGGGCCGAAGCCCATGAGACTTTCTTATGGGCCGAAGCCCAAGAACAAGTTATTGGGTCAAGCCCAAATGGGTTGGGCTAGGCCCGATAAGGTCAAGGGGTTTTGGAACGGGATCCTAAAACATAACGGGTTATGTTTGTTATTTATTAAAACTAGACCGAGCCGTAGACCAAAATGGATGTTTGTTTGTGGTTGATGATTGTAATTGTAATTAATTATTCAAGTTTCGGTTTGTAATAATTAATTAGGGGCAGTTTTGTAATTTTGTAATTATTTATTCATATGGGTATGTAATAAATAGATTATTTGTAATATCTTTATTTTATAGAATAAAAAATGTATTAGGACATTTGGTTTTGTAAAATTAAAGAAGATTGCAAAATTGGAAGTTTGGGCCTTATTGGGCCGGGTATGGTGATAATGGGCCTCACAAGCCCATTAAGGGGATTCAAGCCCAAAAGGACCTAAGCCCACCAATTGAGCCCAAATGGAAGCTTATGGAAGCTAAGGCCCGAGTTCAAGCCCAATGGATTACAACGGGGTTGAAGAAGATGCTTGACGCATTTGGATGCGGGATCAAGTGGGAGCTACAACATCCATGTGTCGTGCGTCCCTTAGGATCGGACCTAAGACACACACTTGTTTCGGCTAACAAGTGTGGTCTAACTTAGTGGCTCGTGTCTAGTATAATTGTGTATGCTTGTTAATTGATTGTTTGATTATGCGGTTGTTAGATATTAGGATATCAACTTCGTCACATAGAATTAATTAACAAAGCATAAAACGGGTTCTAACAATTATCGGTAATCACGTGACACGTAGTTTAATAAAATGGATTTATTAACTAGCCGTCTCACGCCCATAATAAAATGGTTTTATTATAAATTAGAATTTTGAAAATGGTTTCAAAATAATCATGTTACTAAATGCATGTTAGAACATGATTTAAAGTTTTACAACTAGAATTATTAAAACTAAAAATCCCTTTTAAAATTAAGGATAACAAGTTAAACACCATCCTTTTGTATAATGCTTAACATATTAGTAAGCTCTTAGTGGGAAAAAGGTCACCTAACCGCGTAGAGTAAATTAATATGTTGAGGTAATATTGGCATATAAATGGGAAAAAGGTCACCTAACCGTTTGTATGTTGATATTACAAGTTGATACAAGTAGGACGACTTAAATTAGAACCATATGAAGAGGGTCACCCAAGCATAGGGTCTAATAGGTGTTGATGGGATAAACATGCCGACACGAAATATGATTTCGAACCGGTCCCATAAACTCTAGAAGTTGCAAAAGGGTTTGCAATTGTTATGAATAACTACCTTGATAAACCGACAATGGGAAAAAGGTCACCTAACCGGAGTCGGGTTTATCGTTGGATTCTAGATTTTAATTATTAATTATATTTGGTATATATAAAAGGGTATTAATAATTAAAATAAGTAAAACACTAAAATGAACTTAATTAAAATTCTGCAGATGGCCGCACACGTCGACGACAACATAATCCCTAACGTCCAAAATGTATCTCTCCGATCTATTCTCGCTAAAGACCGTCTTAACCACAATAACTTTTCGGATTGGTTCCGAAATTTAAGGATTGTTCTAAAACAAGAAAATTTATATCATGTTTTGGAAACACCTATCCCCAACGAACCGGAAGAGGGAAGTGAGGTCGAATACATGAATTGGGTCCAACACACGGAAGATTCCATTCAAGTGTCATGCCTCATGTTGGCGACTATGGTTCCCGAAATCCAAAAGGATTTCGAAAACCATAATGCGTACGACATGATTACTCAACTTAAGGAAATGTTCCTTAAGCAATCGAGGGTTGAAAGGTTCGAAACGGTTCGAGCCTTGCATGCATGTAGAATGGATGATAATCAACCAGTTTCAACTTATGTACTTAAGATGAAAAGTTACATTGATCGCCTCGCCAAGCTCAATTGTCCCATCTCAAAAGAGTTAGCAACGGATTTGATCCTTAACTCTGTCGAAAAGGTTCGACACTTTCGTGTTAAATTATAACATGAACGGGTGGGACAAAAACATTGGAGAACTTCACTCAATGCTTAAAACAGCCGAGGCGAGCATGGGTAAAAGGGTTTTACCCGTGTTTGCGATCAATGAAGGTGGATCCAAGAATCGATCTCAGCCCAATCCTAAGGCTAAGGTAGCAAAAAGAAAGGGTCCTCCTGTGCATCTTAAGGGTAAGGGCAAGTCACCGGTTATGGCAAAGAAACAAAAGGTTGTGGAACCGAGGGGTCATAAGGATGATCCTTGTTTTGGTTGTGGGGAGACCGGACATTGGAAACGCAATTGCCCGGTCTACCTAAAGGAGCTAAGAGACAAGAGGAATGCGGGGCATGCCTCGGGTAATGTCTTTATGATTAATATTGAGCTAAATCTTATTTCTTCTAACACATGGGTATTGGATACCGGATGTGGAACTCACATTTGCAATTGGTTGCAGGGGTTCAAAAGGAATGAAGACTTAAAGAAGGGCGAAGTAAGTCTTTTCATGGGCAACGGTGCAAGGTGCACGTGGTCGCTAGAGGAGACTTCACTTTATCGCTTCCAAGTGGTTTGGAAGTTGTTTTGAGGAATGTTTTGTATGCTCCTAGTTTGACTAGGAACATTATTTCCGTGCACCTTCTTAGCCAATGTAATTTTGACTTTAAATTTGTAAAATCAGAAATGCATGTATCATCTAATGGTATCTTTTATTTTAAAGCTGTACCAAACAACGGTATTTATGAATTGGTTCATGATAATACCTCAAATAGCTCATTATATCAAACTTCCACCAAAAGACTCAAAAAGGATTTGAGTGATTCTTACATTTGGCATTGTCGCCTTGGACACATAAACAAGAATCGTGTAAATACTCTCCAAAAGAATGGTCTTTTGAAAACAAACGAGTTAGGTTCGTTTGATGAGTGTGAATCTTGTATTCAAGGCAAGATGACCAAAGAGCCTTTCAAAGGTACAAATGAAAGGGCTAAGGACTTGTTAGGTATCATACATACGGATGTATGCGGACCTCTCAAGCCCACTAGTAGGAATAGTGAAAGGTACTTCATTACCTTTACCGACGATTTTAGTCGATATGGGTATGTGTATCTAATGAAACACAAACATGAAGCCTTTGAAATGTTCAAGGAATTTCAAAATGAAGTACAAAATCAGCTCGACCGAACAATCAAGGTACTCCGCTCCGATAGAGGAGGCGAATACCTAAGTGATGCTTTTCAAAGTCATCTTAGAGATTGTGGAATTGTTTCACAGCTCACTCCTCCTGGTACTCCTCAACATAACGGAGTATCCGAGAGGAGAAATCGAACACTGTTGGACATGGTTCGATCAATGATGGCACGAAGCTCACTACCACCATCATTTTGGGGATATGCGCTACTTACAGCAGCTCGTATTTTGAATATGGCCCCGACCAAAAGGGTGGATCGAACACCCTATGAAGTGTGGCATGGAAAGGTTCCATCCCTTTCATATTTAAGGGTATGGGGATGCAAAGTTTATGTTAAACGTGACACCCCAAATAAGCTTGAGGCTCGATCCATCAAGTGTATCTTCATAGGATACCCAAAGGATGATATAGGATATATATTCTATGATCCTAGTGAACAAAGAGTGTTTGTTTCACACAAAGGATACTTCTTTGAAACTAAGTTCCTTATGGAAGGACCTAGTGAAAAGAGAGTGGAACTTGAAGAGGTTCAAGAATCACTGGATGATACACAGTTGGTCGATACTAGCTTTCAACACGAGGATGTTGAAGGTGATCAAATGGTTGATCATACACACGTTGCTCGCAGATCTAGTAGGGTTAGTCAACCTCCCGAGAGATATGGATTTCTCGTGGATGATTGCTACTTGGTCGATTCGGATGAACCGATCTCCTACAAAGATGCTATGTCACAACCTGATTGTGAAAAATGGCTTGAAGCCATGAGCGCCGAGATGCAATCCATGCACGATAACCAAGTTTGGGAATTGGTTGATCGTCCACTTAACTCCAAACTGGTTGGATGTAAGTGGGTCTTCAAGAAGAAGACCGATATGCATGGAAATCTAGATACTTACAAAGCACGACTTGTAGCAAAAGGTTTCACACAAACTCAAGGGATTGATTATGATGAAACCTTCTCGCCGGTCGCGATGCTTAAGTCGATCAGGATATTATTTGCCATTGCAGCTCATTTTGATTATGAGATATGGCAGATGGATGTCAAGACCGCTTTTCTTAATGGATATCTTGAGGAAGATGTCCATATGGTTCAGCCTGAAGGTTTTGTCGATCCATCTAATCCTGACAAAGTATGTAAGTTAAGGAAATCAATCTACGGGTTGAAACAAGCATCACGGATGTGGAATCGTCGTTTTAATGAAGAAATCAAAGCGTTTGGTTTCGTCCAAAACGGTGATGAGGCGTGTGTGTATAAATGGGCTAGTGGGAGTATAGTCATGTTCCTTATTTTGTATGTCGATGATATACTTTTATTTGGAAATGATATACCAAGTATGGAAAACGTTAAAGTGTGGTTAAGTAGTCGTTTCTCAATTAAGGATCTTGGAGAAGCGACATATATCTTGGGAATAAAAGTCTATAGGGATAGACAAAGGAAATTGATCGGACTCAATCAAAGTGCGTACATTGATAAAATCCTGAAAAGGTTCAGGATGGAAAACTCTAAGAAAGGTTTGGTACCTATTCCTAGAGGAACCGTGTTAAGCTCATCCCAAAGTCCTAGCTCTAAGGAAGAGCAGGATAGGATGAAGCATGTTCCTTATGCTTCGGCAATAGGATCTATTATGTATGCAATGATGTGCACTAGACCGGACGTCTCGTATGCTTTAAGCATAACGAGTAGATACCAGCACAACCCAGGTGACAGTCATTGGATAGCTGTCAAGAATATATTAAAATACCTTAGAAGGACTAAGGATATGTTTTTAATATATGGGTCTGGTGAGGAGGAACTCGTCGTAAAGGGTTACGTGGATGCGAGTTTCCAAACTGACCGAGATGATTCTCGGTCACAGTCGGGATATGTCTTCATTTTGAATGGAGGCGCTGTCTCTTGGAAGAGTTCGAAGCAGGATGTTGTCGCGTTATCCACTACAGAATCTGAGTACATCGCCGCTTCAATGGCAGCCCAAGAGGCTGCATGGATGAAAAAGTTCATCATGGATCTAGGGATTATCTCTACCATTCAGGAGCCCCTAGAGATATTCTGTGACAATGAGGGTGCTATTGCACAGATCAAGGAGCCTCGTGCTCATCAGAAAACGAGGCACATTGAGCGCAGATTCAACTACATAAGGGATGAAGTTGAAAAGGGAAATATATGTATTCATAAAGTTCATACCGATCAAAATATTGCGGACCCACTCACGAAGCTCCTCGATAGGCCAAAGCATGAGGGTCACGTTTGTGCATTAGGACTTCGGTATTCTAGTGAGTGGATTTAATATGTGTTTAGTGTTTGTATAAGAACGAATGTAATGGGTATCTCATGAAAATTAATTATGTTTTAATTATTCAATGAGTTATGTTCTATATTTGCATGTTTAATCCATGAATGACTTATGTTGTTCTAAACGTCCGTAGTCGATCATACTTGTGGGAACAAGTATGAAGGTAAGACTATTATGAACCCGGTTTGGTTGATATTCATGTGATGAATATAGGGCATAGGTTTGCCACCAAAGTTCATAGATATTTGTGGGATACAAATATTGGACTGACCCGCTCTCAAGGATCACTGCATGGAGTTAGTGTAACTGATCATAAGTAATCCTTGAGTAAAGGCGAGTATCATTGTGTCCTTTGACCTAAGATGCATATTGGATCTGGTCTTTCATCAAGTCTGATAACTTGACTCTCTTCTTTGTTATTTCGGTAACACGATAACTTGTAAGAAAGAGCTCAGAAATCATACGAGATGTCAACAAGGGTGTATGCAGTCAAGATGGGATTTGTTCCTCTTATGTGTTGAGAGTTTAGATGTCTAAGGCCTGTTAAGTTAAATCATTGAGAGAATGATCACTCTGTGTCTCTTCGATTTGACAGGACATCTAGTAACAAAGGGATGTAGTGATAAGACTTACCTATATCATATCAAGTATGGACTTGAAGGGAATGATGTTATTGAATGGCACTTAGTCAAACACACTAGGGATGGTGACCTGTTGTTAGGCGGTATTCACCATTAGCATTAACTTCCTATGAGTCACGTGCAATTGGGAGATTGCTGGAATACCGTATGCCCGAGACACATAATTAGGTTAATGTGGCTAGCCGTGTTTGATCCAAGTCGGGTCATACCCAATAACGAGTTAGACACACACCAATTATGTATTTGTTGAGATATGATCTATAAAACAAATACAGAACACAACACATTCAGAAATCGGGTTTCTGAATAATTACTTGAAAGTGTTAAATAAATTAATTGGTTAATTTATTTATTCAAATAATTATTATTGGAATGATTATTTAAACATGTGTTCTTTTATAAAATGGTTTATAAAAGATGGGATGTTTATATATTTTATAAGGTATAAAATATATATTATTTAGACATGTATGCCTTACACCCCATACACTTGGTCAAAGTTGGTAAGGACTTGATGGAGGTTGAGTAACTTTTACTTGACCAAAAACCTAACTTAAGATATGAATGAGATATGATCTCATTTATATAAAGATCAACATACTTTCAAGATATAATAAGAAACCACAACTCTCTCTTTCCCTCTAGCTTTTGGTTCGGCCGAAGTCAAGAAACAAAAGAGGTTCGAGTCTCGGTTTCTCGTGTTCAAGCTTCCTAACATAGCTTGGTGTGTATTGGAGGCTCGGGGTACGAACCATTTGAGGTTTTCTCCTTGAAAGCTAGCCAAGAAACATCATCATCTTCTTCAACTTCAACTACACTCTTAAAGGGTTAAGAATGTAAGTGTTTATAGCTTTGATAGTTTAGTTTTTCCGTATTATTTGATCCTTGCCTCGGGTTTCTAATATATAGATTATTGGTAATCTTATGACATGAATAAACTAGGTTGTTCATGAACACATATCATATAAACTTGTAATATATATATATATATATATATATACATATGGATACATATGTTTAAGTTTGTGATTTTCACGCTTCCGCCTTAATTAATGACTAGTTAAATGGTTAACTAAGTTTAAAATATCCATAGAAACCCAACACATGGCGCTTGGCATATCGGTAACCTTTTTTTTTCTAAAAAAACCAGTAAATCTAGAGCCACTTAGAAATAATAGAAGCACAAATAAAAGACAAAAAAAGGGCCAATTGTATTCGGTCTAATTCAAAACTTAAAGATTTACTTACATATTATTGCATAAGCTTATGTAGTAAATCCATAAAAACCAGTTAAAATGCCACCTATATCGGAAAACCAGTTGTATTCGGCTCGGCTCGTTCACACCTGAATCAAAATCCATAGAAAACGAATGTAGATGAATTACGAAGACGGTCTGGTTATGCTGAATCCAAATCTAATAGAGTGTTTAATGCCACTTATATAGTAAAAACCATAAAAAAACCAGTTAAAAAAAGGAAAAAAAAGTATGGTTATGTAATTTTAAAACATTAAATTACCGTCCTAGTGTCCCGGTATGGAGTAAGATGTACACATATCCTTGAATAAGTAAATCTTAAGATCTGTTTATATAAAAAACCAAGATAAAGTGAATTACGAATAAAAAAAAGTCAACAAAGAGAAAAACAAAGCATAAGAAATGAATTAGACCGGATACAATTGGCCCCGAATCAAAATCCAATAAAAAAAAAAGGAAAACCATAAAAAAACAATAAAAAGTCATGTGTAAAATCCATAAGTGATACTCTACCAATCACGAAGCCTAACAAACCGTTACCTGTTTCGCTCATTTTCTGAATACAAATTGCACAACGTCATTCGTTAATATCGTTACTCTTGCGGCTTCCATTAGAACAGCTAGAGTGGACAAGATTTATTCAAGTTTTTGTTTCAAAATATACCAATGAAGTGAATGGGGCAAAAAGAGATTTGGTGAAAAAATACTAACCTTTCGGCTACCAATCGCACAACAAAATCACTCGCAATCAGATGACGATCAGTAAGGAAACATAAATCTTAATCAAGTCATTTCGAGCCTGAATCAAAATCCATAAAAAATGAATGTAGATGAACTACGATGACGATTGTGAATGAAATTCCCAATTGAATTACAAATTATTTATCAAAACAACAAAGAGAAAAACAAAGCATAATTGAATCAAATACCTGAATCTATATGATCGATATGAGCCCTAAGCTTGAATCAGAATGATCGATATTTGGGGGATTAAGAAACTACGGGGAATGGTTGGTAACAGAGTTGTTAATGTTGGTAACATATAATTCCCCCTGTTGGTAACCGACGATGTCTTGAATGCGCCTGTTGGTAATTGAAGATGTGTTGAATGCGCGCCGGAGATCAACATTTTGTTGGGAACATGCCGGGGAATTAATTAGGGGCATTGAATGTTCAGGCGTCTCAAGGAGAGAGGGTTGGGAGGGGAAAGGTCGCCTATATGTATTATAATGTAATATATATATATATATATATATATATATATATATATATATATATATATATATATATATATATATAAATGGTTCAAATAAAAATAAGAAATTTCCTAGAAATGGTAAGAACCAATAGACTTTTGACACGTGGCATTACAATCAATGTTGAAAGAACATTTTTAGGAAACTATGTCGGTTATAATGGTAAAAGAGTAATAATAGGAAACTATGTCAGGTTTTGGAAATTTTAAATCACAACCTTAGATTAACATAATCTAATGGCTATGTTATTCTTACTCTTCCTAGGAAACTACTTATTTTTAGGATAATCTTCCCATATATATATATGACTTTAACCAATGTTCGGAAAAGTGATCGACTAATATGACGGTTTTTAAGAAAATACGGAATATTTATGATTTTATAAGATTTATCATATTAATAATATAATTTAAATTTTTAAATATGTTAAGGTAATAGATTTAATGGCAATTAAATAAAAAAACTAAAAATACGGGCTGGGAGTGGATCAAACCCTCGACCCCAGCCACAAAGACCCTAATCCGCTCACCCCTAGCCAACTGGGTAGGATTTAGATGGTTATAAACTGAATCTACAACAAATAAAACAAACAGCTTGCAAACCATCCTAGAACATAAACCCTAAATTGATCAATTGTTTAGCTCGTTTAATGTTGATTCAATTAACCTTAGGGTTAATATTCTTTGATTGAACGCGAACTATAAACACCAGTATTAACTAATATGATGCACGAAAAAGTGATGAATGGAACGATGACAGCAGGCCAAAACTCGATTAAAAACGGGTACCAGGAAGCTACAATGATCAAATTAATGTTGGGGGTTTAGTTTGCGCTGGTTCTAGGATCGTGCAGACGAAGGCAGTTGATTTATACTGGTCTTTATGGTAAAATACCCAAAATCTATTAAAGACGGTTAATGATAAAATCAAATCATTTAATATGCGATCTTGTTTTCCTGATTTGTAATGTCGGTATGCCGTAAAATGGAAGATGAATCAAATGCATCAATCAGTTATAAGTTTACTTAGAAGATTAATGCACAAGAAATCTTAATTGGGTCTACGGATACGATATGGGTCGGGTTAACAGGTTTGCTACTGGGTAAATGGGTCAGGGGATATAATAGTTTGATAAAATTGTTGATTGGTCCTAGTGAATAAAGATGGAAACATTAAAGGGTCAAAGTATAGCTTGGGTGAAAATTGAATATAATTCAAAGTTATTATACATATATATATTCATTAAATAAACAAATACTAATAATATGATTTTACTCGAATAACGCGATATTTCTTGTAAAATTTCCCGAATATAAAACGGGTCGGGTTATGATTAATGAATATTAATTTAGAAAATCTGAATTGTTAAAGCCTCACCTACTTTAGGGAATTTAGTCCCGAAATTAAAGGATACTATGACAAAACTATTAAATCTTGAAAAAAGGGAAATTTTAAAATAAAATTTAAAAATTTATCATGACACAGAACTTTGAATAGTTAAAACAACGCTCCAAATGAAAATCCAATAAGGGCACTTATATATAGGATGTACCAGCGGCGTATCCACCATGTCCATATCATCTTTACATTTGTACCGTTATCCCAACTACTTTCGGAGAAATATTATGACACACAATTGTACGTTTCATGATTTCCATGCGAGGACTTTGATAATTATGTTCCGGACTATAATTATTTTCATCGTCGGATGGTCCACATGATTCGTCCCATCGTGTGGATTTACAAAAACGTGTGAAAATATAATTTTAAGAATGGAAATCCTTTAGGGAAACGATTTTTAAGTGAGACGTCTTTAAATAGACAAAAGTATATATATTGGTTATTTAAAATGGGGAATTTCAAAAAACCACCCTTCGATAATTTTAAACTTTGCTCGAGGGGTATAATAATAGAAATTCTTAGTTATTACTTCAATAATTCATAAAAACTTTAATTCAAAATGTATTAAATAGTCGATACAAGGCAGAAAAGTCAAATTAAATAAGGTAGAATACGACGAGCGGCAAGGTCTTCTAGAAGCTTAAATCTTCAGTTGCACATGACTTGGAACCTTGAAACTTGAGCATCTTGAGTGATTTGATCCATAAGAGCTTGAGCGGTCGTGGTAAATTGATCTGGCATTGCTTGGGTAACTGGCGCTCGATTGGTTAGATTATGCTTGGTAAACTTGAGCTTGCGGGTGCGGAAGCTGATAAGTTTGGTTTACATGTGTATGATTTTGCTTGACGAGAGGAGCTTGAAGGACGTGGGATTGATTGGTTTGGACTTGATGGGTAATGTAGTAGGGTGTAAATATAGTTGAACTTGATTGGCATGGAAAATGTGAGGGCACATATCACTGAGAGGGTTTGGGTCTCCTGTATGGTAGCAAGCACGGGTAGTAGGGGCATCAGGTTAAGCATGAGGGGTAGGCTGTTGTAGGACAACTTGTCCATTAGGCGGTGTAGGGCAAGGATGATTGAAGCGATTACATTGGGTGCAAAAACGACATGCGGATTGAGTCGAATGATGAAAGTTACTAGTGGGGCATAACGAGTGAATACCGATGGAGAGTTTCTTGCTCGGGATACTTTTATTTTGTCGAGGTTGATGATTGATTTGTAGCAACATAGTTTTTATAATTAGACTTGCGCTTGTTGTTGTTGCAAGGATGAGTAGGGGTAAATGAATTAAAATTTCAATCAAGGAAGTTAATGAACAAGTTTGAATTTGTTGAATTAATGCTTTAAATTTGAGTTTATATGTAAGAGGTTGCAGCAGTTACTTCCTTGGCTATACACGCGGTGGTCATAAGAACTAGACTATTGATGAAGAGGACGACAGTGGTTTCTTAGGTGAGACATTCTATGAGGACCAAAAATAAAGATTGATAAGATGGAGGATAAGTTGAGAAAACTAATTAAATATTAAATGTTTAATTGTCTTATAATAACTTTGCTTTTAAGAAATGGGGGATTTGCGTTGTATCATGAGGAATAAAGGTAAACGATTTTTAAGATAAGGGGTACATAGCGTAAATACTTATGAATTGATGTAGTTAAAATGATCAATGCATGATAAGATGAGGAGATAAGGTCAATTTAAAAACCAAATTTTTATTTGATTAAGTTGACTTTACAATAAACTAACGAAACATAAATTGTGTGTTGGCCTCCCATGAGCTTTTCTTGGAAGTTTGAACCACCCAACGAAACTAACGAATAAAAGTAACTGTGTTGGACGGCCCATGAGCGTTACATGATATTTTTATCGTCCCAACTAATTAACGAATTTACAATACAGTAGAGTTTGTCAGCCCATGAGCGTTACATGGCGTTTTAACTGACCAATCTAAATAACGAATTAACGAGAGAAAGATATGGGTAGTTGGAGCATCTCGTGAACCACCAAGTATGATGAACTCCAGCAAAATAACATTCAAAACAAGATGAGAATGGATAGTAGGAGTGCCCATGGATACCATGGATTTTTCACCCAACTAACCAATTAAATAACAAAACACAATAATCGGAAAGACCTAATTTAGCCACGAACCACCATGAATTCAGCTTTTAAAAATCCACCCAAGGTATCGGTCGTATGAAAGTTGTATTCCTCTTTGGCAAAGAGGAACTTGTCATACTACCTAGCCTTAATATGAAGGAGTAAAAACAAAAGTAGGGAATTCTTAATGAATGAATAAAAGGCAATATACTTTGATTTAAAATATTTATGAAAATTTTCTTTGAAGGTTGAGGTATAGCCTCAGAATTGTGTGTGTGTGCATAACAATACAATAATAAATAATTAATTATCTAAGAAAACTATAAATAATTAATTTGAACACATAAGGCAAACAAATAAGCACGTATGAGACTCCTAAACATGTTAATAAGGCACCACTAACGACTTATCTTAAAACTTCGGCTTTGATACCAAACTGTCATACCCCAATCTACGGCGGAAATGCTAAGACGTGAGCTGATTGCTCACAGCTCTCAAGGTACTATCATGCAATATTTAAAAGTGACGATATCTATTTAATTCGATTAAATGATTCAAATAATTCAAGTACAAAGTACAAAATCCATAATCATACAACAATACAACTTATATAAAAAATGATCTTGATTAAAATTTTTCTAACTTAAACTCTTTACTAAGTCTTCACCAAATCTTGCAACTTGTTCAAACAATAACCTGCATATGCGTATAAAATAGAAAAGATTGTCAACAACACATGTTGAGTGAGTAAAACACTAGTTTAAGAAACAACAATAATATTATATAATAAATAAGTAAAAGTGCAAGCTGTTCCTGTGAGATAGACAGTTAAGTCATAGCACATAAACAATCATTTAAACCATAAAGAAAGTGCTCAACCAATTCCATATAAATGGACATTAGTTACCAAGAAAAGACTAAACTATGCCATAAAAATGGACATTGGTTGCCGAAGATAGTCGTATGATCATACTATAATGAGGAACTTCACCAAAATGCGTTCAAATAAAGCAAGTAAGCAAATAACAAGTTAGGCATAAACACACAAGTATTAAACAGTTGTGGTTTTGAATACTAGATAATAGATAAATACTTTAAATATGCATATGTCTCCCAAAAAATTTAAAATAAGTAAAAAATGAGTGATTACTCACCTTAGCATTTAAGTAAGAGATAATGAATATGTAAGAAAGCGGTAAGTCAAACTCTTTGGGATTTACCGACGAGAATCCAATTTACAATAAATAAGGAAATGAATATAAATTTCATAACGAAGCTAAAACTAGATAGAGAATCGGGAATTCGATGATGATCGGGTGAACTCTTACAAGGCTATTTATCTCATTAATATAAATTTTAATATTAAAGTTTTAACATAAACATTATGATTTAATTATATAATTTACCTAAAAATACTTAAGTAAATGTTTATAAAGATTTTTATAGATTATGTAAAGAGTTTTTATTTTAAATGTTCATATTAAACTAGAAATATGTTTAATGTATTTATATATATGTTTTCGTTATTTAATAAAGATTTATTTTAAATTATTATCATAGATAATTTATTGTAAACAATAAATAGTAATATTTATATAAAATATGATCTCTATAAATTACTACCTATATTTTTAATACGTGAATTAACGTGATAAATTTTAATTAAATTAAAACCCTTTTTAATTATTTAATGCTAAAACCTTTAACCAAATTTAATAACTATTTATAAACATATATATGGTGTGTGAGAAACCCTAAGATCGATCTCAGATCTAGGATTACTTAAGCAATTATGCAGATCTAGTTCATGATGCTTTTAATTGTATGTTATATATTAGTATTAGTATTAGTTTTATATATGTATAATTAGATTGAATATATTAAGATGAAGCTTGAGAGAGAGAGAGATAGTAGATCTGGACAGGGATTCGATAATATGATTCTCAGAAACTTAAATTAACAATGGACACACCACTATATATAGAAGATGAATTCTAGTTCGTTACACATTTCGTAACGAACTAGTCTTCACTTCGTAACATTATAATAAACGAAATAACTTTAATGAACTACATCCTGATTCGTTAAACATCCTTAACGAATCAGGATATAACTTAACATAAGGTCTAGTTCGTTAAACATGCTTAACAAACTAGACGGTTCCCTAACGAACTAGCTTAATAATAATATAACTTTTTCATTAAATAAACAATAAATACTTAGCGATAGATACAAAGACTCGAGAGGCAAAACCGTGTACTAACAGACATCCCTCGTCTTGAGCTCTTTGTCTTGAAATTACTTGAAATGTCTTGTCTGCCAATCTCTGCAGCTGTGAATACCATGTTCATGACACACACGAACAACACGTTGAAATTTCATTGCTCGGTCATAGCCTTCACGACCCTCAATCAATATCTTATTCTTGAATAGCATGTAATTGTCGGTCTCGGTTAAATTCACAAGCCACATCGGATCAATGATCTTTATCAGCTCGGTATTTAAACCTTTACCCAGCACTATAACGGCCTCGCCAGTTAATATTGTAGTACCAGCGGTTGAAAGATAAGTACATGTGTTGGTTCAATGTCTTCACCGGCACACGCTTCATGGTCTTTGGCGGATTTACCTAAAGAACCAACTTTCTCCAACCAGTCCTTGGATCGATATCATCGATACGTTTGCAGATTGGAAAAACCCGTTGTTCACCTCGAACAGCAAATGTTGGTGAAACCAACTTGCTTGGTGGTCCCACCACGGTTAATAAACGGACGATACGCAAGAGTACGTACATCCCATCTTGGCAATGAGAGGACGTCAGACATCTTTTCATACAACTGAACGCCCTTTTCCCGTTTAATAATACATACCTTTAATTCAGAATCAAACAGCCAAGAAATAATGTCACCTTGAACTTTAGACACGGCCTTGAAGGAAGTCATCTGATTTGCTTTGGCGCGTGCAATGGCTTCTACCTTTAATTCATGATTAACATATCGGTGTGCATCAATAATCTTCCGAGCTCTCTTGTCTCGACTAGCAAACCAACTCTGAATGTCAGCAACAAACGTATCGGGTTTTGAATCAAATCTTGTATAACCAACATTCTTTCCCATGGAGGTCTTCTCCAGATGATCTTCTGCTGCTTTGACCGTTTCCTCGGTAAATATAGGAGCACCCTTATCAACATTAGTCTGTTGAAATAGATCAGGGTATTCCTCAGCAGTCATGTCCTCGATCTCCACTTCTTCATCCTCATAAATAAACTCAGTGTTCATCTGAATGTTTGGATCATCAAAGACCTCATCATCGTTCACAACCTCCACGTCCTCCTCAGCCTCTAACATGGTTAACTCGTCATCATTCAAACCAAGCAAGATTGAAATTTGATCTCGTGTTAGGGACCTTTCAACGAACTGTCCCACAACAATCTCATCTACATTCACTATGCTTCTAACCACCCCCTTACCATCAACAAAGATACAGTATCAACCTTGATCATCTCAATGGGTGTAGCAGCTGTAGTATCATGGTAAGCGATGATATGTTTTTCCGAATCACCAGCTGCGCTCGTACCAACACTAGAAGCCGAGCCGTGATTTTGTTTAGGCTCACTTCCTCCAGTACCCAAAGCATCTGGATCTTCTTCATCATTCTTGAGCTTCTTTAGTTCGTCATCTTTGCAAGTAAGTTGCAAGATAAGATCTTCTTGCTGTTTTATTTTCACCCCCTGAGACTCAACAATCTCACGGAGGGCTTTAGTCTCCTTTTGACATAAAGAGACATAACTTAACAGTTTTTTCTGATTCTCCATGAGACGTTCTTGATTCAGGCGATCAGCAGACATTTGATTTTCATAAAGATGAAGTAAGCTCAAAAGCATATTCGTCTGCTGATCCTGAGACATTTCATGAAACGAAGGAGGAATAGGTTGAACTGGACCTTGAGGACGACTAAGCCTCATAAATGAAATATGGAGGCATCATCATTGGTGTTGGAGAAACCACCGATGTAGCAGTCGTAGGTCTTGGTATAGTTGATAAGATCGATTGAGGAATCATACCAAGCCTAGGATCCGACGTAAGCGTGGTCGCCGATATAAGCTCCGGGGAGCGGCACCACCGAGCTATGAGGAATAGACGGCCTTGGAGGTTGAACTCCAAATGAGATGCCAGCACCAACCGACACTTGACGCTTAGATGATCCTTCTTTCACCAACTCCTTCCCTTTCATTTTGTGATGAGCAGCTATAGCACCAGCTAAAGCAGCTTCAACCTCAACAAGTTGTAAAACAGGAACACTACCAGCACCATCATTACCACCATCACCACCATCATCATCATGATCATCACCCTCATTCCCACCTGGTCCTTCCTCACGCTCAGAATCAGAGTCATCATTGATCCAGCGATCATTGGGAGGATATACATAATCTGGATTCACCAGATGACCAATCAAATGTTTGGTCCTAGGTGTATCCTTCCGATAGATCTTCTTCCGTCGTACAGTATCAGCCGACATATGCTCAAGCGGCATCACATCATTCACAACATCTTGATCGATAACCATATTGGGAATCAAATCTTCAATAAATAACTGGAGGAACCGAGGATACATTAAAAACTTCTTTCGTTGGACCACCGTAAGGCATTGTTCCTTAAGGTGACAAAAATCATCTCTGAGAAGTTGAATGGCTTGTTCAATATCAATGCGAAAAATGCCGATTGTAGCATAATCCGGCATTCATCGAAACCACCTTTACGACCTCCTAAGCAATGGATTAGTACATGCAATAAATAATTGTACGTTGGACATAATCCATTCTTGTTGTACATGGATGCTTCAATGTCACCACCATAGAATACTCTACGAAACAAACCCTTGATCAACCTTTTATCAAACTCACACGGATGATCAATTGTATCTCCAAACCGAAGCACTCGTCGGATCACATCAGTATCAAAAGTGATAGGCGTTTGGTTGATTGTAGCTTCAATATGGTTTTCAACTTCAACATACTTGGCCGTATACCAGAATTGACGTATAATGCTTAGATAAACTTTCGGTCGAGCAGTCACAGCAAAGTGTATAATCAAACGTCTAATAAAAGTTAGTAGATCCCCAAATACATCTTTATAGGCAAAACTCGTACCGACAAAAGAACATATATTATGCTTTTTGTCGTACGGAAGCATCGGTAACTCTTGTTCTTGTTGTTGTTGTTGATCAGCAACCGGGGGATCTTGTTCCATGTTATCTGCCATAATACTGTATATACATAGTATAAAATCTGTAATAATAAACATAGTACTTAGGTAATTAATATAATATACATAATTAAAAGATTACAATTAAACCCATTTATTAATACTTTTAATTTAAAAATATAATAATTATGTCATTCGTTTAAAAACAGCTACTTCGCTATCAAGTAAATGGTTAAAGAATTAGGACTAACGAATTACTATTAAATGTTAACGAATTAAAGTCTAATTCGTTATAAATAACGAATGCAAATCTGATTCGTTATAAATATTAAGTCGTTATACTGATTCGTGTGAATTGCGTAACGAATTGGACACGAATAAGTTCCAATTCGTTAAGCATAACGAATGGACAATTTAGCTTAATGTTTGACTCAATTGGTCAAGTTCAAAATTACCAAGAACTTAAACAGTCAACTGTGCAATCGGTAATCGAAACAAAGATAATCAACAACACAAGACCAAATCAATGATCACAATGGATCTCGGAATCATATTGCGATTACAATGGCATCAATATGATGTTCCAAATCATGAAGTAAAATGGTTAAATTAAGGTTTTAGAAAACCTTGAAAACCCGATAACTTAATCAAGCAATTAACCTAACAAACATGCATCAAATTTGAAGAAATGTAGCATGTTAAGATCGTCTATACCTTAGTAACACGAAGATATAAACAAAACACCGAAAAGCGAAGGTCAAAAATTCTATAAATTTTGAGCAGAGTAACAGTACGATTTTGAGAAGAAGACAGTGAATAGTGATACGAATCATTTTCACGCGTCCCTATATAGACTGACACAGTACGAATTCCAATGTAACGAATTGTCTGATTCCTTGGAATTTTGAAATAACGAATCAGGCGATTCATTATCTTAAGTTAACACGTGGCATAACGAATTACAAAATGATTCGTTAAAAATCTTAACGAATTAATAGCCATTCGTTACAGAGTGGCGGAATCGAATTAATCTTAACGAATTAGAACTCAATTCGTTATAAATGGCTTTAATTCGTTATTTTAATAAATAAAAGTTAACGAATTACATTATTTAATTTTAACTTAAATAAATAAATGAATTAAATCAATGAAATTAAATATTAATTAAATAATAAAACCAACTTAAATCAATCACCGAGAACCCATATTTCGAAGAGTGAATACCTTAACGTGTTTTACGTTTTGAAACACTTAACTTAAAGAAAAATAAAAAATATGTAAAATGAAAAAGACAAATCTTTTTGGTATTTTGAAATTTTCAATGAAAAATATTTACTAGAAAAATATCCAAAAATTAACATGCAAAACAGGAAAATATTTTTGTGTTTTTGTATGAATTTTTCAAAAGCAGTACATATTTTTTGGATTTTTGGCGAGTTTGAGCAGAGAATCATATTGACCAGATTGCCCTTCCATCACAGTTTTATATTTCAGCGATATTGTGACTGGCTTTAAGTCGGTCATCGGTATTGTTGTCCACCTAAATCTTATAACAAACCTTCAAGTGTTTTTGTGATAGGATTAACAGTTCAATTAAAGCACAGAATATCAGAAACTATCAGCCTCTAATCTCGGTTCAAGCTTAATTTGATTTTTGCCATATCACCCCACTTGACTTAAACCATTATATTCCTGATCAAAATTTGAATTTTATAGAAATTTATGAGCAATGCATTAAGTTTCCTTTACTATGAGTGAATATGCACGAGTCCATCTGTCGCCTTACAAACTCTGTATCCCCTGGGGTCCGTTTCTTAATGGTATTAAGACACGCGCAAGGGAGGAACAAATGTGTGACTAATAGCGGATTTTGATCAAGTCAGTAATTTAGATTGTACGAGGTACAGCAGTGATCAAGTTTAATGACTTTGGATTTGCTCTAAAAGCGAGTGAAATATCCATGCATATGAATTCCCAGATGATTAAGCCGCATAAAGACTCACAGTATCCAGTATCTCAACGATTGTTATTGCTTTATTTTATTTTTGGGTGATCAAACAAATATAAGGCTTGAGTATGACAGGTTATTATATTTCTGCCATCCTCACCGAGATTTTTGCTAGAGACTAATACCTCTTTCAATTTGGCATTTCTTTATATTTATGTCATATACTTTACTCTAAAAGTTTGTTTAAGACCTACCAATCCACCAATGCAATTAAGCACTCAGTCTTTTAAGCTTATTTCTAAGCTTATTTCTTGCTGGATATGAGATCAAAATAATCAATGTACTATCATTTTCTCTTTTTGCTTCAAAAACTCAAAATTTTGAGGAGCATAAAACAAAATGAATTTAATCGCCCCAGTTACATTAAGTTTATAAATTAATAGCTAACCTATCAATCCATAAGTGAATAATAGGACCAAAACATGCAAGCATGCTTCACAAACTTAAATAACCGACGTTAATTTCCAGCGAGAAAATAAACTAAAACGCATAACGAAAGCCCTAAATACTTTCCATTATCAGGTGAATGGCTCTCCCGAACATTTACAAGTAAATATCAAAACCAAACATATACAAGTACATGTCCTTCAAATATGAGTAATTGACATATTTTTCAGCGAACGTATGAAAAAATCTTTTTGGTTTTTCTATATACATACATAAACACAATCTTTTTGTCCTTTTCAATTTTCTTATAAACAAAGAAACTTCACAATCTTTTTGGATTTTCGGATTTTTATGAAAACACAATCTTTTTGTCTTTTTCAATTTTCTTATAAATAAAGAAACTTCACAATCATTTTGGATTTTCGGATTTTTCTATACAAACTGAAAACACAATCTTTTTTGTCTTTTTCAAGATTTTAAAATGTTTTTGGATTTTCAAAAATATTTAAAAGAAAAACAATAAGAACAAGAAAACCACAATATTTTTGTAATTTTAAAATTTTCAAATGTTTTTGGATTTTAAATTTTCAAATGTTTTTGGGTTTTAAATTTTAAAATGTTTTTGGGTTTTATCTATACAAACTAAAAGCACAATATTTTTGTATTTTCTATATTTCAGCCCCTAAACACCAAAATCAAAATAAAAGTTAAAGAAAAAATAAACCGAAAATAAAGATAGTTATCCTTGTTTCAGGATATTAGCAAGGGTCTTTAATCCATTTAAACCAAGCAAAAATTGAAAACGAGTTTTGTCAAAGGCTTTGGTAAATAGATTGGCTTTCTGAAAATCAGTATGTACTTTCTCAAGATCGATTAATTTCTTTTCAAAGCAATCCCTTATGAAATGATATCGAATTACGATATGTTTCGTTTTAGAGTGTTGTACGGAATTTTTGGTGATACTTATGGCAGCAGAGTTATCAATCAAAATAGGAGTAGTAAGAAACTTCAAGCCGTAGTCGCGCAGATGTTGTTGAATCCACAAAACCTGGGAACAGCAACTCGAGGCTGCAACATATTCTGCCTCAGCGGTTGAAGTAGAGACCATCGTCTGCTTCTTACACTGCCAGGAAACAAGCCGGTTTCCTAAGAATTGACACCCTGCCGTAGTTGATTTGAAGTTGATCTTGCAACCTCTGTAGTCTAAGTCTGAGAAGGCAGTAAGCTCAAAGTTATTGTCCTTGGGGTACCATAACCCGATGTCTGGATTTCCCCTCAGATACTGAAGAATTCGCTTGACCGCAGCTAGGTGAGTCACTCGTGGACTTGCTTGAAACCTAGCACAAAGACAAACAGCAAACATAATGTCGGGGCGAGAAGCCGTTAGATACATCAAAGATCCGATCATAGCACGATAGAGGGTAGGATCAACGATATCCTTCAATTCATCCGGTGATAAATTGTGACCCACGGGGAGAGGAGTTGAAGGAATTTTTCCGGCGGATATCTTGAATCGGCTTAAGACATCGTTTAGATATTTGGCCTGGTGAATAAAGATTTCGTTCCCAGACTGGTGAACTTGCAACCCTAGAAAGAAATGCATCTCTCCCATCGAGCTCATCTCGAAATTTGTTTGCATTGACTTCTCGAACTTCTTACATAAATTGTCGTTTGTAGACCCAAAGATAATGTCGTCGACATAAATCTGAACTAGGAGAAGATCATCACCGACAGTCTTATGAAATAAAGTGTATTCGACAGTCCCTCACTAGAAGCCGTTATCAGTCAGATGGTCGGCGAGCGTGCCATACCAAGCTCTCGGGGCTTGATGTAGATCATACAGGGCCTTGTTTAATCGGTAAACTCGGTCAGGATAATCAGGATCTTCAAAGCCAGGAGGCTGTAAAACAAACACTTCCTCGTGCAGTTCACCATTGAGAAAAGAACTTTTAACGTCCATTTGATAAACCTTTATATTCTTGTAAGCTGCATAAGCCAGAAAGATTCATATAGACTCCAACCTTGCAACCGGAGCAAATATTTCAGTGTAGTCAATACCGTCTTGCTGATGGAAACCTTGCACCACTAAACGTGCCTTGTTCTTCACGATCACCCCATGATCGTCTTTCTTACTTTTAAATAACCACTTAGTCGGAATAGCTTTCTTGACTCTAGCGGGTTTGTCGATTAGATCCCAAACACCCAAACGTGCAAATTATTGTAGTTCTTCTTGCATGGCTTCTACCCAAGAAGGATCTTGAAGTGCCATGCGAGGCGTCGTTGGCTCAACTTGGGATAGAAAGCAACTGAATTTAGAAACATTTACAATTCCAGAAGAATGTAAATCTGCATAAGCACACAATACGTTATTCTCACTTGTCGAAGCAACTTGATGACGTGTTTGAACGCCCACATCAAGTTCTCCAATGATGTTTTCTTGTGAATGATAATTATGAATCCGAAGTGTGGGATTCTCAGGAACAACAACATTTTCAAATAAGTTAGTGTAATGTTCTCCAAGCTCAGAAGATGAAGCATCACAATCAAGTTCAATAACCTGATCATCAGCTTGATTATCATCAGAAGAAGTAGACACATTATCAAAAGCAGATGGAGAAACATCACGTGGATCTTCAGTTGGAGCAGCAGTTGGAGCTTCAACATCATTAGAACTTGAAAATCTTGGAATGGCCAAATGATCTTCAAAGTATGCACGAACCAGGTCTTCATCTTGTTGCTCAGTTGATGGAGTAAATGAATTAAATAAGCCATCATAATCAAACATCCAGTCGGGACCTTTCCCTTGAGGAGGTGTGGTGTACTTTTGACAGTCCATATGATACCATTCCTCAACACAACCAGAAGTGAGATTAAATACCCTTTTCCTTGGAGAATCATACCCCAAAAAATTATCCTTCGATGGATTTTTCTACAAACTTACCCACATCCTTTTTCAACATCGTACAGGGACACCCAAATGGATCCAAGTACTTTAAGTTAGGCTTTTGATTGTTTAAAAGTTTATAACTTGTCTTCTTGAGTCGTTTAACAGTTAGAACCCGATTAAGCGTATAACAAGTTGTATTCACCGCCTCATTCCAGAATTGGACGGGAAGCTTAGAATCAGCAAGCATAGTTCGTGCAGATTTAATCAGAGTTCTATTCTTCCTTTCAACAACACCGTTCTGTTGTGGTATATCGGTTGAACTATATTCTCGATGAATTCCCTTTTGAATGCAAAATAAATCCAATACAGTGTTCTTAAATTCAATACCATTATTACTTCAAATTTCCTCACTTTTTGCTTGTATAGTGGTTCGATCTTAGTGTTTAGGTTTTGTACCAGAACAGGTGTTTGATCTTTTGAGCTCATAAATAAACCCATGAGTATCTTGAATAATCATCGGTAACAACAAGACAATACCAGTCTCCAGGGATACAAGCCCGATTCACAGGACCAAAAAGATCCATATGAAGTCGTTCAAGAGGAGTATCAATGGAATTTAATAACTTAGACGGATGTGACTTTTTCTTCTGTTTGCCTTTCTTGCACACAACACAATGGTCAGATAGTTTAAAGTTCTTCAAAGAAACACCCTCAACTAAGTCATTCGCCATTAAATAATTCATCTTACGAACATGTATGTGACCCATTCTACGATACCATAGAATAGAATCCTTCTCGGTTGCTTTAGAGACAAAACATGTTTCTATAGACGTTAATACTTTAGAACTCATATTTAAGACATAAATATCATTTGATCGAGGTGATCGCATGACAACCATGTCCTCGGGAATCACGTATCCCGGTTTCAAAATCAGACACTCTTTATCGGTAAATACCGTGGTGTACTTCTTGTCACAGATTTGCGACACACTCAATAAATTATGGTCCACCTTGTCACAGTAATTGACTTTTTCAAACGTAATGTGACCATTTGAAACTTCACCCTCTTGTGTTATCATGCCCCTAGAATTCCCAGCAAACGCCAAATAACCCCCTTGAATATTTCTCACATTTGTTAAGAGGTCGAGATTTCCACTGATATGACGAGAACAACCACTATCCATTATCCAATTTTCACCAGACACGGTATTGGATGTACCCTACACACAAAGTAAAAGTGATTAGTTCAAAAGGCAGCCCGGGCCTCAGTCTTGGGCACCTTTTGAGTTTCTCTTGGAACATTTACTTGAACAAAATTCAACTGTTGTTCAGCAACTTGAGAATAAGTTACCGGCTTCTTAGACTTTCGTCTTAGATTAGCAGCTTGAAGGACATTTGAGTTCACGTTCTTGGAGATGGGTTCAGTAGGAACAAACTTTAGTTTCACTTGACCATGTGTTTCGTTCACATGAATTACCTTACGTGGATTCACGTTTGAAAACATGATATGAGTATCATCATCATACGACACAGGTCGTTTCAGAATCTCCTTTATCACAGGAACCGGTTTCGATTGGTCCTTGACAAACGGATGAAGGTTCTGAGATTTCTTCTGGCCACAGTTTCTCACCACATGACCTTGTTGTCCACACAAAAAGCAAGTTCGCATGTCCACACGATCATGTTGAGATTTGACAAAAACAGATGCAATAGAAGGCTGATACTCACATTTTTAGTGAAAATCTTGGCCAAATCATCGGACGATACAGACTTCTTTTTCATATAAAATTCAAGGTTAGAACAGTTGCAATGTATCAGTTCCAGTTGATTTCACAAAAAGAACCTTTTTAGCATGTTTTAACAATTGTTTTGCTTTAATCAATGGGTCTGATGAGTTTGATGTTTTGGCACAAACATATTGACGTTCAGATCTTGTATCTTTTCATTTTCATTGTAAAAAACGCTTTCGATCAGTTCAGGTTTGATAATACTAATCGGAATGTCTTTTTCAGTGAACATCGTGTTCATTCTCTTTAACATAAAAACACGAGTAGATGATGGCTTAGAAACAGTAGGATTGATGAAACGCATCTAGTCCTCATCAGAAATTTTTGGTTTTTCTGATTTCTTTGCCTTCACAGGTTTAACTTTCACTTGTTCCTCCTTTTTTCACATGAGGCTTGTATGAACCATACACAGCTTCTTCAAATTCATGAGGCTCACAAAGAATGTGATTTGAACTTGGAATGTTCTTGCTTTTGTGTATAACCTCAGGTTTAAATACATCCTCAATACTCACTTTATCAATATTTTCAACAAAGACTTTGATGCTTTCTACATGAGGTTTTTGAGTTGTAGGTTGGGCTTTAACAGTTTCATATTTAACTGGTTTAGACTTTTCTGAAATCACAGTTTCTTTCACAATCACAACTTCTTCTTTTTTAGAAAAAGGATTTACTTTATAATCATTGTGAAAAGGTGGTGGAATTTCAACAAAACCTATACCTTTCTTCGAATCTTTTTGCTTTCCAGATACTTCGATTATTTCGTTTAGCAAAAAGGAAGAGTTTCGAAATTTTCCCAACTTGTGCTTTAACTCAAGAACCTCATTCTCAAGCTCGGTTATCTTCGAATGATGTTTCAAAATTTCTTGAAACTTTTGATCATTGATTGTCATTTTAACAGATAACTCGGCCTTGAGATCATGGTTACTTGTCGACAAAGCTTCAATCTTCTCTCGAGATCTCATTTGAGATTCAACAAATTGTCGATAAGTATCCTTTAGTGAAGCAATTTCTATCACTAAATTATCATTATGATTTTTAAAGACTCTAACTTAGGTTTGTTAGTCTCACATTCAACACAGATTACTTTAGCAGATAAAGTAGCAGAGATAGAAAGACTAACCTCATTGATCTTAGCCATGCAAGCAAATGTGGTTGGAATATGAACACATGAATCATCCGATTCAGTGTCATTGTCAGACGATAACTCACTTCCACTTGCATCTTGAAAAACATCATTTTTCTTGAACATAACCAAATTGGCTTGATTGTCATTACACAGTAGTCGTTGTGACCAATCAGTCCCATCAGCTAACATTGCTTGTGACCCAGAAGTAGATGGTTTCTTTTCAGTATCATTACCTCGTGGTGTAGAAGAACTTTGGGTTTGACCACGAGGACCAGTATACTCCTTTTTCGTCTTATCACATTCTTTTGCAAAATGCCCAAATTCCTGGCAATTATAACATTTGACTATCGGTTTATCAAACCCCAACTTCTTGTTTAAAGCGGGATGATCTTTGCCAGTCCTTTGCATAAACATATTAAATTTACGGACAATCATCGCCATGTTCCGTTTCAAGTCCATAATCTCTAAGTCATCCGGATCAATCTGGTCATAGTCTTCATCAGTCAAATCACTCGTAGCTATCTTACTAATCATCAAATTCTCATAGGAAGACATGAAGGCTGTCAAGAAAGCAAAGTTTTGTTCAAGTTCCTTCATGTTGAAGGTCGGTGGTGGTGAGAATTGATTTGTAGTGGATGAATTTCCAGATCCACCAGAAGCACCAGGTGATCCAGAATTTCCAGCAGTGTAGAAACATGCTCTTGGATCACTATAGATAGTTGCCGCATTCTCACTTGCATTTTGTGTAAGGAATGCAGTGATCGGAGAAATGGTTGAATTCAAGGGCATACTTCCACCATAAAAAGCAGGATCTTGACTATCCGTTGAAGACTTTTGACATTTGAGATCGTATTCTCTTGCTTCAATCATGAATTCGGATGCTGTCAAGTCTTCATTGTTGAAATAATTGTTCTCTTTCAAAACCATTAAAAACGTAGAATAAGAACTCGGTAGTGCACTCTTGTTGTCATCTCCTCGACAGTCACACCCTTTAGTAGGTTAAAGTTTCTAAATTGAAACTTGAGAATTACCTTCTTGCTTTCAGTTGTGTTACCCATACTCCTCATACGAATGTATTGGAATAACGAAGCACAAATCTTTATGCTACCAACTTGGTGAAAGATGTTTTCAGGTAAAGCCATTGTAACAGTAGAGTAGGATTTTGTCTCAATCTCTAACGCTTTCTTTTCTTCTTGAGAGTATTGAGAGATAGCTTTAGGTGTGAAGCCAATAGTCTCATCTCCAATCATAGGAACGGTATATACCTCATCCAGGCAATATGAACAATCAGGGTGCACCGATCCTAGATGAGCACGAAAACGGGGTTCTCACTTAGCAAAATCGCTAAATTTCATTAAACGTGGACATTTTGAATGTGAACCAATCTCGGTGTCCAGTTGCAACATTTGTTGCATTAACATATTTTGGGAAGCTAAGCATACATACCAGCCATTTTGACAAATGACAAGACACTCAAAATTCAAGGGTCAAATTTGATAATTTCTTAACGAACTGGGAACAGTAATTCTAACGAACTGTAAACAGTAGTTAACGAATCACAATTCACGAATTAAAAGTTGTCCAGGTAACGAATCAGGAAAAGAATTAACTAATCTGAAATGTTAACGAATCTGGAAGGTTTTAACGAACTGGTCAACGAATTAGTTTGATGAAATGAGTCAATGAATCAGATTAACGAATCTGATTTTAGACTAACGAAACACTGAGTAAACCTTAACGAATCACTTAACGGATTAAATGACGAATTAGCTACAGTTGTTAACGAATCAACTATAGCGAATCAGGTTGTTACAACGCCTTTAACAAACTCTGACAACTATTGCCACGTGGCAAAAAGTTGTTAGATTTAATGTTAACGAATCTGGACACGTGTCACACGAAGTGAATGATACGAATGAGAAAAAGTAACGAATTGGAACACGAAGTAGCGAATTAGTATAATGAATTGACTGAGATTATAACGAATCTTCAAATCTTCAAACATTCATCATGCATTTCCAGAATTCTGGAAAACATATGAACACCAAACAAAAACCCAAATCTGTTATACTCTTTCAATACCTTACCAAATCGCACAATTTACCTACCAAAATACTCGTAAACACAACGCGAAACCAATTCAAACCATCCCGTAACCAATTACCCTTAACTCGTGATCACTTCAACCAAAAAACCAACCTCTGTTTCGGTCAAATCAAATCCAAACCTCACAATAACAACTAACCAATCCAAATCACAATTCCAACTCACAAATCCTTTCCAATACCTTACCAAGCACAGATCCAATCCAATCAATCCATAACACAATCAAATTCACACTTAATTTGATCCAAATTTAAACCGTAAACTTAATAATACCAAAATAACAATTAACAGTCCTATAATAACGAATTAACACTCGAATCAAGAGTAATCGAACACAGAAAGCTCTTATACCACTTGAGAAACCCTAAGATCGATCTCAGATCTAGGATTACTTAAGCAATTATGCGGTTCTAGTTCATGATGCTCTTAATTGTATGTTATATATTAGTATTGGTTTTAGTTGTATATATGTATAATTAGATTGAATATATTAAGATGAAGCTTGAGAGAGAGAGTAGATCTGGACAGGGATTCGATAATATAATTCTCAAAAACTTAAATTAACAATGGACACACCACTATATATAGAAGATGAATTCTAGTTCGTTACACATTCCGTAACGAACTAGTCTTCATTTCGTTACATTATAATAAACGAAATAACTTTAACGAACTACATCCAAATTTGTTAAACATCCTTAATTAATTAGGATATAACTTAACATAAGGTCTAGTTCGTTAAACATGCTTAACGAACTAGACGGTTCCCTAACGAACTAGCTTAATAATAATATAACTTTTTCATTAAATAAACAATAAACACTTAACGATAGATACAAAGACTCGAAACGCAAAACCGTGTACTAACAGTGTGTGTGTGTGTGTGTATGACTTTAACCAAAGTTCGGAAAAGTGATCGACTAATATGACGGTTTTTAAGAAAATACGAAATATATATGATTTTATAAGATTTATAATATTAATAATATAATTTAAATTATTAAATATATTAAGGTAATAGATTTAATGGCTATTAAATAAAAAAAAACTAAAAATCCGGGCTGGGAGTGGCTCGAATCCGCGCCCCCAGCCACAAAGACCCTAATGCGCTCACCCTTAGCCAACTGGGCTAGGGGTTCAAATGCTTTTAAACTGAATCTACAACAAATAAAACAAACAGCTTGCGACCATCCTAGAACATAAACCCTAAATTGATCAATTGATTAACTCGTTTAATGTTGATTCAATTAACCTTAGGGTTAATATTCCTTGATTGAACACAAACTATAAACACACCAGTATTACCTAATACGATGCACGAACAAGTGATGAATGGAACGATGACAACCGACCAAAACTCGATTAAAAACGGGTACCAGGAAGCTACAATGATCAAATTAATGTTGGGGGTTTAGTTTGCACCGTAACTAGGATCGTGCAGACGAAGGAAATTGATTTATAATGGTCTCTATGGTAAAATACCTCGAAACCAAACCCGATGGCTTGCTTGACTTCCTTAACCGTTTATGGGTTCCCGATCGTGATGACTTTCGTACTTTTATTCTTGGCGAGGCTCATAAGTCGTGATATTCTGAACATCCCGGTGCGGATAAAATGCACTTTGATCTTCGTTCTATTTATTGGTAGCCCTGTATGAAGAAAGATGTGGCACTTTACGTCTCAAAGTGCCTTACATGCTCGAAATTTAAAGTCGTACATAAAAACCTTTTAACCTACTCGAGCAACCCCCGTTTCCTGTTTGGAAATGAGAAGACATTGATATGGACTTTATCACCAAGTTACCCACCACTCAAAAGAAAAAGGATTGTATTTGGGTAATCATCGATCGATTAACCAAATCGGCTCACTTCATCCCGATCCGAGAGAAGTACTCTGTCGAACAACTCGCTCAAATCTATGTTCGTGAAATTTTATGCCGCCATGGTATACCATTGACCATTATCTCCGATCATGATGCTCGTTTCACCTCCCGTTTTTGGAAATCTCTTCAAGAAGCCTTGGGTACTCGCCTTGATTTTAGTACCACTTATCACCCTCAAACCGATGGCCAATCCGAGCGTACAATCCAAACCCTTGAAGATATTCTTCGATCTCGTGTACTTTATTTTGGTGGAAATTGGGATTCTCATATCCCGCTTATCGAATTCTCATACAACAATAGATATCATTCTAGCATTAGTATGGCTCCTTTTGAAGCTCCTTATGGTCGCAAGTGTCGTTCTTCGATATGTTGGAACAAAATTGGTGAAGCACAAATCACCGGTCGCAAGATGGTTCAAGACACTACCGATCGTATCGATCAAATCCGCAAGAATCTTCTCCCTGCTAGAAGTCGTCAAAAGAGTTATGCCGATAAACGGCTAAAGCCTCTCGAGTTCAAAGTTGACGACCTTGTCCTTCTCAAAGTATACCCTTTGAAGGGGGTAGTTCGTTTTGGAAAGAAAGGGAAACTAGCACCCCGCTTCGTAGGTCCATTCAAAATCCTTGAAAGGATTGGAAAAGTGGCTTATAGACTCGAGTTACCGCAAGAACTTACCGGTGTTAATCCGACCTTTCATATCTCGAACATCAAAAAGTTCTATGACATTCGTATACCACTCGATGAAGTACGTACCGACGAGACAATGCAAATGGTTGAAAGACCCGTTGAAATCATAGATCGTAATGAGAAACGAACCAAGTGAAGCGGAATCCGGTTAGTTTACGTCCGTTGGGAATCACGGAGTGGCGCAGAATTGACTTGGGAACGCGAAGACCTTATGAAAGAAAAGTATCCGCATCTTTTGTCACAGCTACTTCCTAATTTCATGACGAAATTTCCAATGTAGGGAATACTATGACATTCGTCATTTTAGATTCGATTTGTATTTGTTTTGTAATGTAAACCCGGCCCGTTTTGTTTTTCGGATCGTAAGATATTAATAAAACAAAGAATATTATGTTATAATCATGTTTCATATTTGTCGCTTCGTTCCAGAGTCTTTAACGGTGTTTAAAAGGCTTATTTTGTGCTCAAAAAGAACCTAAAACGAACTACGGGTACTAAAATTTCCAAAAAAACAAAGTTTGACCGAAAACCCCATCTCACGTGGCCGGTAGGGCTGGCCTCGGCCTGCTGCGCAGCAGCCAAGAGTGCAGCTCAGAAATAGACAAAATAGTTTTTTAACGTTTTCGGTTCGTTTAAGCTCGTTTAAGGCTCGAACTCGTGTTTTAACCATCCGAACCGACCAAGACTCAACCCATAATTATTCTAGAACCCTCCAAAACTTGATATTATCTCTGGATATATTTTATTTAACTTAAAATACATTTTAACTTATTTTTAAATAAAGAATCAAAGTGTATCGGTTACCCATTGGATAAAGGTTTTATTCAACCCCTCAAACCCTAATCCTCCACCATAAATACCCACTCATCTCAGACATTTTTCCCTGCCCATTTTCACCATTCTCTCCCAAATTGTTTGAACTTGCAAGTTGTTCTAGCTAGTTTTGCTTAAGTTTGACTTTAAAAGTCGACGGAACCAAATCTTGCATTTCAATCTGTTTCGGGTATATGTTTTTGTTACTTCCAGTTGTTATAAGTTAATTTATGTTAAGAAAACCATTTCCATCTTTGTTTAAGGTTTTTTGGACCTTCAAACACTTATTTTAGCATTTTAGGCCCATTTGGGTCGTTTTTCGGGAAGTTTACTCGCTTAACTTTCTTGTTTGAGTTTAGATCTGAAAATTTTGCTTTCTTAATAGTTCTATGTTAGATTTAATCCCTCCAAGTTAGATTCTAGGGTTAGTTATGTAAATATGTCATAGTATGTTTTAGTTAGTTTTATATTTGTGTAGTGTAGAAGGACTAAAGTTGTAATTAGCACTAAGATCAAAAGACATGAACGAACATGTATGTGGTCTATATATACCCTCAAATCAATAAAGATCATATACCTTTTGCAAATTGTTATCTTGTTATTTTCTTTGATCGATCATTATTTCTTTTATCTTGGGCAACAATTGGCATCAGAGCCAATTTAATTGCTCTCAATTAAAATCAATTGCCGACAGCTTTTTCTTTGATTCGATTTGGGTTTTACAAATTGTTTGTGGAATTGTTTGAGACGTCAACAGAAGAATCAAAATCAAATTCCTTCAAATCGTGATTCACATCTGTGATCTTTTCTGAATTGTTTAGAAAATTTTAACGATTGAAGCCGGCCCGTAACCAGAATCGTTGTGATTCTTATTTGTTGATTAATTCAATTTGATCGAATTGTTATTTTCATTTTTTGAAAATTACAGTCAATTGAATTCGTTTTTTTATAACAAAATCAACGTTTGTTGATTATTATTGGTAGTCGAGATCTCTTAAAACCGTCAGACTTGGTTTTTTAGTTCAAGATAATTTGTTTATTATCAATAAAACACCAAGTGGATTGTTTTAATAATTTGTTGAAAACAAAATTTTTGGTTCCTGTTTTGCTGTGAATAATTAGCATAAAGGGAACTATATAATATCACATATTTTGTGGTGTACATTTGTTTGTTTCTTTTCACTCGATCAAACAAAAAAGAACCAACACACAATTTGTGTTTCTGGAACAAAGAAAACTCAAACACATTTGTTTTGTTTGTTACAGATTATAGTTTTTGACAAAAAAAATACCCCAAGTATTTTTGTAATACATTACTTTGATATTAACCAAGTCAGATCGTAGGAATCTGCTAAAGTTGGTTTTAATTATAAAACTAAACCATTTTGATACATTAAACCCGAAATTAGATCGTTGGAATCTATTATCTTAGTGGTTTAATCATATACGAATAAGGATTCGTTATTTATTTTTAGAACCAAGTTTTGCTGTAAACTTTTGAAGACGGTTCTTATAAGTTTAAGAGGTTAAACTTAATTATCCAAAACTTATTTATACTTTGCGTATAATTTATACTTTGTGTATAATAATTATTATTATCTCTAAAGAAAACCATGTCGGAAGGTCCAAAGGATAATAATGCGATTGTAACGCATAAAGAACCGTGATCATCCTATTCGAATTTCCAATGCCCTATGTTAAAATCAACTAACTATACAACATGGGCAATTCGAATGAAGACCATGCTAGATGCAAATGGCCTCTGGGAAAATCAAAAATTTCACTTCGAATTTCGGAGGGAGATGATAGAACCCAATGAAGAAACAACAATAGATGTCAAGAAAGACAAATATACTATTGCCTACTTGTTTCAAACTTTACCCGAAGATTTACACCTACAGGTTGCAGACTGTAAAACTGCAAGAGAGGTGTGGGATTCATTAAAAACCAGACATATTGGTGCAACGCAAGTGCAAGAAGCACGATTGCAAAGCATTAAGTCTGAGTTTGATAAATTACAAATGAAAGATGACGAGACTATTGATTCTTTCACATTGAGACTAACAAATGTTGTTAGTAAAGCAACTAGTTGTGGTGAAAAGATTGATTAGACAACGCTAGTAAGGAAAATCTTAACCTCAATGCCCGATAGGTTTTTGCATATAATTGCTTCAATTGAGCAATTTACTGATTTAAAGCAAGTAACCGTGGACGATATTATCGGGAGGCTTAAAACCTATGAGGAAAGGATTAAATCCAAAAGAGGAGTTGTGATCGACACTCAGGATAAACTCTTGTTCACACGCCATGACAAGAATGAGGGTCATGGGAAAAATGTTGGAAATCATGGACCGAAGAGGTTCAATGCATCACGAAAGAATTGGCGTGATGGCAAGGGAAAACATGTTGATAAGGATGAAAAATCATTTCAACATTCCCATTACAATAAACCTAAGAAAACTCAAAGAGATTTGAGTAAGGTTAAGTACTATAAATGCAAGCAGTGTGGGCATTATGCCAACACGTGTCCTCAAATGGATCAAACACATGATCAATCTAACTTTGGAAGAGGACGAAGAACCCACGTTGTTGATGGCAGTTCTTAGTGAACATACGGCCACAAATGAAAGCCTATGGTACTTAGACAATGGTGCAAGTAACCATATGACTAGTAATAGAAATCATTTCAAAGAACTAGACGAAAAGATCTCCGGACGAGTTCGTTTTGGTGATGGTTCTTTTGTAGATATTAAAGGGCGAGGCTCAATTCTGTTGAAATGTAAAAATAAGGAACAGAGAATTATATCTCATGTTTACTACATTCCAAGTTTGAAAAGAAATATTCTGAGCCTCGGACAATTAACAGAAAACGGCTGTAAATTTCTATTGGAACGTGACTCTTTATTTCTATATGATCATAATCAAACATTGCTTATGAAAGTCACACGCTCAAGGAATAGACTTTACAAGATCAATCTGAAAATTGGTGAACCCGTTTGCTTATTGTCCAAATTAGATGACGAGGCGTGGCTGTGACATGCTCGGTTGCGTCATTTGAACTTTGACGCAATAAAGTCAATGACTCATAAAAACTTGGTTCAAGGGATTCCTCGTATTAATCATACAAGTCAAGTCTGTGACGCATGTCTCTTGGGAAAGCACATTAGAGCTCCATTCCCGAACCAAGCCAAGTTTATATATGTTAAACCATTAGACTTGGTTTATGGAGACCTTTGTGGTCCTATATCACCACCTACCTATTCTGGAAAGAAATATATATTCTTACTTGTAGACGATTGTACTCGTTACATGTGGGTATTTTATCTTAACTTCTAAAGATCAAGCTTTTAAAGTCTTTAGAGAATTTAAAAGGATGGTGGAGAACGAGGTTGGAACAAAATTAAAAATGTTAAGAACTGATAGAGGAGGAGAGTTCACATCGAGTGAATTCCATCAGTTCTGTAAAGATAATGGTATAACCAGGCAACTTACAGCACCCTATTCACCACAACAGAATGGTGTGGTTGAACGTAGAAACAGAACTATGTTATCTACTATGCGTAGCATAACGAAGGCCATGTCAATGCCTCAAAACTTTTGGGGTGAAGCTGTAAGGCATACCATATACATTTTAAACCAAATCCCAACTAAAGCACTAACGAATGCTACACCGTTCGAAGCGTTAAAAGGTAGAAAACCAAACCTAAAACATTTAAGGGTTTTTGGGTGTGTAGCATATGCTAAGGTACCATCAAATCATCTTGCCAAATTAGATGATAGAAGTGTCAAGATGGTATATTTGGGAATTGAGGAAGGATCAAAAGCATATAGACTTTACGATTGCAATACAAAACGAATTTATATCAGTCGAGATGTAAAATTCTTGGAAAAGGATTCATGGAATTGGAAAGAGTACATGAATGAAGTTGGTAGTGAGGAACCTGAATGGGTAGACTTCATTGTTGAGGATAACTTTAATGAAGTTCCTCAAGAAAACAATGAAACAATGCCGGTGACTCGAGAGGATGAATATACGAAAGATAATGACCAAGAATATGAAGAACCATTATCCCCTAATTCTCCTAGCAATCCTGTCACACCTCCAATATACGTTTATGAGCCAAAATCAGCCGAGGTTGCTGAATATAGACCAATTACTTATAGCTCATTAGATTCTTTCGATCATACACCATTGAGAGGTTTTAAACCTTTAGGAGATGTGTATAAAAGGTCCAAAGAGGTTAACACTGATGTTTACGAACTTTTCCTGGCTGAAGAAGAACCTCATAATTACAAGGAGGCAGCCAAGGACAAGAAATGGATTAAGGCTATGCAAGCTGAGATAGACACAATAAATAAGAATAATACATGGAAATTGACCAAATTACCCAATGACCATAAGGAAATAGGCCTAAAATGGGTATTCAAAACCAAAAGAGATGCGAGCGAGGAAATAATAAAGCATAAGGCTCGTTTGGTAGCCAAAGGCTATGTACAACAGCATGGTATAGACTTTGATGAAGTCTTTGCTCCTGTAGCCCGCATAGAGACGGTTCGTCTCATCTTAGCTCTTGCAGCTTATAATGGATGGGAAGTACATCACCTTGATGTAAAATCCGCATTCCTACATGGCGAACTGAAGGAAGAAGTCTATGTTTCACAACCCGAAGGATTTGTGAAAACACAAGATGCAGGAAAAGTCTACAAACTTTCAAAAGCATTATATGGACTAAGACAAGCGCCACGTGCATGGAATGTGAAACTTGATCACACTCTAAAATCACTTGATTTTAAGAAATGCACATTGGAACATGCAGTCTATACAAAGAAAAGCAAAACTTCTACTTTGCTTGTTGGAGTCTATGTTGATGATCTAATAATAACTGGATCTTCAAAGAAAGAAATAGATTCGTTCAAATCTCAAATGGAAGAAAAATTTGAGATGAGTGACCTTGGGTTATTGGCTTACTATCTTGGTATAGAAGTTACCCAATCAGGGGGTGAAATATCTATCAAGCAAGCCGGTTACATTACAAAGATTCTAAAGAACGCTGGAATGTTGGATAGTAATGAAACCAAAATCCCTATGAACCCTGGTACACTCTTAACTAAAACCGAAGGTTGAAAATCGGTTGATCCCACTGAATATAGAAGTCTGATCGGATGCTTAAGGTATCTACTTCATACTAGACCAGATTTGTCATATTCAGTTGGTTTACTCAGCAGGTTTATGCAAGAACCTAAGGAACACCATTTCAAAGCCATTCATCAAGTTTTACGTTATATCAAAGGAACTAAAGACTTCGGTATAACTTATAAGAAAAATGGAGGATGTAAAATAATTGGTTATAGTGATAGCAGTTATGGTGTTAATACTAAAGAAGGAAAAGGCACTACTGGGATAGTGTTCTATTTTGGGAATTCTCCCATAACTTGGTGCACACAAAAGCAACAAACCATGGCACTCTCTTCATGTGAATCCGAATTCATGGCTGCAACGGCTGCAGCATGTCAAGCACTATGGCTAAAGAGACTACTAAGTGAACTCACCGGATGGAAAGAAGAAAAGATTACTCTATATGTCGACAACATATCCGCTATCGCGCAGATGAAGAACCCAGTGTTTCATGGAAGAAGTAAACACATTGACACCCGTTATCATTTCATAAGGGAATGTGTCGAAGACAATCACATCACTGTTGAACATATAAGTGGAGAACTTCAAAAGGCGGACATCTTAACAAAAGCATTGGCAAGGTTAAAGTTTGCTACAATGAGGAAACTGCTCGGTGTTGAAGACTTACTTGTTCGTGATTAAGGGGGTGAATATTAGATTTAATCCCTCCAAGTTAGAGTCTAGGGTTAGTTATGTAAATATGTCATAGTATGTTTTAGTTAGTTTTATATTTGTTTATTGTAGAAGGACTAAAGTTGTAATTAGCACTAAGATCAAAAGACATGAACGAACATGTCTGTGGTCTATATATACCCTCAAATCAATAAAGATCATATACCTTTTGCAAATTGTTATCTTGTTATTTTCTTTGATCGATCATTATTTCTTTTATCTTGGGCAACATTCTATGGTTTTGGACATGTGGTAACCATCCTCGGTCTCATACCGAGTCAAGGACCGAACCAAAACCGAACACTCGTTTAACCACTTTATTAACTTTTGAACAACCATGTTGCATGAAAACATTTTAGATCTGAGTTTTCATTTATATTTTAGTTCTATGGTGTTGGACATGTGGTAACCATCCTCGGTTTCATACCGAGTCAAGGACCGAACCAAACCGAACACTCGTTTAAGCACTTTTTAACTTTTAAACAAATATATTGTATGAAACACTTTAGATCTGAGTTTTTCTTTAGCTATTATATGGTTGATATGGAAATGTAGAACAAATCTTGGCTTGAACCCAAGTTTCGGGTAAAAACTGAGTGAAACCGAACACTTGTTTTAACAAGTTAGTCAATGTTCAAACCACCAAAAGTTCAACCTATCCTTTTAGTTATGTTTTAAATTATATTTATCATATTATTTAAGATTTTGGAAGTGTTGGACCAAATCTTGGCTTAAACCAAGTTTCGGGTAAAAACCGAGTGAAAGTTGAACTACTCGTCTTAATGAGCTAGTCATCGTTCAAACCACCAAAAATCTTTCCAAACCTTTTTAACTCATTTTGCACTTTATATTATTTATATTTCTAAGATTATGGTATGTATGTCGGAACCAAACTTGGTTTTATACCGAGATTGGGCCGACTTACACACGATTAAACCCGAGTTTGGGACTTTAATTAATACAAATTTTTAAACTTGTTTAAGCTACTGATTTTATTGAAGTCATTCATATATTTAAATGTTTTGGGAAGTTGGATGTGGATTTGTTGCTTTATCAAGTCCCGAGCCGACTAAACCGAACACATCTTTAAAAGTCGGATTTTGATGCTTACATTAGTGGGATCATGCACACTAGCACTAAACCCATTTTATGTTATACATACTTTATTTAACCGCATTTTGTAAAATATAACTTACACTCTCAAAAACCCAAGCCTTGTTTTTATGCACTTTATATCATTTATTTTTCATATTCAAGACTCAATATTAACTCAAGATCTTTCAATCTAAGACGCGCTCGTTAAACCGTCGGCTCACTTTCTTGAAGATTATTATTATAAGTTTTCTTCATCGCGTACTTTGTCCAATTGAGTAATTTCATCCCCGTTTTTGCTTTTGTACTTTGGGGGTAGCTTGCATACTTACTTAAATAAAAATGATTTAAGACTTGGATTCTCAAACCGCAACTCTAGTTTATGTGCTACTTAGAATAATTACCTGATTGTGTGCCATATGCCTCATAAGATTAATTGCTAAATGTTTATTGCTTTTGTTGGTTGGCCTCATCCTCATCCTCAATATATATGTATGATCATATGCTCCTCCTTGTAATTTGGTATTTTTACCTATTAGAAAGGAGCCTCATTTATTTATGATTTATATACCACAACTGTTGTTATTATTTATGGTTTCACATAAGAATTGCGTTTGCCTCATATTATACATACAAAAATCATGGAATTTCTCATCAACATTCGTGTTGACAAAATATATTTTATGCAACGTTACAGATTTTGATTATTGGTTGAATGAAGATTTGAAGACGTTATTTTTATTTTGGATCGTTAGGTTATCAGTTAAATGAAACTATTTATTATCTTGTACTTTGTTTTATTTGTAATGAACAAGTTGTGTTATATTTGATGATTGAATGAGTTGATTAAATATTGTCACTTCAATAGTGTCATTGTGTTCTTGAGCAATCCGTCGTGCCCTACATGTCCCGCCACTTTTGGTCGGGATGTGACATTACGCTTCCGCTATCGTTAGTTCGGGTGTGACAGAAGTTGCATATTTAGACCCGGACGTTTTCGGGATGCCGCTAATAACATAGGTCATCGAAAGAATCTCGGAGACCCAACAAAGCACGAAAGCCAGAATACAATAATATTATTTTAGTAATGAGTCGAGCTCGAACTCGAGCTCAGGCTCGGCTTCGATCGTTTATACCCCTAAGCGTAACAAAGTAATCAATTTAAAAATAATAAAACAAATTTAACTTGTAAAGGGACTATACCTATAAGTACACATATTATTTTTTGAACATCGACTTTCTTGTGTTTTATGTCATTGCACTCCCCAAATTTGGAGACTCGCGTTGTCCCATAATGGCCGACTATGTTGTCTTAATCGAGTCTACGCTGGCTTTCATAGTTTGGCTTTGGCATTACCCAGGGAAACCATGCCGCCGGCTGTCACTTGACAGTCATTGCGCCATCACTAGATCAGAACTTTCTAACGTAACATACAGTGGGACGAAAATCCAAATGAGCTCGAAGTTTGAACTCACTTACCTTTGCACAATGCTATAATTATACATATGTGATAGCCAAGGAACTAAATTTGTACTCTTTTTCAGTATAAAATCCTCTCTTAATAATAATTAGTGTGTTCTCTTTCGCGCATTGTGCGAGGAACTCGGTAACGGTCTCGAGTTTTTTAATGCAAATATACAAAAAAATCATAACGACTATTACTTCGATAAAAAATGTTTATCTAAATACAAAAAAATGGTTTGTATCGGTTCGGCTCATTATAGTATCAACGTGGTACTGCACTCACTATGTAGCTTACAATAAAAAAATATATTTTATTACGAACACAATTTAGTTTTCAACGAAAGTTATATACTTTATTGTGCTCGACATAGATGAAATAAACATGTCATAACGACATACTAAAAATTTAAAAAAAAAAAACTTCGTATGGTGGTCATTATAAAAGATCGGTAACTTAAAATATACATATATAACAACAAATTAGAGAATATATTAAAATCATGAATACTTTAGAAGGGCAAATTTAAACAAAGTTTAGCAAAACAGAATGTTTGGGATCAATTTAAAATAGTTTAGAACCTAAAAGTTGACAGACTAAAAATGCGAAAGTTTAAAGTTAGCGGTAGCGGTTTAAGTTTCCTTTAATATATATAGTATAATTAGTATATAAATTCTATAAGCAATTTAGTAAAGAAGTATTAATATCAATAATATATATAAACGAAAACATAAAAATCTTACATGTCGTGATGTGGTCGTTCCCCCTTTTTTGGAGTCACCAGATTTGCTTAATTTTTAAATGGAGGCTTCTCATGCATTTGACCCGAATTCACGGGTATGGTCTTATCAAACCCAGATATTTCTTAAACGGACTATAACATCTCATTAAATTAAAAACTAATTTACCAAATATTTGATATAAAAATCCTATAAAGTAGGGATATACTAAAAATTAATATATGATTTATTTAAATATATATATATATATATATATATATAATTTATAATTCAAAAAAATGATTTTATATTAAAAAAATAAACGGGTCTTGGGTCTCATCAAACCTATATAGTTTTTAAATCAGGTTATAACATCTCTTTTATTTGTGAAACAATTTATCATCAAATCATAAGTATATTATTAACTTTCATATAGTAAAAAAATAAAAAAAACAAAAAATAAATAAATATTAAAAATAAATAATATAAAACAATTCCCATAATACGGGGATAAAAACTAGTAAAGTTATAAAGAATATGAAAGAAACAAACCTTGGAGAGTGCTCCATGCTCATCATTTAGTCCACGTAAGTTGTATCCTGAAACACAACTCCAACCACATATATTTACTTGAAATTACATAACTTAAACATAACCCATTTAATTCTCTTATTCAAGTGTCAAGTGAGATAAATAAACGAGTTAAGCGCGCCAGCCCATTTATTAAACCAGTTAGACGTAACAATCCAAAACATGATTATTTTCATGTCCTGTTCATGTTATAAATTGAGAAAATGTGTATGCCCTTGTGATCAACTATGTCTTAAACATCAAATAATAATAATAATAATAATAATAATAAATAGGACAAATACTTTGGGCCGTAAATTGTCGAGGTCTGAAATGTCTTGCTTTCTTTTTGTTAGTGTAGACTGTGGACCGATAGTATCAAGACCATTGACGTGTACGAGACACGCTAGATACAGAAATAGTTTTAAGTAGAATATTGTAGGAAATAAACTAGTACCGTAAATACAACAAGAGATAGAAAGAGAGTGGGATAAGCAAGCTTATATAATCGTCATATATTGTTATAATTAAAACAAAAAAAAGTACAAGAATATATTGTGGTTTTCATGATCCTCCATATAAAAATTAGTTTGTATTAAACATCCCTCTAACGTGTATATCTATGTTCTTTTGTCTTTAGTTGCCTCTAAAAGAGGAGACAATATTTTGTAAAAATACTTGGACGACGTGAAGACAAATATATTGTTTGTATCTATTTGGGTTAGCCATTGTTTGAGAGTAGGATAATCTACATATACCCTTGTTACTCTTGGTCTTCTCTTGTTTGACATTAACAAAGCATTGCACAAATCGTATCATTGTTTTTCTATTAAAGAAACTATTTCAAATATCATAGATTACTTGATTTCATGATACAGAAAAGTAAAGAAAAATGATGAGAAGTTTATAAGTTTAAAGTTCTTGTTGCAAAGTAATAGATTACACGATTACACGTATTATTATTATATGATTTATGTCAAGCTTCAATAGACAATCGATCCAAATAAAATATGATGAATTTGAATTGTAACTCTCAATCATATTAACCAGAAAAATATGACTCTAAAACTTATTACAAACTCATAACCATAATTACAAGTTTGATTAGGTCTTATAGATCATAACTCATGATAATTAGAGATGGACATGAATTTATAAGGAATAAATAAAAACCACATAATTAGCTACTAATTTAGTTTACCTTTTTAAAACAACTTATCTAATTTATCACTATTTGATATATTTAATTGACCTAACTCCATAACTCAAAACCGGACTACTCGACCTAACCCGACAAGGTATTGTATTCGAGAGGGAATTACGTCCAACCCCCCCCCCCCCTACTTCTAATTACCGATTGGAAATAGGGAATCCTTGTCTCCAAGCTTATATCCTTTGTCTTGATTTTCTTGGAACTCTTCTTGATTCATATATGTGATCTCTCGGTTCTCCAGAACTCGACCACCTCAGTGGGCTTGTCCCCGACTGTGGTCGTATGGACTTGAATATCCACTCCTCTATCTGCGATTTTAGTCATTTAATTGAGCGAACATTAGTATTCCTTAATCAACATTGGTTCCTGAATTAAGAAACGAGCATATACTGCTTTCGTTGGAACACCTTTTAAAGATATGCCAAGATTGCTCAACATCCCTTGAAAGTGAGCCGAAACATCCAGTTTAGCTACCGTTTCCTCCCAGTGTATTGTAAATCTTTTTCAATTTCGACCTTGAAGTTATGTCTCAAACTTGTGTAATCCTTTGCAAACAATGTCAACCAAAACTTGACGGTTAAATTGAGAAGAACTGTAGTCACATAGACCATTCAGGGAACAAACAAGGTCCTCCCAATAATAACTTAGGTGACAACCCAGTGGGTGTTACCCTAGATATTGATGTAAACCAATTGGAGGCCGATGCCCATATTGGTAACATTCATACCTTTAGACAACCGGTTGTGGTTGAAAATCTTAACGAGGAAATAGCTTATGCTAAATGAAGAGACGTGGATCGACTCACTGGTAGACGATCTACTTTCCTCGGGTGTGATTATGCTATTTCACCGATGGTTCTCTTGGATCTGGGTTCTTCCACCTACAAAATGAACAGCACCGTAAACTTACCCCTCAGAAAGGGACAGAGGGGTCCTCTTTGGGGTAACCCTCCGGTGTGAGAATAAGTATTTGTAGGAGAAGATAATATTATGAGAGTAAGGAAATGGGATGTATTGCTTAATAGCTGAATACTCTGTAATTGGATGTTATTGTGTGTTATTGTGTGTTACTGGCTGTAACTGTGTGTGATTGTCCACCTCTCCTTGTGGAGTTGATGCTGTATTTATAGTGCTAGGGTTTCCACTGATTGGGCTAAGACCCAATTAAGGTTTTGTTGGCCTTCTCCAATTGATTTGCGCCACGTGTCCTTGGGGACACCTGGTGCTTTTTCATTGGTTATAATCACGTGGTAGCACATGGGTTTTGCTGAGTTGTCCACCTTTCATTGGCAGCTGTCAACATCAGCATATTCTTATTCCTTAAAAAGATACCTTCTGGAAGGTTGTCTGACGTGCACAATCAAGGTTGCCCTAATCCTGATTTGGATAAGGACGAGGTTGATTATGTACATGTGTGATATGCGCCTATCCTGAGGATGCGCGAGGTCTTCTCTTTATTCTCACGCGCAGATGTTTCATGCGCAGATGTGATATGCACAAGCATGTGATATGCGCCACGCGCGGATGCGCCACGCGCAGGTGTGATATGCGTGAGCATGTGATACGCGTGAGCATATGTGATGCTTGAGCATATGTGATGCCTGAGCATATGTGATATGCGTGAGCATATGTTATATGGGTCATGCGCATAGGTTCTGGCTTTGTGCTTTCATAATGTCTTGATTTCAAGACTCTTGCCTATATCTTGTGGGTTGACCCGCCTCGCTCGGTGTTGAGGCGGGTACATACCTCTTCAAGCCCCCCCAGTCTAATGTGTGTCTTGTCTCGCGCGAGCGAGGTAAGATAGATATTAGACTTAATAGTTTGCTCTTTTAATAGCGTTTTGGCTTTTTCTTCTTATTACTCGTCGTTGCGCGAAGATCTATCCTTTTGGTTGAAAACGAGTCGTCCCTGTACGTGATGGAGACGTGTCAGACTTTTCGTGTGCTCGAGGTGCTACAGTTTCCTTTCATGTCCCCTCACATAGTGTCAGGAACACGTGTCGCGCTCGCGTTGGTTCGTACCTGCGAGTGGTGGCGCGTGAACTCTGGTGGCAGCTGTATCGTTTCTTTTCGTGTCCCCTCACACAGTGTCAGGGACACGTGTCGCGCTCGCGTTGGCTTATACCTGCGAGTGGTGGCGCGTGGAGTCCGATCAGTATCAATTTTTCTCTCTCCTGGGCCTATAAAAGCCAGCCCCTTTGAGTTTTTTATCCTTCATCTTCTTGTTTATTCAGAGCTTTTTCTTTCTTTCATTCTATTCCGATTACTTTTCTGCTTCCAGATCTCTGTTCTTCAGAAGCATCCTCCGTTCGTTTTTACACTTGTATGTCTGATAGTTCAGACAACACAATCTCCCCCAACAATCGCCGTGTTAAATCGCTAGTAATGTCGACTTTGAAGAAGACCGGCAAGGGGAAGAAAGCTGCTGAGGCCTCATCGGAGGAGGTAGGGAGGACCAAAACAGTGAAGAAGTGGGATGAGATCCCCTGCAAACTGAGGCAGGCCGACTTTGACGGCCTTATCGCCTCTCAGGGTTTTCTCCCTGAGTTTGGCTGCATGCTGCCGGTGGCCGGGCAGACGGCGGCGGACCCGCCCACCGGCTATATATCCCTTTATAGCCATTTTTTCACCCACTGCAACCTTCGTCTCCCGATGACAAGGTTTGTGGGTGCGCTGCTTAGGTTCTATGGGATTCATATATCCCAAGTCCATCCGTTTGGACTTGTGCGCATGACTCATTTTGAGTTCATGTGCAAATCTCAGCGCGAAGAGCCCACCCCTCGGCGCTTTCAGTTTTTTTATAAGCCCAAGATCCAAGATTCTAAGTTCTCCTTCATTCCTCGCAGTCAGAAGGTGAAGTGCTGCACTGTTTCATTCAAGAGCCTTCATGACTAGTCAGAGAGATTTTTCTATATAAGGGCTGGTATGATCCCCATCCGTATGACCATGCGCGCGATCTCTTCTGCGCCTGCGGATGTGGGTGTCCTCAAGAACCCAACTGGCGCCTGGGTAAATAAGTTGACCGCTGAACCATCCCCCGCCAAGAAAATTTGTGAGGAGGCGCTGGTGGGGGTCGGTATGAGCAGAAGGTGGGCTGACAGCGCGACTGAGCCCGTTATCCAAGTTGATGGCTTGTGTAAATTAATCTCATTGCTTTACTTCTGCGCGAATATAATTCGTTTTGTTGATATCATTTGACTTGTTTTGTGCAGTCACCAAGGAGTATATCCACGCCGCCTATGATGAGCATATGGAGGGTGGCTCCGTCGCGCTCGGCGCTGGGGAGGTTGGTTTCCCCGATCGCTTTGATGACATGTTCATCCATGTTGATCTGGGATTTCTTTTTGACAGCGATGCGCCTGGTAAGCCTTTGTACTTTTGTTTATGCCTTTATAATACCAAATTTGGCTAACATTTCCGTTGCACGTATTGTAGATGCGCTCGAAAACTACGAGCTGGAGCTCGCGGAAGAGGAGGAGGAGGAGGAAGCGCCCCAACTAAAGCGTAAAGCTAAGGGGAAAACTGGCGCAGGGGCCAGTAAAAAACAGAAGAAAGATGATGCCCCTGTTGTTCAGGATCCTCCTACTCAGGCGAAGGGGCCTGAGAAAACCCAGGTGTATACCACCAAGTTTTCCTTGTCTTCCCTGCCTCAAAAAGTGGGCAGACCTCCTGTCCACTTGAGGTATGGTGCCACTACCTCCTCCCTTCGCGCGGCGGAAAAGGGAAGCGGTGTTGCGCCTTCGACAGGTATACTTTGCTTATCCTTTGGTTATCTTTTATGGTTCTATGAGCGCGATTCTGATAGAATTACTAATGAATCCTTGCTCACTCAAATGTTTGTAGAGCCGGCGACCCTGGTGGACCAACCTCAGGCGCAACAAGGTGCCGAGCCTGCACCGGAGGTCGCTTCGAAGTCCCCTGTTTTACCCTCCAAAAAGGGGAGAATGGACTTCATGGCGATGTTTGCCTCGCGAACGGAGTTGCGCCAAGGTATGTATTGCCCTTTTTTTCTGACTTTTTTCTTTTAGATCAAGTCATGAACCATTTCTTTTTGTTGATTTTTCATAGGGGCCATTGCTGGCGTACAAGCTGTTGGCGGCACTCCTGGCGCCGGTGCCAGCGCCGCTGGTTCTGCTCCTGCTCCTGCAAGCGCTGAATCTCCCCTCATCGGGATTACTAAGGAGCAGGAGGCCGTTTTACTCGCTGATCTGGCGGCGCCGAGACCTCCGTCACCTCCTCCTGCGCACAGCCCTCCTCGCGAGACTGACTTTGGTTCTAGGTCGCAGGAGAAAAGGCCTGTTTCAGAGGAGGATGAGGAGGTTCAAGTTGAAGGCTCCGACAGTGGCCGCGCCAGCCCTGCAGCGCCACGAGGTTTAGTGGCGGAGTCTTCTCGTGGGCCTAGCGCTGACTTTTCTGCTTCATCCCCGCAGGTATAGGTTCGTTTTTGCTCCGCTGCGCGGACTTCCATCTTAGTGTTTTGATGACTTAGATAATTACTTTGTGTTTGCAGGAAGCCGATCACATTTACCGCCCGAGATGGAATATTACCGAGGACAGCTCATTTCAATCCATGGGTGTGTGTGCGGAATTCTGGGCTCATTCTGTGCCTCCAGCTGAAAGGAGGTTTCAGGAGGGCCGCGCTCGCGATGACTTGCTCAACGATCATCTGTTCGCTGGGTCGGCTTTCTTTGCTGCCTCCCAAGAGCTTCGCTATGATTACGTAAAGGTACGTGATGCTCTTGCGGAGGCCAAGCAAGAGGCTAAAGTGTCTGCTTGGCATCTTTCTGATGCTCGAGAGAGAGCTGAAAAGCTCCAAGCAGAGCTCAGTGAGAACAGGGCAAGTGCCAACACCGCCTTCGTGAAGCGCGGTCATGAGCTACAGGCTGCGAGGGAGAAGCTACAGGCGGCCGAGGCGGACGCTGCCAAGTACGCGCGTAGAGTGCGCGACTTGGAGCTGGACGCGGAGGCGCGTGACCAAGCTCTTGTCCAGTCTATAACTGACAAATCATCACTGGAGAGTGAGGTTGCGCGCCTGAAGAGGGAGCTGGCGGCCGCGCTGGCCGAAAAAGACGAAGCCTTGGCGACGGCAGCGTCTAGCCAGGAAGCACTCGATCTTGCGCGAGCGGAAAAGGAAGAAGCCTTAGCGGCAGCAGCGTCCGACAAAGAGGAGCTGAAACAGACTAAGGAAACTGTTGAGTTATTAAACTCTCAGATTCCTGCCCTCGAGACGACTGTTTCTTCTCTCGCGCAAGATCGCCAATGGCTAGTCTCACAGGGTATGACTCGTTGCGCTTATGCGATGAAATACTCAGACGAGTTTCAAGCCCTGGTGATGGATTGCAACGCTGCCGCGCGCCTGGTGGGTCGAGCTGAAGGGTTTAAGGATGGCTATGAATATGGCATGCTGAAGAAGAACCCATCCGATTACCCTTATCAGAGCGACGTTGCCTGCGCGGACATGGCCGCGATGGGGGAGAAGTATTTGAATACTCCCATTCCCGTCCTTGCGCAGGTATTTTAAGTTTAATGAGATTACCTTGACTTATTTTCCAAGTCTTTTTGTACTCATATTTTTCCTTATGATTTGCAGATATCCGCGCTTGCTGACCAGCCCGATCTTGGCGCGCTAAAGAATTTACTTGACGAGTGCGAAGGGGCTGGCGGCGTCGATGATGGCGCGGGGAATGCTGCTCCTGCTAGCGGCTCTGGCGTGGCCAAAGGATCCGCTCCTGACACTGTTGTGCTAGAAGACTCCATTCAGGATGAACAACTTGACTATGGTCAGTTTGGAGATGACGAGGAGCAGGCTGCGCCAGATGCTGAGGGCGGTGATGAGGATTATGAAGAGGCTGACGTCGACGTGGAGACTTGAGAAGCCCTTCATGTTTTTTATTTTTATTTGTAGTTTGTATCTCATCATCTTGTAAACTTGTAAATTTCAATGCTTTGGAATGAAATTTTGTTTTTCCCTTCTTTGCATCTTGCGCATTCCCTGTTCATCTTTTTATATCGCATGTTTGCTTGTTGAAAATAAGATATGCTTGCACGTTGAAATAAGAACAAGGTTGTAAGGAAATTATTATTCTTAATCCTTGTCATATTGTAAGTGATTTTGCCATATCTTGATTATGTTGACACGTGCCTTGGCATTTTCATTATTCCTCTTTTGCGCGACGTTATCGCGCATGGAATTCTGAGTTTTTTTAGCCTTTACGTGTCAATGTGTTACTCAGATATCCACTACAATTTCATGCGCGACCCCAACCTGAGACCTTAACAACTATGTTTTGGCATTTGCTTTGCCTTAGTTGTGTTTAGGTGTTTTATGGTCAGGCTGCGCAGCATGTAAGATGGATGTTGTGAGTGATTTGAGCTAAGGCTCACATTATTGGGCTAAGGCCCTGAGCTAAGGCTCATATTATTGGGCTAAGGCCCTGACGTTTTAGAGTTAAGACTCGTTAACGCGTTTTTGAGCTTGAAGCTCGCGCATGTATGTTTTACTTCGTTTTATTTTGTTTTGATGTCAATACAATGTTATCATATTGCTCAAAATTAATAAAGGGAAGTGTGAAACATGTATGCAAAAGGTAATAGAATTGGGCTAAGGCCCTGACGTTTTAGAGTTAAGACTCGTTAACGCGTTTGAGCTTGAAGCTCGCGCATGTATGTTTTACTTCGTTTTTATTTCGTTTTGAAGTCAATACAATGTTGTCATATTGCTCAAAATTAATAAAGGGAAGTGTGAAACATGTATGCAAAAGGTAATAGAATCCACATTAAGAGAAGATAGCGCGTATCATTATTCATAATGGCTTAAAAAGCCTTGATTACAAACTTGACATTTTTTACATGAAACATTTTCTAAGCTGTGCCGCGTTCCATGCGCGTGGGATCTTCTTTCCATTCAAATCTTTTAAAGCGTATGCGCCTTTTCCCAATTCTTCCGAGACTTGATAAGGTCCCTCCCAATTGGGGGACATTTTTCCCGGGGGTATCGCGCGGCTAGCTTCATTGTTTCGAAGGACAAAATCATTTTTCTTAAAGTGGCATTCTTTCACACGCTGGTTGTAATATTTTTCCAGTTTTTTCTTGTATTTGGCTTCACTGATGATAGCCGCCTCTCTGCGCCCTTCAAGTAAGTTAAGATCCAACCTTCTTTCTCGCTCGTTATCAATCTTGCTCATCATGAGCACTCTATGGGATGGGCATCCAATTTCTGCTGGGATCATTGCCTCCGTTCCATAGGTTAGGCTGAACGGGGATTCGCCATTGCTGGTTTTGCTTAATGTCCTGTGCGCCCACAGGACATTAGGTAGCTCGTCAACCCAAGAATGGGATTCTCCCTCTAACCTTTTCTTCAGCCCATTTAACAAGCTTTGATTCGCGCGCTCCACTTGGCCATTCCCCTGAGGGTGGTATACCGAAGTGAAGATTTGGTTGATGTGCAATTCCTTGAGCCAGCTTGATATCTTCTTGTCAGTGAATTGTTTGCCATTATCGCTCACAATTTCCATGGGCAAGCCAAAACGGCATATGATGTGGCTCCAGATAAACTGCTTCATCGCTTCGGCTGTGATTTTTGCTAGTGGCTTGGCTTCAACCCATTTTGTAAAATAGTCTACTGCCACTACCAAAAATTTTACTCGCCCTTGCGCTTGCAGTAGGGGGCCCACAATATCGATTGCCAATTTGTGGAAAGGCCATGCGGAGGTCACCGGAATCAGGTTGTTCTTTGGCCGCATGGTGTTTGGCGCATAGCTCTGACACGCTTTGCACTTTTGGATCTCTTTTAAAGCGTCCAAGTACATGCCTGGCCAATAGTAACCTGCGCTCATTGCCTTGGCAACCACCATGCGCGGGCCAGCATGTATTCCACAGATTCCTTCGTGTATCTCTCTGATCACATAACTTGCTTCCTCAGCATCAAGGCATTTCATGAGCGGTCCAAGATAAGAGCGTCGATAAAGTGTACCATCAAGCAGTTCATAGTTTTGCGACTTGTGTCTTATCTTCCTCGCCTGTGCACGATCGTCTGGTACTTTTCCCTTCTTCAAGAATTCCATTATTGGAGTTATCCATGATGAAGGGGTTGTATGAGTTACAAGGACAGACTTCGCTCCCACCGACGGGTTGCTCATTACTTCTACTCTGACATCTTTGCCAAAGTGATCGAAGCTGGTTGATGCCATCTTGCTCAGCGCGTCAGCATATTTGTTTTCACTGCGCGGAATATGAATGATTCTGAAGCCGTCAAATTGCTCGATGAGCTTTTTCGCCTGCTCTAGATACAGAGGCATGGTGTTCTCCTTGGCATCATAAAGGCCATTGACCTGTGCTGCTACCAAGTATGAATCAACATGGGCCTCCAGCTTTTTAACTCCGAATTTGTGCGCGATGCGCAGGCCAGCCAGCAGGGCTTCATACTCAGCTTCATTGTTGGTGCTCTTGAAGTCCAACCTGATGGCGTAAGTATATTCCTGATTCTCTGGATCCACCAGCTTGAGGCCTGCGCCGTATCCTTCGTTGTTTGAAGCTCCGTCGGTGAATAATCTCCACACATTTTCTTCATCATTGGCTCGCGGAGGGTCTACCTCGCGCTGAGCCTCTTCAATTTTTCCTTCGGGGACTTCGGCAACGAAATCAGCCAAGACTTGTCCCTTTATTGCTGGACGGGGCTTATAGGCGATCGTGTGCTCTCCTAATTCCAGCGCCCATTTTGTCAGCCTTCCTGAGAGCGCGGGACGTCGCAAGACTTGCTGGATGTTGTAGCCAGTCAGAACTTCAATGGGATGACCATTGAAATATCTATGAAGCTTGCGCGACGCGTGTGTTAGTGACAAAACTAACTTTTCCATGATGGAGTAGCGCGTCTCAGGATCTGTCAGCACCCGACTCACATAGTATATTGGCGTTTGGATTCCCTTGCGATCCACCAACAATACTGCGCCGATGGCGCGCTCTCCTGCTGATAGGTACAATGTCAAAGTTTCACCAGGAAGTGGAGCTGTGAGCGCGGGCAGATTTATCAAACATTCTTTAATCTCACTGAAAGCTTGCTCGGCCTCAGGAGTCCATTTGAACTGGCTTTTCTTTAAGCAGTTTCTCAATGTATTGACAAATGGGGTAGATTTGCTTGCATGGTTCGCTAGGAACCTGATGATTGATACCAATCTACCATTCAGCTTCTGGACTTCTTTCATGGTGGATGGCGAAGGCATGTCAAGGATGGCCTCCACCTTCTCAGGATTCACCTTGAAACCATCCTTGGTGACCATTACACCTAGAAATTTTCCCTCTTGTACGCCGAAAGTGCATTTGCTCGGATTGAGCTTCATGTTAACTTCTTTTAGGCGCCCGAGGGTTTCCTCGATGTCTTTGAGCATTTGTTTTTCCTCCCTGCTTTTGATCACCAAATCATCCACATAGACTTCTAGGTTTCTTCCAATTTGCTCGCTGAAAACGGCATCCATAAGTCTTTGATAGGTGGCGCCCGCATTCTTCAAACCAAAGGGCATTTTTGTGTAACAAAAAACACCCTTGTCGGTTCTGAAGGCGGTCTTGTCCTCATCTTGTGGTGCCATTTGAATCTGGTGATAGCCCTTGTAGGCATCCAGGAAACATTTGAGCTTGAATGGCGCCACGGAGTCCACCTTCGCGTCGATGTTTGGGAAGGGGTAACAATCTTTTGGGCATGCTTTGTTGAGGTCCTTGAAGTCAATGCACATCCTCCACGACCCGTTACTTTTCTTTACCATCACAGGATTGGCTACCCATGTCTGGTATCGTATCGGGCGGATGATGTTTGCGCGCAATAGATCCTCAACTTGCTCATTCATGGCCCTTGCCTTCTCATCCCCCATGACTCTCTTCTTTTGAGCAATTGGCTCTACAGACTTGAACGTGTTGAGAGAATGTTGCGCCAAGTCTCGCGGAACCCCAGTCATATCTGAGTGTTGCCACGCGAAGACCGACATATATGCTGTGAGCAACCTTTTCATTCTCAACCTCGTGTCGTCTGATATCGTTGCGCCAATTGTGATCTTCTGCTCCGGGAATTTTGGGTTGAGAATCCATTCCTCTGGCGCGTTGTCTGCCGTTGGAAGTTTCATTATCCCCTCCCGCGGAGTACTTGTCACTGCGCACAAATGATCTCTGTATACAAAAGTTACACCTGTTGGTGTTGGGAACCCCAACGCGCCGTGCGCTGGCGACGGTATGGCGTTGAATTGGGCAATCGTTTCCCTACCCAAGATCATATTGTGGCATGAAGTGGTGGGCAAGACCAAGAAGTTGACAACTTCGGCTCGCTTGTGTTTCTCATCCCCCATAGTTAGCTCAAATTGTATTTGACCTAGGGGATGAATGATTTCATTTGAAACACCAGAGATTGGTGCATTCACAATTTCAAGCCTTGCTTGGTCTGCCGGATCCAGTTTCCTGAAACATTGCTCATACATGATGTCTGATTCGCTGCCAGTGTCCACCAAGACTTTTGACACTTCATAATGAGCAATGTGTGTAGTGATGACAAGAGGACTGCTGATGGAAGGGCCTCCCCTGATTCTTGGGAAGATGACTTGTTGCTCGCGCCAATCTCCTTGGATTTGCGCGCTTCTCTTTCTTGATATTTGCCCTTGCCTTCCTCCCTCGGCTGCACAGATTCTTTTGTACTTTTTGCTGGCTGAGGCTCCTGATTGTTCATTTTCTGGTCTTGAGTTTTTTACCAGGTGAGCCAGCTTGCCTGATTTTACATCTTTTTCAATTGCATCCTTCAAGTGGTGGCATGCGTCAGTGTTGTGTCCTGTGGACTTGTGAAACTCACAGTACTTGCCACTGTCTGATGGTCCCTTGTAGTGTAGTGGCTTGGGGCTTTTGAATTGGACATTCTCCGTGCTTAACACCTGTGAAGGCGTTTTAGTGAGGGGAGTCCATATTCTTGGCAGAGGTCTGTTAGGATCTCTGCCGCCTTCCCTCTTGTCACCCTCCCCGCGATTACGAACATCTTTTTGGGGCTGGGGTGAGCTTGGTTGCGCCTGCTTTTCTGCGGGAGAAAAACTGGTTGGTTGCAACCTGGACCATACAGAATTCTGTTTGCCCCTTTTTTCGTTGCTGCGCGGTGACTCAGCTTGATGCGCTCTTTCTCTTGCCCTATCTTGGGCAATTTGTTTTTCATTTCTCGCGAAGACTAGCGATGCTTCCATTAGTTTGGCCCAAGTGGTTGGCATGCCATCTCTGCTTACGAGAGCTCGGCGGAGTTGATCACTGCGCGCGCCTTGTATAAAGGCCACGCGCAGGAGTTGCTCAGTGATACCTCCGATTGCCAGAGACTCCTGATTGAAACGTGTTATGTAGTCTTCAATCGTTTCATCATTCCTGCGCACGCAGTGCATGATGTCATCAGGGTCGCGCGTGTGTCTGCGCTGCTGTACGAAGTGGGCTTGGAACTTTTCCAATAGTTCCTCGAACCCATCGATTTGCCCAGTCGGCAAGCTCTCGAACCAGACACGCGCCGCGCCCGTGAGGCAGCGAGCAAACATGTGACACCATGTTGGCATCGTCCAGCTCTCTAGGTTTCCCGTGTTGTAAAAACCTTGCAAGAAATCGTCTGGATCTGTTGTGCCGTCATATTTGCCCAAACCACTTGGCATCTTGGTTTTGTGCTGGATGGGAGCCTTAGCGATGCGCTCAGTGAACTTTGAATGTTTCACCAAGATGGCTGGTCTGTACGGTGTGGTTACGTCCACTTGCCCTCTAACTGGTGGGCTGTACGGTATGTGCAGATCCAGATCGGCTCTGGCTCCAGGCGCCATGTTCACGGGCGCGCGGAGCTGTGAGCCTCCTGCATGAGTATCTCGCGTCTTCCTCATGCTGTGCACTTCTTCATCACTAAACTCAGTGTGTGCAGTGTGAACAGAATGTCCTTCTTCCGGCGCGCGCGCCCTTTTTGTTCCATGAACGTTTTGCTTGTCAAACGCTAGCCTTTGTGTTAAGTCGGCTGACTTTTTGTGTTTGACCATCTCATTGTACTTGTCCATTAGACGCCGTTGCTCGTTTATGAGCCATTCTTTAGGGTCATTTGTTTCATCTTCTGGACCCATTGGTCCTTTTTGTTTCGCGCCGGCAAGATTTTGTAACGTGAGATCGTCTGGAGGAGTTTCAGTCTGGCCATGAGGAGTTGTGATGAAGGGACGGTTACTGGTGGTGCGCGTAGAATCACGCGGCATCCTCAGAAACTGCTGTCCCTCATTAACATTCTCACGTTCAATATCCTCCAGAACTTGATCAACGTTACGAACGCCAGAAACCATGGTGAAAAATTTTTTTTTTTTATAGATCTGATGAGATCTTGTTGCCGTTGTAACAGTGGATGGCGCCAATGAAGAGACGTGGATCGACTCACTGGTAGACGATCTACTTTCCTCGGGTGTGATTATGCTATTTCACCGATGGTTCTCTTGGATCTGGGTTCTTCCACCTACAAAATGAACAGCACCGTAAACTTACCCCTCAGAAAGGGACAGAGGGGTCCTCTTTGGGGTAACCCTCCGGTGTGAGAATAAGTATTTGTAGGAGAAGATAATATTATGAGAGTAAGGAAATGGGATGTATTGCTTAATAGCTGAATACTCTGTAATTGGATGTTATTGTGTGTTATTGTGTGTTACTGGCTGTAACTGTGTGTGATTGTCCACCTCTCCTTGTGGAGTTGATGCTGTATTTATAGTGCTAGGGTTTCCACTGATTGGGCTAAGACCCAATTAGGGTTTTGTTGGCCTTCTCCAATTGATTTGCGCCACGTGTCCTTGGGGACACCTGGTGCTTTTTTATTGGTTATAATCACGTGGTAGCACATGGGTTTTGCTGAGTTGTCCACCTTTTATTGGCAGCTGTCAACATCAGCATATTCTTATTCCTTAAAAAGATACCTTCTGGAAGGTTGTCTGACGTGCACAATCAAGGTTGCCCTAATCCTGATTTGGATAAGGACGAGGTTGATTATGTACATGTGTGATATGCGCCTATCCTGAGGATGCGCGAGGTCTTCTCTTTATTCTCACGCGCAGATGTTTCATGCGCAGATGTGATATGCACAAGCATGTGATATGCGCCACGCGCGGATGCGCCACGCGCAGGTGTGATATGCGTGAGCATGTGATACGCATGAGCATATGTGATGCGTGAGCATATGTGATGCCTGAGCATATGTGATATGCGTGAGCATATGTTATATGCGTCATGCGCATAGGTTCTGGCTTTGTGCCTTCATAATGTCTTGATTTCAAGACTCTTGCCTATATCTTGTGGGTTGACCCGCCTCGCTCGGTGTTGAGGCGGGTACATACCTCTTCACTAACATCCCCATGGACACCTACACCGGCCTTAATAAAAACACTCATAAATAATGTAGGCTTAGCAATAATACCAAAAAAAATACACTGACTTTGTTCGTGACAGAACAATTAAATATGGGATAGAAAAATTTGTTACATGCTCAAATCTATCTAATTATTATAAAATGCTTTCTTCTCTTCCAAGTTAAAAACATCAAACACAAAACATGCTCTGAAAAATGTAAGATGTTAACTAGGTTAAAGTTATGAAACAAGAAACAGAAGCCCTAACCATAAATAAAACTAGATACGTACCAACCAGTAGAAAACGAATAAGGTGTAAATGGATCTATAAATATAAGTCAAATGGTGAAACGACTTTTAGCGAGACCCCGGGAACGATCCCTCGATTTAGTCAGTACATAAATCAAGAATAGTCATGAATGAGTGTTACTCTATGCTTCCAGGAAAATTTTTCAAACATGGTGTCTTTGTTAAAGTTGATTCACAAATAGTATGGTTTTAAGAGGTATTTCAAAAATGGTGTAACGGTGGTTTGAAACCACGGTTTGGGTATTTATTTTTTAGAGTGTGTCAGATGTGAATTATATAAAAAAATATTTTGATTAAAATAAGGCAAGTCGTGGTTTAAACCACAGATTGCATAAAATATTAACCTAATACCACCTAGGAGAGGTGATGGTTTTGCTTATTACTCAAGCCGTGGTTTGAAACCACGGTTTGAACTTTTTAATATTTTTAAATGCCGAGAAATATATGTATGTATATATTTACTTTTTGTATCTTAACTCAAGCTGTGGTTTTAAACTAAGGTTTGAATTTTATTATTATTACTCTTCTCAATTCAATAATGTTTACACGTGATGGTTGATAGCTTTTTCGTATTGCAGTTCTTACCGTGAACTTATATGCTTACCTTTATTAAAAAAATAATAAAAAAAACATCAAACCGTGGTTTCAAACCACGGCTTGACTAACAATACCATCACTTTCACGAAAAGTGGTATTAGGTTGCAAATTTGGCTACAATGTGTGGTTTCGAACCACGGTTTGTATTATTTTAATCAAGGTGTATTGTTTTATGAAATTCTATCTGACATACTTAAATAAAAGAAGACAAACCGTGGTTTGAAACCACGGTTACACTATTTATGAAAAAGTTCAAAAACCAATACCATTTTTGAAATAACTTTTATAAAAAGCACCAATTATGAAAAATTTCCATGCTTCCAGAGTCCTAACTCATATCAATCTACATTCTTATTTTCCTTCCGTATTAAGCAAATCCCGATTATACTAAAAATGATCATGTTGGCACAAAATCACGGGATATATTGAATATTTCAAGTTTGATATTCATTAACCTTAATTTTGAATTAACGTCAAATCTTTATGGTTAACATGATATCAAATCTCTTCAATGCCTAATTAAATATATGGAATTGGTTTTGGCCGTCCCACACTAAAAGTGAAAATGATGGCTTGATAATCTTGTAATCGTCATTTTACATATATTTTTGGTAGTAAATGAGTCAATAGACTTTGGAATATATATTTCTTTAATAATTACCAGTCACTTAGAAAATGCATCTCCTTTATATCGATGATATAATATATGAAAACAAGGCAAATTCGATAACGTTTTTTTTTATTATAGAAAATTGTAAAAACGAAAGATAAAAAAAATCTAAATATGTCGAAATTTAATATATAATTAAGTCGTATTTTTACCAAATAAGCAGTGTTCTAGCGGTATAAATATTTCAAAAGGTATTAAACTAAGTACTAACTAGGTTGAATATTATCCTAGTTACGTGTTTCAAACTTTTCATGTTTCATACTCGACTCGATTAATATAATATTTTGGGGTGTTACAAGTCTGCTTACGTAATTCTTTGGGTGAAGCCGGAAGAACTTTAGTTTTCCATACTCAATTGAGCACCGGTCAACCTTTAATCATTTTATCACCTTACCATTAAATAAATGATATATTGTTATATAGCATCTGCTACAATGAATGTATAAAGGATCACAATTACCGGTACCTAGGAGCATAACTTGATCATGAGTGAATTTGTTTGAATGTTTATCTTTACTAGGAACTTGAGTAAGGAGTAGATCCTTTTGTTGTTTGGGAGTTTTCTCGACCTTTCTTTACTTAGTGTATCTGCTGGAGCCGGATGAGGGGAAATTTTCACGTATGGAGCACTAAGTTACTTACGGAATCTCAAATCTCTCTCGATTCTTTAGCTTGTGCCTTTCGTCTATATAGGGAGTTCACTGTTTCGAGTCTCGTTTGGGACAAAATGTCACGCACAAGCAGGGTTTTACCATAATGGGTTTTCCCTAGAATTCGTGAGGGACGAGATCAGTAGTGCTGTCTGTGATCGCAGACGTGGTTGACACTTTGCCAATGTGTGTACCCAGTGGCCGAGTTTTGTTGGCCTTTCAAAAAATATCCTCTTTTTTTACAATAAAATCCTTAAATTATTTAAGCTATTCAAATTTATATGAAGTATCTAAATATATACGAAGTTGCTAAATCTTAGACTTTATACATTTATTAAACTTTTTGTACTTTTCCTTTGGTAGTATATTTCATGACATGAAAAAGAATCTTTCGGCCTCTTTAAACATAGAAACAAATACTAAAAATAAGCCTCAAGTCGTCTTTATATTTGAGACAAGTATGCATCTTTGTGATGATCATCGGTCTTAAAGTTAGGTTTATATTGTGGATTTAGCTTTTGGAACAACTTAACCATGATTGTGCCTATAAATACTCCTTCATTCTAGTCATTAATCTCATAATCAACCATCAAGTACACAAGTGACAAAAATGGAGTACAACTGCAAGGAATTTAAGGTCGGGAAATGCGAAGGTGAGAAGTTGGTCGACGGTGAAACCTTGCCGTTGGTGCTCACGCCGCCGGGTCCGAACAAGAACGGGATCGACTCGTTACTTGAGGCTCTCAAGAACAACAAAGAATGGTTTGATGACTTGGTGACTAAGAACAGTGCGGTTTTGTTGCGAGGGTTTGATGTCAAGAATGCGGTCGAGTTCAATGACATTGTGGAGACGTTTGGCTGGGAGGATATCCGGTACGTGGGCCCCGCCCCTCGAACACATATCCACAAGCGAATTTGGACCGCTAATGAAGGACCTCTTTCGGAGTTCATTTACTATCATCATGAAATGGTTCTGGTATGTCAGACATTTGTAATATTGTTCACAAAGTTTATGTATGTGACATTGATAATATTATATGAATAGATAAACGAGTTCCCAAAGAAGGTGATACTGTTCTGTGAAATTCCACCACCAGAGGGTGGAGAGACGCCATTCGTACCAAGCTTTAAAGTCACCGAACGAATGATTGAGGAGTTTCCGGAATTCGTGGAGGAAGTTGAGGCAAAGGGCTTGAAATACACGTTCATCGCTCTAAGCAACGACAACACCACCTCCATGAGAGGTCGCGGTTGGCAAGACGCCTTTGCAACACATGACCAACAAGAAGCCGAGAGAAGGTACATCAACCGTATACCAAATCCCATAAGTTTTCCAGAAACAGTTGTTATAATTGATTCTTTGTATTTTACATATAACTTTATTGTTACTAAGTTAGACACGAACCTGACAGGGCAAGGGCGCTAGGGATGGACGTGGAATGGCTAGAAAATGGTAGTATAAAGACGATTTTGGGGCCGAGGCCGTTGACAAAGGTGTTTGAGGGAAGGAAAAGGAGGCGAATGTGGTTCAACACGTTGGTCGGTATGCACGGGAAGGAGCTTAGCTCGGCTATGATGGCAGATGGGATGGAGATACCAAAGGACATAGTGAAGAGATGTGAAGAAATAATTGAGGAAGAGAGTATTCAATTTAAGTGGGAAAAAGGAGATGTGTTGTTTCTTGATAATTATGCAACACTTCATGGAAGAAGGCCATCTTTAGCCCCAAGAAGAGTCTTGGTGGCTACTTGCAAGTAGATTGGTTTGGTTTGGTTTGGTTTGGTTTGCAAGCAAAATGTGACAATAATGGAGGCAAATAAAGATCGGTGTGTGTTTGGATGTTTGTTTAAGGAGAGTGGGTGTCTCATGTTTGGGATAAGTTTTATTTCATGAAATTGACTACTATTAAATTAAGAAAAATAATCATAATATACCCATTTTCATACCATGTATGTTCAAGATTTCCAAGAAACTCACCATCTTATATTAGTAACATAAATTTTAAAACCTTTTATTTTTATAACAGACTTGCTAAGGACACCCGGGCTAGTGCGTGACCGGCGTCCATCACGCGTGATGGGGGTTGTGTGCATGATGGCTATCACGCTGTGAGGGGGGGGGGGATTTCCGAGAAATATGAACGTTGGAGGGGGTAGCCCGATTAGAATTTATCATTCAAACCCAATAAACAACCCAAACTTAATAAACATAAACACATACCTTAGTTCGATTGAACACGAAAACAAACAATCAAAAAGTTGATTAAGGGGAAGGTGGGTGAAGGTGCTACAACAGTGGTGGTGTGGCGGCAACTGTGATATAGCGGTGGTGGAAGTGGTGTCACGATGGTGGGGGTAATGACTGTAATGGCGGTGGTTGTGGTGTGGTAAAATAACGAAGATGAAGGATGGTGAGATGGTGATGTGGTGAGATGATAACGGAGATGGAGAGGGACGACGATGGGTTGAGAATTGTGAGGAAAGGTGAGGACGGTGGTAGCATGTTGAAGATAGTGTGAAATTGGTGGTGGGTCCCACCATGCACCACCCTAATTAGGATATTATTATTTTAGTATTTATTAAAAAAAAAACTAAAATCCATCACACCACACCACCACCCCTACTAAAATCCATCACATGTGATGGATTTGGGGTTGGTGATGTGGCACACCACCATTGGATGTGGTGTGTGAGGAAAATGGAACCACCCCCTCACCCTAACAACAACAATAGTTAACTACCGCATTGTTATTATAAGCTTTCGGTCTATAAATTTAGCACCCCCAACCTTCCCTTGAATCTGAGATGGTAAAAACACAACCCGTCTTTGATCCCCGGCTTCAATCAATAACTCTGATCCTCCCCTATACTGCAACGATTCAATAAAAGTCAAACAAACAAATTTTGACTTAAAATCAACACAATAATCTGAGATTAGGCCGGTAAACGAACTGAATGTTAAGTGAATTGTTTATGAGCCGTTCAGCTGGAAGTTCATTTATTTAATAATCGCAAAAACATGAACAAATGCCTCGCTTATAGTTTGTACATTTATGTTCGTGATCGTACGTTTACATTTGTTATGTAATCACCTAATTTTTTAGGTCCGTTATAACAGGGCCGGCTCCGAGAAAGCAAAAAAAAATTTGGGCCGAAGGCGAAAATTTTTTTGGGCCTTAAGTAAAAAAAGTATTTTGTTGGGTTTAAACAATTTAAATTTTATATATGGGTTTACTTTATTATAATTTGGGTTGTGTAAAAACTTTTGTATAAAAAAAGGATTAAACATGTGTCAAATGGGACTTGAACCCATAACCTTTTGGTTAGGAGTAATATCCTTTACCACTAAACCAAACTATTGATTATGTAATTAGGTTTAAACATTAAATATACATATTGTATTTCATAAAAATACAATATAATTATAAAAAAAAATTCCGGGCCTAGCGGGTGTCGGGCCTATGGCCGTCGACCACCTTGCCTCACCCCAAGGCCGGCCCTGCGTTATAATTTAGTCAAGTTTATGACATTAAAATATCACCCATTACAGTTTAGTGAAGTTTTATTACATTTTTTAGGCCCAATGCATTGATGGTCTGCAGAGTTATATTCAGTTATGTCCGTTCTTCTATATTCAATTATGTTTGTGAACCGTTTATTTTTACTATTAACGAACGAATATAAACAAACACGGACATGTTCATTTTTAACGAACGAACACGAACAAATTAACCATCATTCATTTAATTGTTCGTGTTTGATCACTTGTTAGGCTAAAATTAAATGAACAAACACGAGCATGCTTATGTTGATCATCGTATTGTTCATAAAGTTAGGTTTATATTACGGATTTACATTTTCAAACGACAACCATGATTTGATAGTCAAAGAGTCAAACAAACAAAGTTTGACTTTCAAAATTACACAAGTTTTATATTTACTTACTTGATACAACTTGATTTCCGACTTGTCAAAACCAGGCATGAGAAGTGTCACGGTTTTGTTAACGGGATCAAACGTCACGGACTGCGTATGCTCGTTTAAACCGGTTCTTAAAAGAAGCTCTTGTGCATCCTTAGAATTTTCATTGTGCATTATATCTCTCCAATTCAAAGGGGGTGTAAATGAAATAGGGGTAAAAGATGCAAAAGGCAAGGGCGAAAATTTAGTTTTGGTAGTTTCGACATGTTGGTGGTCATAACTTGAATGTGATATGCCGAATGCACCGGAAACGAGTGCACCGGCTTGAACAGCACAACCCCAGTAACGTAATGCTGCATTTAATGACATTGGGTCGTTTATATTCATCATGAGATAGCACCCGAATAGATCGGGATTTGTAATGAAAGATGACCCATTCTGCATCACAAATAAATAAAGATTACTTTTTTTTTTTATTTAGAGACCGGTATGTGACCCCAAGAAAAAAAAATAAAACTTTACGACAGTTACATATATATCCTTAGAAACTTTTTAAATATCATATATATCAAGATCAATTTTTTAATATGTCATATCTATCCTCACATAAATTGTCAGATATCATGTAGTAAACCAAATTCTAAATATTATATATATATATATATCCATTTTTAATATATTTCATGAAAACAATATATGAGACGACCATTTTACCCTTAGTTTACTTAAAGCTTTAAAATTTGATTTTTATTTTTTTTAACTCAATCTTTTATACTGGTATTCTTTCCTCGTTTTTATACTTTTATAAATATGTTAAAATTTAGAATTTGGTTTAAGATATATACTAGATTTTAAAACTTTCGTTTATATATATGATACTTAAAAAATGGTTTTGATATATATGATATCTGATAAGTTTTGTAGGGCATGAAATTATCCCTAGTTGCTACATCTAACAGGGCTATTTTGGGGAATGTCTAATCAAAAAATGAAAATGTGATACCTCTAATGTATGCTCTAATTTGTCCCAAATTTCCTCACTAAGCTGTCCATTATAACCAGAACCATAAGTCCCTGCATTTAACGACTCATCCGCAAGTCTCAATAGTGATGGGCCGGCCAACCGTCCAAAATCCGTCTTTTCAGCCAATAACCACATGTATTTCAAATACAATCTGATAACAGAAATATGATTATATATCATCATTATATGTAGGGATGTAAACGAGCCAAGCCGCTCGTGAGCTACTAGAGATCAGCTCGCTAAAAGCTCAAATCGAGTCAGGCTCATAGGTGCTCGAGCCTAAGAATAAGCTTGTTCAGTAAATGAGCCCAAGCCAGAGATTTTACTTATCGAGCTCGAGCTGGCACACGAGCCTAAAGAAGGCTATTATTTATATAACTTTTACACATGTAATTATATATTAAATATATATATGTTTTAATATTTATATAAAAAAATATTATGTATAAAACTGTGATAAAAATAAGTAAACAATAAATATACTATGTTATGTATAAAAACTATAACTAAAATTAATATATATAGATTAATTAACAAATAAAAAACGAGCCGAACTGGAGCTAGATCACGAGCCAAACCGGAGCTGGTTCACGAGCCTAAATGAGACTATTATTTATAAAATTTTGATTTATATTAAATATATATATATATATATATATATATGTATGTATATATATATATAAAATAAATATTATGATGTATTAAATTATGACAAAAACATATACATATTGTTATATATAAAAATATTAACTAATATAAGTATAAAAAATTAACTAATAAAAAACCGAGTGGAGCCTAAACTAGACTTTATATAAACAATATTTATTTAATATATTAAATATATCCTTGAATAATAATTTTTTATGATGTATTAAGTTATGATAAAATATAAAGGACAAACGATGTTGGATTTGGAAACGTAAAAAATAAAACAGATCAAATTGAAATATAAAGGACAAACAATGAAATTCAGTACAAACATAAAGGACAATATTTGTAATTCCGTCTATTATGTTATAAACTAAAATAAATATAAAAAACAATTAATAAAGAACAAACGAGCCGAGCCTGAGATGACCTCAAGCTTGAAAAACTACTCACGAGCCTGAGCTTTAAAAATAGAGCTCGAAAAGAATCCGAACTCGATTTCTAGTAAGTTAAACGAGCCAAGCTCGAGCGAGTCAAGCTCGGGCTCGTCTAGGCTCGTTTGTACTCCTGATTATATGTACATATACATATTAGAAAGAGGGAGAGAGAGATGCATAACCTTGATTTCCCGGTTGCACCTATTAACCTTATTGTTTCTTCAGTGCTTAAACCATCATAAACAATTACATCAAAATCGTATTTTGGATTATTCTTTTGAGTCTTATTCTTTAAAACCCGACAAGTTTTTCAAGTTCCAAGGCGGATAATATTGTATCCATTCCCGGAAGCACACCGAGCTCTTCTCCTACCACCTACTCAAAAATGGTGCATTAAACGTCATTTAGGTCAACCTTGTAACTATTTAAAAATAATAATTGACTTTTCAAAACATCATATTTGACTTTTGTAACAAACAAACCATTGTTAATTGTAAAAAAAAAGCGAAACAAAACAAAAACCAAAAATGAGCATTTTGGAACAAAAGTAGTGGTACAAGCCACAAGCTGAGCCAACTTGGCTCATTTAGATACAAGCCTTTTGAGCAGTGGGCTACTCGTCATCAGCTAGCTAAATGCTCGAATTGAGCCAAGCTTAAACGAGCTCGAGCCTGAGCTTGAGCCATAAAAAAAAGATAGTTTAACAAATAAAAATGAAATGGGTTTAAGAACAAGCCTAAGCTTCACTTATCGATCTCAAGCTGGCTCGCGATCCTAACTAGCAAATTTGTAAAATAATTTTTACATAACATATATTTAAAAAAATATATCCTATAATTTTATTATTACATATAATTTTATGATAAAAATAACTAGATAACACATATTATGTCATATACAAAAATTAAAATTCAAATACATGTAAAAAATAATTATAAATTTATACAAACTAATTAATATATATTAAACTAGCATAGGCTCAGCTCGGCTCGTTTACACCTCTATACAAAAGACACCAACCATGATGTTCAATGATTTTTTGCTTTACATTTTCATGAATGATCCAAAAACGTTTCATTAATACAAATTATGGTCAATTTATAGGTTAAAAATGTATAAGAATCAAAGCTTTTATTATATCCACAATGAAGACATTAATAATAGTCACATACCCACCCCTGCAAGGAGTCCTTGTGTCAAGTTGAGACGTGCATCGGCCTGCTTCAGTTTACTAAGTGGCTCGAGAATCAACTAATATCGATCATCAAACACACTTTATCAGTACACAATGATCAACCCAAGAACAAGAAACAGAACTTACTTTTGTGGTTTCCAATCTAACAGCCGAAAGATTATCATTGCAAGTAACAGGAGTTGTTCCAATGTTACAGTTTAAGTATATAATCCGCAGTGGGATCTTGTGAGTGTATGACCAAACATGTTTTGAGCCCGGCCATTGCGTAATGCTGCGAGTTTTCAACTTATCTTAATTTGGTTTGGTGTAATGTAACATATATGTTTTGTTGCTAATTAAAAAGCGAACCTGAGCGGCGGAAAAGGTTTTGCCGGAGCCACCTTTCCCCAAAAACGTGACGAATTTTGTAACGGAGGCATCAGTTGAATTCTTAGCGATTACTGTGGCCGGAGGCATTCGTCGTCGGAGATTGAAGTTGTTATAAGGGAATTGCAAAGAGAAAGAGGATGGAGGTAAAAAAAGGATGGTTGGAGTGTTACACAGAGCCATCTGTTCCGTCCTGTTCTGTTCTGTTCTGTTCTGTTCTGTTGATCCAATTCCAGAGAGAAGTTTGATGTACTGGTAGGTGCAGGTATCACCCATACCCTGTTCACAAAACATTTCCTTTTTTTCCCCTTTATCTTTGGTGATAAAATAATATTATTAACTCACTACTTTTAATTTTTTATTTTTCTTTAGCGCCAACGAATCCTTCAAATATACTATTCACAAATTTCAGCATATCGTAATACACTCGCCTCTGAATAGAGGAAAACCCTCACATAGGGCCGACGGCCACTGAACACTCGCACGAATACACGACAGTGCGATGAGATAAACTCCATTTCTGTTCAATGATAGAACTTGAGTCTAAGCAAGTTATACAAGCGTTGGATGGGAAACAAAAAAAATGAAATTTCAAGTCGTAGCGTAGCTTACCCTGGGCCTGGGCGTAGTTTACTCAAGGACCTGACATTAAGCACTTTTAAAACAGTTCTATGCCCGGCGTAGCTTACGTCGGGTGATGATATGTGACGCGAACTTACGAGGTTTTTAGGGTATTAAAAGCAATAATAAACCCTAACTCTTTTTTTTTTTACTTCTCTCTACCGTTTTAGGACATTTTTGGGGCTAGGAAACACCACTAATCATTATTTGATCGATGCCTAACGAGTTCTAATTATCAATTAAAGATCTAATGACTACCATGAGAGGCTAATTCTCTTCGAGTCATACCCGGGATGTAGAGTATTGTATTTTTTACAGTTTTTCTCATGTTTTAAGAACAACTAATTGTAATTGTTAATTATTTATCTACGAGTATTGATGTTTGGCATTATTGTGAATTCAATCAGTTTAGGTTTGATTAGTGATGAAGCATACAATTGCTCTTAATTGAGTCACACTGGCAGGGACCGTTTGATAACTAGTGTCGTGTGATAGCGATTGTTGATGCCTAAGGTTTAACTAGTTAGCCAACCTGCATTGATATTGACAATTAACCTGTTAAGTGAACATGATATTACTGTTTTGTTACATGCTTGAACCTTGAGTGTGATTTGTCTTTGTTGATTGCTTGAACATTGCTTAATTTTCTTGTTTGAGTTTAAAACTAATTCTTTGCTAGTGTGATCAGCACTCAGAACTGCATACTTCATAATGTTAGGAACTAGTTACACATTACATTAACCACATACTCCTCGTGGTTCGACACACTACTTACCCTGACTAGTTTAAGGTGATTAGGACACTGTTTAATATTGTTTTTACTAGATAGCGATAGTCTAGCATCATCTATCTCTTACTACTAGACCACCAACTCATTGGCAATTTTTACATTTCTCATTTCTTTGTTTGATAAAATTGTGTAAAATCTGAATAATAGGAATATATATATGAAATCCCAATGATTAATCTACCTATTTTTTTAAAAAAACCTATGGACACACACTTGGATATTTATTCCTAACATAAATTTCTCGCTCAAACTATATTTTTCTATTAACATCAAAACATATTAATTTATTCTATAATCAAATAACTAATTACCTAAATCACAGGGGATTAAAAATATGCTGGTATCTATAATAATATAATTAAAATATTTATATCTCTATTAAAATCAGATCCATCTTTTGTTTTTATTATTAAATAAATTTATGTACACTTTTGAGTGTATGAGATGAATGTGGTAAAATTCAATGAACAATATTTATAGGTCTAAGATGATAAAGACAAAAAGAAATTATAAATGAATAATAGTTTTATTCTCACGTATTTATTCAATCTCCATGGTTCCATGAAATTTTCATCATTTTCTTTCGAAATTGTAATACAAAAGCGTGTTTTATTCACGCTAATTTTATTTATGATCTTTTTATGTCATCCGCAATGAAACATCTTATCATTTTTTGTTAGAATTCGTTATTCCATTAAAAAAATATAATTACAACTTATAAAATCAACGTGTGCATCTTTTTTGTGATTACGAAGATATTGTGTGAGATTACGCCATATATTCGTATGAATATTTCATTAGAAAATATAATTTGAAATTATAAAATCATTAAACTTGATAAAAGTATAGGTTTGCTTTTTTAAGTTTATCATTTAATTTTTGTAGCTTAATTGTATCCCTTTTCAGCATCCCGTGTATCACACGGGTTCTAAAGCTAGTTTACAATAAACAAACATGGATAGCTAATACCTTTTGATGTAGATTGCGTGCTCAAATCCAAGTGCTCAAATAAAAAAAAACAAGTATTTATAAAACTTAAATACCTATAACAAGTACGGGTAAGTAAGGTCGTCTCCAAGAGGAATCATTTGAAAGTGCTATTAATATCTGTAAGGGCCCGTCTCCGGTGCCCTACATTAGACGTTAGATTTACTCATAAACGCAGTTCATAATATCAGAGTTGATAAAAACATTCGCGGAATATTAAAACATTCAAACCATAATATTACATAACCATCCATTCTTGTCTTAACAGGCATTCACAACATTTAAACATAAAATATTGTCATTAAAATAAAATAACATTTCCTTGAGATGCCAGCTTCTTCAAGTCCATGCCATTTGCCTCCCCTCAAGCGATCATCCTCATTTTACTTACTTGCGTGCATACTAAAAGTCAGCTAAGCTGAGTGAGTTCTAGTTAATCATACAACATACAATCTGTTCTCACACATGTACACGTGCCCGAAGGTGTGTACTTCATTTCTGCTGTACTTTACCTACATATCTATCCATACTATTTAAAGAGCTTTCCGCCCTATAACCTCACAGATATCATAAGGGCCTGGTCCCCAACATCACAGATATTATTAGGGTCTGGTCCCTACCATCACAGAAGTCTGGTCCATATCCTCACAGATATTATTAGGGTCTGGTCCCTATCCTCACAGATATTATTAGGGTCTGGTCCATTATTAGGGTCTGGTCCCTATCCTCACATATATTATTAGGGCCTGGTCCCTATTCTCACAGATATTATTAGGGTCTGGTCCCTTTATTTCATGCAACTATACCATACCTGTACTTACATGCTTTCCTTGACAATACGTGCAATCTCCGAAGAGCGTTCACATACCATCAACATATCATACACACATTATTCATACATCATTTATATTCATACATACATCGTTCATACATCATACATTTTAATCATATCTTTAACTACCACTTGACGAGACATGCAATACCCGATGATCGTTCACGCACCGTCAAGCAATCATCATACATGAATCATACAAGGCATACACTTACCACTTAAGGTAAGTGTATTAACTATCACATCGTGTATGCACACAGCCCCGAAAACATAACAAGGAAGTGGGGCTAGAAACTCACCTGAACGCGAATACGTTCACCGGTTATAGTTAATCCTTTCCTGAGCTGAGCACGACTAACTGCATAATCATACATATATTAAATACGACTCTAGTTCCTCTTATCGTCTACTTAATTAATCTCACGTATCTAAGTTGGTTTTACTTTATTGGATCATTACCGATTAGTTAATCGTTTCCTGATAACCTTTAAAGGTATCTTTCATATATTATCAAAGTCCAATGGTTATTGTGTAATTATCTCATTCTTCTTTCAATTCAAGGGCTGTTCTATCATTAACTCAAACTTCTAGTTCGTTACTGGTTCCTAACGAATTGGCTTATCTTAGCGAACTGGTTTCTGTAATGAATTGAACCCTTTAACGAACTGGTTATTAAATGAATTAGACCCCTTAACGAACTGATCCTTTTGACGAATCGGTCCATATAACGAATCAATCGCGTAAAGAATTGGTCTTTTAATTCATTATCTCCTTTAGCGAACTGACTATCACAAATCAAGAGTGATTCGTTATCTTATCTCCTTAGCGAATTGAACACGAACCGTAGCTAGTTCATTATGCTCCCTTAGACGAACCAGCTAGCGAATCTCCTTTAATTTGTTAAATTCCCGTTAGCGAATTACCTCTAATTCGTTAACTCCCCGTTAACGAATTAGGGTTAGGTCAGAGAATGTCAGAACATTCTCTGACATCCTTTAACCTTGTATAACTTTTCTGGCGCTGTCGCCGGAAAAACGAGTTTTGACTCGTTTTTCACCATTTTTCGCCCCGTTCGATCCATATCTGAGCTAGGGTGACCCACTAAGATCATCTTAGGTTCGGTTTATACCCGATTCCACTCGGATCTCGTGACTTAAACGGTTTAATGATGCCGGCTCGTCATTTCGTGACCATATCTAACGGGTTTAAGCTCATACAACATAATACTATCATTACCTTGGATCAGGATCGGTTTTTCCTTGGTGATTTCGGCTAGAGAGAGAGAGAGAGCAACATGAGAGAGAGCTAAGTGTGTGTTTTGGGAGGTGTATGGAATATGTGTGAAAATGAATTAAATGGGTGATTTATGGTTTATATAATTATGGATCATGGGCTTAAGCCCATGGTCTTTTCCTCTTTCTTTCATAACCCAAGTCCATAACCCATATCCATTTAACCCAACACTAACCCAACTCATAATAACTCGTATTTCATTTATTAAACGAAACTCGAAAGACGGGATGTTACAAGTCTTCCTTCCTTAAAGAGGTTTCGTCCCCGAAACCTAACTATTACATAAACAAATTTGGATAAATTTGCGCATCTCATTCTCTGCTTCCCATGTAGCGTCCGATCCTTTGCGATGTTTCCATATCACTTTCACTAAGGGTATGACCTTGTGTCGGAGTTGCTTTTCCTTGCGATCCACTATCTCGATTGGTTGCTCAATGTAGTTCAACTGTTCATATACCTCAATGTCCATTAATGGCACATGAGACGTGTCATAGGCTAGACATTTTCTCAGATGAGAGACATGAAATGTAGAGTGAATTCCTTCCAACTCTTCTGGCAAATCTAGCTTGTAAGCTACTTCTCTCACATATTCAATAATCTTAAACGGTCCAATGTACCTCGGACTCAACTTTCCTCTCTTCCTGAAACGAATGATTCCTTTCTAGGGCGAGACTTTGAGCATCACATTGTCGCCAACGTTAAACTCAATCGGTCGTTGCCGCTTATCAGCATACGACTTCTGACGATCTTGAGCAGCTTACATTCTTGCTTTAATCTGATCAAACTTTGTAGAAGTTTCCTGCACAACTTCTAAACTTCCCATATCCTTCTGACCAACCTCCCCCCCCCCAACATACTGGGGTTCTACATCGTCTACCGTAAAGCATCTCAAACGGTGGCATACCAATACTTGAATGGTAGTTGTTATAAGAGAACTCTGCCAGATGCAGATGATCATCCCAACTTCCTCCAAATTCTAAAACACAAGCACGTAGCATATCCTCAAGGGTTTGGATTGTCCTTTTAGACTGTCCATCTGTTTGAGGATGATACGCCGTACTGATGTTCAATCTCGTTCCCATGGCTTCGTGGAAGTTCTTCCAAAACCTCAAAGTAAAACGAGTATCTTTATCTGACACGATCGATAACGGTACTCCATGCTTAGATACAACCTCTTTAATGAACAAGCTGGCTAACGTTTCTGACGAGATAGCCTCTTGTATGGGCAGAAAGTGAGCACTTTTGGTCAAACGGTCCACAATCACCCAGATGATATCATGATGCTTAGCTGTACGAGGTAGCTTAGTTATGAAATCCATGGTGATGTGTTCCCATTTCCATTCTGGTACCTCCAAAGGTTGTATCTTTCTACAAGGCTTCTGATGTTCTGCTTTGACTTGTAAACAAGTTAAGCACTTACTGACATAATCTACCACATCATTCTTCATTCCTGGCCACCAATAGTCTCTTTTCAAATCTTGATGCATCTTAGTAGTTCCTGGATGAATCGAATACCTTGACTTATGGGCTTCGTCTAGGATTCGACCTCTGAGATCTCCATGGCATGGAATCCACATACGGTCAAACCTAGTCTTAATACCATGCGTGTTTTCTATCAACTCGTCTTGCTGACCAAAAATCCTTTCTTTCTTTGCTAGCCCCTCGTCTACCAGCACCTCTGACTGCACTTTGATGATTTCTTCAAAGAGACTTGAATTCATAATCAACTGGTATGACTTAACTGTTGCGATGACTTCCTTATTCTTACGACTTAGCGCGTCAGCGACCACATTAGCTTTACCAAGATAGTATATAACGTCACAGTCATAATCCTTTATCAACTCTAATCACCTTCTCTGCCTCATGTTCAGTTCTTTCTGCTCGAAGAAGTACTTTAAACTCTTATGACTTGTGTAAATGGTACACTTAGTACCATACAGGTAATGCCTCCATATCTTAAGAGCGTGCACTACAGTCGCTAGCTCTAAATCATGCGTCAGATAAGTACTCTCATGGACCTTCAACTGTCGAGACGCGTATGCTATCACTTTTCCTCGTTGCATCAACACACAACCTAAGCCGCGATGCGAATCATCAGTACAAACAACCAAATCCTCATCACCATCGGGCAAAGCAAGGATTGGAGCTTGCGTGAGTCTTTTCTTTAACTCCTGAAAAGCCTCTTCTTGAAACTTATCCCAACTGAATACTATCTACTTTCGGGTCATACCGCTCAATGGTGCGGCTATCTTGGAGAAACCTTCGATGAATCTCCTATAGTAGCCAGCTAACCCTAGGAAGCTTCGTATATCAGTCGGATTCTGTGGAGTCTTCTAATTCGTTATCGCCTTAATCTTAGCTGGGTCCACGGTAATCCCTTCATGATTGATCACGTGACCTAGGAATTGCATTTCTCGCAACCAGAATGCGCATTTCGAAAACTTAGCATACAACTTCTCTTTCTTTAGAGTCTCCAATACTTCCCTTAGATGTTCGACATGATCAGACTCGCTTTTTGAATAAATCAATATGTCATCGATGAAGACAATAACTGACTTATCCAAAATTGGCCGACACACCCTATTCATCATATCCATAAATGCTGCAGAAGCATTTGTTAGACTGAATGACATTATGAGGAACTCGTAGTGTCCGTACCGCGTCCAAAACACTGTTTTAGGGATGTCTGCCTCTTTCACCTTCAATTGATGATACCCCAATCTAAGATCTATTCGTGAGAACCAACTTGAACCTTGCAGTTGGTCAAACAGATCATCAATCCTTGGCAAAGGATATCTATTCTTTATCGTAAGCTTATTCAACTCGCGATAGTCTATGCACATTCTCATACTTCCATCCTTCTTCTTCACGAACAACATTGGCCCGCCCCATGGGGAAACACTTGGTTTTATGAAACCTTTGTCGAGGAGTTCTTGCAGTTGGGACATCAATTCTTTCATTTCAGACATCGCTAGATGGTAAGGTGCTTTCGCGACGGGCTGGGCTCCTGGTATTAAATCTATCTGGAATTCTATCTCACGCTCTGGTGGCAACCCCGGAAGATCCTCAGGGAATACTTCTGGGTAGTCGCGCACGATAGGAACATCTTTCATTTCTTTTGTCTCGGCCGTAGCGTTGACAACATACGCCAGGTAGGCACCACACCCTCGTCGTAATAACCCTTCGGCCTTTATCATCGAAATGATGTTAAGCCCTGAACTTTCCTTATCACTATAAACCATCACCGCACTGCCATCCAAGGACTTTAACTTTTTTTTCCTACTCTTACACACTATCTCAGCTTCGTATTCAGACAACTAATCCATTCCCAAGACTACATCGAACCCTCCTAAGGTCATAACATACAAAGTAACAGGGAACTCATGTCCCTCTAATTCTATCTTACAATTCTTAACCATTTTCATTATTTTCACAGAGGTGTCACTAGCAGTTTCTACCATGAAGGTTTCAGACACTCGGCAACATTTCATTTTAGCTAGTTTACTAAATGTCGTAGCTACGAAACTTCTATTCGCACCTGAATCAAATAATACTGAAGCAGAGATACCGTTTACTAAGAACGTACCAGTCACAACATCAGGAATCTGTCTAGCTTGTTCCTGGGTCAGCATGTAGGCTCTAGTCCTCGGCCTAGCTTGATCAGCATCCTTCTTTCCACTTCCTCCAACCTCACCATCGGTGCACTCCCTTGCCATATGGCCTGTCTTGCCACATTTGTAACATGATGGCTTTGCACTGCACTCATTAGCATAATGTCCCACCTTCCCACACTTATAACACGCATTAGACCCCATACTGCATTCCCCACCATGAGCCTTTCCACATTTGGGACAAACATCAGAACTCCTACTCCACTTGCACTCACCACCGTGCATCTTTCCGCAGGTCTTACACGACCTCTTCTCCCAAACTCTCGACTGCTTATTCTTAGGGTTCCACAACTGAGTACCTGGTCGTTTAGCAGGAGCGACCCACTTCTTATCTTTCTTCTCTTCCACCACCACATCATCTGTTGACAAATCATCATACACCATTTCTTCCAGCCCTACAGCAGAATCAAAAGTGCCCGATCTACCAGTCTTAACCAAGACGCAAACATTTTGCGGCAGTCCCCGAAGATAACACTTGATCCACTTGGCCTCAGTATTCACCAAGTCTGGCACCAACCTTGACAGGCGGTTGAACTCAGTGGTGTATTCACGGTGTGTCATCTTTCCCGCTTTCAGACTCAGAAACTTCGTCTCAACCCTTTCTACCTCAGCATCAGCACAGAATCGCTTCATCACTAACTCCTTCAGATCCTCCCATCTCAAGGCCTTGATCTCTTCTCGACTCTTCCTCTGCTCAACCGACTCCCACCAATACATTGCTTCCTCTCCGAAAGATTGGGTAGCATAACCCACAGCTTGGTCGGGACGGCATTCGCTGATTCGGATAATCTTGTCCATCGCGGTTATCCATTGGAGAGTAACGATTGCATTTCCCAAGCTAGTTAGCTGTGGTGGATCACAGCCTTTGAACGACTTGTAGTTGCACCCACCTCGACCCCTTCTCCTATCATCAACCTTTACCGATTTAACCACACTCGATTCCTCCTTCTCCTTCTCATCATCTTTCTTACTCTTTTCTCCAGACTTCTCAGCAGTCTTTTCAGGATTCCAGTTCTTTGCAGCAGCTGCTACCCGCCTGAGCAATGGCAGCTTGAACAAAAGGGTCAAGTTGATACCATTCTTTGTTACTCGGATTCCCACCGGCTGCACTTCATTCTCCCTCAGCATTAGTAGCTGATTCTACTAACGGTTCTCGGACAACGCGTGGCCTACCACGAAGTCATGTACGTCCTCCTCTTCCAGCAACTTTCTTAGCTCCAGCTATCGTATTCTATAAGGATACACAAATGCCATCACTTAAGGAACCATTTAGTACAAGGATAGTAAGGCTAACAGGTAATAACAGTGGCCAGTTGTGATTAGTTGATCACGTTACTCTCCGTGTCCTATACACTTCCCTTTGTGAGTCCACTTGTGCTAGTTCTACTTATAACAATTAGACAATCAAACAGTTCATATCATCATATACTCCTATCCCTAGAAATTAAGCTAGCATTCATACATTCTTTATTTAGCAATTACGCAAACATTCATTCATCATTCTATTTACATATGAATTTAATCGCATACTTTACCTTTACTTAGCTTGCTTGAGTGACACATGGCATTCTCGTACTGGCATCTTCTTTCTTTTCTTACTTTAATCCCATTCTCTGTTCGAGTCTAAGTATGTAGGATGCTTAAATCTCTCGAACTTTGCTCTGATACCAACTTGTAAGGCCCCGTCTCCGGTGCCCTACATTGGACGTTGGATTTACTCATAAATACAGTTCATAATATCAGAGTTAATAAAAACATTCGTTGAATATTAAAACATTCAAACCATAATATTACATAACCATCCATTCTTGTCTTAACAGGCATTCACAACATTTAAACATAAAATATTGTCTTTAAAATAACATAACATTTCCTTGAGATGCCAGCTTCTTCAAGTCCATGCAATGTGCCTGCCCTCAAGCGATCATCCTCATTTTACTCACCTGCGTGCATACTAAAAGTCAGCTACGCTGAGTGAGTTCTAGTTATTCATACAACATACAATCTGTTCTCATACATGTGCATGTGCCCGAAGGTGTGTACTTCATTCCTACTGTACTTTACCTACATATCTATCCATCCTATTTAAAGAGATTTCCGCCCTATAACCGCACAGATATCATAAGGGTCTGGTCCCCAACATCACAGATATTATTAGGGTCTGGTCCCTACCATCACAGATATTATAAGGGTCTGGTCCCTATCCTCACAGATATCATTAGGTTCTGCTCCCTATCCTCACAGATATTATTAGGGTCTGGTCCCTTTATTTCATGCAACTATACCATACCTGTACTTACATGCTTTCTTTGACAATACGTGCAATCTCCGAAGAGCGTTCATGTACCATCAACATATCATACACACATTATTCATACATCATTTATATTCATACATACATCGTTCATACATCATACATATCAATCATATCTTTAACTACCACTTGACAGGACATGCAATACCCGATGATCGTTCACGCACCGTCAAGCAATCATCATACATGAATAATACAAGGCATACACTTACCACTTAAGGTAAGTGTATTAACTATCACATCGTGCATGCACACAGCCCCGAAAACATAACAAGGAAATGGGGCAAGAAACTCACCAGAACGTGATTACATTCACCGGTTATAGTTAATCCTTTCCTAAGCTGAGCACGACTAACTGTATAATCGTACATATATTAAATACGGATCAAGTTCCTCTTATCGTCTACTTACTTAATCTCAAGTATCTAAATCGGTTTTACTTTATTGGATCATTGCCGATTAGTTAATCGTTTCCCGATAACCTTTAAAGGTATCTTTCATATATTATCAAAGTCCAAGGGTTATTGTGTAATTATCTCATTCTTCTTTCAATTCAAAGGCTGTTCTGTCATTAACTCAAACTTCTAGTTCGTTAGTGGTTCCTAACGAATTGGCTTATCTTAGCGAACTGGTTTCTGTAACGAATTGAACCCTTTAATGAACTGGTTATTAACGAATTGGACCCCTTAACGAACTGATCCTTTTGACGAATCGGTCCATATAACGAATCAGTCACGTAACGAATTGGTCCTTTAATTCATTATCTCCATTAACGAACTGACTATCACGAATCTAGAGTGATTCGTTATATTATCTCCTTAACGAATTGAACACGAATCATAGCTAGTTCGTTATGCTCCCTTAGACGAACCAGCTAGCGAATCTCCTTTAATTCGTTAAATTCCCGTTAGCGAATTACCTCTAATTCGTTAACTCCCCGTTAACGAATTAGGGTTAGGTCAGAGAATGTCAGAACATTCTTTGACATCCTTTAACCTCGTATAACCTTTCCAGCGCCTTCGCCGGAAAAACGAGCTTTGACTCGTTTTTCACCGTTTTTAGCCCTGTTCGATCCAGATCTGAGCTAGGGTGACCCCTAAGCTCATCTTAGGTTCGGTTTATACCTGATTCCACCCGGATCTCGTGACCTAAATGGTTTAACGATGTCGGCTTGTTATTTCATGACCATATCTAACGGGTTTAAGCTCATACAACATAATACTATAATTACCTTGGACGGGATCGGTTTTTCCTTGGTGATTTCGGCTAGAGAGAGAGCTAAGTGTGTGTTTTGGGAGGTGTATGGAATATGTGTGAAAATGAATTAAATGGGTGATTTATGGTTTATATAATTATGGATCATGGGCTTAAGCCCATGGTCTTTTCCTCTTTCTTTCATAACCCAAGTCCATAACCAATATCCATTTAACCCAACACGAACCCAACTCATAATAACTCGTATTTCATTTATTATCGAAACTCGAAAGACGGGGTGTTACAATATCTATTGTTTACTAAGTATACTTACTAAGTGGACAAACAATATCAAACAATTTATGTTTTGATTTGGTTGTAAACTATTAGAGAAAACAGTGATAACACCTCAAGTTCAGGTAATGCAATGAAATGAAGTGACCTAACTTATACCAAGACAACTTTGCTGATCAAAATATATTTGGAGATGTCATAGCATTCTTACGCCGATCCCGGATTCATTATGCTATATCCGCCAATGTCCCAGTACATTTTAGCGTGATCCGTCCGTTTTGGGATACTGCTAGATATAGAGTCTGAGAACCACATCGTTGCAGAGATAAACAAGAAGACTATCATGATTAATCCTGGTGTGATACGTTGGGTTCTTATATGTGTTGATAACATGGACATTCCATGTGTGTTTGATAAGACGTTGATTCGCAGGCTATTCTATAGATTATTTTACACGGGTGACTTGGAACGTTCCCAATACAGCAAGGCATACTTGTGTGCACCATACAAGTATCTACTGCATGTCTTGATCCACTGCCTTAGGAGACATAAGTGTGGTTTTGACGAGTATCGGATTATGCTTCAATCCGCATTCGTGGCGTTGATATTGAACAAACCGTTCAATTTTTCCAAGCTCATTTTCTATCGTATTAAGGAGAATTGTTTGGTGAAGAATCTTCGAAGCAAGTTTCTGATGTATCAATGATTCATTCAGCTGATTATACAAGATCCAATTCCTAATCTTGAGATTGATCAGACTTTGAAAGGACGATGTGTTGAGAGTAGAGCACATGACAACAGACACAATGCAGCGTATGAAGACTTGTCGTAATCAGTCGGTTGAGGAGCGTACGAGGACCAAACGATTGATTCCGAACGAGAAGAGGGACTGGGTGGGAACGGTGGTGGAAATGATGGTGATGGTGGAGTAGGTGGAAAAGGCGGTGATGGCAGATGTGTTGAGGTTGCGACAACTAGTTCTCAAGCTACTCAACGTAAAAGGAAGGGAAAGGCGGTGATGAATAAACAACCGCGAAAGCGTCGTGTGACTCTAGGTGCTGGTGTGGAAATTGGTCCACAAATATCGAGGTCGCCAACTCTACAAATGCCGGTGGCGTTTCCTGCTGTTAGCACCTCGATTATCACTCACACGCCGACGACATCGTTTGACCCGGGGTTTGCTTCGATTCCACAATCGTTGCTATCTCCGATGCCAACCTCTCATATTACCTCGATTGTGACTTTTCATGTTACAACAACGATTTCGATAGAACCTCCTGCTTTATCTTTTATGAGAGTTACCCATTCACATGGTCCGATGCAGCCTGTACTGCCTACTTTTCACACTTTGCCGCATACTAAACATATGGATATGTTATTGAGTTTGATTCATTTGTATGAGAATAAAATGGCAGCCGATCGTCAAAAGAAAGATCAGATGTTGATGAATCAATGTCGGTTGATGAGTTATATATCCTATTTTCAAAAGGAGATGAAAGACCTCTGTGAGATTTTTACGGCTCAGGGGAGAAAATAAAGGATCAGGAGGAACTCATTCTTCAGTTGACATGTAAAGATGATGCTTTGAAGAAGCTAAAGAATGATGATACATACAAAGACCCTGATGCGGCTGGTGCTAGTAGGAGTGATTCGAAACAAGCTCAAGGTTCATATACTGCATGTACGAGTGGTGTTGATGCTGGTAATGATCGGCAGATGGTAGTTTATCAAGATACTACCAATGTCACGCCTATCGAGTCGATCAAAGCCAACACCATATTATTTATGGATTACGACAAGGGTGTTGTGATGAGAACTGCTAATGCCGATGAGATTGAGGAGGGTGAGTTCGTTGATCACGCCCTGTCTCGTGATCAAATTTCTTTAATATTGGGTTTGAATGATGAAGAGTTGGATGCGTTGGAAGCAGAGGAGGACGTGGAGGTGATTCATGATGAGGGGGTTGAAGCTGATACGACTACTCCACCTAGGGATACGTCGTTTATTTATGAAGATATCGATACTGAAGATGTGATGGCAGAGGAGTACCCTGATATTTACACACGTTCAAATGTCGATCAGGGTGCTCCGTTATTTGCTGAAGAACCGTCAAAGCTGCTGAAGTCCATCTAGAGAAGACTATGAAGAAAACGGCTAAAGTATCTGACAAAGGATCGAGGTCAATGGATCCTGATGCTGAGGGATGGTTTAACAAATCCCAAACATCTAAGATTATTGAAGCCTATCGGTATGTTGATAAAGAGCACCAAATGGAGATCAGTGCACGTTGAAAGGCCAACCATAAAACAACATTCAAGGGTGTGACAACCGTTAAAGGTGACATCGTTTCCTGGTTATATAATTCATATCTGAGGGTGTGCATAATTAAGTGGGAGAACGGCGTTTAGTATTATCAATATATTACTGACGTTCTCTCACTGCCGAGGTGGGACGTGCGAACTCTCGCTAAGCGGCCATTCATCAACCGTGGTGGAAATCAATTAGCCATGATGGTTTCACCAACATCTTCTCTTTGAAGTCAACCCCGTGTTTAAATTTTTTAAACTGCAGGTACTAACCAGGAAATTCAACGATAAGATTGATCCTCAAATTGGTTAGAGGAAGCTCGTGTTGAATTTCAAGCCACCAAAGACGATGAAACGAGTTGTTTGTGAAGAGTTTTCCGCAGAGTATTTACAAGACATTCAACCGGTGGTACTACGACAACCGAACGGGGGAATAGGTGATTGTTTAGGGAACATAATTGAAGACAGAGTTTGCTCGGATCATCGATCTTATGTGGCTCGTTAATTTATCCGAGACCGACAACGACGTTCTGTTCCGAAACGAGATTCCTTTTGCGAACATAGAAAATTATAACCGCACTATGCAATTCCAACGAGTTGTTCGTGTTTGTCACGCGTTTGGGGTTCATAGTTGTGATGACTGGAAGACAAAAGCGGTTCAAGTAATTTAACGACAAAGAGCACGAGCGAGGGGGGTTTGTTAGTGCACGGTTTTGGTCATCTCTCGAGTCTATGTAATCATTTGTATATTATTACTATTATTTTAATGTAATGGCAGTTTGGTAATTTACCAAGTCCCATTCGTTAACGTATAAGCTCTTTCGTTAAGTATGTTTAATGAATGATGCTATTCGTGTTTATATATGTTCATTTGTTAAGGATGTTTAACGAATGAAATCGTTATCATACGGTACCTATTCATCATGGAATGTTGACGAATGGGGTATAGCGAATGAGTCATTCGCTATACCCATCATGCTATTTATGTAACGAAGACGAATGAAGGACAATCATTACGAAATGTGTAACGAATGACCTTCGTCTTCTATATATTGGTTGTTTAGCATGTTTAATTTAACAAGTGTTTATGTAATTTTTCTCAAGCCGTTACTCTGCCCAAATCTATACTCAACACTTCTTTCACTTAAGCTATTACTAATCACATACACATATTATATAACTAGATCCTAGAATTCATATATCAGTATGAATTAAACGTATTAAAGCTCAAGTAATTAAGCATTCTCAGAACCATATATGGAGAAAGTAGGAGAAAACTAACAGAATCGTCGGGAGAAAAGATAGTATAAGATGGAAGAGGAGATATATGATATACAGATGAATAGGAGAAAAGGAAGGCACAACACCTCCTTATATACTCATCGCAATTAATATCTGGGAGAAAAATCGAGGCAGATGAGACAGATGAACCAATCAGAACGAGGCACGTAAAGGACAAGGCGTAAAATATGTTATAGTTGGGCGCGTCACCAGGATTCTTGTCCACACGCCTGCCATAGACGAAAAAACTGGCAGCAAAACGTAATCATCGACAAACTTAGTCACATCAAACGCTCTTTTATCTTGACATTCATTAAATTCACCTCTCTCCGCCAAGAATACGTGCATTCAAACATAACCATGATACTTGGTAAAAATCATCAAACACAAGAATGATGGAAAAAGACTACGCCTAAAAAACGTTGACAATAACATTCTGCCATAAAAGGCTCCACATAACGAATGTTCACAATAACCTTCTGCCATAACAGGCTCTGCCAAAGGAAGGTTCACAATAACCTTCCGCCATAAAAAGCACCGCCATAATAGGCTCTACTTAAGGAAGGTTCACAATAACCTTCCGCCATAAAAGGCTCCGCCAAAAGAAGGTTCGCAATAACCTTCCGCCTAAAGAAGGTTCATAACAACCTTAGGCCATAAAAGACTCCGCCTAAAGAAGGTCCACAATAACCTTCCACCATTATAGGCTCCGCCTAAGGAAGGTTCACGATAACCTTCCGCCATAAAGGCTCCGCCTAAAGAAGGTTCACAATAACCTTCCGTCATAAAAGGCTCCGCCTAAGGAAGGTTCACAATAACCTTCTACCATAAAAGGCTCCTCCTAAAGAAGGTTCACAATAACCTCCCTCCATAAAAGGCTCCGCCTAAGGAAGGTTCACAATACCACCCGTCAGAAAAAGCTTCGCCTAAAAGAAGAGCCACAACAACCTTCAAGAAATACCCAACAAACATCAAATCAGTCCATAACTACTCTCGTTGAGGGAAACAATGGACCGGGGGGACTTGTAGAGGTAGGGTAATAATCCTACCCATAAACATAGCATACATCCGCGAGGTATTTGGCCATGCGCCATGAAGAAACCATGGCACTACATATAATACCTCCATGCGCCAGACATTCCCTAACACCTCGGGAATGGGAGCTGTCACACCCCAACCTACGGGGGAAATGCCGGGGTGCGAACTGATTGTCACAGCTCACAAGGTTACTATCATGCAATATTTAAATGACAATATCTATTAATTGAATTCCATTATCAAATAAATCAAATACAAACAAGTACATAATTCATACAACAATACAAAGTTTATATTTCTTGATTAAAATATTCTTATAACTAAATTTTTCACTAAGTCTTCACCAACCTGCATATGCATATAAAATAAAGTTTTGTCAACAACACATGTTGAGTGGGTAGAACGCCAGTTTAAGACACAACAGTAATAGTATATATAATATATAAAGAAAGATGCAAACTGTTCCTGTGAGATAGACAGTTAAACCATAGCACATACACAAACAATCAAACATAGAGAAAGGGCTAAACCGTTGCCATGCGAATGGGCATTGGTTACCAAAAATGAGGTGTCGGTGAAACCGTTGTCAATGCGTCGGACGCCGGCCACTACGACGGTCGTATGATCATACTAGACTGAGAATATGTTGGACCTCTCCGAATGCGGAAGCATATAAATCAAGTAAGCAAATAGCAAGTTAGGCATAAACTGATATACACACAAGGATTAAACAGTTGCGATTTTGAATACTAGATAATAGATAAATATGATACGATACGCATATGTACCCAAAAAGGTTAAAAATAAGTAAAAAGGGGGAGTGATTACTCACATGATCGGATGAACGAAAAATAAGTGATGATGAGAGCTAGAACCCCTTCGGGATTCACCGACAAGGATTCCTAATTAAATAATGATAATATGAATTAATAATAAATAATATACATGATTTAATGAATTAAGATCATTAATGTGAATTGAGTTAGGTTTGGGATTAGAATGTTTATTAATTGATCAATAGATTTCCACAATAATTATTGTTGCAAAGATTAATATTATTGTTTGTCATATACTTAAAAGATGATTAATTATTACTTATAAAATACTATTGATTGTTCTAGATAAAATATAGAATCCATATAGTTAAAAAATTTTAAGTATTAAGATATAAAATATCTAAATAAATAAATAATTAAATATATAAACTAAAAATAATTTAATTAAATATAAAGTGAGATATGCTTCTAGTTATTCGAATAAATAAGATACACATATATAAATAAGTAAATAATAATAATAATAATAATAACAACAACAACAATAACAATGATGTATAATTATTTAAATATGGTATATAGCAAGATATAAGTAAATATTTTGTTTAAGTCTTTAAAAACCTAATTTAATACGTTTATTAGATATACAATATATATATATATATATATATATATATATAATAGGTATGAGTGAGTTTATAAAAACGTTCAACGAGCAGAAACGTGAAATTATAGTGTTGGGTTTTAATAAAAAAATTAATGTCGGATCAATATTAATATATATATATATATATATATATATATATAATACATACATATATATACAAAAATCTTTGGAACGAGATTAGTTGATACGAACCGTTAAATTTATGATGTCGGTTTTATAAGATAATATTTATTTGATATTTAATATTAATTATAATATATCTATAAATCATTACAATAAAAAAAGAACATTGACCACTTATCAAAAATTAAAACACTCAAAACTGGGCTAGACAGGGTCCGAACCTGCGTCCCTGGCCGGCTCAGTACGTATACACACACCAAGAAACCAATTGAGCTGTAGCGACTGATGGTAATCATATGCAAACCAAGAGATAAATACAGAATCCGATTTTTTTGTCCAAATTGATTATAGAACCCTAATTATCAAATCCGTATATAAGCTTTTTGATTGGTAAAATAATGTTAGGGTTAATGTTACACAGATAAAAACAAACATACTGCTTGAATCAATTACCTCATAGGTCTTGGGTGTGGGTTTGGATAGCTGGTTATATGGGTTATAATATAATAATTGCATATTAGACCCTAAAATATGAGGAGGGAAGCACATGAAGGTAATAGGTATAGTTTGGGTACTTTTTGCCAAAATATGAAAGATATATAGGTATTTTTTTATAAACAAATAGATAAATAATAATATTATAAGAATTTGTTTACTCGATAAACGCGATAATTTTGTTGATTAAATTTTCCGAATATAAAAACGGGTCGGGTATTTGAATAAATGAAAAACCCGAGTTGTTATAGTTTCCCCTACTTTAGAGAATTTCGTCCCTAAATTAAAGAATACTATAACAACACCATTAAATTTTGAGGACAAGAAAATTTTAATTATAATTTAAAATTTTATCATAACACATAACTTTGGATAGTCAATACAACGCTCCAAATGAAAATCCGATAAGGACAGTTATATATATGATGTATCAGCGGCGTATCCACCATGTCCTTATCATCTCTGCATTTGTACCGTCAACTCAACTACTTTCAATTCTATAGAATGACGCACAATTGCACGTATTATGATTTCCATGCGAGTACTTCGATAATTATGTAGGCCTCCATAATTACTTAGGTCGTCGGATGGTCCACATAACTCGTCCCACCGTGTGGGTTACAAAACTTTTGAAACACATGATTTTGAGAAAACAAGAATTTTAATATATTTTGGTTATAAAAGATAGTCGTTGTGTAAAATATTGCTAAAAATGGATTGAATCCTTGAGTTGTTTTAATAAAATATTAAAGTTTCTAAAACATCTTTTGATAAAAGTTATAAATATTGGAAGTTTGAAAAAGAAAGGATTCCTTAGGGTTGGGAATGAAACGAGTTGGGATAAATGAGGACAAGAGACAAAACTAGGAGTACGGTAAGGTAGATTTTATTGTATGAGCACAATCACTTAAAATTAATAAATTATTAGAATTGAAGTTGTTTAAATCCAAAAATCAAATAAGGATTTGTATGATTGAGAAAGATAAAGTATGTTTAGATTAAAAAAAAGGACAAAAACATCTTCTTTGATAAACTTAGTTATGATTGATTTGATTTAAAATAACTTGATTAATTAGATCTATAAAAATGTGGATAATGAAGTTGATTGAATTGAAATATTTTGATTAGGTTGCAAAGTATGGTTTAAAAGAATAAGTTTGGAAAATTTTGGGCTTGATGAACATGATTGAATCGAGAACACACATGGCGTAGGTTATTAGGATTTCCATAGTGGTAGCAATTATAAGTAGCATCGTATAAAGTTTGAGCAAACGTCGTAGCATAGGGTTTAGAATTTGATGGCATAGGCTGTTATGGAACGTCTTGTGGTACATGGAAAGTATTAACAAGATAACTGAATGATTGCATGGGGTACAAAATGATATGAGGATTGAATTGAATAGTGATGGTGGCCAGTGAAGCGTAACGAGTGAATTTTGGCGTAAAGTTTCATGTTTGAGATGCTATGATTTTGTTGAAATTTATTGTTAATATGATTGACAACATATAGTTGATATTTTTAGACTTGCGTTTGTTATTGTTGTTATGATAATGAGTAGGGGTAAATGAATTGAATTTATTAGCGAAGAAGTTAATGAACAAGATTGATTTGATTGCATTTATGTTTTTGTAATTGAGTTGATCTTTTAGAGATGCAGAAGCTATCTCCTTGACTAACATGTGGTCATGAGACGATTATAGAAAATAAATGTTTGATGTTGTGAAAATATTCTATGATTAATAAAGATGTGATTTAATGAGAAGACCAGATAGTTATGTAGATCTCATATGAGTTATTGTGTAAAAAGAAACTTAGATATGTTATGCTGATGTCTATTTATAACTTAAGGTTAAGTTAGAATCTAAATCGATAATCGATGAGTTGATTTGATGAGAGAAAGGTTTTAACAAAGTTTAATATGTTTTTAACAAATTAGAATTTGAGGTTGAATGCTTGAAATGTATTTAATGGTTTATGTATATGATATCATGAGTAATAAAGTGTGCTATATTATTTAAATCACTTGAGGTATTGATATTATAATAAAGTGATAAGATGAATAGGTGAAAAACCAATTCCAATAATATAGTGTAAATTGTTTTGGTTGGCTCATGATAACCGAGTCTTGATGAATGAATGATTTGTATCCGATCAGAAGAGTAAAAATGTTTTGAGTGTATGATTATATCGAATCAATAGATTTTGATTCCAAAGTGACTTAATAAGTAAATAATTGAATAACTGAATAATATAATAATAGAATAGTTAAATAATTAAATCAAATCATAAATCGTTTGGTATAAAATCAAATAAGTAAGCAAACAAATAAACAAATAATGAATGTTCTTCGATGCGTTGGGTTTCCCATGAGCTTTCCATGACATTTTCTTTCCCCAACTTATTAGCATACCAAAACCAAAACAAATGTGTGAGTGGGCCTCCCATGAGCATTACATGGCAATTTGAATGGCCCAACTTAATTAACGAATCAACAAACCAATTGAGTTTGTCGGCCCATGAGCGTTACATGGCGATTTGACCGACCAAACTAAATAACGAATAAACGAACTCAAGCATAAGTAGTTGAAACATCTCGTGTATCACCGCGGATGATAATGTTCCAACAAAATATCGTAAATATAACAAATTGTGCAAATGTACAGTTGGCTTGTCCATGGCGTCCCATGGGTTTTACACCCGACTAGACATTTTAAAAACAGTAAAACACAATAAAGGGTGTAACCGTTTGGCCGATTACGTTAAACGCTTATATTGTCGGTCGTGTGGCAATTTCCACTATGGCGGGGAATCTTGTAACACTCCCTAGTTCTAAGTAAAAAAAGGAGCAAAAACAAAGTTAGGAAATTCGCAAGAAAATTTCCGACAATAAAAAGCAATCAAATAAAATTTAATATAAAAATTTTAAGATTGAGGCATAGCCTCGAAGTTATAAAAAAATATTTTTAGAATGAGACATAGTCTCGGAGTAATAAAATATTTTGAGAGTGAAGCATAGCTTCGGAGTTGTGTGTGCGTGCATGACAAATAAAACAAACAATTAATTAAGCAGTTAAATAAGTACCTAATCTATCAAGGCAATTACGTAAGCTGTAAACAATCAAATAGAACACATTAGGTAATCAAATAAGCACGTATGGGGTTCCTAAGCATGTTACTAAGGCACCACTAACAACCTATCTTAAAACTGGCTTTAAGATTATTGAAAAACGATGCAAACTGTTCCTGTGAGATAGACAGTTAAACCATAGCACATACACAAACAAACAAACATAGAGAAAGGGCTAAACCGTTGCCATGCGAATGGGCATTGGTTACCAAAAATGAGGTGTCGGTGAAACCATTGTCAATGCGTCGGACGCTGGCCACTACGACGGTCGTATGATCATACTAGACTGAGAATATGTTAGACCTCTCCGAATACGGAAGCATATAAATCAAGTAAGCAAATAGCAAGTTAGGCATAAACTGATATACACACAAGGATTAAAAATAAGTCCCCAAAAGGGGGAGTGATTACTCACTTGATCGGATGAACGAAAAATAAGTGATGATGAGAGCAGTTAACCCCTTCGGGATTCACCGACAAGGATTCCTAATTAAATAATGATAATATGAATTAATTATAAACAATATACACGATTTAATGAATTAAGATATTTAATGTGAATTGAGTTAGGTTTGGTATTAGAATGTTTATTAATTGATCAATGGAATTCCACAATAATTATTGTTGCAAAGATTAATATTATTGTTTGTCATATACTTAAAAGATGATTAATTATTACTTATAAAATACTATTGATTGTTCTAGATAAAAATATAGAATCCATATAGTTAAATAACTTTAAAGAATTAAGATATAAAATATCTAAATAAATAAATAATTAAATATATAAACTAAAAATACTTTAATTAATTATAAAGTGAGATATGATTCTAGTTATTCGAATAAATAAAATACACATAAAGTAAATAATAATAATAATAATAACAACAACAACAACAACAATGATTTATAATTATTTAAATATGGTATATAGCAAGATATAAGTAAATATTTTGTTTAAGTCTTTAAAAACCTAATTTAATACGTTTATTAGATATACAATATATATATATATATATATATATATATATATATATATATATAATAGATATGAGTGAGTTTATAAAAACGTTCTACGAGCAGAAACGTGAAATCATAGTGTTGGGTTTTAATAAAAAAATTAATGTCGGATCAATATTAATATATATATATATATAATACATAGATATATATACAAAATCTATGTAACGAGATTAGTTGATACGAACCGTTAAATTTATGATGTCGGTTTTATAAGATAATGTTTATTTGATATTTAATATTAATTATAATATATCTATAAATCATTACAATAAAAAAAAGAACATTGACCACTTATCAAAAATTAAAACACTCAAAACTGGGCTGGCCAGGGTTCGAACCTGCGCCCCTGGCCGGCTTAGTACGTATACACACACCAAGAAACCAACTGAGCTGCAGCGACATATGGTAATCATATGCAAACCAAGTGATAAATACAGAATCCGATTTTTTTTGTCCAAATTGATTACAGAACCCTAATTATCAAATCTGTATATCCGCTTTTTGATTGGTAAAATAATGTTAGGGTTAATGTTACATAGATAAAAACAAACATACTGCTTGAATCAATTACCTCGTAAGTTGTTGAATTGATGATGAATCACGAAGAACAGTCGCGACGAGGATGATGACGAACAGTAGGTTAAGTCTAATTTTGATATAAATTGTGTTAGGGTTTTCATTAATCAGATTAAGGAGATACTTTTGCAATCTTAATTACCTCGTATACTTACGAATTGAAGGCAAATGAAGGAATAGGGTTGACGGCTAAGACACAATCAAGAACAGCAGGTTATGAGGATATAAAATGCAATTAAGGTTAGGGTTATTATTGGCGACGACCAGATGAAAGTGACAACGAGGTTAATTGGAATATCATCGATTCTAAAGGGTATATCCCCAAAGCTATAGACGGGTTTCGTTAAAAGGGGTAATACGTATCAATTAGATTGAGGTTTCCTAATTCACTTGTCAGTTAGGCCGAAAATGGAATGGTGAAAGATTTCCATATATCAGTTCTTTGATTATAACGTAAATTGCGGTCCAAGCTAAAGATTTGAGTAAACGGGTTTGTTAGTCGGGTCTTGGGTGTGGGTTTGGATAGCTGGTTATATGGGTTGTAATATAATAATTGCATATTAGACCCTAAAATATGAGGAGGGAAGCACATGAAGGTAATAGTTATAGTTTGGGTACTTTTTGCCAAAATATGAAAGATTTATAGGTATTTTTTTATAAACAAATAGATAAATAATATATTATAAGAATTTGTTTACTCGATAAACGCGATAATTTTGTTGATTAAATTTCCCAAATATAAAAACGGGTCGGGTATTTGAATAAATGAAAAACCCGAGTTGTTCCAGGACGCCAAAGATCTCCAAGAGTATGGAGGTACATTCATCGTAAATACCGGATTCGACTAGTATGTTGTAACCAAGGCTCAGATACCACTGTCGGGTTCCATTGGTGACCAGTCAATGGTTTAATAATTAAACCCGGTTTTAATAATTGTTTCATAATTATTATTCATATTAACAATTGACAAAAACGCAGCGGAATAAAATCGAGTAATCACCATTTAACGGAACTGTACAGGATTCGGTTACAAATAATACGAGTACAATACGAAACAACCAACAAAACATAAATATTAACTGACAATATTTAAGTTTACCTCGGTTCTTGAATTACCGGTTGAGACACCAAGGTACAACGAACGACGCTAGTTGACGAAAAGTAACCGGACAGCGACGACGACAACCTTTGATGGTAGCAGCGGCAGTTTTCGATTAGCAGCAACAAGAAACAAGAACAACAGGCGGCATCGCAAGATACGGCGGCGGTGACTGTGCTGCGGTGGTGTTGTTCGGCTTTTAAACTAAGATGGTCAGTTGGTTTGCTTTTCGTCAATGACCAAAACCAACAATTGGTATGGAGCTCCACTTTCTTTGGAGCTTGGTGGCGGCATACCTATTTAGGTTATTATTATATAAATTTATAATTATTAAAACCTAACCGGGTCTCCAAAGTCCAACTCGTTTAAAGACCGAACAAGTTTATTTACTTAGTAAATAAACTATAATATTTATAACCATTATAAATGATAATTCCGTGATAGTTATATTCGTCATTTACCGGTTAAACAATGTAAGCAGATTTTAGTTCGTTGCTCAAAGTGTAACTCTACGGCTCATAACGCGGTCGGCCGTGTTGACTTAACCGAAGTGGTCCACAATATCCAACACGAACCCGGTCCCGTAAAGGTATATAATTTGGTCCTGCGAGATAAGTTATCTACTTTACATTATTAGGTTCCGTAAGATATGTAATTTGATTAGACATCATCAATGACCAGAGAATTAGAAAGAGCTCGAATTAGTAAAGGGCACATTGACGTTCATTTAGAACAGCAACTTGTTAATACTACTGTGACTGAATAATACATTTTTACATAATGCATACAAGATAATCAAAGTGAGGTAGTTTATTTTCATCTTATGTTGTTTAATAGGTACAAATACATTATTCGATTCTTATAGTATTATAGGTATGTACATATTATCGCCTTATTGGTTAAGAAATAAGCCTCACTCATAACATATACCACCTTTTTAATGAAAATGGTTTTTCGCAACTATTATTATAATCGGACCCTCCAAATAGAGTTGAAGTGGTTTACAGGGTCGGGAGCTGTGCATATGAGAGGAGGTTATGATTACATAAAAGGAATATAATATTGCATCACCCACTCAAATTTTCATAAAGATGACTAGTGATGAGTTTATTAGTCGTAATTTACCATCATTGTGGCTTCAAAAGCAAGTTAGCAGAATTTATGATTGTGCCATGCCTTGGTAGTTACTCCATTTTATTCTAATATATAATGATTAATAATCATTATAAATATTTTTAAAATTTTCTCAAACAACCACAAAATGTAGTAAACTAAAAAAATCTAGCTAGAAATAATATCTCAATATAAACTCGTTTATACAAACTTAAACACACTAGTAGACCATACAAGACTTGAAGTAGAGGTTCAAGAAAGTGAGTATACATATATATTGGGTCATCATATCATCTAGTGATGCAACGGGTTTGGCCCCGATGGTACAAGTCGCTTCTCAATACCATAACGTGGATCGGTAACATTGTTACTCAACAAACTTTGATGGTGGTGGTGATGACGGTGTTTTAGATATGGAGCGAAGTTGAATTCGGAAGCTAACATCTTTCGACTGGTGGAGAAACGGTCGGTGGTGGAGAAATTAATATAGATCAAAAGGAGATAGAGACAAAGAAAGAGGAAGAAGAGGTGAGGGATTTTGAAGGGCATGGTAGAGGACGAGGTGAAGTGGAAACATGGTTTTGAAGGTTGAAAGAGAGAAAATGAGAGATGAAATATATAAGAAGTTTAAATTGAGGGTTTATGAATTAATGAGATTTAACTTTAGAGTGTAAGGGATAGGACCCTTTTCCCATTAAAGTGGCTTAAATTACAAGGAATGTACACATGGATTATTACAGAATTTATGCATCTATTATAATCATTGTCGGTTATTGTTAAACTTATAATAAAACATAGATAGTCCGAATAAAACATAGATAGGCTTGATTCAGTTCGACACAGTATCGATATAGAAAATTACACTGTTTTCCATACAACTCCTTTTTCAATATACCGACTCTAATAATATCAATACAGGTTTTGATATTGTTTTGTCATAACTAGTTTATTCATCACGATATTGACACACATATAATTTACAATACCAAAAAAACAACTATATTCTGAATGCTACTTCGTTTTTTTTAAATTATACCATATGTGCAGAAAAAGTTTAAATAACTTGTGTTATTTCCATTTTTTAAAAAGGTTAACAAATTTAAATTATTAAAGAAAAAATAAATTGACTGATAAATAAGAAGGGTAGAAGAATATATAATTTATAGTATAACTAGTGGAACTTAAAAAAAATGAAAAATAAATATTCGCTCATCTCTCCAAGACCTACGGTTTTTACTCAAATATATTTAGTTGAAATGTTATTACAATGCGTTAACGTTGTAATTTGGTAAATTGCTTACGTAGTCAAAACTAATTAAAATAACCCTGAAAGTTAAACATATCATTTAAACGGATTTTACACATGATTGTTATAAGTTAAACACGCCGTCATGAAAGGATTCACATAATCAAAACTTATTTAAATAACATAGAAAGTTACATGTATTAATTTAACGGATTTGACACACAATCTTAATGAGTTGAACACATCACGTAATAAGCCGAACACACCTTTGTAATCTATAGCATCTCAAAACTCATTACTCATTAACAAAAAGAACATAACCTGGAAAATCTAACACACTATTCTAGTGGTATGCCACACCCTAGAAAACATTGTTTATTTGAATATAGCGAGATCATACCAAACAACCAAATAATATGAAACAAATTCATGAACTTCGTGATATAATTTACAAAAAGTAAACTTTTATTTTAATTTTTTTTATGAAAGCTAGTATCAAATGAAAACCTCAAACAATTTGTGTTTTTTCTCCTTACTATCTTAGTCTTCCATGCATATTTAACTTCGTATTAACTATTAGGCCATATAGTATACCTTAACACCGAGATCGTTGATGTTGATTTGGCGGAGGTTAATAAGTAAAATGGAATACCACTCTCTTCATCTTCATGGGTTAATGAGCATTAAATGAATTATATGTTAAAGTGTTAACAAACTTTAAAATCATCTACACACAAATAATATAATAATTGTTTTGAAATTAAATTAAGGAAGGTTAAATATAGTTAAACTATTTTCTTAAGGAAAGATAGAATGAACAATTGTAAAGTAGGTAGCGTGACGCCTACATAGAGATACATTTATGTGAATATATATTCATGACCTTACATTTACAAAATCAATAATACTCTCTTTTAACACTTTTAGAGATCTTGAATTTTTAACTTGTATTTATATTCAATAAATATATTTCTAAAAGAACAGTGTTCACTGTTTAGGTTGTTTATAATACATATAAATCAATTATAAACTAACTTTACCATGATTTTATTATATACTTTTCTAAATAACCTAATCATTACAAGATCTTGATGATTCTATTAACAAAACTGAATTAGATTATATTTATTTTGCATCTAACAAATCATGATGGGCTATTGGTTGAATAAGTTGCATTAAACCTGGAAGAATATGCAAATTCGCATTCAGTTTGAATTAAGCAATCTCTCTATCTTTGCCTACAATTCAATATAAAAAAAGAAAAAGAAAGGCAGCCATAATCCAAAATGCTTATATTGAGGGCATCTCTAATGAGAGACGTGAAATGTGAAATGTGAAATGTAAGTTTGTCATGTAGATGGTAGGGGTTTTAAATTCACATCCAAAAACATATGTAATGGCGGGTGAAATGTAGTTGCAGGGTCGTCTCCGAAAATACTGAAATAATAATGGGCCCAGGATATAGCAAACAAAGGACCGATAATATAAACTCAAAAACTTTTATATAATTTAGACAAATGTGATATAATTATAAACAAAACAAAAGTTCTATAGTAAACTGATCTAACTAAAATTTAACAAATCGTGATGCTCTTCTATCATATTGGAATCAAAGCCTTTGATCAACTCTTTGTAATCCATGGTTTCTAATACACTTTTCTCAATTTTTGCTTTTCTGAACTATTCTTCTATTTTCCACTTTTACGTTCTTGAATACTGGATAACTTGATAAGTATTTAGGCTTAGGCGGCATAACATCTTAAAAAAAATAAACACTAACATAAAAATTGATTAATTGAAAATTTGATTAAATATCACTTATGATGAATGATGCAATACTAATTAAAATGTTTAACGTGTATACTTTTTAGGCTTTCACCTTTAATAATGAAATTTTTGTTACAAACCTTAGGTAGTGTTTTATATGCAATAATGACATGGGGAAAAATGATTCAATGAATGAGAATGAAAAAAATGGTGTTTGGTTACTCGTTACTCAATGGAATGGAATCATCCATTACACATGGAATCTCATTCCATCAAAACCATTCATTCCCACCCCATTCTTTTTTTTTTTCATTTCATTCCCCTTTCATCATACTTTCTCAACAACACCTTCATCTAACACCACCACCACCACTACCATCGCCTCAATGACCACCGCCGCCGCCGTCGTCACCACCACCTTACCACCAGCGCTACCACCGCCACCACTATCGTCACCATAACCACCGCATCAATTGTCCCCGCCGCGCCTGACCATTACTGTCACCACCATTGTCGCTACATGACCACCACCATCGTCTCCGTCACCCTACCATCACCATCACTACCAATGCTCAACATGTTGACCACTGCCACCCCCACCACCACCACAACCACCACCCCTGTCTCCTGACCTCCACCACCACCGTCGCCACCACCATTTTCGTCGTCATAGCTACCACCACCACCGTCGCCATTACACTTTTTTTATTTGGTAAAAAAAATATTTTGAGATAGGAGTGTGTTCATTATTTCTAATTCATTCATACAATTTTTTAGGATATCAAACAACACAAAGTAATAAATTTTATTTCAAGAGGTTAACCAAACAAGACAAAGGAATGACAATGATTCCTTTCATTACATTGTCTATTTCATTCCTTTTCCCATTCCATTCCCCCTTCTTTCCATTACATCCAACCAAACATACCCTTATGCTGTAACATATCGAGTTGTTACCGACCGACTTCCCGCCACAACACATGATAGGGTTTGAACATGCAATGCATTTAAAACGCTTCACCGCAACACGCGGACAGATTTACTAGTTATAATAAAATCTTAAAACATTTTAAATACCAGACTTATTTTGAGTTGATATGGCTAAAGCTTTAATTTGCTTGTAACATCTCGAAAAATACCATATATATTATGGGTTAAAAATGTAAACTTTGAAAATAGGAGAACCAAAAAATAATTTAATAATAAATATGGTAAGGAAATAATATATGTGAATTATATTAAGTTAGAAAAATTCATATGAAGGTAATGGGGGAAAGAATTCCATCCCACATGGAAATGAGAAAGAAAATGGAATTCCTTTCCATGAGTATAAATAAGGAAGATAAATTCCATCCCACATGGAAAGTGAGATAAATTTGGAAGCTCTTTATAAGAGATGGAGTTTCCATGGTAATATTCTTTTATACTTAGCATGCAGCAAGTGGTCCTAGCAGAGGGTGCGGAGCACCCGACGCGCACGGGTATGGGATCGGGCAAAGACGAGGACGAGGGAGATGGCTATGGCGAAGGCGACGCCGAATGGCGTTGGGCGCAATGTGGCTCTTTGATGGCGCACTTTGCACTTCGCATCACCGCGAGCCGCTTGAGAGCCGCCTTATTGTTTTTGGAAAGTTGAAGCGATACTAGGAAACACTTGCATAGTCGTGGGCCGCTTGAAAGATGCCTTATTGTTTTTGGAAAGTTGAAGTGAGACCAGGAAATGACAAGATATGAAAGTTAAAGGACTAAAATGAAAATTCTTGATTTCAAGACCCATCACGATGCGCGATGGATCAAAGGAATAACCCATCGCGATATGTGATGGGTACATCACAGTGCCCCAGGATGGGTGGTGTAGCGATACGCGATCGCCTAACGTTTGGGTCATCACGATACGCGATGACCAGGCGAAGTAATCGTGACACGTGGCCATCCACGTGGCAGGTCTACTAGGTGACCAATCAAACCTAGTGGGCGGCGTCGCGATACGCGATGACCGAACTAAAGTTCCATCGCGATACGCGATGGAATATTATATTCAGAGGCGGTTAACATATCTATCGCGTACGCGATGGGTTGAAAAGACCCAACGCGTATCGCGATGGGTCACAATCTCAGCCCTATAAATAGGGGTGTCGAGCTCTGCTTTATGCATCCCAAATTTCACTTCACAATCACTTGTCTCGAAATATGTGCCTCGATCTCGTTGTCCCGATGATCCATTCTCGAAATACGTGCAAGGCGTAGAAGTGTTGTTAGATCATTCCCTCGATACGACGACAGTAGGAGTGCTGCCTGCATCAAGCTTAGGCATTTATAAAAATACAAGCAATACAAATTAGGTGTTCCGCCTGTTTATTTTATTATATATGGCTTAGACCCTAGTCGAGAGTATAGTCTATACCTTGATTATATAATAAGTGAAATATAGTTTTCATAAGACGAGGGTATAGATAAAATATTATTTCTTTATAATTATAAGGATTTGATAATGTTTCTTAAGAAATAAGAAACTTGGTATATACGTTTCTTTATGATGAAGAAACGTAGTGTTTAAATGATGAAACCTCTTGGACTAAAGGTCCAAGTATTTTATTAAAGAGAAATGATTATCAAGGTAATGATTATGCAAATAAACTAAAGGTTTAAAGCTGGATCATTAATATACTATTTATAAAAGGTTATTCTAGTACTATAGGTCCGAGGTAATAAGAAGAATATATCAGTAAACTACACTGATAATAACAAAGGTGAATATGGCCAACTCTTTACAACATATTAAAAGGAGTCATTAAAATGATTACATGGGATTGCGTATCCCTAAAACGTTATAAACAAAGGTAATCGCTGGCCCTCGGGCTATGGTATACGTTTGTCTGGATTCTTTCATATGTGGTTAGATGGTGGGAACCACGCTTGATTATGCCTCCGCCACATTGGGCCGGACCTACGATGTTCGAGTGAGGATAACCATTGTGTATATAGGTAGTGGCTAAGATCTCGAACGCTACGTTGTTCGTTGAGCGGTTTCGAGTTGAGCTGGAGTTTTTAATAGTTATTCAGACTTTTAGAAATTGATTGTTTCCTAAGCCACGTTGGACCAAGGCCTACGATGTCTCGAGGGATTAATTAAGTATTAAAATATTTTGTGTCAACATATTCACCAGCATGCGTTGCTGACGTATTTTTAGAACTGTTTTTCAGGTAACCGAGATTATTTGTTGGAGATGATGATAGCCGTTAGACGATTTGATGGCTCAGTCGCATTATTATTATTAAAATAATGTAAATTATGGTTTTTATGTTTCAAACACTTTTGTACCAACCATCGGGTGTTTAATTCCCGACTTTCGAAATATATTAATATTTTAATTAAAACTTCTGCTTTACAACCTTAAACTCAATATATTTACAAAACATGTACCAACTATTGGTCACACCCCTAAGCCCTAAATTGGGGTGTGAGAGGTTGGTATCAGAGCCATCGATCTTAGCGAATTAGGTATTTAGTCGTACCTAAGCTTTGATCAAGGGAAAAGGTTTAATATTTTATCATATTATATCATAGGGATAATATAGGTTGGTATTCTTTCCTATCCCTCATCTTTCTAAAATTCCAAAAATAGATCTCATTTAAAATAGTGATAGACGACTTTATGCGCGACGCAGGAAAAGCTGGTCACCCCGAGCCAATACTCCCGGATGACAACAAGAGTTAAGATTATTATTAAGATTTCTTTTATAAAGACCGTCCAGTCATACCTGTAGTTCCATACGGAAGTCAAACCATCTACTTTCCCGGCACAGAGCAAATGCCAATTCACTGACCAAGTGATCCACCAACTCCCGAGTATCATCCGTCTGATATTCCGGACTATCACCCTTCCAATGAAATGAAAGTTGATAAGCCTATCAAATCGGAATCCGAGCAAGACACATCCGGTTGGATGCAGTGTCATTCCGATTAACGAAAGTGGCATTTTGGAACACCAACTTATAACCAATCAGATTCCAATAATCATATTATAGTAGGTCCATCAAGGAAACCTAAGATGAGGGTGACGCAACCTCAAGAAAAGATAAAAATACAAGTGGATTGATGTATATAAATTTATACATCTTTTAGCATGAAAAAATCTCTAAAAATTGCAACTTCCATCAAATAATATAGCTCAAATAGCTACTTATCTTGTTAATATGTATTTTCAGGCAAACCCAAGCCTCAAACGATAAACGAACGAAAATCCAAAGAAAAATCAACAAAAACCTTAGAAAACACTGAAACACGCCCCTATGCTTCACTAATCATGCCCCCATGCTTTCCGGTGCAAGAAAAGACAAAAATTTACAAGAAAAGGACAATACTAGACAGATGGACACGGGGCCTGCCCCAGCAAGCAAGGGGCCATGGTCACCTTTCAGAAAAGACAAAAGAAATATATCAGATTACCAGAAACACGGGGCCGTGCCACATGAAGCACGCTTTCGTGGTGAGTCATCATGTACGATCTAAAAGAACATTAAATACGACTGGACACCTGTACACGCGGGCGTGCCTCCTCCTATACGAGGCCGTGCCTGGTCCTCCAGACTGCCTATAAATAGATGAGCATGTTTCACTCGTTTGGTGTGCTTGAAGAAAACTTCTATATGGGTTTCTCAAAACACCCGCTTTACACTTATATTGAAGGTCTTGTGGAGAGTTTGAAGGCTTGGAGGCTACCATCATCATCATCCATTATCACCATCATCCATCACCATTGAAAAAGGAAGATTCATCCATATTTAGTTAGATTGTTCTAATTTGATCATGCGTTTTTTATCTTCATTTCTTTTAATGTTCATAACCATGCTCATTATGAGCTAAACTCCAAATACCATCTAATTTCTATGAAGAAGCTTTGTTTTACTTGATAATTATGTTAAACATGTGATTTAGTTTGCTAACGTACATGGTTATTTTGCAATTATCCTTTGATGAATAAAAGTTTTATCACTTTAACTCAATACATCAAGGTTGATGACTAATAATCATTCATGATTCACTCATGTTCTTGGAGACTAGAAATGGTAAAAAGAATACCTTGATAACTTATTCAAGATAAAACATGGATTCTTATATTGTACTTAGAAATGATGAGATATAAGTTATGATCTATTTCTCTGGTTTTTATAATTCTAAAATAACATTGTTAACACAATTACTTAGGTTATCATGCTAGTTAAAGAAATCATATGTTAATGGAATGTGTAATTATAACCTAATTAAATCAACCAGTGGGAGGTTGTGTGAGTTAACTACAATCACCCGAAGTTATTAGAATTGGTATTTAAGAAATCGAAGTCAATCCTAATCTTTCTATTTTACTAAACTACTTGCCTATTTAAATTGACATTCTCATGGTAGTATGAGATTAAGAAAGGATGGACTTGAAAATACGCATGCTACTTTCTTTTAAGTCATAGAATATGTTCACTTAGAAATGAGAGACTATTCTATCATATATAATTAAGGCAAGTTTATCACATGTTTATGTAATAATCATCAAGGAAGAATGGAGTGGATTCTTGATCTTAGATGGTAACCTTCATATAATTGATTTACTCATTTAGAATTTCTCTTCTTGTTACCAACATATTATATATATATATGTATATATATATATATTAGTACTTCTTTTTTATAAAAAGTTTAAAAATCAATTCCAATATGATTAAAACTCTGATTGAACTAAAACGAAGCTTCATTATTAGAAACATTTGTGTCCATGGATCGATACTTGGTTCTTACCAATACTATTCTACATATACGATAGGTAAACTTGCCTATTTTGTGTGTTCTTAGTCTTAGTAGAAATCACTTTTATAAATTTAAAACACGATCTTGTGCGAAAGCTAAAATTCCCTTCCAACCATTTTATGCACTCAAACGTAGCACATCAAGTTTTTCGCCGTTTCCGGGGACACGGTACGTTTCTAAGAACTATCTAAGTTTTAATTTAATCATTGTTTATAATTGTATAAATTTTTAACTTTTATTACTAACTATTAGATTAATTTTTTTAAGGCTAGCCTAACCTTTAGTTTAACTTTCACTAACCTTTAATTTACTCTTAAATAGTTTAAGTTTGATTTAATCCCATGTATGTCCTCTATATTCGGAATTGAGCTTGTTTCCCCAATTTCTGAACCGGAAAGACATTTAGAACTCATCAAACAACTCCACATCAACATCCCTTTCGTAGAAGCCATTGCTCAGATGCCGAAATATGCAAAGTTTCTCAAAGAAGTGCTGACCAACAAAAGGAAGCTGGAGGAGCCCTCGCATGTCACCTTAAGTGAAGAATGCTCAACTGTCCTTCAAAACAAGCTGCCACAAAAAATGACCGATAAAGGGAGCTTTACAATTCCTTGTCTCATAGGAAATTTTTGTCTTTTAGCAATGCCCTGGCCGACCTAGGAGCTAGTATTAACTTAATACCTTATGCGGTTTTTACAAAACTAGGGATAGGAGAAACAAAGCCCACCCGCATGAGCATTTAGTTAGCTGACCGATCCGTTGAATATCCTCGGGGCATTGTTGAAAACATGCTTGTAAAAATTTACAAGTTTGTTTTCCCAGTAGATTTTGTAATTCTAGACATGGAGGAAAACAAAAGTGTTCCTTTGATTTTAGGAAAACCCATTTTAGCCAGTACAAAGGCTATTATTAATGTTTGCACCGGCAAACTCACTCGAGGCAATCACTTTTGACATAGGAAAATCTATGTAACATCCGCAACATCACTATGACACATTATACTGTGTTGACATCATCAATTCTATCGTGAGTTGCTATGTGCGGAAATCCTACATCAATAACACATTAGGTACACAATTCTTAACCGAAAATGTCACCAAACCCATTTTAGAAAACGAAAATCTCGATGATGAAGAAGCATTAGAAGTAATATGTGAGATCACAGAATGTAATGAAAAATCAAAACCATCAATCGAAGAACCACCAGCCTTAGAGTTAAAAGAAATCCCAAACCATTTCGAATACGTCTTTCTCGAAAAAGATTCTTAACTCCCGGTAATTATTTCAACTCACCTTTCTAAAAAAGAGAAGGAAGAACTTCTTAAGTTCCTTAAAAACCATAAGAAAGCCATCACATGGAAGATCATGGATATCAAGGGCAACAGTCATTCCTTTTGTACTCGTAAAATCCTCATGGAGGAAGAATACAAACCCGTGGTCCAACATCAAAGGCATCTCAATCCCAACATGCAAGATGAGGTGAAGAAGGAAGTAATAAAACTCCTTGATGCCGGATTAATCTACCTAATCTCAGATTCACCTTGGGTTAGTCCAGTTCAAGTAGTACCCAAGAAGGGAGGAATGGCGGTCGTAATGAACGAAAAGGATGAGCAAATACCAATGAGAACCATCACAGGCTGGCGAGTTTGCATTGACTACCGGAAAGTTAATGACGCCACAAGAAAAGATCATTTTCCACTTCCTTTTATCAATCAAATGCTTGAACGATTATCTGGAAAAATGTTCTACTGTTTTCTTGACGGATTTTCCGGATATTTCTAAATTCCCATTGCTCCTGAAGATCTGGAGAAAACCACCTTTACATGTCCTTACGGTTGTTAAGGACGAACTTGTTAAGGTTCTTAAAAACCATAAGAAGGCCATCACATGGAAGATCATAGATATAAAGGGAATCCGTCCCTCCTTTTGTACTCACAAAATCCTCATGGAAGAAGAATACAAGCCCGTGGTCCAACATCAAAGACTTCTCAATCCAAACATGCAAAATGTAGTGAAGAAAGAAGTAACCAAACTCCTTGATGCCGGATTAATCTATCCAATCTCAGATTCACCTTGGGTTAGTCCCGTTCAAGTAGTACCCAAGAAGGGAGGAATGACAGTAGTAATGAATGAGAAGGACGGGCTAATACCAATGAGGACCTTCACAGGCTGGCAAGTTTGCATTGACTACCAGAAGCTTAATGACGCCACAAGAAAAGATCAATTTCCACTTCCTTTTATCGATCAAATGCTTGAACGTTTATCTGGAAAAATGTTCTACTTTTTTCTTGATGGATTCTCCGGATACTTTCATATTCCCATTGCTCCTGAAGATTAGGAGAAAACCTCCTTTACATGTCCATATGGCACCTTTGCCTACCGAAGAATGCCATTTGGACTGTGTAACGCTCCAGCCACCTTCCAACATTGCATGGTGGCCATCTTTCATGAAATGATCGAACACTCTATGGAAGTTTTCATGGATGACTTCTCAGTCATTAGAAACTCCTTCGATCATTGTCTGAAAAACCTAGACAAAATGTTAGCTAGGTGTGAAGAAGTGAATTTAGTATTCAACTGTTACTTTATGGTCAAAGAAGGCATTGTTCTCTGTCATAAGATATCCCAATCAGGACTAGAAGTTGATAAGGCAAAAATCGAAACTATATCCAAACTCCCGCCACCAAATTTAGTCAAAGCAATTAGAAGTTTTCTAGGTCACGCAGGATTCTATCGCCGTTTCATAAAAGAATTTTTTAAAATTTCTAGACCTATGACCAAACTTCTAGAGAAAGACACACCATTCGTCTTCTCTGAAGAATGTGTTGAATCATTCAACATATTGAAAGACAAAGATTTCTACGCACCGATCATGACTACATCCGATTGGACCCTTTCTTTCGAAATCATGTGCGATGCAAGTGACTTTGCGGTTGGAGCCATACTCGGACAACGCAAAGAGAAACATTTTCACTCAATTTACTATGCTAGTAAAACTCTTAACGATGCACAAGAAAACTACAACACAACAGAAAAAGAGTTATTAGCAGTAGTTTTTGCCTTTAAAAATTTTAGATTCTACCTAGTTCTTTCCAAAACAATTGTTTACAGAGAACCATTCCACCATACGCTACGTCTTCAATAAGCAAGATGCGAAACCCAGACTTATCAGATAGATTCTACTACTCCAAGAATTCCAAATAGAAGTTAAGGATAAGAAAGGAGCAGAGAATGTAGCCGCATACCATCTTTCATGCTTAGAATGCTTAGCTTCAGAAGAACTTCATAAGGAAATTATCAATGATTATTTTCCACACGAAGTTCTCATGCATATCCAAGCATTCATGTAAGAGAATGATGAAAGTCCATGGTTTGCCGATTTCGCGAAATATCTAGCTTGCGGAATCATAAGGAAAGGGCTAATTCATCAACAACAAAAGAAATTCTTCTCCAACCTTATGTTCTACTTCTGGGAAGATCCGTACTTGTTCAGGATAGGAGCCGATCAGGTTGTTCGTAGGTGTTTACACCACAATATGGACACCTTAGATATTCTCAAACACTGCCATGAGGGACCAACTGGTGGACACCACAGTAACACCACCACGGTTAGAAAATTGTTTGACGCAAGATTTTTCTGGCCCAACATATATAAAGACACACATGCTTTGATCCAAGCATGCGATGCTTGTCAAAGAGCCGGAAATATCTCAGCAAAAAAATAGATGGCTCAAAAAGGCATTCAAATTTGTGAGGTCTTTGATGTATGGGGAATAGATTTCATAGGACTATTTCCTAACTCATTTGGAAATAAATACATCTTAGTAGTAGTCGACTACGTATCTAAATGGGTAGAAGCACAAGCTCTTCCCACTAACGATGCTCGGGTTGTAGTATGATTTTTGAAAAGATTATTTTCACGATTCGGTACTCCAAAAGCCTTAATCCGCGACAGAGGTTCCCACTTCTGTAGTATCTTGATGGATAAACTCTTAGAATGATATGTAGTTCATTATCGTTTGGCAACATCATATCACCCTCAGACCAATAGGTAAGTGAAAGTCTCGGATCGAGGAATAAAAAGGTTCCTCAACAGAACTATAGGAATGAATCACAAAATTTGGGCAAAAAAAATAGATGACGCTTTGTGGGCCCTTAGGACAGCCTACAAAACCCCTATAGGAACAACACCCTTCAAACTTGTTTATGGGAAAGCATGTCATCTACCAATAAAACTAAAACACAAAGCTTACTGGGATCTTAGAGCAGTGAACTTTGATCTAATGTCCGTCGATAAAAACCGGGAAGATCAAATTCACGAGCTCGACGAACTAAGAGCACTGGCATACGAGAATTCCTGGTCTTACAAAGAAAAGACTAAACGTTTACACGACACCCACTTAAAAAGAAACAAAAATTTTCAAGTTGGCAATCGTGTACTGTTATATAACATGCGTTGACGTCTTTTCCCAGGAAAGTTAAAATCTCGTTGGACAGGTCCATACATAGTCGAATCCATTTTTTTTTACTATGGGACAGTAGAGAGATCAAATTCTGAGGCCACAAGTTCAAAGTTAATGGACATCGATTAAAACCATACATCGTTGGACCATTCGAGACCGTCTTGGAGGTGCTAATCCTCCACCAGAACCGATGAACATATTGGAAGTAGGGTCGGGCCAAGACCCTGATTAAACTAGGCATTGCAAATAAATTAGTATATAATTAAAAAAAAGAGAGTGTCTCAAAACACGGGGGCGTGCCTCAGTTTGCATGGTCCCGTGCCACAAAGTGTGGGCCTTAATCTTCACTGCAAAAATCTCAGTCAGTCTGGTTTGTAACAGAATTGTCAGACCTAATGCATGGGCCCGTGTTCCTAGAAGCATGGGTCGTTTCTGGAAACTGTTTGGCTATAAATTGCACCTCTTGCCAATGCATTTTTTGCACCAAACAAAAAGTAAACTCTCACCCTTAGAAATCAAAATGCCAGTTGAAATGAGCGATGAAATTCCCGTTCCTCGCCAACCGAGAAACGAAACCCAACACATTTCCAAAACCAAGCTACTCATCAAACTTCAAGAGCTCGTGAAGGAACTCACCGAAATGAATCTCCTTGCAGAGATGCACCTCATTCAACTCACCGAGTCAGTGGAAAGCATGAAAATGTAACTACAGGACATCAATGAACAACTTCAATTTCAAGTCTTTCGTTTCACCTACTTTCCTCCACCCGGGCCGTTCGATGGAGGAGATTCATTTAGTGGAATTTAGAGACATTTTTCTTTATCTTTTCTTGTGTAATCAAGTGCATTAGGCATAAAGTTTAGGACTTTAAGGCTTAACCCGACTTAATTTTATGTTTTAGGATATTCGGGCTTATCCAGACTCACTTATTAGAACCTTCTTATTAATGAAAAGTAATTTTAGGACATTAAATGCTTAAATAACATCTTAAACATCGTTTTGAAAATTCTTTCTCTCTCGTTTTGCTCAAAAATCAAATATAAAATACCAGTGACAAAAGCATGGGCTGTGCCTCACCCTACACGGGGCCATGGTCACCCTAGAATCTTCAGCATGATACCCGCTGACTCCATACAATTCTCTAAATCAGAAAAATTTATTCTCTCAAAAACATGGGGCCATGCTTCACCAAGCACGGGGCCGTTCCCGACATTCCAGTCTCTATATATTACATGCCATCCTCACTATTCCATTCATACCAAACTAAAAATTTTTGAAACGGATAACAAAAGAATGGAGTGGAAACCAATGAGGAAGTTAAAAAATGGTGAATCTTTTTCTCACCTTGAGGAAGAAATCATAAGGCTTCAAGGCATAATAAGAGACCAACTAGAGAGTAACACTGAAACAGAAGCTCGCTTGATCGAGTTGACAAACAAGGTTGAACTACTAAGGTTCGAGAATTTCCACATTGTTGAAAGTCACAACAAAGATGTGGATTACAAGCTCAACTTCCTTAACCGAGAAATCGGAAAGCTCGACAAAAAGCTTTCCGAGCTCTTGGCAGCCAAAAGTGCCCCACCACACATTCAAGATCTGTTCGAGGATGGTGGTTGTTAGCATTGTCGTTTTTTCTTAGGAGTTGTTCTCGTTTAAGTTAGTTTCATGTTTCTTGGGTCATGTTGTTTAATTTTCGTTATGATGTTTAGAAGTTAATGAAATTTCTTAGGAATTTGTGTTTTTACCTTTAATCTTCAATGAAAATTAATTGAAAACAAACCAGCTCGTTAAATAAACAATTTAAACAAAAAAGAACCAGACCGTTACATGCAGCACGGGGCCGTGCCCCAACCTACAGTGCAGTTACGGATTTTTAATAAAAAAAACAACTTTCTCATAACATAACCCTAAACACCTATTCCGCCTCTATCCGAAAACCTGCGAACCAACACCAAAAATTCCAAACATTGATTCAAACCTTCAATTCCAAGCAAAAGGTATGTTGATTCAATGATTTTATGGTCCTAATTCATCATTCTAAGTCTTAATCGGATTCCAAATCTGAAATTCATACCAACTGTTGTTGAATTGGGTCAACGCCCGGAAAGTAGGGTTATTAATTCTTAATATCTAGGCTTTTGAATTGTTAAATAGGTTTGACATGACTAGAAATTAGGTTTGAAAGTCTTTGATGAGGATAATCATTCGGGTTCGGGTCTTGAAAGACCTATACCATGAAAATCAAAACCCGGATGATATTTCTTAATAATCGGGTTGAATCGCAAGTTCAAATCTTAACATTTTCAAAATTAGGATTAAAAACACGGGCCGTGTTTCTATAAAACACACCCTGTGGTCAACTATAGGTCAACCAAAAGTCAAAATTATTCACAATGGTCAAAATTGTCAAAATCAGAGAAACATGGGGCCGTGCCTCATGGGGCGGCCATGCTTTGCCCTCTGTTCCACATGTTCAATTAAAATTTGTGATTACTTTCCTAATCTTGTTCTAAAATGCAGATGGCTGAATATGGGGTTGCCGACCATGCTTTCTTGGTTTTCCCCGAGAACACGGCATGAGATAGGCTCGCTAGACAAAGGTTAGGATACTTGAATAACCTTTACCCAGATCTGGACTTGTACGAATGTACCTACACGTTGTAACAAGTCAGCCAATTGGGAAGTTACAGGAAGCTCGTTAAAGGGCCATGGGCATGTGTTTTCAGATGAAAGGGAAAATCAGTAACTAAACTAACTAAAGAATTTTTTTCCTCATTCACAATAAAAATGAAGGACTTGTATATGTGGGATGAAGAAGCTACCGGTTTCATGGTCAGAGGAGTATGGTACAACACTTCGATCATACAGCTCAGGATCGATTTGGGCATTTATGCTTCCGATGAGACCGATTCCCCATAATGGTACGAGGCTATGACAACTTTTGCAGATGAGGATGGTGATGAATCAAGTAAACCCGGAAACACCAGAATAAAAGCATTGGAACAGGTGAGTTATGGAAATGAACGTTACTATCCAAGCAGGGCCAAGAGCACCGCCTTACGCGACCCACTGACTAGGTACATTCACCGCTTGCGGAGTCACACCGTCACTTAGCATGCCCAAAGTGAGGGGTCGTAGGATTAAGTGTTTTGTGCGCTCTTTATTGCATCAAGAACGAGGTACCATGCAACATCACGTACCTATTTTGTCAACTGTTTAGAACAAATGCAAAAAGCACAAATACCCCGATCTTTGGTGGTGCATGGATATATTGGCTCTACAAAGCTTATGGTGCAGTCAGGGAAGGAACACGCAGCCCAAGCCCGACCCACTTGATCTCAACCTTTGTATCAGTGTGCAGATGGTCCTGCAGATTGGAAGAGACCCACCACAGTGTAGGTTTCAGGATGCCCTCAACCAAGTCTGGGATCCTGAGGACCCCACATAGATGACCATCCAAGATATACTTGAGAGGAGGACCAGATCACCATCACGACAGACCCGCCGCCGCACTTACTCTCAGCAGGGCGGCCCATCATCATCAGGAGTCGGCCCAGCTTGTCATACCATAGCCACTACTCTTTTGAGGGGCTATACGGGCTCATGACCGGTTCCAGACTCACACCACCGCTTCTTTTGAGAGGTTATCATGACAGATTGCTGATTCTAATGCACAACGTACCACAGAGTACGTAGAGACGAGGCGGGAGATCCTTCACTTGGGTGAGCGCATGGATAGGCAGTGGGGACCCTTTGACCCGGAGAACCCGGGCAACTGATGAGCATCGGCGATGGTAGGTCTGGTATGGGCATGGGCAATAATACTTATTGACTTTATTATTATTATGTTTCTTTGAGACAATTTCTATTTGGTTGTTTGTTTGTTTACTATTTATTATGGCTGGGGATGCCGAGACATTTGACTATGGACTTATTTAGCCTGTCTGGGTAGGGTATGAATGATTTCATACCCAATTTTCAGTAGTATTGGGCTTTGGTTGTTTGTTGGTTGTGTGTATTCTTCATTATTTAGGTACACTACTCAATTTCGTTAGCCCGTATGGAAGTTCCTTTCTATTTTACCCACCATATTTCATATGAATCTTATTATTAATTTTTCTTATGAATTTTTTCACATTGAGGACAATGTGGACTCAAGTGTGGGGAGGGTAATTACTTGACCAAATTGCTTGCTCAACTAATTAAAAAAAATTCTCTAATAACAAAATTTTTGTAGCAAACAAAGATTACTATTATAACAAAACCAAAAGAAAATAAAAGAATTTTTTTTGCGAATAACCAACTAAAAATCTACTACAACAAAAACAAGCGAAAAAGTAAAAAGAAGTTTTGTATTATTGAGAATAAATTTATGCAAAATATGGCGTTTATACCCAATCCCTCCGTTACTTTGAGATAAACCTCATTCCATATAAATATTTTTTCGGAAGCTTTGAGTGAGTCATATGCTTCGTGTGATTTAGAACTTGTCGCAAATGTTCTTATCAAGACCGCATGAAGCATTGTATAAGGAATAAGGTAATATTATTACCACTCCCTCAAACCATTCTCCAAATTACAAAACCCAAAAACCTTACCCCTTTATTCCTCTCACCGGTAAAATATAACACTGGTCTTTTACCGGCAGACCCTAAAGAACTGGAAATGGATTCTTTCGATTTCAGTTTCCTTTGCTGCATACATTTCGCAAAACCTAAGTTGCCTCCAGAATTTAGGTTATAAAATTCTCTAATAACAAAATTTTTGTAGCAAACAAAGATTACCAAAAGAAAATCAAAGAAATTTGTTTGCGAATAACCAACTAAAAATCTACTACAACAAAAAAAGCGAAAAAGTAAAAAGACGTTTTGTAATATTGAGAATAAATTTATGCAAAATATGGCGTTTATACCCAATCCCTCTGTTACTTTGAGATAAACCTCATTCCATATAAATATTTTTTCGGAAGCTTTGAGTGAGTCATATGCTTCGTGTGATTTAGAACTTGTCGCAAATGTTCATATCAAGACCGCACGAAGCATTGTATAAGGAATAAGGTAATATTATTACCACTCCCTCAAACCATTATTCAAATCACAAAACCCAAAAACCTTACCCCTTTATTCCTCTCACCAGTAAAATACAACACTGGTCTTTTACCGGCAGACCCTAAGAACTGGAAATGGATTCTTTCGATTTCAATTTCCTTTGCTGCATACATTTCGCAAAACCTTGGTTGCCTCCAGAACTTAGGTTATAAAATTCTCTAATAACAAAATTTTTGTAGCAAACAAAGATTACCAAAAGAAAATCAAAGAAATTATTTTGCGAATAACCAACTAAAAATCTACTATAACAAAAAAAGCGAAAAAGTAAAAAGAAGTTTTGTAATATTGAGAATAAATTTATGCAAAATATGGCGTTTATACCCAATCCCTTCATTACTTTGAGATAAACCTCATTCCATATAAATATTTTTTCGGAAACTTTGACTGAGTCATATGCTTCGTGTGATTTAGAACTTGTCGCAAATGTTCATATCAAGACCGCACGAAGCATTGTATAAGGAATAAGGTAATATTATTACCACTCACTCAAACCATTCTCCAAATCACAAAACCCAAAAACCTTACCCCTTTATTCCTCTCACCGATAAAATATAACACAAGTATTTTGCTGGTAGACCCTAAAGAACTGGAAATGCATCATTTTCAATTTCCTTTGCTGCATACATTTCGCAAAACCTAGGTTGCCTCCAGAACTTTGGGAGAGAATCTTTCTCTTTAGCAATGAGGTAAGGAAAAAGTGGCGCCAAGACGAACAGAGGCCACCATTTTGTGGAGTTTCCAAAAGCGTAATGAAAAGAAGAGCAAAAAGATACGAACGATGCTTAGGATGCAAAAACTGGTCCCACGAAGGAAGATGTAGAAAAGGTCAATCGTCTGTCTCAACATGAATATACCGAACTAATGAGGGTGGGGGCTATTAGGATCAAATCCGAACAATCCGTTAGAGTTGGGAGTTATGTTCAGAGCAGGATGGAGGTAGAACTGATCCACATCCTCGACAAAATTGGTCTTGACGATCTGAACTTAAAAGAGTCACTATGTTTGTTTTTTTAAAAAATAAAATCATCAGTCGGGAGAAAAGAGCTAACCACTGAAGACATCTCAAGGCTCCTGACAATCAGAAGAAGTTGTATCTACCATCCTCATTAACTTAAACCCTTAAACCACCATAAAATATTAAATCCTTACTCAAAACAAAACAACCCTATATTACCTTCTAATCTATTCAACCCTTCACAGAGGTGGAGATTTGAACTTGTTACAAGCTTATTTATCACATGTCACATTTTGGCTAAGAGTGTTCATAAACCTATATCACAGGTATGATCAGATATTAAACCAAGTGCGAGTGAACATTTTGAGAATGTGATGTTTGGCATAAACAGAAGCTCATAATAACAAATAGCCTTTTTATATATAGCACTACATACATTTTCATGATTTAAGGTTGGTTATTTTGTTCCCATTTTCTTGGAACTCTATTAGGGATGTTTAAGCTATGGTCCTGACTTGCTAGTTTTAGAATATTTATAAGTAGCTTGCTTGAGGATAAGCAAGGTTCAAGTGTGGGGATGTTTGATGTATATAAAGTTATACATCTTTTTAGCATCAAATAATCTCTAAAAACTGCAACTTCCATCAAATAATATAGCTCAAATAGCTACTTACCATGTTAAAATGTATTTTCAGGTAAACCCAAGCCTCAAAGGAAGAAACGAATGAAAATCCAAGGAAAAATCAAAGAAAAACCAAGAAAACACTGAAACACACCCCATGCTTCACTGAACACGCCCCCATGCTTTCCTGTGCAAGAAAAGACTAAGAATAAGACAAAATATTGGATCGATGGACACATGGCCGTGCCCCTGCAAGCATGGAGCCATGGTTATCTTTCAGAAAAGACAAAAGAAATATAACAAATCACCATAACACGGGGCCGTGCCCCATGAAGCACGCCCTCATGGCGAGTCATCATGTATGATCTGACAGAACATTAAGTACGATTGTACACCTGTAGACGGGGCCTTGCCTGGTCCTCCAGACTGCCTATAAATAGAGGAGCATGTTGCAATCATTTGGTGTGCTTGAAGAAAACATCTATACGGGTTTCTCGTATAAAAACACCCACTTTACACTCATATTAAAGGTTTTGTGGAGAGTTTGAAGGCTTGGAGGCTATCATCATCATCACCATCATCCATCATCATTGAAGAAGGAAGATTCATACATATTTGGTTAGATTGTTCTAGTTCGATCATGTGTTTGTTATCTTCATTTCTTTTAATGTTCATAACCATGCTCATTATGAGCTAAACTCCATTTACCAACTAATCTCTATGAAGAATCTTTGTTTAACTTGATGATTGTGTTGAACATGTGATTTAGTTTGGTAAAGTATATTGTTATTTTGCAGTTATCCTTATATGAAGAAATGTTTTATCACTTTAACTCAATACATCAAGGTTGATGACTTAATAATCATTCATGATTCACTCATGTTCTTGGAGACTAGAAATGGTAAAAAGAATACATTGATAACTTCTTAAAGATAAAACATGGATCATTATATTGTACTTAGAAATGATAAGATATAAGTTATGATCTATTTCTCTAGTTTTGATAGTTCTAAAATAACATTGTTAACACAATTTCTTAGGTTATAATGCCAGTTAAAGAAATCATATGTTAATGAAATGTGTAATTATAACCTAATTAAATCAACCAAGGGGAGGTTGTGTGAGTTAACTACAATCACCCGAAGTTGTTAGAATTGGTATTTGAGAAATCGAAGTCAATCTTAATCTTTCTACTTTACTAAAATACTTGCCTACTTAAATTGACATTCTCGTGGTAGTATGAGATTAAGCAAGGATGGACTTGAAAATACGCATTCTACTTTCTTTTATGTCATTAAATATGTTCACTTAGAAATGATGGACTATTCTATCATATATTATTAAGGCAAGTTTATCACATGTTTATGTAATAATCATCAAGGAAGAGCGGAGTGGATTCTTGATCTTAGATGGTAACCTTCATGTAAAATATATTTACTCATTTAGAATTTCTGTTCTTGTCACCTACATATTATATATATATTTATATTAGTATTCTATTTTATAAAAAGTTTAAAAATCAACCCCAATATGATTAAAACTCTCCGATTGAACTACAACGAAGATTCATTATTAGAAACATTTGTGTCTACGGATCGATACTTGGTTCTTACGAATACTATTCTACATATGAGATAGGTACACTTTCCTATTTTTGTGTGTGTTTAGTCTTAATAGAAATCACTTTTATAAATTTAAAACACGATCTTCTGCGAAAGCTAAAATTCCCTTCCAACCATTTTAAGCACTCAAACGCAGCACATCAAGTTTTTGGCTCCGTTGCCGGGGACACGCTACATTTTTAAGAACTATCCAAGTTTTAATTTAATAATTTTTTATAATTGTATAAACTTTTAACATTTATTTTATTCTCTTTTTACTAACTATTAGATTAACTTTTTTAAGGCTAGCCTAAGCTTTAGTTTAACTTTCACTAACTTTTAATTTAGTCTTATATAGTTTAAATTTGATTTAATCCCATGTATGTCCTCTACATTCGGACCTGAGCTTGTTTCCCCAATTTCTGAACTGGAACGACTTTTAGAACTCTTCAAATAACTCCACATCAACATCCCTTTCGTCGAAGCCATTGCTCAGATACCGAATTATGCAAAGTTTCTCAAAGAAGTGCTGAGCCACAAAAGGATGCGGGAGGAGCTCTCTCATGTCACCTTGAGTGAAGAATGCTCAGCTTTCCTTCAAAACAAGCTGCCGCCAAAAATGACAGATCCAGGGAGCTTTACTATCCCTTGTCACATAGGAAATTTGCCTTTTAGAAACGCCCTGGCCGACCTAGGTTCTAGTATTAACTTAATGCTTTATGCGGTCTTTGCAAAACTAGGGATAGGAGAACCAAAGCCCACTCGCATAAGCATTCAGTTAGCTGACCGATCTGTTAAATATCCTTAGGGTATTGTTGAAGACATGATTGTAAAAATTGACAAGTTTGTTTTCCCAGTAGATTTTGTAATTTTAGACATGGAGGAAGACAAAAGTGTTCCTCTGATTTTAGGAAAACCCATTTTAGCCACTACAAAAGCTATTATTGATGTTTGCACCGGCAAACTCACTCTCATGGTCAATGACGAGGCATTCACTTTTGACATAGGAAAATCTATGCAACATCCGCAACATCACGATGACACATTATAGTGTGGTGACATCATCGATTCTATCGTGAGTTGCCATGTGCGGAAATCCTCCATCAATAGCACATTAGAAACACAATTCTTAACCGAAACTGTCATCAAACCCATTTTAGAAAACGAAAATCTCGATGATGAAGAAGCATTAGAAGTAATATGTGAGATCACCGAATGTAATGAAAAATTAAAACCATCAATCGAAGAACTACTAGCCTTAGAGTTAAAAGAACTCCCGAACCATCTCGAATACGCCTTTCTCGAAAAAGACTCTTAACTCTTGGTAATTATTTCATGCTAGGTAAAGAAATCATATGTTAATGGAATGTGTAATTATAACCTAATTAAATCAACCAAGGGGAGGTTGTGTGAGTTAACTACAATCACCCGAAGGTGTTAGAATTGGTATTTGAGAAATCGAAGTCAATCCTCATCTTTCTATTTTACTAAACTACTTGCCTATTTAACTTGACATTGTTGTGGTAGTATGAGATTAAGCAAGGATGGACTTGAAAATACGCATGCTACTTTCCTTTATGTCATAGAATATGTTCACTTAGAAATGAGGGATTATTCTATCATATATTATTAAGGCAAGTTTATCACATGTTTACTTAATAATCATCAAGGAAGAATGGAGTGGATTCTTGATCATAGATGGTAACCTTCATATAATTGATTTACTCATTTAGAATTTCTCTTATTGTCACCTATATATTATATATATAAGTATTTCTATTTTATAGAAAGTTTGTAAATCAACCCCAATATGATTAAAACTCTCGGATTGAACTAAAACGAAGATTCATTATTAGAAACATTTGTGTCCACGGATCAATACTTGGTTCTTACCAATACTATTCTACATATGCGATAGGTACACTCGCCTATTTTGTGTGTGTTTAGTGTTAGTAGAAATCACTTTTATAAATTTAAAACACGATCTTGTGCGGAAGCTAAAATTCCCTTCCAACCATTTTAAGCACTCAAACACAGCACAACATGGATCTAAACAAAGATGATGAAGAGATGTGGACGGAGGAAGAATCGGAAGAAGATCGGGAGGAGGAAGAGGAAGATTAAGAAAATGAAATTTCAGAAAAAATAAGTACCGAGGAAGAAAACTCTCGTATTCAGGATACTCCAGAATGTGATTGTCCACCAAATATTGGTTGTCAACATCCCATGCTTCCTATGACCTCTTGCTATTCCTTTCAAGAACCATCATTCCATATGCCTTATGGATATATTTCTGAAGATCCTTATGTTCAAATGTTCCCTCCAAGTTTTCCACCATACCCAGCAATTGTTCCTACCATCTCGGAGCAAGCCGATGAAATAAGGGAACAAGAAGCAACTGCTGAAGCTTTTTACAACTTACCATTTGAAGCAAGTCCCCCACTACCATGGCCGAAGAATCACAATGATATTTTTATGATGGGATACCGTGATCCACCACCACAATATGGATACCCAAATGTTATGCCACAATCACAAGAGGAACATCTTGATAGAGCCCTACATGAAACCGATAACTTGAGGAAGAAGATTGCTACTGAGGGTGGCAAGAAGAAAGTTGTAAGTAATTTATTACAGAAATGTAGTACATTGAAGAAGATGATCAAGGATTATATGAAATATTAGGAATCCCTCATGTTTGTGTTTGTATTGTTTGTTTCTGAGTCAGTCTTTCTAATATGTTCTATCATTAGGATTCGTAATTATAATCGTTTGTATGATATTCCAAGTTGTGTTTGTAAGATATTCCATACACCGATATATAAATAAAAATCTCTGGTTCTAAATCTATTCTTTATAATTACAGATGTTGAACCAAAATAATCCTTCCCAAAACCAAGAAGTTTCTAACACAAGATGAAATCGAGTTAGAACTAAACCTACTCAAGAGATTCCAGAGAATCTAATGATTGAAATGCAAGAAATGATAACACAAGCTATGAATCCATTGATTCAAGCTATGAAATATGGTTCAGTTCGCAAAAGTGAAACTCGACAATCCACAAGACCGTACAATCCAATAAAACCATTAAAACCAAGACACATCCTAACCTTACCCAACAAGATGAAGAAAGTGACCAGGGATCGAATGATGGTGATAAGTTTAATCGAAATTTCATGAAAAGCTTAGGATCAAAGGTTTTCTTTTTAAATATTTCAAGACTTACGGTCCGAAAGAATTTTATGGCGACAAGGTCGCCAATGCTGCTTTAAGATTGTTAGAAGAAATGGAATCGATTGTGATAATCAACAAGTGTACAGAGAATTAGAAGATTCAGTATACTTCCCAAATGTTTAAGGGTGAAGCATTAGAGTGGTGGAACACTCTAATCATGTCTAAAAGAAGAGAGCCCATGTACCAGTTGACGTGGGAAGAGTTTAAAGAATTGGTGCTTCAGAAATTTTGTCCGATGCATGAGACGGACATGATCCAAACCAAGTTCCTTAACCACAAGGTGGTCGGGACTAACCTGAAATACTATAATACTAAGTTTCAAGAGTATTGTAGACTTGTACCTCAGTTGGTAACTCTGGAATCGAACAAGGTAACCCGTTACATTTGGGGTTTACCTAGGGAAATATGAGACATGGTAAGGTATCACTTGCCACAAACTACAGATTCCGCAATGGAACTGGCAGGTTATCTCATGAATGGTTTTATCCAAAAAAAGGAAGAGGATAAGAAAGTTGACACAACCGGCAATAAGAGAGGAAAATGGAATAGCCGTTAAAAAGGAAAGGAGACTGATAAAAGAAGAGGGGGTTTTAATTCTAATAACCCATTGTGCAAGATATGCAACAGCCATCATTTCGGTTAATGTAGGTTTGCAACATCTACTTCTGCAGTTTGTGATTTGTGCAACAAGCCTGGACATGTTGCAGCTGACTGCTAGAAGAAATCTTTGACTTGCTTTCATTACAAGGAAACTAGGCATCTCTGTTTTGAATGCCCCAAAAATAAAAAAAATGGTTGTTGTTGGAGGAGGTGCTGGAGGAAGCGGCACCAAGAATGGCGGAAAGAAAGGAAATGCTTGAGTCATTGTAGTCAACACAAAGAAGGCTGCAGACATACCGGATACTATCACCAGTACGTTCTTAGTTAATAACGTTTATGCAAGATTTTAATTTGATTCAGGTGAAAATCAATGTTTTATAGATTATAACTTTTGTAGTCTATTAAACAAACCTTTCACAAAATTAAATAAACCTCAAAATTTGAGACAGCCAATGGTGAGGTAGTTAAGATTTCCAAAACCTTAGAAAATGGAAAGATCTTGTTAGCAGGTTATGTCATTTCTGTTCAATTATTATCCATGACATTAGCCGGCTTAGACATAGTTCTAGGTATGGACTAGTTATCCGATAACCATGCTCGTATCATTTGCAATAAGAAAATCATAGAACTACAAGCTCCTGATATACGAACAATACAAATTGCTGGTGACAAGGATGCTGGTCAAGTTAGCATAATTTCCATGATTAAAGCTAACAAATGTCTAAACCAATGTTTTTTAGCATTTATGGCATACGTTACCGAAGAGACAAAATCAAAAGAGATAAAATATGTACTTATAGTTGCCGAATTTTCAGACGCCTTTCCCGATGAATTACCAGGTATTCCACCTAACCGAGAAATCGAGTTTAGAATAGACTTAATACCTAGAACTGCACCAATAGCCAAAGCTCCATATCGCTTAGCTCCGACAGAAATGAAAGAGTTGAAGAAACAATTGGACGAGCTACTGGAAAAAGGTTTTATTCGTCCAAGTTTGTCACCTTGGGGAGCTCCGATATTATTCATCAAGAAGAAGGATGGATCCATGAGAATGTGTATTTATTATAGAGCCTTGAATAAAGGAACTATTAAAAATTGATATCCGCTACCTAGAACTGACGACCTATTCAATCAATTGCAAGGAACGAGTTTTCTAAAATAGACTTACATTCAGGATATCATCAATTGAAGGTTCAAGAAGAAGACATTCCGAAGACGGTGTTTCGTACAATGTTTGGACATTATGAGTTCACCATAATGCCGTTTGTACTCACTAATGCCCCAACCGCTTTCATGGACATGATGAACATAATTTGCAAACCCTATTTGAATTTATTTATAATCATATTCATTGATTATTCTAAATCGGAAGAAGATCACAAAGTGCATCTTAGGATCTTACTAGAAATACTTAGGAACGAGAAATTGTACGCTAAGTTTTCAAAGTGCGAATTCTGGCTTCATGAAGTACAATTTCTTGGTCATGTGATTAATGCCAAAGGAATTCAAGTAGACCCTGCTAAGATTGAAGCGATAGCTAAGTGGGACATTCCAAAATCGCCAGCCGAAATCCAAAGTTTCTTAGTTTTGGCGGGATACTATCGAAGATTCATTGAGAATTTCTCACGTATAGCCGTTCCTATAACTTCGTTAACTCGAAAGAACATCAAGTATGAATGGGGAACTAAATAACAAGAAGCATTTGAATTACTTAAACAAAAGCTAACCAATGCACCTATACTGGCCTTGCCAGAAGGTACAGAAGATTTCGTTGTATTTAGTACCGCATCTCTTTCAGGTTTAGGATGTGCACTAATGAAAAGAAAGAAAGTAATAGCTTATGCTTCTCGTCAGTTAAAAGTTCACGAAAAGAATTATTCAACTCACGATCTAGAGTTAGGTGCCATAATTTTCGCCTTAAAACTGTGGATGCACTATCTCTACGGAGTTAGATTTATCGTGTACACCGAACATAAGAGTTTAAAACATATCTTTGATCAGAAAGAGCTTAACATGCGTCAAATAAGGTGGATGGAAACCCTAAATGATTATGATTGCGAAATCATCTATCATGAAGTTAAAGCCAATGTGGTGGCTGATGCATTAAGCTGAAAGGAACATGAGAAACCCAAGAGGGTTCGAGCTCTAAGATTAAAACTTCAACTAGATCTAAACGAGCAAATTAAGAAAGCTCAAGAGCAAGCCATTGATGGAAATAACATTTCTGAAGAAAAGCGTAATCACACAATCGACTCTCTAGTCAAGGGAGATGATGATATACTCAAACATGGAAATAGAATCTGGGTACCAATAATTAGAGAACTACGTGAAAAGATAATGATTGAAGCCCATAAATCCAAATACATGATGCATCCCGATAGTGATAAGGTGTACCAGAATCTTAAATCTAACTACTGGTGGAATGGAATGAAGAAAGACATTGCTCTGCATGTAGCCAAGTGTTTAACATGTTTACAAGTAAAATCCGAGCCCAAAAGCCTTCGGGTTTGCTTCAGCAACCCGAACATCCTGTTTGGGAATGGGAAATTATAACCATGGACTTTATAAAAAAACTTCCAAAGACTACTCGTCAACATAATGCAATACGGGTTATCATTGATAGGTTAACCAAGTCCGCTCATTTCTTACCTATCAACGAGTCTTACTCTATGGATAGATTGGCACGAATAAACGTAAACAACATCGTATCATTACATGGTGTGCCATTATCTATCATATCCAATCGAGATAGTAGAATTACATCTCATTTTTGGTATAGTTTCCAAAAAGGAACTCAATTAAATCTAAGCGCTGCTTATCATCCTCAAACTGATGGGCAGAGTGAAAGAACAATTCAAATGCTTGAAAATATGCTTCTAGCTTGTGTGCTCTACTTAGGAGGAAGTTGGGATGATCATATTCCCCTAATGGAATTCTCGTATAACAATAATTATCACACAAGTATTCAAATCGCGTTGTTCGAAGTTTTGTATGGATGAAAATGTAGAACGCCGGTATGTTAGTCTGAAATTGGAAATAACCAAATTTCTAGACCCGAAATTGTCCAAGAAACCATGGATAAAGTATTACAAATTCATGAACGACTTTAGACGGCTTGAGATCGACAAAAGAGTTATGCTAATGTTCGTCGTAAGCCATTGGAATTTCAAGTAGGCGATAAAGTATTATTGAAAGTATCACCTTGGAAAGGTGTTGTTCGATTCGGAAAGAAAGAAAAAGTAAGTCCACGTTTTGTTGGACCCTTCGAAGTGCTTAAGCGAATCGACACTATAGCTTATCGCTTACGTTTTCCCGAAGAAATGAAAGGAATACACGATGTGTTCCATGTTTCCAACCTACGTAAGTGTCTGGCTGATGAAACTTTAGCTATGCCTTTAAAAGATGTTGAAATCAACGAGAATCTGAAATTTGTAGAACAACCTCTACAAGTTGAAGATTTTAAAGTTAAGAATCTTAAAAGGCGAAAATTGAAGTTAGTCAAAACAAGACGGAATTCTCGAAGGGGACCAGAATTTACTTAGGAATTGGAATCTAAGATGAAAAATAAATACTCACACCTATTTTAACGAATCACGAGAACTAACTTACTTCCAAGGTGGGGAGGATGTAACGTCTCGAAAAATACCATATATATTCTGGGTTATAAATGTAAACTTTGAAAATAGGAGAACCCAAAAATAATTTAATAATAAATATGGTATGGAAATAATATATGTGGATTATATTAAGTTAGAAGAATTCGTATTAAGGTAATGGGGGAAAGAATTCTATCCCATATGGAAAGGAGGAAGAAAATGGAATTCCTTTACATCGATATAAATAAAGAAGATATATACCTTCCCACATGGAAAGTGGGATAAATTTGGAAGCTCTTTATAAGAGTTGGAGTTTCCATAGTAATATTCTTTTATGCATAGCATGCACCAAGTGGTCCTAGAGGAGGGTGCGGAGCAGCCGACGCGCACTGGCACGGGCTCGGGCGAGGACGATGGCGATGGCAAAGGCGAAGGCAAAGGCAAAGGCGAAGGGTGTTGGGCGTAATGTGGCGCTTTGATGGCGCACTTTGCACTCCACACGCTCGCATCGCCGCAAGCCGCTTTTGAGTCGCCTTATTGTTTTTGGAAAGTGGAAGCGAGACCAAGAAATGAAAAGATATGAAAGTTAAAGGACTGAAATGAAAATTCCTGATTTCAAGACCCATCGCGATACGAGACGGATCAAAGGAATAACCCATCGCAATACGCGATGTGTACATCACAGTGCCCCAGGATGGGCGGCGTCACGATTGCCTAACCTTTTGGGTCATGGTGATACGCGATGACCATGCGAAGTAATCGTGACACGTGACCAACCACGTGGCAATACGTGGCAGGACTACTAGGTGACCAATAAAACCTAGGGGCGGCATCGCGATACGCTATGGAATATAATATTCAGAGGCGGTTAACAGATCCATCGCGATACGCGATGGATCCCTTTTCGACCCGTCGCGTATCGCAATGGGCAACAGTCTCAGCCCTATACATAGGGGTGTCGGGCTCTGCTTTATGCATCCCAAATTTCACTTCACAATCACTTGTATCGAAATACGAGCCTCGATCCCATTTTCCCGACGATCCATTCTCGAAATACGTGCAAGGCGTAGAAGTGTTGTTAGATCATTCCCTCGATACGACGACAAGTAGGAGTGATGCCTACATCAAGCTTAGGCATTTCTAGAAATATAAGCCATACAAGGTAGGGGTTCCGCCCAATTATTTTATTATATATGGCTTAGACCCTAATCGAGGGTATAGTCTATACATTGATTATATAATAATTGAAATATAGTTTAAGACGAGGGTTTAGATAAAATATTATTTCTTTTTAATTATAAATATTTTATAATGTTTCTTAAGAAATAAGAAACTTGGTATATACGTTTCTTCATGAAGAAGAAACGTAGTGTATAAATGATGAGACTTCTTGGACTAAAGGTCCAAGTATTTTATTAAAGAAAAATGATTATCAAGGTAATGATTATGCAAATAAACTAAAGGTCTAATGCTAGATCATGATCTAGTATTTATAAAAGGTTATTCTCGTACTATAGGTTCGAGGTAACAAGATGAATATATCAGTAAACTACACTGATCATAACAAAGGTGAGTGTGTCCAGCTTTGTTTAACATATTAAAACGAGTCATTAAAATGATTACATGGGATTGCGTATCCCTAAAACGTTATAAACAAAGGTAATCGCTGGCCCTCAGGCTATCATATACGTTTGTCTGGATCCTTTCATATGTGGTTATACGGTGGGCACACCGCACCACGCTTGATTATGCCTCCGCCACGTTGGTCCGGAACTACGATGTTCGAGTGAGGATAATCTTGTGTATATAGGCAGTGGCTACGATCTCGAACGTTGCGGTGTTCGCTGAGCGGTGTCAAGTTGAGCTGGAGTTTGTAATAGTTGTTCAGACTCTTAGAACTTGATTGTATCCTAAGCCACATTGGGCTGAGGCCTATGATGTCTCGAGGGAATAATTAAGTATTAAAATATTTTGTTTCAACATATTCACCAGCATGCGTTGCTAACGTATTTTATAACTGTTTTTCAGGTAACCGAGATTAGATGTTGGAGATGATGATAGCTGTTAGACGACCTGATGGCTCAGTCACAGTTTTATTATTAAAATAATGTAAAATATTGTTTTTATGTTTCAAACACTTTTGTACCAACCATCGGGTGTTTAATCCCCGACTTTCGAAATATATTAATATTTTAATTAAAACTTCCGCTTTACAACCTTAAACTCTGATATATTTATAAAACAGGTACCAACAATTTCTCACACGCCTAGGCCCCAAATTGGGGTGTGACATTGCTTTATCTTTATTTTATTCAATAACACACTTTTTTGACCGGCTAATAATACTTGTTTTTATATAAATGCAAAAGTGGTGGCCGGTAGCATAAATGATGGGCCGTTACATGAACTTGAGCCTAAAAATACATACATGTATACATGAAATTTAAAAATCCATAAGCCCATATGAGGGAGTGGGCTTGGGACCAGAGCCCTCCCTGCCCACCCCTATAGCTGACCCTGTGTGATTGTCAGGTGAGATGGAGATGTATGGTTGGTTTAATTATTAATAAATCATTTAAAAATCATGGTTTGAATCCCTAGAGAACATCACCACTTTTCCATCGATTGGACTTCAAGAATGCTTATCCTCATGGCCCTTTATCGGGAGAAGGTCAGCATCCATCAACCAGTGGGATTTCGTGACCCAAGATACCCACATATGTTTTTCACCTTCAAAACTCATTGAATAACCTGAAATAAGCTCCACACGCCTGGTACAAGCGATTTAATGACCACCTCTAAACCTTGGGTTTCATACACCGATGTGATCACTCATTGTTTATATACAAAAGGGGTTCATGACGTTGCATAGTGGCGAATCTTGTATGAAAGAACCTATCGAGAGGTAGGGGGTGGCTTTCACGCAATAACATCTGGGCCCTTAATAAGTTGTGCCCGTGATGTTGCACGTATACTATTTTACGTTGACGAAATCATACTTACCACTTCGTCCGACATGTATCAACCATTGTTTCCACGACCAAACTTTTTAATTTCATTTTGAAAAGATTTTGCATTTATTTACAAATAAGGGTTATGCTAAACGTGTCACTTTCTCTCGCCATTGCAAAAAACCGAGCCTGGAGAAATGGCTGAAACAAGAGGGACGAGTATTCGGTATGAGGTTGAAAAATAAATATATCAGAGGCATGAGATTGAAAAGCCTAACCCTAGGTGAAGTACCAGATTATGAAGTGAAAGTAAGGAATTTATGCTAGCCCTTTTTCCTTCGATGACAGAGATTGAAATGGATAAAGTGGATTCTCCCTAATGGTGAAATGAGACTGATTTCTAGATTTCACTGATTTCAGTGATTGAACTGTATTGATTATGTTCTTTATTTCTTGTCTAGCAGCCATTTGATCTCCTAGAAGCGGAAGCTGAATCAGTTGCAGGCTATAATGTAGAATATGCGTGGGGTGCGATCCTTAATAGTTCACTGTTGGCGGAAGCCAATGTCCCGGCTGCTTTCATCTCCTGATGTCAGAAAAGGTGTTCTATCACATTCTTTTAGCTGCAAGGGGACCGTCAGGTTGTAGTGGTTGAAGTAGAGCCAAGCAGCTATGGACTAAGCGAGTCAAATAACGCTGAAAAAGCATATTTCACCTTATTAGATTACCCAAAACCATATATTCGGTTACTCGAACCATGTATCTAAATCATATATCTGAATTTTTAATTTTATTTTTTCTTATGTTTAGTGTTTCATTTATGTAGTTTTATTACTTTAAAATTCAACTTGTTTTTTTAGATACGTTAAAAATAATAGATGTTTAACTGGTTTCTGGGCAAGTGCCCATACGAGTAAGCCTAGTAAATAGGGCGAACAGGTTATAAGTTGAACCAACGGTATTGGCGGTTATACTTGTTCATACTAGCGTACCAGCTTGTTCCAAAGTAAATTAGTTTTAACCAGTGTTTTTTAAATCATTTTAGTGGCCCATCCAATTGTGATTTACCTCTGTTTAAGACTTTTGACCTAGCGACTTTTAGTTCGACGATTACTACACCATTGGTTCGATTTTCTCTTAATATTGCCATTGATCAATTCCAGTTCCTACCTTTATTGCCATCAATCTTTATTCCAGTTCTCGATTTTAATGGTAAGTCCGAGTTTTAGTTGATGAGTATGGCAAATATAGTTAATTTTATCTTTTAAGCGATCGTGAACTTGATCCATTCAACACTCCAATGCCATAAATTAACTTTAAACTTTTATTTAAAAAAAACTTTGTTGGAAACATGATATTTTATCTATGTAATCATGTACAGTTTGATTATTTTTTGAGTTGAAGTTGTATGTTTATGGAAATATAGTGTTAATTAGTCAACCTAGTTGAATCATTCGGTACAACGAGTTAAACATTTTCTAAGCCTGACCCAAACATCTATCAGAAACCATAGCCTGATTGATTACGATCAACATACGATTAAGATCGAGTAGCTGATATGATTTACGATTAGGATACGCATGAATTACGTTAAGCTAGATGATGAGAGAGTAATTGGGCAGCATAACGAGGCTCAAAAGATTAATAAGAATAACTACTTACAATACTAAATACATTAAATGTATATATAGACGATGAAGTCATTCGTTACAGTCCATAACGAATGAGCTTCATTTGTCATCATATGCTAAACTTAAATACTTTAAACTAACGAATAACACATTCGTTGTCCTCATTCGTTAACAGATCTAAAGAATGGACCAAAATAGATACGAATGAGCACACGTCATTAACTACTCTAACGAATGTGTCATTTACATGACGAATGTACCCAATACATTTACTAAAATACCATTGTACATTAATATAAAGACCAAATACAATTAAACAAAGATCGAGATGATAAAACGTGTACTAACAAACTCCCCATTGTCTCATGCTCTTTGTCTTGATCACTTGAAGATCTTGGTCTTCTAGTCGGCACAACTATGAATCCCAAACGCATGGCAAACACGAACCACACGTTGAAATTACATAGTAAGATCATAATCTTTAATAGCAGCCCATCTAATCTGATTGTTGAATAACGTGTCGTTTTCAGAATGAAATAAATTAACTAACCACATTAGGTCGATTACTCGTACGAACTCCATCTTCAGCCCTGATCCCAACATGATCACAGCTTCACCAGTACGGTTATCATAATACCACCTATTATACTTCTTGTAAAGATCTTGGGGAAACGTTTTAGCATTAACTTTCTTCAATGTGCGAGGAAGCTTTAATTTAAGAACCAGTTTCCTCCAGCCAGTTCTCGAATCTATGGCTTGAAAAACTTAAAACCATGTTTTACCTCATGTAGTAGATGTCTGTAGAACCAATCCGCCATCTAGTTTTCCCCATGATTTACAAACGGTCTGTTGGCCAGTTTAAGCACGTCCCACGTCGGTAATGTAAGAACATTGGCAATACATTGAATGTATTGGATGCAGTTTTCCCATTTGACGATACAAACCTACAGCTCAGAATCATATAACCAAGAGATTTTATCACCCTTCACTGTCTTCGAAGCCTTGAACTTCTGCATCTGATAAGTAGTAGCATGAGCTTTCAACTGCTTGTCATCTTCATGTTCTGCATATCTTAGAACACCAATAAGCTTATTCATTCCCGGTTGGTATACTCGTATCAAAACTTACGTCCTCGTCATCCATGACCTCCACGTTGTCCTCTTTCTCCAACTCATCTCTCTCTTCCTTCTTTAATCCCAGAAGCAAAGCGATTTGCTCATTTGATAATGAACAATCAACCTCACCTTATTTGAGCTCATCCGCATTCACCTAGCTCCTCACTATACCTTTATCATAATCCATGAACAGGATCATGTTCGCCTTAACAAACTCTATCGTTTGCAGATTAGTAGTATTAGTATACACTACTAAGTGCTTATCTGATCCTTCACCACCAACACTACCACCAGATGCACCAGCTCTTGGTTGCTGCTCACCACCACTTGCACCTACCTCAGGGTCTTTATCATCATTGTTGCACTTCAGTTTCTTTAACATGTCTTCTTTACAAGTTTACTGAAGAATCACTTCATTTTGTTTCTTCAATTTCTTCCCCCGAGTAGTACATAGAGCACGCATCTCTCGATTTTCACGTTGTACGTACGAAATATGACTAACCATCTTTCTTTGATCCGCACACATCTACTTTTGAAACATACGATAAGTTGTCAGTTGGTTTTCTTGCTAGTGAATCAAATTTAGCAATTGCATCATCTATTGTTGAATTGGAAAGTTTAGGAATGTTGTATTGACAAGCAACATCGGATACGCCGGATGATTGAATGACATAAACGAGAAGTTTGGCTATTGCACGGGTCATTGGATAGGACTTGTAGCAATGGTTTATTGAAGTGTTGGCATTGGAGATAATACAGCTTGAGGAATCGACGGGAACCATATCAGTCGAGACTGTTGTTGATAATGTAACCACCGGGATACTTGTAGGAGTAGTAGCCACCGAAGTTTGTTGAGACGGTACATTAACGATCTGAGGAGGTTGGAAATCACCAATCTCCATACCAGAACCTCTACGGGTTCGACGTTTAGCAGGCTTATTAGTTGCAATAGCCTTGCCTTTATGTTTACGCTACGAAGATTCACGAGCTGCATCACCACCCTGTCCATCATTCCCATCATTCCCACTATCATCACCATCATTCCCACCTTTTCCACCTTCACATTCAGAATCTGAATCATCGTAGATCCAACGATCATTAGGTGGACCGACATAACTAGAACGAGCTAGAAGACCAATAAGCCTTTTGAACTTAGGCCTATTCTCAGTAGTCTGATTACAATAAGTCCGAACACGCCTCATTGTATCTTCTTTCATGTATTCCAAAATCAACAAGTCGGCTGAATTAATTGGATCTTTCACCATATTTGATTCAAGATGGTTGATCGTTAGCTGCAAGAACCTCAGGTACATGAGGAACTTGTTCTTCACATGGCGCATCGTACAATTCTCCTTTAAATGAAAAAAAACGAGTTCAGAGAAGTTGAACGACATGTTCAGAACCAACGCCACAAACGCAGATTGCAACATGATTCGACATTCGTCATAACCATCTTTACGTCCACCGAGACAATGTATAAGTATGTGTAGGAGATACTTATATTGCTCGCATAAATATGCCTTATTGTATTGAGACTTAGTAAGATCGCCTTTGTATTTCAAACGCCCAAACAATACACGTATCAACTCCTTATCGAACTCACATCAATCATCAGTAGTGTCATTAAACTGCAACACCTTTCGATTTAACTCCACATCAATGTTAATCTTCTTATTCTACACTGTGGCTTCAATTTGATTCTCCACTTGGACATACTTTGCAGTATTCCAAATGGCTCTGATGATGCTAAAATAGATAGGAATATCGCCAGAGATACCATAATTAATCCTTGACCACCAAAGAAACGAAATTACGTCACTGAAAATTGGTCTACCGATGAAATCTCCGACCAAGAACACACAGATATTGTGCTTCTTGTCATACAGAAAGTCAACTATCTACACCTCCTCTGCTTGAGCAACGGGTTGCTCCTGAGCTGGATCCTCGATATTCATTTCCTCGGCCATATATGTAAAATCCAAAAATTTAGTATATCCTTTAAATCTTAAAAATTTACCAACACTTTATAAATTATCAAAATTTTACTAACACTTAGTAATATTTGATTCTGATAAAAAATGATCAATCTCTCATTCGTTAATCATTCATTATTTATTATTAACGAATGGTCACATTCGTTATATCAAATCGAATGAGTACATTCGAGAAGAATAACTCTCACTCATTAAACAAGTTAACAAATAATACTTATTAGTTACATAACATAATGAACGAATACACATTTGTTATCAATATCACGATTGGCCATCTCATTCGTTACAAAGAACGAATGTGAAGAGACGAATGATATGTTTGATTTTAATTAGTCAAGGTCAAAATTGCTAAGCACAACTGATAGTCAACATGCAATTTGAATTCACAATTACGCTCAAATAACATATTTATACATTAAAACTTGAAACATTGTGTTCGAAAAGATATCGACAACAAAACCGAACACTTGATTTGATTAAACTGTTTCATTTTAATGGTTAATTAATCAATTTTATATCTGTTCAAGGTTCCGTATGATTGAGCCCTTAAATCTGGCCAAAAAGCGATAATTAAGACATCATTGAGATCGCCTTTACATGCAGAATACAATGGAATCAATCAAACACAGTTTCAACAAGGTTTATAATTCTGGAAACTTTTGGCAGAATGTATCTCTGTTTTCTCTAGTTTCTATGTGAATAAGTTAAATGAATGAAGATGCATTCATTTACCCTAGAGTTTATATATGCCGTACACTTGGCACTATACTCCTAGGCAACTAATAGACTCATTCGTTATGTTTAAATAAACGAATGATAGTTCATTCTTACGTTCATTCGTTAACATAGTTAACAAATAAACACATACATTAAACCATAAGGAATAGCCTCCTATTCGTTATTCATCCGTTAAACTGTTTTAACGAATCAATACCCATTTGTTATCAGATAGCAGAAGCGAATGCGCATGGGTAACGAATGTATTACATTCGCTGTCATACTTTAACGAATGGTCATTCATTCGTTATTTACATTAATGAATGTGTGTTCATTTGTTACAACAGTGTAAGGAATGGTGAAGTTACATTTAAAAATGGATTTTTTCCATTTTAAATCAATAAATTAACTATCAAAACCAAGGTTTTGATAAAATTACCTTAATACATTAAATATTTACACAACTGGTAAAAACAATTATGTTAAAAACGCTTACATTAACAAACTTTTGTAACATCCAGCCCCTCGCATCACCAATATTGCCCATGAAGAGCTCACGTATTTTTTTTGGTTGCCCAGGTTTAGACTTCCCAGGAGGTCACCCGTCCTGCTACTACTTCCAACTTAGCACGCTTAACTGTGGAGCTTTCCTCTCGTCCACTACTGTTAAGCCCAAAACGCGTTGGTGATTTAAGAGGCCAGACATTTACTTATGAGCCAAAGATCTCTCTTGTCAACGGCCGATTTGGGATTTTCCTAGGATGTTACAAACACCCTCCTTTGGACTCATCATCCTCGATGAGGTTTGCCCCACCATCCCATCTAGGATGTGGGATTTGCCTAATGTGTACCTCACGACACCTCCCCCCCCCCCCAGGGACTCACCATCTCTGATGAGATTTTTAACCCCATCCAGGGCTCTGCCCCTTGGATCCCGCTAGGGGCTGCCGCCCCTAGAACCCCCGCTGCTAGGGACGCTTCCCCCGGACCCCCGTAGCTAGGGGTTACAATAACTTAGCAATATGGTATAGTTGGAAGTAGTTAATTAATACTATGATTAATACATAGTTAGCCGTGCACAACTTAAGAAGGGTATAACCGTAAATTCAGAAAGGAATCGCTTACATGTGAGTTTCTAGCCCCATGTCCTTGTTATGTTTCGGGGTTGTGTGCATACTCGATGTGATTAGTTTATACACTTACCTTAAGTGGTAAGTGTATGCCATGATTAATATTTGTGATAGTTATTATGTTGAGGATATGAATGAATGCTTGTTGGTGCGTGAACGATCTTCAGATATTGCACGTATCGCCAGGGAGGGTGATCGTTAAAGGTTAATGTGTAAGGATGAATGCATATAATTGTATGAATGTATGGTTTTAAGAGTATGTAGGAATGTATGGAACATACCCTAATAATATCTGCGAATGGAGGGAACAGACCATAATAATATCTGCGAATGTAGGGAACATACCCTAATAATATATGCGAATGTAGGGAACAGACCTTAATAATATATGCAAAGGTTATAGGGCGAAACACTCTTAAACACATATAATTATGCATGTATGTATGTATGAAAGAAAGAATGAAAGAATGAAAGTATGTGAGAAAGGTAACAAGCAAAGTATGTTATATGTATCTTTAGATACGTATATATGTAAGTATGTGAATGTATTGTATATTGCCTGATTTACTAGAACTGACTCAGTGTATCAGAATTTTAGTATGCACGCATGTTAATAGACTGGAGCAGCTAGCTTGAAGGAGACTCATGACATGAATTGAAGAGGCTGACATCTGAAGATTTATCATGATGTTTTAATAAGATATTTGAAGTTATGTTTTTAAAGACAAGTTATAAATGCTTTGTGATGAATGATTGAAGTTTTATTATTTCTGCGAAAGATTTAATTAACTCTAATATTTAGAAACGTGTTTATGAGTAAATCCAACGACAGTGTAGGGCACCGGTAACGGGGCCTTACAACTTAACTTAAAATCGTGGAAAAATATTTTTCTTTTTTAAATCTTTTATCCACTAGCTCGGTAATTAAAAATAATCCTTAAATAAAATCTTTTTGAATTTTTCAAATTTTCAACTTAAAACAAAACATAAATGCAAAAATAAAATGTAAACTACGAAATCAGTACATATTTTTGTGAGTTGAGCAGAGAATTATTTTGATCAATAAATTCATCCATAACAGATTTATCTTTTTATTATTATAACTGGTGTTAAGTCAGTCATTGGTATTGTTATCCACTTAAACCTTATTAAAATGTTTCAGGAATTTCTATGATACGTTTAAAGTTCAATTAGGGCACAAGATGTCAGAAACTATTAGCCTGTAATATCGATTCAGGCTTTATTTGATTTTTATCGTGTCACCCCAACTTGACTTAAACCATAAAACCAATTAATCAAAATATATGATTTATAAATTTTAGCAATCTAGAAAATAATTTCCACTACAAGATATACCCCCATTATCAAGCAATACTTCGAGTTCTTTTCCCATGAATGAGTATGAACGATTTCATTTATATGGATTCCATACACTATATCCCTTGTGGTCTGTTTCTTACTGGTATTAAGACGCGAGCATGGGAGGAAAACTTGTATGACTCACTTCTTGGTTTGATCAATTCAATAGTGAATGTTGTACGAAGTACAATTGTGATCAAGTTTAATGACTTATAATCGGCAGTAATACTGCGAGTTTGCCTTTTGAGCAAAATAATATTCACATTTGTGAATAACCAGATGGGAAACCACATAAAGACCCAATGAAGTCCGGAATTCTTGAAGCATCCAATCAATACATGATTTAAGGCCATAAAACCATACACCGTTGCAGTGTTAACAATTAACTAGATGCTTATTTTGTGATCAAACAGATTTAAGGCTTAAGTATGACAAGCTATTACGTTTCTGCCTTAATCACCAAAACTTTGTAAGAGACTAACACCTCTTTAAGTTTGTCAACATTATGTTTATATCACATACTCTACCTTACTTGTTTGTTTAAGATCTACCAATGCACAATACAATTAAGGACATAGTCTTTTATGCCTATTTTTATACTGACATTTAGAATATAAATAATCAATGTGCTATCATTTTTTCCTTTTTGCTTCAAAACTCACTTTAAGGGGCACTTTTTTTTTAATGTTTTTGAATTTTTAAAATATCTGAATGTTTTTGGATTTTATCAGTACATACAGAAAGCACAATACTTTTGTATTTTCTCGTTTTTCTCCCCCCTAAACACCCAAAATATTAAAGAAAGAAAAATTAAAAAAAAAAGTTACAAAAACAATAAAAACGATTACCCGAGCTTTGGGAAATCATCAATGATTTTAAACCATTTAAACCAAGAAAAAATTTGAACCTCATTTTATAAAAGCTTTGGTAAAAAGGTCTCCCTTTTGATGATCCGTGTGAACTTTTACAATATCAATTAATTTCTTTTCATAACAGTCACGTATAAAATGAAATCGAATTTCAATATTCTTAGTTTTATAGTGGTGCATGGCGTTCTTCGTGATACATATGGCAGCAGAGTTATCAATAAAAATTGGAGTAGTAAGAAACATCAAACCGTAATCCCGCAGATGATGTTGGATCCATAAAACCCGTGAACAACAACTAGAGGCTGCCACCTATTTGGCTTTAGCGGTTGAAGTAGAGACCGTTGTATGCTTCTTACACAGCTAGGACACAAGCCGGTTTCCTAAAAACTGACAACCCGCCGTCATTGACTTGAAGCTGATCTTGCATCCTCCATAGTTGGAATCTGAGAAAGTGGTAAGATCGAAACTATCATCCTTGGGATACAATAACTCGATGTCAGGATTACCCCTCAGATAGTGAAAAATACGCTTCACAGCCGCCAAATAAGTCACTTGGGGACTCGCTTGATACCTGGCACACATATAAACAACAAAAATTATATCAGGACAGGTGCAGTTAAATACATTAATGAACCAATCATCTCCTGGTAAATGGTCGGATCAATAGTATCCTCCATTTCGTCCGGTGACGAATTGTGAGGTATGAGAAGATGAGTAGAAGGGACTTTTCTGGCAGTTATCTTGAATCGGCTTAAGACACCGTTCACATACTTAGTCTGATGGATAAAGATCCTGTCTTCAGACTGACGAACCTTCAACCCTAAAAAGAAACTCATTTCCCCCATCAAGATCATTTCGAACTTGGTCTACATTGACTTCTTGAAGTCCTTACATAACATGTCATTTATTGAACCAAATATGATGTCATCGAATAAATCTGGATATGGAGCAAATCTTTTTCAACCACCATATAAAAGAGAGTACAATCAACAATCCCTCGTTTGAAACCACTATTGCTAAAAAGGTCAGCAAGTGTGCTATACCAAGGTCTCGAGGCTTGGTGAAGACCATATAGAGCCTTATTTAAACGGTAAACACGTTTAGGATAGTCAGGATTTTCAAAACCAGGAGACTACTTCACATACACCTCTTCATGAAGTTTATCGTTTAAGAAACACACTCTTAACGTCCATTTGATAAACATTGAAATTTTTAAGGATACGTAGGCTAGGAAAATACATATAGCCTCTAGTCTGGAAACAGGACCATATACTTTCGTGTAATCCACGCCTTTTTGCTGACTAGAATATTGGTCAAAAGTCAACAGCGGGTCGTCGGTCAACATTTTGGTCAACGGTCAACAAAACTCAAATTTTAGTCTTTGGACATCGAGACTCGGACTTGTTAGTCAACGGTCAACAACTTGGACCTTTTGGTCAAAAGTCAAACGAAAGTCAAACTTTGGTCAAAGTTAACAAAAGTCAAACTTTGGTCAAAGTCAACAAAAAGTCAAACTTTGGTCAAACTTTAAATAAACAAGGGAATTTTTTGGATACTAAGGGTTCTAGGAATCGCTTAGCAAATACTTATAGTGCTTGTATGATTTAGGCACTAGAACAACTTTGACTTAAGCAGTTGACTTTCAATTTGAACCCCATTCGAGGTGAGTTTCACTACCCCACTTTTTACTTACTCTTTTTAGGGGGAAAGCATGCAACATGCAAACTTTTTGGATAATTGTAGACTTTTGAATACCTCATGGGTACATAGTGCACTTAAACTGAAGTCCCCCATGCACATTGGACTGTTAACAATTGTACATTGGCTCGGTAATGAAAGGTAGTACCACTGGGTTTGACGAACCCCCTCGGGGCTCTCGGTTGAGGGAGTCATCGGGCGTTTCATTTACTAGGAACGTAATATGCACTAGTCTTATATTAGACTCCGTGGGTGGCAAACAAACTAACAAGTCAGCCTCGGTCACAATGGAACTCACACTAATGTAACATGATTGCTAGCGTAATTAACTAGCGGTATTACTAATGCATACATTATCCATGCTTTATTGCTTACAACGTTTACTTACTAAATGGTTTGTTTAACAAACTTGTTTTTAAACTCAATCCTGTGAACTCACCAACCGTTGTGTTGACCCGTTTTAGCTTGTATTTCTCAGGTGTTTAAGGTGCACGTGCGAAATTGAAATGAGTCTAGGATGCATGGATCCCACTAAGCATCGAAATATGCTGGGAGTCTTTAATGAAATGTTATGTCTGGGCGTCTTGACACGCACTCTGGGTTTTTAAGTGTTTTCATAAATTATACGCTTCCGCAAATGTAACAACTGTATTGTGAATGTATTTACCTCATTTATGATGAGAAATAATACTTAAATATTTTCCATTATAAATTGTTTGTTTGTTATGACACATGGATAGATCCTGGTATGTCACGCGCCTCACGGTAAAACCCCGTTAGTCGAAAATTGAGGGTGTGACATATGTAAAAACATGTAGTTCATTATGTATAGGCTAATTCTTTAAGGATGTTTAACGAATTAGCTAGTTCGTTATATGTAATGTCCATTCGTTAAGGATGTTTAACGAATGGATTGTAATTCATTATGTGTGTTTCCCATTCATCATGGAATGTTGACGAATGGGGTAATAACGAATCACCAATTTGTTATGCTTTCCCTTTATGTTATGTAAGTTAATGAATGGAGCCAATTCGTTACGGGACGTGTAACGAATTGGTCTCCATCGTCTATATAAGGCTGTGAAGCCTTACATAATTTAAGTGTTGATTTATATTATTACCTCGAACCTCTCCTCAATCTCTCTCTTGATTCAATACTTCGTTAACCTTATTATTACTATTACAACTATTATCAATTACTATTACATATACATAACTAAGATCATATCATTAACTAGATCTGTAACTAATCGATCTAATACGTTATGGATTGATTAGATATGAGAATTAAGGTATTCACAAGTGGTATAAGAGCTTTCTGGTAGTTAGATTTCTCTTAGTTAAGGTATTTTGATTAGTTATTGAAGTTTATTGGTTAATTTTTGGTTTAATAAAAGTGTTATTGAATTTGATTGAATTCGTTAATTTTGGACTGAATTTGGTTTGGATTGTGTTCGGTGTGGATTAAGGAAGGTGTATGTGGATTGGATTGAGTTATTGTGATTGACTATGATGCTTTTGGTTTGGATATGAAATTGTATAGAACAGAGTGTTGGATTATTGGAAGTTGGTAATCGTTGGTTTGATTTAAGATATACGGGTTTATTTGGTTGTGTTCGCGAGTAAATTACAAGCATAACAAGCCTTGATTTGGCCAAATTGGTGCTAAATTAAGGTTGTATTACACAATTTTAGTTTGGGTTTTGTTAAGGTTTGAATTTGGAAAATTTTCAGATTTCTGGAAATTTAACTTTGAAGATTTGAAGGTTTGAAGATTGCATTACTTCGTTATGGATAATTCGTTATACATGTGTCTTAATACGTTATCAGTCTCCGACTGATTCATGCCACGTATAAATTTTGTTACAACATAATAACAACCTAGTTTGTTATGCACTATAGCTCATTCGTGCTCACTGTAGCTATTCTGTGCTCTTTTATTCGTCATTCTAATTCGTCATTGATTCGTCATTGATTCGTTATAGTGATTCATCATTGATTTGTTAGTATCATCCTTAATTCGTTACTGGTTCGTTAAGATAACTGTTCCTGATTCGTCATCCATACATCATAAGAACACTGTTCCTGATTCATTACAGAAGTTTCACTTTTAACCCTAAAGTTTGAATTTTGTTAAATTTAAACCTTTTAAAATGGCTGGTTTTTATGCGTTGACATCTCAGAACATACAGATGCAACAAATGTTACATCTTGATGAGGAAATTGGGTCTCATTCAAAATGTCCTCGTTTGATGAAATTCAGTGATTTTGCCAAAATGAGAACCACGTTTTTGAGCACATCTTGGTTCTGTGCATCCTGATTGTTCTCATTGCCTTGATGAAGTTTATACAGTTCCTATGATTGGTAGTGAAACCATGGGTTTTACCCCAAAATCCTTTTCTCAATACTCGCAAGACGAAAAGAAAGCGTTAGAGATTGAAACTAAAGCATATTCAACGTTGACTATGGCTTTACCCGATAACATATTTAATCAAGTTGGGAGAATTAGGATATGTGCATCAATGTTTCAACACATTAAGATGAGAAGCATGGGAAACAGAGAAGAAAGCAAGAAAGTGATGTTGAAGTTTCAATTTCAAAACTTTAACTTACTAAAGGGTGAGACTGTCGAAGAGATGCTTACTCGTTTTAATCATTTGATTGCAGAAATGAACAAACTGAAGATGGAACCTTCTGAATCTCACAAGATCGATACAGTCAAGAATGCTTCCCCGGGTTCATACTCAACATTCCTGATGGTGTTGAAAGAAAATAAATATTTCAAGAATGAAGATTTAACTGCCTCAGAATTCATGCAAAAGGTTGAATCTAGAGAATATGATATGAAATGTTAGAAATCGCCAAAAGAAATTCAAGATCGGTCTTTTTATGGAGGTAGTATGCCATTTAGTAACACTGCATCTCCGATTTCTGCATTTCTTACTCAAAATGCAAATGAGGGATCATCAACTTATAGTGATCCTAATGTATGCTTTATGGCATCTGGATTCACTGATAATTCTGGTGGTTCTGGAGCATCTGCTAATGTAAATCACTATTCTGCACCACCAAACATGAACATGAAAGAAGCTGAATAGAATTTTGCTTTTCTGCGTGCCTTTATGAACTCGTATGAGAATTTGGTTAGTAGTAAGATTGCCACGAGTGAGATAAATGATTAAGACTATGACCAAATTGATCCAGATGATTTGGAACTTATGGATCTTAAGTCATGGCAATGATTGTGAGAAAAGTGAAGAAATTCATGCAAAGAACTGGTAAAGATCTACCATATATTGAACAAGAGAGTTGGTTTTGATAAACTCAAAGTCAAGTGCTATAAATGTCAAGAATTTGGCCATTTTGCCAAAGAGTGTGATAAGCCAAAGTGAGAGTATAATGGACCGCGAAGCAAAAATGGAAGTGTGAAAAAGGGTAATGATGTTGATAAGCCTTATGGTAGTAAACCTTCTGCTTCGGGATCACAGGCTCTTCTTTCTGCTGCTGATGGGACTGATTGGACCCAAAGAATGTTGTGCAACGATAATCAAGCGTACTTGGCTATGTTCGAGATGAATGAAAGACTTCAAGACGCTAGCGAGAACGAGCTGTCACCTGACAACGAAACAGAATCAGATTATGATGATTTGTGTCGTATGCAACCAACTTCTTTCGCATGCATGGCAAAGATTGACGATGTTAGTTCTTCTTCTTCGTCTTCTGTTAAATTATATGCAAATGTGTTTTGTGTTGATTGTGAAACCGTTAAGCCTAGGTTAGAATTGTTGACAGAATATTATGACCTATTGGTAAAAGAAATTGCTTCAACTAAGGATACTTATAGACAATCACTAGAATCACAAATGAGATCTATGGAGAAAATATAAGCATTATCTGTTAGTAACCATGACTTAAAAGTGAATTGTCTATCAAAATGGCAATTAACGATTAAGAATTTTGAGATATTTTGAAACATCGAACTAAGATAACCGAACTTGAGAATGAGGTTCTTGATTTGAAAACAAGTTGGGCAAGTTTCGAAACTCATCATTTTTGCTAAATGAAATTATTGAAGTGACTGGTAAGCAAAAAATATTCAAAGAAAGGTGTACGTTTTGTTGAAGTATCACCATCGTTTCATAATGATTATACTGCAAATCCTTTTATAGGAAAAGAGGAAGTTGTTGTTAATGAACCCGTTGTTGATTTAAAATCTAAAGTGGTTAAAATTGACAATTTGAATGCCCAATCTTCATCTCCATAACCTCATATTCAAGTAACAAAATCTTTGTTGAAAATGCTGAGAAGGTAATCATTGAGGATGTATTTGAACATGAAGTTATACACAAAAACCAGGACATTCCAAGTTCAAATCAGATTTTGTGTGAACCTCATGAATTTGAGGACGCTGTGTCTGGTTAAAATTCATCTCAATTGAAAAAGGAGAAACCGGTTAAGGTTAAAGCTAAGAAATCAGAAAAGCCAAAGATTTCTGATGAAGATTTGTTGCGTTTCATCAATCCTGTTGCTTCTAAGCCTTCTTCTGGTCGAGTGTTTAAGTTGAAATGGATTAGCAAGGTGTTCGCTGAGAAAGATATTCCTCTTAATTTAAAGAATCTTGAATTGATTGAAAGTGTCTTTCAAAATGAGACTTCCAAGATTCAAGACCTTGAACAGAAGTTTGTGAACTCCAAGACATCAAATTTAATAGATCCTTTAATAAAAGCCAAAAAATTGTTAAAGTATGCTAAGAACATTCAATTTGTTAAATCAAATGGAATTGACACTAACAAAGTTTTTCCAACTGTTCAAACCTTGATTTCTACATGAAAAAGAAATCAGTGACATTTGATGACTTGGAAAAAGGTCCCATTGCTGGTGTTTTTCATCAACCTTCTGTCCCACAAGTTTCTGCTAAACCGCAACGTGAACGAGTTGACATGATAACGTGTTTTCTCTGTGGTGAACAAGGTCACGTAGTCAGAAATTGTGGACTGAAGAAGTCTTAAAATCTTCATCCATTTATCAAGGAACAATCCAAACCCATTCACGTGATAAAAGAGATTTTGAAAAGACCGATGTCTTTTGATGATGAAACCCATATCATGTTTTCTGATGTGAATCTTCGCAAGGTGATTCATGTTAATGAAAATGTAAGCAATTTAAAGTACAAATTTGTTCCCATGGAACCTATTTCCAAGAATGTGAATATGAATGTAGTTCAAGCTGCATACTTGAAACGAAAGTCCAAATGACCTGTGACTTATTCACAAGCGGCTAAACCACATTTGGATTCACTAAACATTAAAACTTCATGTGAAACTTAAGAGGTGTCCAAGACTGAGGCCTGGGCTGCCTTTTTGAACTGATCATTTTTCATTCATGTGCAGAGCTCATCCAAGACTGTCTCTGGTGAAAACTGGATAATGGACAGTGGATGCTCTCGTCATATTACCGACAACATTAACCTCTTAACAAATGTCAAGAATATACAAGGAGGGTATGAAGCGTTTGCAGGTAATTCGGGTGGAATGATCACTAAGGAAGGTGATGTGCAAATGGGAGCATCACGTTTGAAAATGTTAATTATTGTGACAAAGTAGATCACAACTTGTTGAGTGTGTCACAAATTTGTGATAATAAATACACAACTGTATTTAATGATAAGGAGTGCATAATACTGAAACCGGGATACGTCATTCCCCGAAGATATGGTAGTTATGCGATCTCCTCGATCAAACGATATATATGTGTTAAACATGACTTATAAGGTATCTACTTGTAACGATTCCGGCAAATCCAGGTATACCCTAGCCGGTATATACTATTTACGTGTCATTTAATATTGATTATATGAGTTATAGTACGTTTATACGAGTATATATGATTCATAGTACGAATCATACTCGATTATATAGTGAATCGTATTGGAATTACAATTAACCAATGAACGATTATTGAAACCCGAACGAATCGGGAATTACATCATAGACGAAGTATATAATGTTTAGTGATGTTTACGAAGTATTAATGCTTCGGGATAAGTGAATTATAGCACAGAGAAAGGATTTCAATTTATTAGTACGTCGATACGATAAACGAAACCTTTAACATCAAACCAAGCAAGAGACGATCGATCAAACCGAAAAAGATGCACAAAGACCTACAATACGATGTTTTAAGTCATTTAACGCCATGATTTAAGTTTTTAAAGTTTTTAAATCAGTTTTATGTAAATTTTATTTTAACCCGAAAAACAACCATTTTAGGCTCGTTTTAAGCCGAATTACGAGTTTAAACGAGAAATGAACTGAACCAGATTATCCACAACATTATCCGGATTGCGTAATCCGAATGTGTGGCCTAGAATGGATGTGTGGGACCCACCCCACCCCTTAAGGTGGACCGATCAGCCCCTATCCATTATTATTCATTTAATTTTCTTTTTTTTACCACACATCTCACACAAAACTCTCTCAATTCCTTCATCATCCATCCACAACCCTTGATTTCTATCAAGTTTGTAAGGTAAAAACATGGTTTAGTTGGTTAAATCATAGTATTGATTTCATGTATTTGAGTTGTTTTGCAAGAACAAGAGGTTCCAAGTGAAATATGGGTGAAAACCCGAGATGGAACCGATCCTTGCACGATCAAGTGATGTATACAAGTTATACACGGGATCTTGATCCAAGAAAGTAGTTAAAAGAGTTTAGAACGAAATTTTACGGTTAAAATCTTGTTAAAATGAGTTTCCAAGTGAAAGATGGGTGAAAACCCGAGATGAAACCGACTCTTGCATGATCAAGAGATGTATACATGTTATACAAGGGATCTTGGTCCAAGAAATGAGTAAAAAGAGTCGAGAATGGATTTCTACGGTTAAAACCTTTGTTTTTATATCAAAACCGACACTATGAATGAAATGGTTTGATTGTTGGTGTAGCTTGCTTGGTATAGTGTTATTGTGCTTGTAAGTGTTGTATCTAGTGGCTAGCAAAGGCTAGAAACCCGGATCTTTGCGATCTAACGCTAGAAAACACAAGATAGTTCGGTTTTCGTGTGATTTAGTTATTTTGGACAGATTGTAGCGTGCTTAGATTCGGGTCACGAAATTTCACAGAGATGATCTACACATGAAAATATGAGATCTGTGAATTTTTGGTAATTTTTGGATAAAAGATGAATATTTGGTGAATTTAATGCTCGGTTTTGGCCAAAAATGACGAAAAATAGCTAAACTTGATGAAAAATTCTGAAAAATTTAGGATAAGCTTTTTATAACATATAAAAGTCACACACAAAATTTGAGCTCAGTTAGAAAAGTCTAAAGGGGCTTTTCGGTAAAACAAGTTCTAGGGCTTTCTAGCTCGGTTTTTGTGAAAATGGCTTGAAATATGAGTTTTGGGTTCTGGAAAAATTCCAGGGAGTCATGAGAATGGGAAGGATCATCCCGGAAAAATTTGGGATTTTTCTAAAGTCTTTTGGTATTTTTGACATATTTAGTGTTTTAATAAGGTTTAAAAATAGATAAATAAATGTAAATATAAGAAAATAAATCTGGAAAATTTTTATTAAGTTTCTTACTGCCAAAATAAGTTTTGTGCAAAATTTCAAGACCCGAGACTAAACGGGTAATTATTTGTGCTAAAAAGAACATAAAAACAAATTTCTAAAGCTTAAAACGTGTAAACCGGCAAAACTCGCATAAGCGAGCTGACTGGTATACAAAAAACCTAAAAATTGACCATTTTCATAAAACTAAGTAAATTAAGTAAAAATAAATCATCCGAAAATAATTCGGATGATTTGGGTAATTTTACCCGATTTTACTGTTTCCGACACCTAAATGACGGAAACGGGCCTCGCGGCCAAACGGGGTGTCCAAACCGAGCTCTAATTTCATCACTTTAACTAAATTAACAGTCAAACACCATTTTTGGGTCGGGTGTGAATAAACTCATTTTTGAAACTAAAAACGGATAACCGTGCTAGGCACGCAAATCAAGGAAATCATAAAAATGATAATTTTGACCGTCAGACTCTAAGCAATGTCACAATCTGAGTCCTTAGAAGTGTCACGGGGTTAACATTGTCCCCGGATCGAGTACAGTACTGGGTTAACAATGTCCCCAGATGTACCGATTAACACGTGTTTAATTTATGGGAATTATATAGTAACGATTAGATATTATATTACAGATCCAAGCTTATAGCAGTTCATTGTATCACGTCCCGACTCACAGAAAGGTGAGTTTTCACGAGCCCCTTTTTACTGAACTGTTTCTAAATATTTTCCCGGGGCGGAAAACATGTCTTTATTAAAGTATTTAAGTACATACCGATGGTATGGAAACACTTGTATATTTATATATATATGTTTGATGCACAGAATATATAAATTGTTTATCGTGTGTAATTGTTCTGGGGTAACATAGTTCCCAGGGGTTATTATTGTTCTGGGGTAACATAGTTCCCAGAGGTTATTATTGTTCTGGGGTAACATAGTTCCCAGGGGTTATTATTGTTCTGGGGTAACATAGTTCCCAGGGGTTATTATTGTTCTGGGGTAACATAGTTCCCAGGGGTTATTATTGTTCTGGGGTAACGTAGTTCCCAGAGGTTATTATTGTTCTGGGGTAACATATTTCCCAGGGGTTATTATTGTTCTGGGGTAACATAGTTCCCAGCATAATTTCATTGCTAATAAATGGTTATTAAAATGATCTGTCAGTGTTTATTTAAATTAGTGAAACTCACCAACTATTCGTAGTTGACCCGTTTTCTTTACATGTTTTCTAGGTATGCCCAAGTTGGAATGATTGATATGTGCTTAATGATCTGTGCTACTTGTTGGAAGCCTGCTGATCTATATTTTGTAATGAATATATTAATAAAACTCGTGTGTAACACCTAGACAGTAACGAATTGGCAACAATGTAATATGATATAAATTAATGTAGTGGTATTTTATTTATAAGCAATGCTGCTGATATCAGATGTGTCTGTTGCATCCCGTGTACGTTTCCGCTGCGGTTACGGGGTGTTACAGAACTTGGTATCAGAGCCATTGGTTATAAAGAATTAGGATGTCTGAAAGAGATACCTAAAATATAACCAGTAGCTCAAGTATTATAGGATCTGAATATCAACTAATAATTTATTGTGACGGGATCTGGATGAACTTGGATGGACAAGTGAGTTATTATGGTCCGGAACATAATAACAGACTTGTCTGCACGGGAGAATTCAGGGGAAGTCACGAGGAACCTTAAATAGGTAAAATTGGCAACATATGTGTAAATATATGATAATATTATTATGTGGTAAAGTTGTATAAATAAGTATGTATTGATTTGATTATGAATTACACTATGGAAAGAACTATATGCTTGTTAACTTGTGTGCAGGTAAAAATGTCAAGCCCGCATAGCTTATCAGTAGAGGAGGATCCGGAGGAGGTTAGCCCCGGAAACTCCGGGAGCCTACACGTGTCATCTGACTCCGAGCCTAGCGAGGCGAGTCACAGGAGCTCGAGCCAGTCCTCCCCGGCCCGGATCGTCAGATCCCCTACTCCACTCGCACCGCAGGCCACCTCTGTCCCTCCGGGATTTGGTCCTCGCCTTACGGCGCGGATCAGCATTCCGCGTGTCCCACCGACCTCTCCCCCACCCCGACCTGCTACTCGTCGGGGAGAGTCCTCATCTCAGCCCGAGCCGATGGCTCTACCTGTCTGGGGCCTTCCGAGACAGGAGCGGGATGCGGCAGCCTGGCTACGAGTGCTCACAGAGCAAGTAAATGAGCACTCAGCCGCCCTGACCGTGGGGGTACAGAGACGGGTCTACCTTGGTGACCGCATACTGGATTGCCAGTATGCAATCGACCGATTGACAAGGGAGTGCTCGTACTCCCTATTGATGGTTCAGCGGTTAGAGGCGTGGCTCCGGGGGGTGATGGCAGTAGTGGTGGCGTTGGTGGCAGTGATGATGTGGTGGGCATACCACCGTGTTTAGTAGTTATGTTTGGATGGGGATAGTCAGGGACCATTTTTTTTGATACTCTGTGTAAGTAGTTAGTGGTGATACTAACACGGAGTGAATCTTGGTTAGTTATGATACAACCACTGGCCACTAGGGTGGGTCTCTTTTGGGGCATATCTTTATAGATACTTTTGGGTATCATTCAAGCACTGACCCTTTTACGGGTTATGTCGAGATGATACCGACATAGGGCCCTTGTATTAAAACTTAGTTGTGTAATGTTGACTGGAAAGTATGTAAACTGATGTTTGTGTAATATGTATCAATGTTTACTAATGAATGAAATATGTATTGTGTTTTATAATTTGAAATGGTATTGATTATATGTATTTCTTGATGTTGTGTAGAATGGCACCGAAACGATCAACGAAAATATCGGAAGTAGATGTGAGCCGTTTGATTGCTCAACAGTTGGAGGCGGCGATACCGGATATAGTATCGCGCATCGCCGCCAGTATTAATAACTCGACCAATCCAACCCCTCCGAGCAATCAAACGCCCATAAATAATGACGGGGAACAAAATGCTAATCCTCCAAGGAATGATAACACTATTCCGAGTAATGACGCACCGCCTAGGGTGGTCGTTACTGACAGCAATGGCCCTATACCTACGGTAGAGACAAACCGTACTGAACCAATTCGTGCATCCAGGGGATGTTCGATCAAGGATTTTATGTTGTGCAAGCCATTAGAGTTTAGCGGGTCCGAAGGACCGAATGGGTTAGTTAAATGGATAGAGAAAATAGAATCAGTGGTGAATATCAGCAACTGTCCCGAGGATTGTGTCGTTAAGTACGCCACCTGTACATTCACCGACCATGCCTTGACATGGTGGAACACCATAGTACAGACTCGAGGTCAGGTGGCGACAAACCACATGACCTGGACGGAGCTTAAGGCTCTTGTGTTGGAACATTTCTGCCCAAAGAATGAATTGCAGAAACTGGAAAATGAGTTGTGGAATCTGGAGATGAAGGGGCGGACCACTTGGGTTATACCAATCGGTTTAATGAACTGTCACGTTTAGTACCGTGGTTGGTCACCCCGGAGACGAAGAGGGTGGAACGTTATATTTGGGGACTTACTCCAGTAGTGAGGAGTATAGTCAACGCGGGGGGACACCGGACGTATGAAAGTGCAGTGACACAGGCTGGCATTGTCACGTATGATTTCTTGCGGAGCGTATCACTAAAGGTGACAGGAGAATCCGCTGGGGGAAAACGGGGTACACATGATCATAGAATCCAGGAAAAGCAGCAAAGCAAACGAGCTAGGCCCGCTGCCCAGAGCTATGCCATGACTAGTTCGGGCGGAAGGCAAGAACCGCAGAAGGGAACGTTTCCTAAGTGCTGGAAATGTGGTTACCACCATAGTGGCGTGTGCAAAGAGGTGGTGTGCCACCGGTGTGGCAGGATTGGACACTACGCACCAAATTGTAAGACAAATCTGAACAACCTGAACCGACAACCGCAACCTATTCGTGCGCAACCATTTAGAACTCAACCAGCCCGACAGCAGAACCCGCAAGGAAACCAGATGGTGACCACTAGCCGTGCTTGCTACGAATGCGGCAGCACGGATCACTTCAAAAGGAACTGCCCGAAACTGAACCAGGGAGGAAACGGGAGACAACTCACGGGTCAGGCATCGTCGTCCAATCCGGCGCGAGGCCGAGCATTCGTGATGGGAGCGAACGAGGTGCGCCAGGACCCCAGCGTAGTGACAGGTACCTTCCTCGTCTCTGATCATTACGCTTCTGTATTATTTGATACGGGCGCCGATAGAAGTTTTGTCTCCGTTAGATTCCTTTCGATAGCAAACCTTCCTATTGGTGAAACCATAGAACCTTACACCGTAGAAGTCGCTAACGGTAAAACCATGATAGTTAATCGGATAGTTCGGAATTGCCCTTTTATTCTGAGCGAACAATCCTTCCTGATTGACTTGTTACCGGTAGAATTGGGTAGTTTTGACGTGATAGTGGGAATGGATTGGTTGGCACGTAACAGGGTAGAAATAAACTGTGAAAAGAAAATCGTCAAAATCCGAGTGTCGGATGACGAGGAGGTATTAGTGCTGGGAGAAAAATCCGGCACCATGATACCATTTATATCCCACCTCAAGGTGTTGAAATATATACGTCAGGGATGTGTGGCGTATCTAGCGAGCCTAACGGCCGCTGATTCTGAGGAAAAACGGGTGGACGATATTCCCGTGGTACGCGAATTTCCACAAGTTTTTCCAGAGGAACTTCCTGGATTACCGCCAACCCGACAGGTCGAATTCAGAATCGATCTGTTACCACAAGCTGGCCCTGTTGCTAAGGCCCCTTACAGACTTGCACCGTCCGAGATGCAAGAATTATCCAACCAGTTGCAGGAATTGTTGGATAAGGGATTTATTCGTCCCAGCTATTCCCCGTGGGGTGCACCTGTACTATTTGTGAAAAAGAAGGACAGAAGCCTTCGAATGTGCATTGACTACAGGGAATTGAACAAATTAACCATCAAAAATAGGTATCCTCTTCCCCGAATCGATGATTTGTTCGACCAACTACAAGGTGCGAGCTATTTCTCAAAGATTGATCTTAGATCGGGATACCACCAAGTTAAAATTCAGGAGGAGGATATCCCAAAAACCGCGTTTCGGACTCGCTACGGCCACTACGAATTTTTAGTTATGCCTTTTGGACTAACAAATGCGCCAGCGGTGTTCATGGATCTCATGAACCGAGTATGTAAACCCTATCTTGACAAATTCGTCATCGTGTTTATTGACGATATTTTGATATACTCGAAGAGTAAAGAAGAACACGAACGACATTTGAGGTTAATTTTGGAACTTTTGGATCAGGAGAAGTTGTATGCAAAATTCTCCAAATGTAACTTCTGGTTACAAGAAGTGCAATTCCTTGGTCACATTATAAATCATCAAGGAATACACGTTGATCCGAGTAAGGTTGAAGCAATTAAGAATTGGCAAGCGCCTAAATCTCCAAAGGAAATCCGCCAATTCTTAGGCTTAGCTGGATACTATCGTCGATTTATAGAGAACTTTTCTAGCATCGCCCAACCTTTAACCCTCCTGACTCAAAAGGATCGGAAGTATGAATGGGGTGAAGACCAGGAAACGGCGTTTCAAACGCTAAAACAAAGATTGTGCCAAGCGCCAATCTTAAGTCTCCCCGACGGAGACGATGGATTTGTTGTATATTGTGACGCATCCCGTAAAGGGTTAGGATGCGTGTTGATGCAAAATAAAAAGGTCATAGCCTATGCGTCTCGACAGTTAAAAGTTTATGAGAAAAACTACACTACTCATGACTTGGAACTGGGAGCAGTCATCTTTGCACTTAAAATCTGGAGACACTATCTCTACGGTACAAAGTGCACCATCTTCACTGATCATAAAAGTTTGCAACACATATTCGATCAGAAAGAACTGAATATGAGGCAACGAAGATGGGTCGAGTTGCTGAGTGACTATGACTGTGACATTCGATATCACCCCGGCAAGGCTAACGTCGTAGCCGATGCCCTGAGTAGGAAGGATCGGGTTAAACCATTGCGAGTGCGGGCGTTGGGGATGATAGTCCGGTCAAACCTTTCGGATTTGATTCGAGTCGCTCAACGCGAGGCGTTGAAAGAGGACCAATTGGATAAAGAAGGACTTTACGGGAATGAGAAGAATTTCGAACAGCGTGTGGACGAAATTCTCTATTTCAAAAATCGGATTTGGATCCCGACCCTCCATGACCTTCGTGATTTGATCATGGATGAAGCGCATAAATCGAAATATTCCATACATCCGGGATCAGATAAAATGTACAAGGATGTGAAAGAATTTTACTGGTGGCCAGGTATGAAAAAGAATGTAGCCACATACGTCGGCAAGTGTACGACGTGTGCGAGAGTTAAGGCGGAGCACCAGAAACCCTCGGGAATGCTACAACAGCCGGAAATTCCCGAATGGAAGTGGGAGCAGATCACAATGGATTTTGTGACACATCTCCCCAAGACACCCCGAGGTCATGATGCGATTTGGGTAATCGTGGATCGATTAACCAAATCGGCGCATTTTATTCCGATTAGGAATACTTTTAACACTGAGAGACTTGCGCAGATTTATATAAATGAAATAGTGTCTCGTCATGGCATCCCCATCTCGATCATCTCCGATAGGGATAGCCATTTCACCTCCAAACTTTGGCAAGCTGTTCAAGAAGCATTGGGAACACGTATTGACCTAAGCACGGCTTACCACCCTCAGACCGATGGTCAGTCTGAGAGGACCATTCAAACTTTGGAAGATTTGCTTCGTGCCTGCGTACTGGACTTTAAGGGAAATTGGGATCAACATCTCCCACTCGTTGAATTTTCCTATAATAACAGCTACCATAGCAGTATAAAGGCAGCACCTTATGAAGCATTGTATGGACGGAAGTGCCGATCACCACTTTGCTGGTCTGAAGTGGGTGACTCGCAGGTCATTAGATCGGATCTGGTCCAGGAGACGACCAGCAAGATTCTTGAAATTAAGAACAACCTGAAAGCCGCGCGGGATCGGCAGAAGAGTTATGCCGATACCCGTCGAAAACCGTTGTCATTTGAGAAGGGTGAAAAGGTATATTTGAAAGTATCACCGTGGAAGGGTGTGGTTAGATTTGGAAAGGCGGGGAAGTTGGCCCCTAGATATATTGGACCATTCATTATTACCGCGAAAATCGGTCCTGTAGCATACCGATTAGAACTGCCTGATGAATTGAGTGCAGTTCACAACGTGTTTCACGTGTCGAACCTGAAACGGTGTCTGTCGGATGATACATCGGTATTACCCTTAGAGGGTGTTCAAATAAATGATAAGCTCAACTTCGTAGAGGAGCCCATTGAAATAGTGGACGGTAAGATCAAGCAACTTAGACACAATAAGATCTCGTTGGTCAAAGTTAGATGGAATTCGCAACGAGGCCCAGAATTTACTTGGGAACGAAAGGACGAATTTCGGAAGAAATACCCCCACCTATTTCCTCAAAAGGAAGTAGTTGACGTGTAAAATTTCGAGGACGAAATTTTTATAACGGGGGGAGAATGTAACGATTCCGGCAAATCCAGGTATACCCTAGCCGGTATATACTATTTACGTGTCATTTAATATTGATTATATGAGTTATAGTACGTTTATACGAGTATATATGATTCATAGTACGAATCATACTCGATTATATAGTGAATCGTATTGGAATTACAATTAACCAATGAACGATTATTGAAACCCGAACGAATCGGGAATTACATCATAGACGAAGTATATAATGTTTAGTGATGTTTACGAAGTATTAATGCTTCGGGATAAGTGAATTATAGCACAGAGAAAGGATTTCGATTTATTAGTACGTCGATACGATAAACGAAACCTTTAACATCAAACCAAGCAAGAGACGATCGATCAAACCGAAAAAGATGCACAAAGACCGACAATACGATGTTTTAAGTCATTTAACGCCATGATTTAAGTTTTTAAAGTTTTTAAATCAGTTTTATGTAAATTTTATTTTAACCCGAAAAACAACCATTTTAGGCTCGTTTTAAGCCGAATTACGAGTTTAAACGAGAAACGAACTGAACCAGATTATCCACAACATTATCCGGATTGCGTAATCCGAATGTGTGGCCTAGAATGGATGTGTGGGACCCACCCCACCCCTTAAGGTGGACCGATCGGCCCCTATCCATTATTATTCATTTCATTTTCTTTTTTTTACCACACATCTCACACAAAACTCTCTCAATTCCTTCATCATCCATCCACAACCCTTGATTTCTAACAAGTTTGTAAGGTAAAAACATGGTTTAGTTGGTTAAATCATAGTATTGATTTCATGTATTTGAGTTGTTTTGCAAGAACAAGAGGTTCCAAGTGAAATATGGGTGAAAACCCGAGATGGAACCGATCCTTGCACGATCAAGTGATGTATACAAGTTATACACGGGATCTGGATCCAAGAAAGTAGTTAAAAGAGTTTAGAACGAAATTTTACGGTTAAAATCTTGTTAAAATGAGTTTCCAAGTGAAAGATGGGTGAAAACCCGAGATGAAACCGACTCTTGCATGATCAAGAGATGTATACATGTTATACAAGGGATCTTGGTCCAAGAAATGAGTAAAAAGAGTCGAGAATGGATTTCTACGGTTAAAACCTTTGTTTTTATATCAAAACCGACACTATGAATGAAATGGTTTGATTGTTGGTGTAGCTTGCTTGGTATAGTGTTATTGTGCTTGTAAGTGTTGTATCTAGTGGCTAGCAAAGGCTAGAAACCCGGATCTTTGCGATCTAACGCTAGAAAACACAAGATAGTTCGGTTTTCGTGTGATTTAGTTATTTTGGACAGATTGTAGCGTGCTTAGAGTCGGGTCACGAAATTTCACAGAGATGATCTACACATGAAAATATGAGATCTGTGAATTTTTGGTAATTTTTGGATAAAAGATGAATATTTGGTGAATTTAATGCTTGGTTTTGGCCAAAAATGACGAAAAATAGCTAAACTTGATGAAAAATTCTGAAAAATTTAGGATAAGCTTTTTATAACATATAAAAGTCACACACAAAATTTGAGCTCAGTTGGAAAAGTCTAAAGGGGATTTTCGGTAAAACGAGTTCTAGGGCTTTCTAGCTCGGTTTTTGTGAAAATGGCTTGAAATATGAGTTTTGGGTTCTGGAAAAATTCCAGGGAGTCATGAGAATGGCAAGGATCATCCAGGAAAAATTTGGGATTTTTCTAAAGTCTTTTGGTATTTTTGACATATTTAGTGTTTTAATAAGGTTTAAAAATAGATAAATAAATGTAAATATAAGAAAATAAATCTGGAAAATTTTTATAAAGTTTCTTACTGTCAAAATAAGTTTTGTGCAAAATTTCAAGACCCGAGACTAAACGGGTAATTATTTGTGCTAAAAAGAACATAAAAACAAATTTCTAAAGCTTAAAACGTGTAAACCGGCAAAACTCGCATAAGCGAGCTGACTGGTATACAAAAAACCTAAAAATTGACCATTTTCATAAAACTAAGTAAATTAAGTAAAAATAAATCATCCGAAAATAATTCGGATGATTTGGGTAATTTTACCCGATTTTACTGTTTCCGACACCTAAATGACGGAAACGGGCCCCGCGGCCAAACGGGGTGTCCAAACCGAGCTCTAATTTCATCACTTTAACTAAATTAACAGTCAAACAACATTTTTGGGTCGGGTGTGAATAAACTCATTTTTGAAACTAAAAACGGATAACCGTGCTAGGCACGCAAATCAAGGAAATCATAAAAATGATAATTTTGACCGTCAGACTCTAAGCAATGTCACAATCTGAGTCCTTAGAAGTGTCACGGGGTTAACATTGTCCCCGGATCGAGTACAGTACTGGGTTAACAATGTCCACAGATGTACCGATTAACATGTGTTTAATTTATGGGAATTATATAGTAACGATTAGATATTATATTACAGATCCAAGCTTATAGCAGTTCATTGTATCACGTCCCGACTCACAGAAAGGTGAGTTTTCACGAGCCCCTTTTTACTGAACTGTTTCTAAATATTTTCCCGGGGCGGAAAACATGTCTTTATTAAAGTATTTAAGTACATACCGATCGTATGGAAACACTTGTATATTTATATATATATGTTTGATGCACAGAATATATAAATTGTTTATCGTGTGTAATTGTTCTGGGGTAACATAGTTCCCAGGGGTTATTATTGTTCTGGGTAATATAGTTCCCAGAGGTTATTATTGTTCTGGGGTAACATAGTTCCCAGGGGTTATTATTGTTCTGGGGTAACATAGTTCCCAGGGGTTATTATTGTTCTAGGGTAACATAGTTCCCAGGGGTTATTATTGTTCTGGGGTAACGTAGTTCCCAGAGGTTATTATTGTTCTGGGGTAACATAGTTCCCAGGGGTTATTATTGTTCTGGGGTAACATAGTTCCCAGCATAATTTCATTGCTAATAAATGGTTATTAAAATGATCTGTCAGTGTTTATTTAAATTAGTGAAACTCACCAACTATTCGTAGTTGACCCGTTTTCTTTACATGTTTTCTAGGTATGCCCAAGTTGGAATGATTGATATGTGCTTAATGATCTGTGCTACTTGTTGGAAGCCTGCTGATCTATATTTTGTAATGAATATATTAATAAAACTCGTGTGTAACACCTAGACAGTAACGAATTGGCAACAATGTAATATGATATAAATTAATGTAGTGGTATTTTCTTTATAAGCAATGCTGTTGATATCAGATGTGTCTGTTGCATCCCGTGTACGTTTCCGCTGCGGTTACGGGGTGTTACACTACTTCTGTAGAAACGTGTTTTGTCTCTAAGGCAACAAAGAAAGATACGATTCTGTGACATAGAAGAATGGGTCATCTTCACGTCATGAAGATGAATTATCTTATGGCGAATGACTTGGTTGATGGTGTTTCCTTGAAAAATTTTAAATTAACTGACCAATATGTTGCTTGTAAAAAGAGAAAACAGAAGAAGAAGTCACACCAATCTAAGTTAATCAATACCATTGATACTCCACTGGAACGACTTCAAATGGATTTGTTTGGTCTTATGAATCATGCGAGTATTGCTAGCGATTGGTATTGTTTAGTTGTCACTGATGACTATTCAAGATATTCATGGGTAATATTTATGAGTTCGAAAGATCAAACACCTATTCTGGTTCAAAATCTAATCACGAAGATCGAATCACTGTATAAACTGAAAGTGAAACTTATTCGAATTGATAACGGTACGGAGTTTAAGAATACTTTATTGGATTTCTTTTTCATTTAGAAAGGAATTCATCGAGAATACAGTACTCCATATGTACCACAACAAAATGGTGTTGCTGAAAGAAAGAATAGAACACTTATTGAAGCGACACGAACAATGCTAGAAGATTCTAAGCTTTTTGTTCACTTCTGGAACGAGGTTGTGAATACTGGTTGCTACACGCTTAATCGTGTTTTGACTGTGAAGAATCTTCAAAAGACGAGTTATGAACTTCTAAGCAAGAGAAAGCCTAATTTAAAGTACTTGGAGCCATTTGGGTTTCCATGTACTATGTTATAGAAAGATGCGGAAAATTTGAAGAAAAAACGATTGATGGTTATTTCTTGGGTTACGCATCACCTAAGAAATGTGTATTTAACTTTACCTCGGGCTGTGTAGAGGAGTGGTACCATGTTGATTGTCAACGATACACCACACCTCCCGCTGGTAAAGGACCTGATTGGATGTTCGTCTTTGAGGGTTTATTTAACTCATTCACTCAAATAGTTGACCAACCAGATGAAGACGTGGTACGTGCTTATTTAGAAAATCAATTCTTACCTCCAAGATCTTCTAGTTCTATTTATGATGAAGCTACACAATATGATCTTCCTGAGATGTGATTTCTATCTTGTCAGATGATGGTTATTTCGTTGATTCCTCCTCAGCTCCATTTCTTGAAACACATGAGATTGGTGAATCGTCTCATGATGTTGAGGAGAATTTAATTAATTTAATTGACAATGTTGTTGTGTCTGAGAATCTTACTCTCCGGATTCATACTTATCATACACAGGACAACATCATTGGTGATCTTGATGTAGGTGTGCAAACACGTCATCAGGTTGCTACTTCAAATTATGCTAACATATTATGTGCGTATGCCGATATGCACACATCGGGAATCATGAATCTCACGAAATACACTTGCTTTCTATCTCAAGTGGAACCAACGAATGTTCGTATGGCACTTAAAGATCCATCTTGGGTAGAAGAAATGCAAGAAAAGTTGCAACAGTTTAATCGACTGGGTGTACGGGATCTCATTGACAAACCCGTTAGAGTTAAGAAACCAAATCCTACGAAATGAGTATTTAAGTGAAAGAAAGACGATCGTGGGGTGATCGTAAGAAACAAAGCAAGATTAGTGGTTCAAGGATTTCATCACTAAGAATAGATTACACGGAAGTATATGCTCCAGTAGCTCGATTGGAAGCTATACGAATATTTTTGGCTTATGCGGCTTTCAAACATATTAAAGTTTCTCAAATGGATGTCAAAAGTGCATTTCTCAATGGGGAACTACATGAAGAAGTGTTTGTTTTGCAGCCTCCTGGTTTTGAAGATCCAGATTATCCAGAACGTGTTTACCGAATGAACAAGACCCTGTATGGTTTACACCAAGCCCCGAGAGCTTGGTACGGCACACATGCTGACCATCTTACTGATAATGGCTTCAAGCGAGGAACTGTTATCTGGACTCTATTTTACAAGAATGTTGGTGATGATCTGTTCCTTGTACAAATATATGTTAATAACATCATTTTTGGTTCAACAAACGACAAACTATGTAAGGAATTTGAGAAATCAATGCAAACGAAGTTTGAAATGTGCTCGATGGGGGAGATGAATTTCTTCTTAGGGTTGCATGTTCATCAGTCTGATATGGGAATCTTCATCATCAGATGAAATACGTGAACGATACCTTGAGCTGATTCAAAATAACTGCCGGAAAAATCCCTTCAATGCCTCTTCCCGTGGGTCACAGTTTGTCACCGGACGAATTGGAGGATACCATAGATCCTACCCTTTACCGAGCGATGACAGGTTCATTAATGTATTTAACTGCTTCTCGGCCTGACATAATGTTTGCAGTTTGTTTGTGTGCTAGGTACCAATCAGGTCCTCGAGTGACTCACCTGGCAGCGCTTAAAAGTATACTTCACTATCTGAGGGGTAATTCTGACACCGGGTTATGGTATCCCAAGGATGATAGTTTTGAATTCACTGCGTTTTCCGATTCGGATTATGGAGGATGCAAGATAACTTTAAAACGACTACAACGGGTTGTCAATTTCTAGGAAGCCGGCTTGTTTCCTGGCAGTGTAGAAGTAGAAAACAGTCTCCACTTCAACAGCAGAAGCAGAGTATGTGGCAGCCTCGAGTTGCTGTTCACAGGTTCTTTGGATCCAGCAACACTTGAGGGATTACGGTTTGAAGTTTCTTACTACACCCATATTTATTGATAACTCTGCTGCCATAAGTATCACCAAAAATCCCGTGCAACTCTCAAAGACTAAGCATATTGAAATTCGATATCATTTTTTACGGGATTTCTTTGAAAATAAATTAATTGATATTGAGAAAGTGCACACCGATTTTCAAAAAGCCGATCTGTTTACCAAGGCATTTGATAAAACGCATTTTAACTTTCTGCTTGGTTTTAATGGATTAATAACTCTTGCTGAGATCCTTAAACAATGATAATTATCTTTATTTTTTTTATTTTTCTTTCATTTATATTTATGTTTTGGGTTTTGGGGGAGAAAATGAAAAATACAAAAATATTGTGATTTTGTTTGTATAAAGAAAACCAAAAATATTAATTTTTTTTTTTGAAAAATACAAAAAGAATGTGTTTTTGTTTGTATAGAAAAATCTGAAAAGCCAAAAAGAATGTGTTTTCTAGCATGTCCAGAGAAAAACCAAAAAGAGTTTTGCGCTCTTTCGCTTAAAGTTATGTCAATTACTCAGATTTGAAGGACATTTACTCAGATTTGAAGGGCATATACGTGTATATGTTTGACCTGATAATGTTAAGTAGTTGGGGCGAATGTTGTACGTTTTTATTTTAATTCCCTCGTTGAAAATTATGTCGGTTATTTAAGTTTGGGGAACATGCTTGCATGTTTTGGTCATGTTATCTACTTGTAGGTTGATAGGATAGCCATTAATCTATAGACTGAAAGTGACTGGGGCGATTGAATTTATTGTTTTATGCTCCTCCAAAATGAGTTTTGAATCAAAAAGAGAAAATGATAGTACATTGATCATCTGGTCCCATATCCAGAAAGAAATAAGCTTAAAAGGCTGAGTGCTTAATTGCATTGGTGCATTGATAGGTCTTAGACAAGCCATTAGGGTAAAGTATGTGATATAAACATAAAGAAATGCCAAATTGAAAGAGGTGTTAGTCTCTACCAAAAATCTCGGTAATGATGGCAGAAATATTATAGCCTATCATACTCAAGGCTTATGTTTGTCTGATCACCAAAAACACATAAGTTTGAATAAATAGCATTCGGGTTTTGGACACTGTGAGTCTTTATGCGGCTTAATCATCTGGGTATTCATAAGCATGAATATTTCATAAGATTTTTGAGCAATCCCAAAGTCATTAAACTTGATCACCGCTGTACATCGTACAAATTGAACTACTGACTTGATCAAAATTCGCTGTTAGTCATACATTGTTTCTCCCTTGCGTGCGTTTTAATACTAATAAGAAACGGACCTAGGGGACACAATGTATGTAAGCCTACAGATGGACTCATGCTTACTCACATACAATAAAGGAATCTTGGTGCATCAAACAAAAAGCTATATAAAATTCTAAATTTTGATTGGTAGCATAATTGTTTAAGTCAAGTTAGGATGATACGGCAAAAATCAAATTAAGCTTGAACTGAGATTAAAGGCTGATAGTTTCTGATACTCTTTGCTTTAATTGAACATTTAATCATATCACAAAAATCCTTGAAAGTTTGTTATAAGATTTAAGTGGACAACAATATCAATGATTGACTTATCGCCAGTCATACTAATGCTGAAATATAAAACTGCAATGGAAGGTCAATTTAGTCAATATGATTATTTGTTTAAACTCACAAAAATATGTACTGCTTTCGTAAAATAGATTCTATTTTGATTAAAATATTCAAAAATACAAAAATATTTTATTTTATTTTATTTCGTTTAATTTTATTTTATTTTTCTGCTTTATCTTTGCATTTCGGGTTTAAATGTAAATATTAGAAAAGAAAAGAAAAATACCAAAAAGATTTTTTTATTTATACTTTTCTTATTTTATTTATTCATTTAAATATGATTTAATTCTTTTAAGTTATTCGATTTTAAGTTATGTGTTTTTAAGCATAAAACACGTTAAGGTAATAACATCTTACTTAGTAGGGTAAAATTCGTAAGGTAAAGTTCATCGGGACACGAGTTTCGAAGCATTATTTAATTCATTATTTATTTCTTTTAAAATTAAGTTGAAAAAAGTTTTTAAAAGGTTTTTAATTTTAAAATATTGTCCATTCGTTATCTGTCTGGATAACGAATGAGGGTCATTTTGATAGCGAATTAGTTAACTCGTTAGTTAATTCGTTATCCTTAATTCGCTTCCACCACTCTGTAACGACTGACCTTGCAACATCCCGTTTTTCTAGTTTCGGTTAATAAATGAAAATATGAGTTATTATGAGTCGGGCTAGTGTTGGGTAAATGGGTATAAGTTATGGACTTGGGCTATGAAGGAAAGAAGGAAAAGATCATGGGCTTAAGCCCATGATCAATAATTATATAAGTATTAATTACCAAGTAATTCTCATTTACACATATTCCAGACACCACCAAAACACACACTTATCTCTCTCTCATCTTGCTCTCTCTCTCTCTCTAGCCGAATTCACCAAGGAAAACCCAATCCCGATCCAAGGTAATGATAGTATGATATTATATGAGCTCAAACCCGTTAAATCTAGTTGCGAAACGATGAGCCGACACCTTTAAACCGTTAAAGTCACGAGATCCGGGTGGAATCGGGTATAAACCAAACATAAGATGAGCTTAGGGGTCACCATAGCTCAGATCTGGATCGAACGGGACGAAAAACGGTGAAAATGGTGCAAAAATACGTTTTTCCGGCGAACCCGCGGTTTTCAGGGGACGATGGCGCCGGAAAGGCGGTGCGTACGAGGAGGATATGTCAGAGAATGTTTTTGACATTCACTGACCTAACCCTAATTCCTTAACGGAGAGTTAACGAACTAAGGGTAATTCGTCAGGGGATTCGTTAAGGGAAGCTTAATGAATTAGCCTTAGTTCACGTCCAGATTCGTTAAGGAAAAGGATAACGAATTAACCCCAATTCGTTATTGCCATTCGTTAAAGGAGATAACGAATTAGAAGGTCCAATTCGTTACAGAGGGGTCATTCGTTATAGGGTTCCATTCGTTACAAGGACCAGTTCGTTATGAACCCAATTTGTTAAGAACCTAGAAACGAACCAGTCCATGTTGAGATAGCGAACCAGAATAACGAATCAGATAACAAACTAGATCATGAAAGCTAACGAATTAGTTAACGAATCTGGCTTAATTTGTTAGGGGAAATGAGTTAGCGAATTAGAAAATAATTTAAAATCCTAATGGATAATGTGTTAAGCCAGGGGCTCTGCCCCTTGGACCCGCTAGGGGCTGCCGCTCCTAGAACCCCGCTGCCAGGGGCGCTGCCCCCGGACCCCCATTCGTTGAGATTTATGATTAAACTTGAAATACGTTATGGAAAGTGAGAGTAATTGATACGCGTAATTGTTATACAGTTAGCCATGCACAACTAAAGAAAGGGATTACCATTAACGGTGAACGTAACCGCCTTCAGGTGAGTTTCTAGCCCCACTTCCTTGTTATATTTTTGGGGCTGTGTGCATACTCGATGTGATAGTTAATACACTTACCTTAAGTGGAAGGTGTATGCCTTGTATGATTTATGTATGATGATTGCTTGACGGTGCGTGAACGATCTTCGGATATAGCATGTACCGCCAGGTGGTAGTTAAATATATGATTACTATATGTATGCCATGTATGATTTGTATGTTATTTATGTATATCTTAAACGTGAATGAAAGTTTGTCGGTGCGTGAACGATCTTTGGATATTTCATGAACTACTAGGTGATGGTTTGATGATACGATTGTGAATATGATGGATGAATGATGTAAGTATGTATGAAACTTACAGATATACATATGATAAGGTAGGGCATAATAATAGGATGGAGGGTGACCGGACCCTAATAATATCCGAGGTATGTAGGGCGAATACTGTTTATAATGTAAGGTTAGTTATGCATATATATATATATATATATATATATATATATATATATATATATATATATGGAAGGATGACGCACAGGTTATGTATATAATGTGAACCTTCGGGTGTATATACAAGTATGTGGATGTATTATATGTCGTCTGATTAACTAGAACTCACTCAGCGTAGTTGACTTTTAGTATGCACGTAGGTTAACAGATTGAGACAGCTGTTTTGAGCAGGACACATGGCAAGATTGAAGAGGCTGGCATCTGAAGATTTGTCATGGTGTTTTGATACTATGTTTTAGATATGTTTTGAAAAGACAAGTTATGAATATTTGTAATGAATGGTTGACTAGTATTATTATTCCGCGAAAGTTTTAATCTACTCTGATATTTAGAACCGCGTTTATGAGTAAATCCAACGTCATATGTGAGACACTGGTAACGAGGCCTTACATACCCATTCGTCATCAGATTTATAACGAATGAAGCACGAAGTAACCCTAATTCGTTACTAATTTGTTATAGTTTTTAACAAATTACTCATTCGTTACCGCGTCTTACGAATGAGATAACGAACTAGCTAATTCGTTAATTTTGAATTAAAGAATTAGCTGATTTGTTGTCTTGAAATGCGTGCAAATCTGTCATATATAATGAACAGTTGTGAACGAATCAGTGCATTCGTCCTCATCAACTATTCATCTTCCCTAAAGTTACTCTGCCAAAATTTTTCAGAATTTTCGACCTTCATAAAAACCAGTTTTGAACATCATCTTATATTCGTAAGGTATACACGATCAAAACGCAATAGATTTCGTCAAAATCCATGGCCATTTCATGGGTCAATTGATCGATTTTATTATCGGTTTTTAACTTATGAACATAAACCTTTACAAACATAATTTACACTCAGATTTTACCAAAATGGGTCTTGTTAGTCGGCTATCGATGTGTTTTCGAGCCGATTCGTGTTTTTTATTGATTGTTTCATCGTTAACATGGTGTAATTGAATTTGATAGAGCATGTTTGACTATCAGAGTTCATATCAATTTTGACTTTGACTCCAAATTGTCAAAGTTCTTAATTATTGGAGACCATTCGTTATAAGTTAATGAATGGACACTCATTCGTGTTCAATTCGTAATGATCAGCATAACGAATCAACTTCTTCATATGGTTGGATAAGAATTAACTCACATTCGTTTCTTAATTCGTTATTCCTTCGTTAATGATTCGTTATAGATGATTCGCTTCAATTCGTTATGATCAGCATAACGAATCAACTTCTTCGTATGGTTGGATAATGAATTAACTCACATAACATTTGTGCTTTTGTTGGGAAGAATTTTGCTGATGAAGATATATTCCATGATATGCTTTCTTTCATCCGTCGATATCGTATAGGCTACACTGTTACTGCCGACATTAATATACACTTCAGCATTATCCGACCATTTTGGAATTCGGCTCGCTACCTTAATTCTGAAGACCGAATCGTCGCCGAACTCAACAAGACGTCTGTTGTCATTACACGTGGGTTTATCAGACGGGTGCTGCGTTTTGTGGACAATATGGACAACCCATGTGAGTTTGATAAAGGGTTGATCCACGGGTTATTTCAATGAGTCTTCTATGCTGGTGCTCTTGATCGATCCATGTACAAAAAGGCTAACTTATGCCCCACGTACAAGTATTTACTACATGTACTTATAATAGCCTTTGGAGACATAATGGTGGATACGACGAGTGTTGGATCATGTTGCAATCGGCATTTTTCGCTTTGATTTTGAACAAACCGTTCAATTTCTCTGAGATGATCTTCTATCATCTCAAGGAAAACTGCTTGGTCAAAAGCGGACGTAGTAAATTCCATATGTATCCACGATTCATTCAGCTGAGCATTCAGGATCTTCTTCCTTATTTGGAGATTGATTTGACGCTACGCGATGACATGCTGAAGCTGGATCATATGAATGCTGACACGTTAAAGAGGATGAAGCAGTATAAGCAGGATACGCCGAGGACCAAGCATTTGATTGGTCATTTATCACATCAGGCGTATGAATGTCCTTCTAATTATCGTTGGATCCACGATGACTCGGATTCCGAACGTGAAGAGGGACCAGGTGGGAACGAAGGTGGTGATGATGGAGATGACAATGGTGATGGTGGACATGGAGGTGATCAACGACAAGCTGACTTTGTGGTAGCAAGTTCTCATGTTGCACAACGAAGGCATAAGGGCAAAGCACTTGCGTCTGAACAACCACCCAAACGTAGTGATCGGCATGGATCTGGTGTGGAAATAGGTCCACGTGAGCTAAGGTCGTCCGCTCCTCAATGTCTGGCGGTGCCGCTTAGTACTAGCACCCCAAAATTAACTTTGACGACTACGCTCAACTCTGATCTAACGCTTGGCATGATTCCTCAGTCAGTTCTATCTGCTATGCCAAGGCCTACTGTTGTTTCTTCGGTGGTTCCTCCAACACCAACTATGATGCCAACTCATCCTATGGACGTCTCAATATGAGAATCAGCCGTACTCAGGGTATTGTGCAGCCGGTACCTCCGAAATTTCATGCATTGCCCCCAACAAACCAAATGGACATGCTCTAGAGTTTGATTCATCTTTAGAGAATCAAATGGCGGTCGAACGCCAAACTCAAAAGAAAATGTTGATTAATCAACGACGTATGATGTGGTACATCTCTTATTGCCAAATAGAGATGAAGGAGCTTCGTGAGATTGTCACGGCTCAGTGGGTGAAAATCAAGAAACCGAAGGATCTCATCCTACAGCTTACTTGCAAAGACGATGAACTAAGAAAGCTGAAGAACAATGATGATGATCCTGACGCTCTAGGTGCTGGAGGTAGTGAGCCGAAACAAGCTCATGACTCATCCGCAGGTGCTGATACGAGCGGTGGTGAAGGAAATGATAGACAAATGGTGGTCTATCATGACTCAACAAACTCTCAACCAAACGAGTCAATCAAGGCCAACACCATCCTGTTCATGGACTTCAAGAAAGGCGTAGTGATGAGCACTGCGAACATTGATGAGATTGAATAAGGTCAGTTCGTCAATCAACCCCTAACGTGCGAACATATTTCATTATTGCTGGGACTAAACGATGAAGAACTCGACACTTTGGAAGAAGAGGAGGACTTGGAGGTGGTGAAGGACGAGGAAGTATTGTTGGATACGACTATTCCACATGGGAATACGTCGTTTATTTACGAAGTAGAGGAGATTGAAATTGAAGTTGTGACAGCAGAGAAATACCCCGATATGTATCAAAGATCAAATGTTGATCAGGGTGTTCCTACTTTTACTGAAGAAAGTGTCAAAGTTGCTGAAGATCATTTGGAAAAGATCTAAAAGAATAAAGCCAAGATGTATAAATGTGATGCTGATCCGACTGAGGCTGACATTCTGGGTTGGTTTGAGCACCGCAACAAACGGGCTCGTAAGATTATTGAGGCATATCGTTACGTTGACCGAGAACAAAAACTAGACACTATCGCACGAGCCAAGCTAATAAGAAGACCACATTCAAAGCCTTGTCGACTGTGAAAGGTGACATTGTATCTTGGTTATATGTTTCTGAATTAAAGGTCTGTATTTTCAAGTGATAGAACGGCATACAGTATTATCAGCATATCACTGACGTTCTCTCACTACCGCGTTGGGATGTTCGCACCCTCGCGATTCGACCATTTATTAATCGCGGTGGAGATCTTCGAGCAGAATGGTTTCACCAACATTTGCTCTTCGAGGTAAACCGTGGTTTTAAGTCCTTTAAGCCAAAAATTCCAATATGTAAGCGCATTGACAAGATTGATCCTACAGGTTGGAGAAAACTTGTGCTTAAGGTAAAACCGCCAAAGACGATGAAGCATGTACCAGTGAAGATATTTCCACTGAGTCTTCACCTAACATTTAATCGATGGTACTATGATAATCGTACTAGCAAGGCCATCATTATACTGGGTAAAGGCTTGAAGACTAGTTTTATTAGAGTTATAGGACCCGATGTGACTCTTTAACTTATCCGAAACCGACAATGATGTGCTGTTAAAGAATAAGATTTTGATCGAGTGCCATGAAGACTATAACCGAGCTTACAGTTCTAGCGTATTGTACGTGTATTTCACGAGTTCAAAATTCATAGTTGTCGTGATTGGCAGACAAAGCGCTTTAGGTAATTAAAGACAAAGAGCTCAAGACGAGGGAGTGTTTGTTAGTGCACGGTTTTGTCATCTCGAGTCTTTGTAACTTATCGTTTGTAATTTACTATTATTATAATGTAAAGGGTATTTATGGAAAAACAAGTAGTTCGTTATGTATAGGCTAATTTGTTAAGGGTGTTTAACGAATTAGCCAATTTGTTATATGTAATGTCCATTCGTTAAGGATGTTTAACGAATAGACTGTAATTCGTTATGTATGTTTCCTGTTCGTCATGGAATGTTGACGAATGGGGGTATAACGAATCACTGATTCGTTATGCTTTCCCTTTATGTTATGTAAGTAAACGAATGGAGCCATTTCGTTATCGGATATGTAACAAATTGGTCTTCATCGTCAATATAAGGCTTTGAAGCCTTACATAATTTAAGTATTGATTTATATTATTACCTCGAACCTCTGCTCAATCTCTCTCTCGATTCAATAATTCGTTAACCTTATTATTACTATTACAACAATTATCAGTTACTATTACATATACATAACTAGGATTATATCATTAACTAGATCTGTAAACTAATCGATCTAATACCTTATGGATTGATTTAGATATGAGAATTAAGGTATTCACATAGAGGGAATGACAGTTCGTCATAGTCCTTCATTCGCCTGCTATATTCATTCCAAACATGAAGGCCATGCAGCGGATGCTCCTCGTGGGGACGTTGGGCCCTCATATATTCAACTCCCTTCTCCAAACCAACCTTGTGATCGGCTTGAGACGAGATGTTAAGTAAGGTAGCAAGATAATCTACCAACTCCGGCCCATATTTGATATGGTCAATCACCTATCAGAAAAATTTATTACATTAATCAATAGGTGGCGAAGATATGAGAAAAGAGTTAAGGAAAAGAAAGTAAACATACACGTGCAAGGCCTTCAGACATTAACCTTTACCTCTCTTCCTTAGCATTTTTGGCCCGCTTCTCCTTCTCCCTGTACCCATCCGCAAGCTGCATGTTTTCATCATTTAACTTCTCTACACGCTGCTCTAGCTTCTTATGAGCTTCCGCAAGTGCAGCATGCGTGGTATTAAGATCTTCCGCCCTCTTATCCATCTCCTCAGCCTGCTCCTTCCACTGCCTGGCCTCTTCCTCATATGATTGGATCAAATTACCTTAACTGGTAACTTGAGTCTCTAATGTAGCATTAGCCTCCAAGGATTTAGCCAGGTCTGCCTCTTTGTATTTGGTCTCGTCACGGGCGGCAGAAAGAACAGTGTTTTGCTTTTTGCAAGCCTCTTCCCATGCACGAGCCACAACAGCTTGGCGATCATTTTTAGATCGGAGAGCGATCTCCGCATCCTTAAGTTTCCACTGGGCAGTTTTAGCCTTCAAACGTTGCTCCTCGGTAGCCTTCTTGCATCCCCAGTTTGCCGAGACATTTCACCCCACTTCTCCCCCATGGAGAGCCACTCCCGAACAATTTCTTGACCCTTAGCCACAATATTGGCCAATAGAAGATTGAAACTACGTGCAAGGTCATGGAGGGTGCGGCCACGCTGAAAGGCACGTTCCACTGGCGGAACGCCTTGGCTGAAAATTCAGCACAGACGTCTGAGTCAGTGAAACGAGACCCTTGGACCAAGGTCCAACGAGGGATATGCAAGTGGTCATCCTCCCCAAGGTTTGCCATTCCATAATAGTATGTATCTGAAGTATGTATGAACTGTTGCGCCCCTAGAGATTGTTGAGATGGGAGGGTCCCCACCACCCGCTGGGCGCGCTGGTGAGGAGAATGAAAAATGCGGAGGAGAATGTGCTGGAGAAGATAGAGAATGGCGCGGAGATTCTTGTGATTTCGAATCCTCCGCGTCTTTAACCGGTTCCTTCTATTTCGAACCAGATGAGTCATTGGGGATAACGATGGTTGGAGGAGGAGATGGTGGCTTCTAAGTATATACACCTTGGTCCGATGTATCGGTTGTTCTTGCGGACGGCACATAATAACATTAGAATCAGCGAGTACAAAGAAAAGAGAAACTGTCCTCTGGCATCGACGACTTACGAGTAGGAGAATGCAGGGCAATCTCTTTAACTCGATCCGCAAGGCGGACCTTTTTGTTCTTTGGCCCTGGTGCCCGTTTCTTTTTTGTTGGTTCTTATTTGGCATCAGCTTGGCTGCCCTCAGCATCATCCGCCTTAGAAGAACGATGCTTCCTTTTTCGCTCAAGATCTACCAGAGCATGCATAATAGCTGACATTTCAGGTGCATCATCATAATGTTGCTCCCCGCGGGGTGATGACTCATCTATTGAGGACAATAGAACGTTCACCCCATCGGAAGTTAATGCGTTCAAAGGATGAGGGTTCAAAGAAAACACACCTAGCTGAAAGATCGCCTCTGATACCTTAGGCTCAGAACGCAACGTCTTGGGGAATATGAAATGGTCCCGCGTTCTGTCAAGAATGGGCAAGCCTGCAGGAACGTGGGGACGCTTCTATGTACTACCCTCCATCTTGTCTAACAAGGCATCAAGCATTGATCCTTCCCCTAGGATAACATAAGAAAGAATAAGCAAAGAATGTAACAAGTAACGCGAAAGACAGGAAAAACTTACTTTCGTTAGCGTTTTGGAAAATTGGTTCCAGATCAGTGTATGGCCACAAGCGGCTCATACCGGCCATACCAGGGCATCTTCAATAATAGCCCGCATAGGCGTCGGTTTCATGATCAGCGTGTTAAATCATGCTTGACCGTCAAAAGCTACAATATTCATATTGGAAAGCATCTCATTCAGAGGGCGGCGAACGATGGTTATCGGGACCACATCTTCCGAAATCCAGAAAAACTTCATCCTCCACTCATAAGCACTACGTGGAGGCTCATGCATATAACCCTCTGAGCCACAGCGACACAATTAAACCACCCGCCACGGCCGTGCATCTTGAAAAAACTGAAAATTAATCAACTTTGGGCACAATGTTGTTTGCCCTATAAACGAATTAGAAATGGCCAGTAAGAGCGTTGCCAAGGAACTTGTTTATTGGAAACCGAAGATTCCCAGAAGAAAAAAAATCAGCATACACAGCCATTTTTCCGGTTGGAGGTTTATTGACACCCGACCCAGTCGCTGAGAATTTGGGTTACCATTCTGGGGCTATTCCGTACATCGTGAGAAGTTCATCGAATTTCGAACGTTTCCAACTGATTTCTATTAACTCTATAGAAGGAGATGATGAAACCTTTTTATCATTAGTTATTATGTCAGCACGGAGGGGAAAGAAACGAGCAATGGTGAAAAATGGAAAAGGTTGGATTGGATTTGAAAGAATTAATAAGAAGATGAAGCTATGTAGGCGATATAAGAATGAATTGAAACCCATAGGTCATATTTATACCCATCGTAGTTAATGCGATGGGAAGGTGATAGTGGAGATAGAAAATAAAGGGTCCAATAGAATCACACCACGTCACGCGGGAAAACCGAAAAGGCCAAAAAGGGGTATAGTAACATACAGATAACAGCCGACACAGACTTCACGTCAGCCACACGGTGCTGCAAGCTGTCAACTCGTCCCTTTTTATGGTTATCCTCTGAGTGAACGTTATACGAGCCAAGATCTAGCCGCTAACCCGTTACATCAAATCAATACGATAAACATGAGATCGATATGTTAAATAATACTTTATTGATAACTTAGAGATGAATACATTATGGTGTATGATAAATTATGGAGATTAACTTAGATCTCTACTATTTATGAATAGAAGCTGCCTATTTATAGTCCATCAACACCCATTTGTTAAGTTAGCCTCCTTCGTTATACTTTAGTAACGAATGAGACAGCATTCATTATGCCTTCATAACGAATGGTAATAACTTAACGAATAAGCCATCATTCGTTATGCCTTCATAATGAATGGACGTCCATTCGCTATACAATCCATGGTGAATGGGCGGGTATTAACTTAATGAATAGCCTAGTTAACTAATGAATGGACCCATTCACTATACAAACCATAGCGAATGGCCCATTTATAATAAATATACAATCTAGACTATCTCTAACTTATTCGATTGCTATGGACACCAAAACCGTGCACTAACAAAAGAAGATGGAGACCAATTCATTACACATCCCTTACACGAATTGGCTCCAGTTCGTTAACTTACATAACAGATAAGGAAAGCATAACAAATCAGTGATTCGTTATGCCCCCATTCATCAACATTCCACGAAGAATGGGAAACAAACATAACGAATTACAGTCCATTCGTTAAATATCCTTAACGAATGGACATTACATATAAGAACTGGCTAATTCGTTAAACATCCTTAACGAATTAGCCTATACATAACGTCATGGGCGGATCTACCTTGGAGGTAGGGGGTGCACGGGAACCACCCGAGTTTTGAAATAATAGCGTAATGCTATATATAAAATCTTGAGTGCACCCCCTTATAAAATTGGAGTGCATTGCTTAACAAAACTAGAAAAGTGGTGGAATGGCCAAGGCCTTGATTGTTAAGGTGAATGTCCTGGGTTCGATTCTTGAAGTTGGGCATTTGTTTAATTTTTTTTTACTACTTCTGAATTGCACATATGCATATAGCTTTTTTATATGATATTTTATACATTTTATACAAATGTGAAATAAAACCTAATCCATGAAACCAAACAGTTAGTAATGGTTCGGTTTTAAATTTTGACATTTCGGTTTTCTATAATAAAAAACCATTACTGACGGCTTGCCTCACGGTTTGACATATAAACCGTCAAAACCGGACCATGAACAATCCTACTTGGATGGTTACATAAACATAATGAATTTTCAGCACAAGTACATTATAGTATTGATGTCAAAAATTTGATTGTTGAAAATTAAATTTGATTGTTGAAGGCTTGAATTTAGTAAATATACAACCGATCCGTCGAACCGACACAATTTTTTTTATATCCGACCCTATTAAACTAAAGCATCGAAAGGCAGTGCACCACCTGGAAATATTCTTGGATCCGTCACTGCATAACAAACTACTTGATTCTCCATAAATACCCTTAACATTATAATAATAATGAATTACAACCGATAAGTTACAAAGACTCTAGACGACAAAACCGTGCACTAACAAACACCCTCTCGTCTTGAGCTCTTTGTCTTTAATTACCTGAAGCGCCTTGTCTGCCAAACATGACAACTATGAATCCCGAACTCGTGACATACACGTGCGACACGCTGGAACTGCATAGCTCGGTTGTAGTCTTCATGGCACTCTATCAAAATCTTGTTCTTGAATAGCACGTCATTGGCTATTTCGGATAATTTAATGAGCCACATCGGGTATATAACTCTAATAAAACTAGTCTTCAAGCCTTTACCCAATAAAATGACGGCCTCGCTAGTACGATTATCATAGTACCATCGGTTAAACGATAGGTGAAGACTCTGTGGAAACATCTTCATTGGTACATTTTTTATCGTCTTTGGTGGCTTTACCTTAATCACGAGTTTTCTCCAACCCGTACGAGGATCAATCTCGTCAATACGTTTACGGGTTGGGACTTGTGGCTTAAATAATTTAAAACCACGGTTTACCTCTAAGAGCAAATGTTGGTGAAACCATTCTGCTCGCCGGTTTCCACTGTGATTAATAGCAAGTCGACTCGCGAGGGTTCAAACATCCCAACGTTGTAGTGAGAGAACTTCAGTGATATTTGATACAGAACTTTAAATCAGAATCGTATAACCATGAAACGATGTCACCTTTCACAGCCGACACGGCTTTGAATGTGGTCTTCTGATTAGCTTTGGCTTGTGCGACAGCGTCCAGGTTTTGTTCTTGGTCAACATACCTGTACGCCTCAATAATTTTACGAGCCCGTTTGCTCCGGCACTCGAGCCAACCCAGAATAGTAGCCTCAGTTGGATCAACATCACGTTCGGACATCTTGGCTTTATTCTTTGAAATCTTTTCCAAATGATCTTCAGCAGCTTTGACATAGTAGGAATATCCTGATCAACATTTGATCATTGGTATAGATCAGGTTTTTCCTCTACGGTCACATCTTCAACCTCAATCTCCTCACCTTCGTAAATAAACGACGTATTCCCATGTGGAATAGTTGCATCAAATAAGACTTCATCGTCGTTCACGACCTCCACATCATCCTCAGCTTCTAAAGCGTCCAGTTCGTCATTGTTCAGCCCTAACAATAATTAAATCTGTTAGCGCGTTAGGGACTAATCAACGAACTGACCTTCTTCAATCTCATCAATGTTCGCAGTGCTCATCACTACGCCTTTCTCAGAATCCATGAACAGGATGGTGTTGGCCTTGATCGACTCGATTGGTTGAATATTTGTCGAGTCATGATAGACCACCATTTGTCTATCATTGCTTTCACTGCCCACCTTCAAGAATGATGATACTTTTCTTCCAATTTATCCAATTTTCTCCAATCATGAACTGTTTAACGTTGGAGATGTGGAAAGCATGAAAGATTATGCAAGAAGATGGTTGAGACCAAGAAGTGATAAAAATGAAAGTCCAATCAAATTGAATAAGATCAACTTTGTGAAGAGTACCGTGGAAAGAGTGGATGCAAAGATTGAGGAATTTCTTCCCTTTTCAATTAACTTTGATGTTCTTATTACTCATCAAAAGACTATTGGAGTTGAAACTCCAAAACCAAGTGAAAGATACAAAAGGGGAAACTCAAATGAAAAATTTAAAGGACAATTATGGTGCAAACGCTCATACCAGCACCTGAGGATGAGCCGTGAGTTTGTTTCGGCTCATTATTTCCAGCACCTAAAGCATCAGAATCATCATCGTCATTCTTCAGCTTTTTCAGCGCATCGTATTTACATGTAAGATGAAGAATGAGATCCTCTTGTTTCTTGATCTTCACCCCCTGAGCCGTGGCAATCTCACGAAGCTCCTTCGTCTCCTTTTGACAGTAAGAGACGAACCCCATCATTTGTGGTTGATTAATCATCATCTGCTCTTGAGCTTGACGATCGACCGCCATTTGATCCTCGTAAAAATAAATAAAACACAAGATCATGTTGATCAGATTATCTGGGGTCATGGAATGAAATGTCGGAGGTACCGGCTGTAGGGGACCCTGACGACGACTGATTCTCATAAATGAGACGTCTATAGGATGAATCAACATCATAGTCGGTGTTGGAAATTACCGAAGCAGCAGCAACATGCCTTGGCATTTTATATAATACAGAGTGAGGAATCATGCCAAGCCGAGCGTGATCGTCAAGGTTAATTCCGAGATACAAGTAGTAAGCGGCACCGTCGGACATTGAGGAGCGAACGACCTTGCCTCACGTCGACCGATTTCCACACCAGATCCATATTGATCACGAAGTTTGGGCAGTTTTTCAGATGCGAGAGATTTGCCCTTAAGCTTACGTTGTGCAACAGAAGGACTTGACGCCACAACATTAACGTGTCGTTGATCACCCCCAGGTCCACCATCACCACCATCATCTCCATCATTACCACCTTCGTTCCCACCTGGTCCCTCTTCACGTTCAGAATTCGAGTCATCGTGGATCCAACGATCATCCTAAGGACATTCATACGCTAGATTAGATAAATGACCAATCAAACGCTTGGTCCTGGGTGTCTCCTGCCTATATTGCTTCATCCTCTTTATTGTTTCAGCAGTCATATGCTCCAGCTTCAGCACGTTATCTCTGAGTGTAAGATCAATCTCCAAATCAGGAATGAGATCCTGAACGATCAGCTAGATGAATCGTTGATACATAAGGAATTTACTGCATCGGTTTTTGACCAATCAGTTTTCCTTGAGATTGTAGAAGATCATCTCAGTGAAATTGAACGGTTTGTTCAAATTTAAAGCGACGAATGCTGATTATAACATCGTTTGGCATTTATCGTATCCACCTTTACGTACCCCAAGGCTATGAATAAGCACATGTAAAAAATACTTGTACGTGGGGCACAAGTTAGCCTTGTTTACATGGAATGATCGAGGGAACCAACATAGAAGACTCGTGGAAACAACCCGCGAATAGCCTTGTTGTCCACGTTGTCCACAAATCGCAGCACCCGTCTTATAACTCCAGGAGTAATGATGTTGTTGACCTCGGCGATGATTTGGTTTTCAAGCTCAACGTAGTGAGCTGAATTCCAAATCGGTAGTACAATGCTAAAGTGGATCTTCGTGTCAACAGTCACCACATAGCCTATACGAGAACGACGTATAAAAGCTAGCATATCACGAAACGTGTCTTCATCGGCAAATTCTCCCCAACGAAAGCACATATATATGCTTCTTATCAAATGACAATAATGGGGGTTCAGGCTCTTGCGGTTGTTGTAATGGTTGTTGCTCAACCACAGGAGCATCTTGAATGATTTCGTCAGCCATAACTGAATACATATAAACCCGAGATTTAGTAACACGAACACTCAAATAATTTAAATTATTTAATAATTTTAATTGTTTTATTTTCAAAATAAATCTAAATGTCATTCGTTATTATCTTGTCTAATTCGTTATAATGAATCAGGTAATTCGTTATAACGAATTGCTTAATTCGTTACAAATAATTAAAGTGAATCAATGATTACGAATCATTAATGAATTAAAGAATGAATGTAAGCTAATTCGTTATCAAAACCAGCGAAGGAGGTGATTCGTTAAGCAACTCCATAACGAATTGAACACGAATGAGTGTCCATTTGTTAACTCATAAAATGGCCACCAATAATTAAGATATTTTACTATCTGGAGTCAAGGTCAAAATTGATATGAACATTGAAAGTCAAACATGTAATCTCAGAATCAATTACACCATCTCAGACGATGTAATGACCTGTAATGACCACGAATCGACTCGGAAACACATCGATAGCCAAAATATGTTACCCATTTTGGTTAAATCCTAATGTAAATTAGATTTATTAAGGTTTATGTTTATAAGTTAAATCCGACATGAAAATCAATCCATTGACCCATGAAATGGCCATGGATTTCGACGAAAATGATCGCGTTTTGATCCTCTATACCTTACGAATATCAGATTATGTTCAAAACTCATGTTAATGAAAGTCGGATTTTCTGAAAAATTTTTGTAGAGTTTTACTTAAGGAAGAAGAAAGTTTGTGAAGACGAATGACCAGATTCGTACTGATCCTGTTCACTAAATAATACAAACTTGCACACTTTTCAAGACAACGAATCAGCCAATTCGTTAATTCAAAATTAACAAAAGAGGTAGTCGTTATCTAATTCGTTAGAATCTTCAACAAATGATTGATTCGTTAAAAATTTCATAACGAATCAATAATAAATTAAAGTTACTTCGTGCTTAATTAGTTATAAGTCTGATGAAGAATGGGGTTATTCTTTATAGAGTGGCGAAAGCGAATTGGATTGATATTTTATCAAAGATAACCCTCATTCGTTATCCAGCCAAATAACGAATTGAAAATAAATTTAAATTTAATAATCTTTTTCAATTTAATATAAAAAGAAGTAAATAAAGATTAAATAATACATCTAAACCCGTATCCCAATGAAATTTACTTTATGTGTCCAACCCGACGTGGTAAGATGCAATACCTTAATGTGTTTTACGCTTAAAAACACATATCTTAAAAATAACTTAAAAAAATTAAATAATATTTAAAAGAATAAATAAAAATGAAAATCTTTTTGATATTTTTCGTTTTCTTTTCATAATATTTACATTTAAACCCGAAAAGCAAAATAAAACAGAAAACAAAGTTTTTTTTTTTTGTATATTTGAGTGTTTTTCGAAAGTAGTACATGTTTTTGGGGGGTTTTGGTGAGTTTAAGCAGAGAATCATATTGACCAAATTGCCCTTACATCACAGTTTTATATTTCAGCAATATTATGACTGGCGTTAAGTCGGTCATTGATATTGTTGTCCACTTAAGTCTTATAACAAAATTTCAAGTATTTTTGTGTTATGATTAAATGTTCAATTAAGGCACAAAATATCAGAAACTATCAACCTCTGATCTCTGTTCAAGCCTAATTTGATTTCTACCTTAGCACCCCAACTTGACTTAAACCATTATGATGCCGATCAAAATTTAAAATTCTATATATATTTTTGATTGATGCATCAAGATTCCTTTACCATGAGTGAGTATGCACGAGTCCATCTGTAGGCTTACATATATTTTGTCCCTAGGGTCCGTTATTTTATTGGTATTAAGACGCACGCAAGGGAGGAACAATGTATGACTAACATCAGATTTTGATCAAGTCAGTAATTCAATTTGTATGTTGTAATTCAATTTGGGTTTGCTCTAAAAGTGTTTGAAATTTTCGTTCTTATGAATACCTAGATGATTAAGCCGCATAAAGACTCACAGTGTCCAGAACCTGAATGTTTTTTACTCAATCTTATGTGTTTTTGGTGATCAGACAAACATAAGGCTTGAGTATGACAGGCTATTACGTTTCTGCCATCATTACCGAGATTTTGGTAGAGACTAGCACATATTTCAATTTGGTGTTTCTTTATGTTTATATCACTATCACATACCTTACTCTAATGGCTTGTTTAAGACCTATCAATGCACCAATGTAATTAAGCACTCAGTCTTTTAAGCTTATTTCTTTCTGGATATGGAACCAGATGATCAATGTACTATCATTTTCTCTTTTTGGTTCAAAACTCATTTTTGAGGAGCATAAAAATAAATTCAATCGCCCCAGTCACTTTCAGTCTACAGGTTAATGGCTATCATATCAATCTACAAGTAGATAGCAGGAGCAAAACATGCGAGCATGTTCCACAAACTTAAATAACTAACATAATTTTCAGCGAGAGAATTAAATAAAAACGCACAACAGTCGCCCCAACTACTTTCCATTATCAGGTAAATGGCTATCCCGAACATTTACAAGTAAATATACGGACCAAACATATACAAGTATATGTCCTTCAAATATGAGTAAATGGCATAATTTTAAGCGAAAAAATGTAATCCATTTAGACCAAGCATAATCATCCTTGTTTTAGTATATTAGCAAGAGTTTTTAATCCATTTAGACCAAGCATAAAGTTAAAACGCGTTTTATCAATTGCCTAGGTAAATAGATCGGCTTTTTGAAAATCAGTGTGCACTTTCTCAATATCAGTTAATTTCTTTTCAAAGCAATCCCGAATAAAATGATATCGAATTTCGATATGCTTAGTCATTGAGTGTTGCACGGGAATTTTGGTGATATTTATGGCAGCAGAGTTATCAATATAGATGAGAGTAGTAAGAAACTTCAAACCGTAATCCCGCAAGTGTTGCTGGATCCAAAGAACCTGTGAACAACAACTTGAGGATGCCACATACTCTGCTTCTGTGGTTGAAGTGGACACCGTTATCTGCTTCTTACACTGCCAGGAAACAAGTCGGCTTCCTAGAAATTGACAACCCGCTATAGTAGATTTAAAGTTGATCTTGCATCCTCCAAAATCTGAATCGGAAAACGCAGTGAATTCAAAACTATCATCCTTGGGATACCATAACCCGGTGTCAGGATTACCCCTCAAATAGTGAAGTATACGTTTAACCGTCGCCTGGTGAGTCACTTGGGGACTTGATTGGTACCTATCACACAAACAAACTGCAAACATTATGTCAGGACGAGAAGCAGTTAAGTACAATAATGAACCTAACATTGTTCGGTAAAGGGTAGGATCTACAGTATCCTCTAGTTCGTCCTGTGACAAATTGTGACCCACAAGAAGAGGTGTCGAAGGGATTTTTCCGGCAGTTATCTTGAATCAGCTCAAGACATCATTCACATATTTTGTCTAATGAATGAAGATTCCCGTATCAGATTGATGAACCTACAAACCTAAGAAGAAATTCATCTCCCCCATAGAGCTTATTACGAACTTCGTTTGCATGGACTTCTTAAAATCCTTACAAAGCTTGTCGTTTGTTGATCCAAATATAATGTCATCAACATATATTTGTATAAGGAGCAGATCATCACCAATGTTCTTATAAAATATAGTGAAGTCCACAGTTCCTCGCTTGAAGCCATTATCAGTAAGATGGTTAGCAAGTGTGCCATACCAAGCTCTCGGGGCTTGGTGTAGACCATACTGGGTCGTGTTTAATCAGTAAACTCAGTCTGGATAATCTGGATCTTCAAAACCAGGAGGCTAAAACACAAACACTTCTTCATGTAGTTTCCCATTGAGATATGCACTTTTTACATCCGTTTGATAAACCTTAATATTATTAAATTCTGCATAAACCAAAAATATTCGCATAGCCTCCAATTGTGCAACTGGAGCATATACTTCAGTGTAATCTATGCCTTCTTACTGATGAAATCCTTGAACCACTAATCTTGCATTGTTTCTTATGATCACCCCACGATCGTCCTTCTTGCATTTAAATACCCATTTCATAGGAATTGGTTTCTTAACTCTAACGGGTTTGTCAATAAGATCCCATACACCCGGCCAGTTAAACTGTTGCAACTCTTCTTGCATTGCTTCTACCCAAGATGGATCCTCAAGTGCCATACGAACATTCGTAGGTTCTACTTGAGATAGAAAGCAAGTGTATTTTGCGAGATTCATGATTCCCGAGGAATGCATATCCGCATACGCACACAATATGTTAGAATAATTTAAAGTAGCAACCTAATGACGTTTTTGCACACCTATATCAATATCACCAATGATGTTTTCGTGTGGATGATAAGTATGAATCCGAAGAGTAGGATCCTCAGAGATAACAACATTGTCAGTTAAATTTGTTAGATTCTCCTCAGCATCATGAGATGATTCGCTAATCTCATGTGTTTCAGGGAACGGAGCCGAGGAGGAATCAACAAAATGACCATCATCCAACGAGATAAAAATCGCATCACATGTATCAGGAAGATAATCTTGTGGAGCTTCATCATAATTAGAAAAAGAATATCTTGGTGGTAAGAATTGATCTTCTAAATAAGCACGCACCAAGTCTTCATCCGGTTGGTCAACTATTTGAGTAAACGAGTTAAATAAACTCTCATAATCGAACATCCAATCAGGTCCTTTACATTGGGGAGGTGTGGTGTATCGTTGACAGTCAACATGGTACCACTCCTCTACACAGCCCGAGGTGAAGTTAAATACACGTTTCTTAGGTGATGCGTAACCCAAGAAATAGCCTTCAATTTCTTTTTCTTCAAATTTTCCCTTATCTTTCTTTAACATAGTACAAGGACACCCAAATGGTTCTAGGCACTTTAAATTTGGCTTTCTGTTGTTCAAAAGTTCATAACTCATCTTTTGAAGCTTCTTCACAGTCAAAACAAGATTAATCGTGTATCAAGCAGTATTCACAGCCTCATTCCAGAATTGAACATGAAGCTTAGAATCTGCAAGCATTGTTCGTGCCGCTTCATTCAATGTTCTATTCTTTCTTTCAGCCACGCCATTCTGTTGTGGTACATATGGAGCACTGTATTCTCGATGAATTCCTTTCTGAATACAAAATAAATCCAATATAGTATTTTTGAACTCCGTACCGTTATCACTACGAATACGTCTCACTTTCAATTTGTACAACGATTCGATCTTAGTGATTAGATTTTGAATCAGAGTGGGTGCTTGATCTTTTGAACTCATAAATAACATCCATGAATATCTTGAATAGTCATCAGTGACAACTAAACAATACCAATCACCAGCAATACTTGCATGATTCACAGGATGAAACAAATCCATATGAAGTGGTTCTAGTGGAGTATCAATGTTATTGATTAACTTAGAAGGGCGTGACTTCTTCTGTTTGCCCTTTTTACAGGCAACACATTAGTCAGTTAATTTAAAATGTTTCAAAGAAACACCATCAACAAGGTCATTAGTCATAAGATAATTCATCTTCCTGACATGAATATGACCTATTCTTCTGTGCCACATAATCGTGTCTTTTTCTGTTGCCTTATAAACAAAACACGTTTCTACAAAAGTAGATACCTTAGAAGTCATGTTTAACACATAAATATAGTTTGATCAAGGAGATCACATAACTACCATATCTTCGGGATTGACGTATCCTGGTTTCAATATTATGCACTACTTATCATTAAATACGGTTGGGTATTTCTTATCACAAATTTGTGACACACTCAACAAGTTATGATCTACTTTGTCACAATAATTAACCTTTTAAAATGTGATGCTTCCATTTGACACATCACCTTCCTTAGTGATCATTCCACCCGAATTACCAGCAACCGCCACATACCCTCGTATATTTTTTACATTTGTTAAGAGGTTAAAGTTGCCGGTAATTTGACGAGTGCATCCACTATCCATTATCCAGTTTGCACCAGAAACAGTCTTGGATGAACTTTGCACAAGAATTAAAAATGATCAGTTCAAAATGGCTTGGAAGTAACAGGATTGACAAAACACATCAAATCCGCATTAGAAATCTTTGGCTTTTCTGATTTCTTAGCCTTAACTTTAACTGGTTTCTCCTTTTTCACTTGAGATGTGTTTGAACCATGCACCACCTCCTCAAATTATAGAAGTTCACATAGAATATGATTTGAACTTGGAATGTTCTGGTCTTTGTGTATAATTTCAGGCTCAAACACATCCTCAATGATAACTTTCTCAACATTGTCAACAAAAACTTTGTTACTTTCAACATTATGTATTTGAGTTGACGATTGAGCATTAACATGATCATTTTTTACCAGTTTAGGTTTTTCTTCAACAAAAGATTCCTTAACAACAATTTCCCTCTTTTCCCACAAATGGGTTTGGAGTATAATAGTTATGAAACGTAGTGGTACTTCAACATAACCTATACCTTTCTTTGAATCTTTTTGCTTACCAGTTACTTCAATAATTTCATTTAGCAAAAACGATGAATTTCTAAACTTGCCCAATTTACTTTTCAACTCAAGAACATCATTATCAAGTTTTGTTATCTTAGTTTGATGTTTCAAGATTTCTTGAAATTTCTGATCATTAATTGTCATTTTGACAGACAATTCAACTTTCAGATCATGGTTACTAATAGACAATGCTTCAATTTTATCCCTAGATTTCTTTTAAGATTCTAATTATTGTCTATAAGTATCCTTGAGGGAAGCAATTTCTTTCACCAAAAGGTCATTATGCTCTTTCAGCGATTCTAACCTAGGCTTAATAGTTTCACAATTAACACAGGGCACATTTGCGGATAAATTAACAGAAGACGAATAAGAAGAACTAACCTCGTCAATCTTTGCCATACATGTGAAAGAGGTTGGTTTCATGTGACACAAATCATCAGAGTCAGATTCAGTGTCATTGTCAGATGATAGCTCATTCCCACCTGCGTCTTGAAATATTTCATTTATCTCGAACATAGCCAAGTTCGCTTGATTATCATTGCACAAAAATCTTTGTGTCCAATCAGTCCCATCAGCAGCAGAAAGAAGAGCTTGTGATCCCGAAGCAGAAGGTTTACTACTAGAGGGTTTATCAATAGCATCAATACTCTTCTTCCCAGAACTTCTATCTTGGCTTAGAGGTCTATTGTACTCTTTCTTTGGCTTGTCACACTCTTTGGCTAAATGGCTAAATTCTTGACAGTTATAACACTTGACTTTTAACTTATCAAACCCAACCCTCTTGTTCAAATATGCTAAATCTTTACCTGTTCTTTGCATGAATTTTTTAACTTTTCTCACAATCATTGCCATGTTCCACTTAAGATCCATAAGTTCCAAATCATCAGGATCGATTTGGTCATAATCTTCATCGGTTAACTCACTCGTGGAAATTTTTCTACCAACTAAATTCTCATACGAAGTCATGAAAGCACACAGAAAAGCAAAATTCTATTCAGCTTCTTTCATGTTTACGTTTGGTGGTGCAAAAAAGTGATATGTTGTAGCAGATGTTCCAGAACCTCCAGAGTTATCAGTGAATCGAGATGACATACATTAGGATCACTATAAGTTGATAATCTCTCATTTGCTAATGAGTAAGAAAAGTAGTGATTGGAGATGTAGTGCTACTTAATGGCATACTACCACCATAAAAAGATGGATCTTGAATTTCTTTTGTTGATTTATGACACTTCAGATCATATTCTCTAGATTCAATATTTTGCATGAATTCTGAAGCCCTTAAATCTTCGTTTTTGAAATAATTATTTTCCTTCAACACCATCAGAAATGTTGAATATGAACTCGGTAAAGCATTCTTAACCGTATCCATCTTGTCAGATTCAGAAGGTTCCATCTTTAACTTATTCATTTCTACTATCAAGTGATTAAAATGAGTAAGCATTTCCTCAACAGTCTCTCCTTTTAGTAAGTTAAAGTTTCGGAACTGAAACTTCAACATTACTTTCTTGCTTTCTTCTGTGTTACCCATGCTTCTCATTTTAATGTGTTGAAATAAAGAATCACAGATCTTTATACTCCCAACTTGATGAAATATGTTATCAGGTAATGCCATGGTCAGAGTTGAGTACGCTTTAGTCTCAATCTCTAAAGCTTTATTTTCCTCTTGCGAGTATTGAGAAAAAACTTTAGGGGTAAAACTCGTAGTTTTATCACCAAGCATTGGAACAGTATAGACATCATCAAGACATCTAGAGCAATCAGGATGCACAGAACCAAGATGTGCTAAAAAACATGGTTCCCACTTTGCAAAATCACTAAATTTCATCAGTCGTGGGCAATTTGAATAGGATCCAATTTCCGCATCGAGGTGTAACATTTGTTGCATTAGTACGTTCTGAGACGCCAACGCATAAAAACCAACCAATATAATTAAAAAAATAAAATTTAACAAAATTCAAACTTTTGGGATAAAAATGTAACTTCAGTAACGAATCAGGAACAGTAAACTTTAACGAACTGAATGAAGTATGGGTGACGAATTGGCAATAGTATTTTGACGAATCAGGAACGAATTAAATATAAAGATTCAATGATAAGTCACTAACGAATCACTGATGAATCAGTATGACGAATCATTAACGAATTAATGATTACTCAAAGTAAAGAATCAAAGACGAATTAGTGGAGAATTATAGTAACGAATTACTAACGAATCAATAACGAATCGAAGAGCACGAATTCGCTATAGAAAAGAACGAAGTAGCTACAGTGGATAACGAACTAGGTAGTTATTTAGTTGTAACCAACTATCCACGTGCCACAAATCCGTTAAGGACTGATAACGAATTAAGACCCGTGTTTAGCGAATTAGCTATAACGAATTACAGCCATATTCATATCTTCAAATCTTCAAACATATTTCCAGAAATCTGGAAATTTTCCAGATTCAAGTTGTACCAAAACCCAAACTAAAATCGTGTAATACAGCCTCAATTTGGCACCAATTTGGCAAATCAAAGCTCAAACTGATCGCAATCAATCCGCAAACACAACTACACTTATCCTGTATACCTTAATCAACCAAACGATTACCAAATTCCAATTAACCGATACTCTGTTCTATATACCTCAGATCCAGTCCAAAACCAACACAATCAATCACATAACCCAATCAACTCCACACAATCCTTCCTCAATCCTCACCGAACACAATCGTATCCAAATTCAGTCCATATTTATCAAATTCAAAACAAAAATTCAATAAAAATTAAATAAAACTTATACTAACCCGAAATTTAACCAATAAGCTTCAAATACTGATCAATATAGCTTAACAAAGAGCAATCTAACAACAAATAGCTCTGATACCACTTGTAAACAACTCAGATCTCACATATCTAATCAATTCATATTCGTATTAGATCAGTTAATCTTCAGATCTAGTTTATGATATGTTCTTAGTTAGGTATATAGTAAACTAGTAATTGTAATAGGTATAATATTAATAAACGTTAATGAAGAATTGAAATAGAGAGAACTTGAGTAGAGGTTCGGTATAATCTATCTCAATTATTAAATTAACAAGGCATGAACACCCCTTAAATAGAAGTCGGATACCAACTCGTTACACATCCCGTAACGAATTGGCTCCAATTCGTTAACTTACATAAAAAATAAGGAAAGCATAACGAATCAGTAATTCGCTATGCCCCCATTCGTCAACATTCCATGACGAATGGGAAACAAACATAACGAATTGCAGTCATTCATTAAACATCCTTAACGAATGGACATTACATATACGAACTGGCTAATTCGGTAAACATCCTTAACCAATTAGCCTATACATAACGAACTACTTGATTTTACATAAATACCCTTTAACATTATAATAATAATAAATTACAACCGATAAGTTACAAAGACTCGAGATGACAAAACCGTGCACTAACATCCTCCCAGAAGCAAAAATATTTTCAACAAAAACACAAGCATTTGAAATCCCCATAATATATCTTAAATCCAAAATTTCACCCACATAAAAGTTCACAAGGAAGAAACAATGGACTGGTGGACATATAGAGGTAGGGCAATAAAAAGACCCAAATACCCATGAAAGATCACCCACGGGTCAACAAGGATTTACTCAAAAGTCACCCGCGGAACATACTCATCACCTGCATAACTCAAGTCAGAGGAAAGTTAAAAATAAACTCCAAAGACTATCTGCGGGTTGACCAAGACGTCCTAAGAAGTCATCCCAAGGTGTTATCCTCTTTCTCGAAGGTGACTAGAGGTTGACCTCAGAGGGTCAGCCGTAATTAAATTCCTTCTAGAAGATTTACAAAGATCTTTCCTAGGGAAGCACGTGATGTAACAGCCAATTAGAAAGGGACAGCTGGCAATGTTGTTATAACCGTGCACATGGCCAATTAGCCAGGTCCTATCACATGCGGACATGTGTCCAGGTTGTTACAAATGTTAGAGCATTAATGTCTAATGCTAGTTCTTAGGGGATCATTATGTCATATTTGTATTGTAAAGGGCTTAAAATGTTAATTTTGAAAAAGTTGTAAGAAACGTGTAAAAGTTAGATCCAACGTATAAGACTTATACGGAGCGCATAAGTCTTATACGCTGACGTTAGACTTATACATTTCACATTTAGTATAAATAGGCTTACATGTTATTATTTTGTAATAGTTTTTGGAAATTCTCTGATCAGTTGTACTTTCATTGTTATATCAATAGAGTGAAGTTTATAAGTGATTGTGTTGTTATTTTTTTATGATATTATTCCGCGATGTCGTATAGTATAGAAAATACATTTTATCGATCATAATCATATCGTTTACACGTACATGATGCTTTGCATGTTCTTGATCATGTTCTTTCACGAATGAAGGGAACGGACACTAATAATACCTGCTAATGTAGGGAACAGACCCTAATAATATCTGCGAATGTTATATGGAAAAATGCTCTTAAAATATAAGAATGTATGTGTGAAAGAAAGAATGAACAGGTTAAGTAAGAAATATGTATCTCCGGATACGTGATAGTAAGTATGTGAATGTATTGTATGTTACTTGTTTTAACTAGAACTCACTCAACGTAGCTGACTTTTAATATGCACGCAGGTAAATAGACTGAAGCAGCTAGCTTGAGGGAGGTACATGGCAGGAACTGAGGAAGCTGGCATCTAAAGATTAGTCATTATGTTTAAATAAGATATTTTTATGTTACGTTTTTAAAGATAAGTTTGAATGTTTCGTAACGAATGATTGAAGTTTTATTGTTTTCGCGAAAGTTTTAATTAACTCTGATATTTATAATTGTGTTTATGAGTAAATCCAACGACAATGTAGGGCACCGGGAACGGGGCCTTACATCTTATCTAAACATATTTTGTCTTTTCAATCATACACTATAGCAACTCTTTAATTGATTTTGGCTTTGGAAAAATTACAATTTGAATAACGTATCAATTTTAAGTGTTTTATCTCATACAATAAAATTAATCTTACTTTTCCAAAGACAATCGTTTACGATACTGTACTTCTCGTTTAATTTGTTTATTCTCGTTCATCCTAACCCATTTCAATCTCAAGTATAAGGAATCCTTTCCTTCACAATATTTAAGATTATTATCCCATTTATCAAAAGATGTTTTAGAAATTTTAATATTTTATTTAAAACAACTCGAAAGTTCATTTCAATTTTAGGAATATTTTATACAATGATGATCTTCTGGTTTTACATTTATCAATAATTAAAACTTTTTCTCACAAAGTTATATCAATAAAATGTTTTTGTAACCCACTCGATAGAACGGAATATGTGGGCCATCCGACGATCTAAGTAATTATGGATGCATACGTAATTATCTAAATCCTAGCATGGAAATCATAATACGTACAGGTGTGTGTCATAACTTAGAACCAAAAGTGGTTTTGGGTAACGGTATAAATGTAGAGTTTATAAGGACTTGGTGGATACGTCATTGATACATCTTATATATAAATACCCTTATCGGATTTTCATTTGGAGCATCGCTCCGACTACTCGAAGTTCCACATAATGATTAAATTTTATTTAAAAAGTTATTCCTTATAATTTAATTATTTTATTAACACTACTTTTTTTGTTTTACGTTTCCTTAATTTCGAGACGAAATTCCCAAAAGTAGGGGAGACTGTAACATCTCGGGTGGTTTTTCGTATTTGAATTATTTTATGTTTAACTCGACTCGGAATGTAATTCGGATCTTTCGAATTATTTAAATTTTGTATTTGTTAGTATTTAACTTGTTTAAACTTAATTTATATTTTCTTAGCTTTCAAACTTGTCAAACAACTATTAAAAACCCCTAAAATCGCTTAAAACGACTAAAAATCGCATTCATAAAAGTACAGTGACTATTTTTGACCCAAATCTCGAAACTTATTCCCCAAGATAATTTATATAATATTATAATGGGTTCTCACCAGCTCAGAATGGTCAGATTCATCTTCCAGACCCAGTTATGTACGAGCCCAGCGGGTTTCCACTGTGATAAGTCCTAAGTCACCTGGAGTAGGACCTCTAGGTGCTTTGACATCAGCAGTACGTCTAGCAATAACAGGAGTTTCCGCCGGCCCCTTAAGAAATTGACTCATATCGTACGAACAACCAACCAACAAAAAACTTTCGATATTCTAACACAAGCATGTATGGCGCATATGAAGAAACACGGATCTACTCCCCTTACGGGTCCTAGATCCAATGAGTCCACACAAAACAGGTCAAGAAGAGTGACTAACGATATGAGCACAATCTCCTGAAGTCCAGTGACAGAAACCTGCAAAACAAGCACCGTGAGCTCGTTATGGGAAGGAAAAGAGGGGGGGGTCTTCCCGTAACCACCCTCCGGCGTGAGAATAAGTACAGTTCCGATAGAGAGAAAATACTTAGGTATTTAGAGTAGATAGTGAAGAGTGAATGTGTTACCTCATGGAGATTGTGAAGTATTTATAGCCGAAGAGTGTGGGAATATTATTGGCACAAGTGATGGCGTCTAGACCCTCCCGCACATAGTTCCTAGGAAGTAATGTTGTTCTTCCTTAGTCTTGGATTATGTGGGTGATTTATATGTCCCGCGAGTGGCATCTGAGAGGATCCCCTCTGACCCGCGGGTGGTACTTAAGGGTATTTGGGTCTTTTTGATACCTTACCTCTATAATAAGCAATGCGAGCAATTCTACCATTTCCCTGGACTTCCATATTCGGCCTTGTCATCTGCCTTCTCATACTTATACAAACCATCATATTTGCCAGAGGGTCTTTGTTCCTCACCATTGAAATATAGTCAATCTCAGCATATCTAATGCTCTTCAGCCTCTTTTACCTTTTGGCTTTCTCATGTTCAGACAGATTCCACTTCCTCTTCTGATTCAAAATAGGAAATCCTGTCCTTGCCTCCTCCTTGAGATGTTTTGATAGTTCATTCTTTTGTCTTCTTGCAAGTCTATTTCTGTCATGATAATCATACAGATCTAGAGTTTCCATCTCTTCCAATTATTCTTTCTTAATATTAGCAAAATTATCCTTGAAGATGATTTCCTTCAAATCTCCACTCCTTATTATCACCTTCAAAGTTTCAGAAACTGAGTCATAGAAGAGCCTTTGAGGTAGGTCCACATCATATGGTGGCCTATTTTGTCTCTGGTGTGCAGCTCTTGTTGTAGGAATTTGGACTCTTGAGGCCGAGGATCTAGAAGGATTTGCCTTTTTGGGTTTAGTGGCCCTCATTTCCCAAAATTTCTTCACAAACATGGAAATTACCATTTCCGCAGGCATAGACATCAAATCTAGAAAGTTCTCACCTCCTTCTCTGGCCAGTCTTGTAATCATACCCATCACTCTCGCATCCCCAAGTTGACCAGTAGGAACAAATCTTACTCCTCTTGGTCCAAGATTAAAGTTTTTAGGATCTGTCTGTTCTGCATCCAGTCACTCCTGAAGTTCATAAAATAATTGTTTCAGTTGAGCTTTCCCCAGAAGATCAAATACATTCTCTTCCGTTCCTTTACTCATTAGCAAGCCCTTTAGTGTCTTGGTTTTGTTCTCATCATTCCATGGATCCCTATATTCAACTGGTTCAAGCTTCACTTCCACAACAATAGGGACTTGGTTAGCTTTTGAAGATTCAGCCTTTTCTTTAATTTTCTTTAGTTCAGACTGATAATGGGCTAACCTTTCACTTCTATTGATTCCCTTGGTCATTTTCAAACTCCCTCTTGCCTCCATTAATCTTTCAAGCATGTTGAGCTGTTCATCCTCCCACTTATTTTTCTTCTCAGCCTTTTCCTTTTCAGCCAAAGTGATAACTCTTGGCTTCTTTCCAGTTTTGTCACTATTGCCTTTCATGGATAACTTCCTGAAGTAGGATTCAACTTGGGCTTTTGACAGACTGTCAACCATCTCCATTTCCATCCCTCTGTCAATTAAGTTCTTGCACTTTCCTCCAAACCTCTTCATCAACTCATCAATCTTTTCTTGTTAAATTGTTTCCCTTCTTAATCTTTCATTTTCCTCTCTCTCAACTCTTTCCACATTTGCCTTATAATGTTCTTCCAATTCTAAAAATCTCATTATACTCAAATCTTTATCAGACAGACCATGCATCCTTAGATAAGTTATGTACTTGTTAGAATCACGGTTTTTCTTCTCCATTCTTCTCTTGATCTCATCAGCCTCTTTATCAACCATTCTTTGCAACTCCTCATCTGTCATTGGAGCCAAAGTTTCAAATTTATACGCATGCTTAATCAAGCTCACAATTAAGGATGGTTTCTTCTTGCTTCATCCAGCATAATCTGTATATTCTCCCTTCGTTGTTCAGTCATGTCAATATGTGGGGAGTCAACAGTATTATTATCAGCATTATCATCATCAACAGTATCATCAACAGCATTATCATCATCAACATTGTCATCATCTTCAGTATCATCATCTTTTTCAGTTGATTCATCCAATCCCTCAATCCTTGGTTCATTCAAATCAGGCTCATTTTCAGGCATAACAACATGTAAAGGAATAGCCATCATAGGGTTTTCATGATCCTTTGGGCTTTCAACGGTGTATTCAGGGTCATCGGACTTTTTTGGCCTCTTCTTCTCAATCTCATCATCACTATAATCTCTACCATCAAATCTACATCTCTTTCTTGTGTATTTGTTTCCATATCTATAGTCATCTTCTGCTTCTTCATTCTTGTCCTCCTCTATCATCTTCTCAGCTTGTTGAACCCATATTTTTGAAAATTTTCCAATGATTGGCTCTCCAGCATCATCAACTACCATATGCTTGTTTGATTATTCTTCAGTGTTTTTAGTAGTGGTTGGAGTTTCAGCCTCAGTTGGGCTTGATTGAATTTATACATCACAAGAGATAAGGTGTTATCTACCTCTTCAACCTGTTTCAATTTGATCAATACCTCAATCACCTCTGGTTCAACTCCTCCTTCTTCATCTAAAGTTTTAGCAATATTGGCTTGTTCAAATAAAGTTTCTTGCTCTACAAACTCTTCAGTTGTCAATGATCTTGCAATCCTTTTCCTTTTCAAAGTTTCAAGAAATGTATTTGCATGCCACTTGGCAACTTCTTCAACCAATTCATCTTTTTTCAACATATCATCATGATCATCTGATTTGATTTGAGTTTCATCATCATCTTCAGTATCAGCAGTATATTTTTCTTTTTCCTTTCTCCTCTCTTCATCAAATTCCCTCATCTCATCAGATTCACAGGGAAAATTATCAATATCATCCATTAGATTCTTCAACTCTACATCATCCTCACCAAACTTCTTGGAAGTCTCATCATCTTCAATTTCTTTAGTCAAAACTACTTCCTCAGTTTCTGCACCTTCATCCATAATTACATCAGTCAAAGTTTCAGTGCCAATAGCATCAGTTGCTATGGCCTCAGTAGTCAAGATTTCATCCGTTTGCACATTCTCCTCCACATTTGTCTCCTTCTCCACCCCCTTCTCCCTCTCCTCATTCACGTTTTTCTTCTTTGTAATTGTATCATTAGCATCATATTCTTGTTCACCAACATCATATATATCACCTTCATATCCATCATCATCAAATCCTCTTTCTTCACTATCATCTTCCTCATCACTCTCACCATAAACATTGCATAATGTTTTCAAACCATCATCAGCATCTACCTTCGTATTCACATCCTCCTCAACAACAACGGAAGCATCAGTAGCAACAGCAATATTCTCCCCCTGTTTTGGTACAGCTGAGGTCTTCTCAACCTCAACCTTTAAGGCTTGAATCCGGTTTAAAGCTTGTGCCAACTGAGCCTTCAGGTCATTATTTTCTTTCACCAATTCAACATTCCTTCCTTTCAAATCAACATTTTCGAATATCAAATCCAGGTTTCTTTTTAAAAAGATAAGCACCAGGGGAAGGGGTTTGGGTTGGTGGTTCAGAAAAAGGATCAGGTATATTGGTTTGGGGTTGGGTTGGTTCAGTGGGTGGGCTTGGGCTTTCAATGATGGTTTCACTTGTTGAGGGTAAAGAGTTTATGTTTTGTAGTGAAGGTAAGTTTGTGTGGATAATTTAAAATGTTGGTTGGTTGGGTGGTCTAAGTTTTGGGAATGGGTTGGGGATTGGAATGGTGTCTTAGGCTAGTTTATTAGATGTGCTAGGATGTGTTCTAGAATATATGGTTCATGGAAGGGTACGTCTTGGGTTTGTGGTTGGCTCTGAGGTGGGCTATGGGTTTGAGTTTGAGGTGATGTTGGTGGGGATGGAATGTATGGGTCATTTTGTGGTGGTGGAGATGGTGTTTGGTGTTATGGTGGGGATTGGATGTGTTGTTGGGGTGGGCTATATGGTGAGGCTGGTGGTGTAGGTAAGGGTTGGTTTTGAATCTCCCCCTGTTCTTGTGCATCAATCAGCTCATCATCACCCACATTTCTTTTAACATTCCCTCCATCACCTTGGGAATCATCATCATCTGTACCTCCATCATTATTAACTTCATAATCATCATCCTCCTCATCCTCACTCTCTTCCTCCTTAGAGGTCACATGTGGTAACTCTGAAACTGGCATAATAGCCAAATCAGGGTTCAATTACCATGGTACAATGTCAAGCTCAATATTTGGATTGAAGCGGCTAGTGGAAGCCAATCTTGCAATCCTCTTATAAGTATTTGGATCTTGCAACAGATGTGTTGTACCGATGGTTGGCAGATCCTGCAACTCCCTGTTAAAGATAATTTGGTGAAATCTTGGAAAGACTAAAACTTCTCCCTGTTGGGTTTCCTCAGATTTGACACAAGACCTTCAAATCTCATTTTGGAAAAATTGAATGGCTGTCTAAACATGACAGCCACAGTTGCATTAGCCAGGTCTCTGCTCATCAACTTCCATGAGCCTTTTCGGGCAGCATATCCTTGAATAAAGTGGTGAATCAAAAACCTATAAAGGTTAGGGAACATGCTCTTCTTGAATTGTCCTTCAAACACATCTCCCTGATAGCCCATTGTATCTGTAAAGATAGTCACCAAGCGGTTTGTGGAGAAGTGTATGTGGTTTTCAGCAGCATCGTTTAATTGTAGGCTCTCTCTTATAAGTTGTTCAATAATAATGATTTCCTGGAGAGCAACGGTAGCCTCCAACCGCCTACCATCGGCATCATCAAACAGTTGCACTGAGTGCCAGAAATCCAACTGATGATTTCTATAAATCACAGGGAACTCAGTTAGCGAAAACCACAGATTAGATAACAATAACCATCTAATCATTAGAGCTACGTCCTGATTGTCAGGAGTCACTTGTAAAAGAGCGCACATGTTGTGCTTCATCTTGAATGGATATGTTGGTTCGTCAGCCATATCTGTGTAAACACAAACAAAAACAAATTCAAAGTAAAAATTAGTCATAAAGTTCATTACTTTGAAACATTTTGGGTTAGAATTTGAAGAAGTAATGAGAAATTTCTTTTAAGAACCTGTGCTTCGACAAATTTATAATCTACATAAGAAAAATAAAGATGTAAGTTTAATCAAAAGTTAACATGTAAATGCACACAATCATCATCGAAAACATTCAATTGAAGCTTACCGAGTCGGATTGAGTTGGCTTACTAATTAGTGTAGGGAAATTATTAAAGCGGTTAGTATTCTGGAGTGAGAGCAAGAGTGGTTTTGCAGTTTAGTGTTTAAAGAGAGAAGTGAAGAATGAAAATTTTCACTAAGTCCCTCTTATATATCTTTTGAAAGTGTGGTTTTAAATGCATTTTGTCTTTTTGCGAGTAAAAGCTGTCAAACAGTTATAATATCTCATTAAATATTTTCTCATTTAAAATCTTGCTCGATAAATAATATTTTGCAAAACTTGCTCGGAAAAGGTAATTCACAAAGCTTGCTAGTTATAAAGAATTTATAAAGCTTGCTCGTTCCAGAATTTGTTCAGATATAATAAAGTTAAAAATAAACATAAGTGAATAAAATGAAGGAAGCTTACTCGAAATACAAGATTGCTCGAGAAATAAATCACAAGACAAATAATCAAATATATATCAAATAGGCAACCATGCTGGTAATCAATAAGGATACCCAATATAACAAATTAGAAGTATTTCTAATTGTCAGCCTTGCTCGAATACCTGAACATATCACAAACCTTACCCGAAATCATATAAAACATAATAAATATTCCTTCAAGTTCATTTAACACTAAAGTGTGCCCGAAAATAATTAAAAAGTGCAAAGTGTGCTAGAGAAGACTTATCTATCCTAAGATATAAAAGTATGCTATAAACACAAAGTGTACTTGAAAATATATAAATAAAACATTTAAGCACACATAATCATCAAGCTTGCATGGATATCTCAAACAGTCAAACAAAACAACAAAGTTTGCTAGAAAAGCCTAAGAATATCAAAGCTTGATAGGAATTACATATTCAAACATATTCAAATGCAAAGCTTGCTCGAATGAGTCAAACATCCTATAAAACAATGAAGTTTGCTAGAAATTTTTAAAAAACATCAAAGCTTGCTAGAAATATTATAACCAATCACAAAGCTTGCTATGATTACCTAAAATCCTATAAAACATCTAAGTTTGCTAGAAAGTTGAGAAATCATCAGAGCTGAAATGGATGAACTTAGACAAATTTATCTAAGTTTAACCGATAAGGTTCAAAATCATCAAACCTTTCTTGAAAGTACATATGCAGACCTTTCTAAGGTAAAATGCAACTCTTTTTGACTTTAAACAAAATTTCACAAATATTTATCATTAAAATTCAATGTTTAAGAGCAAATAGTGTATTAAGAGATCAAATTTCAGTTATCTTCCCATTCAATTCCTTTTGAAAAGATCTCAACATGGGATCATATTGGTTAAGTTGCCTCTCATTACTTCACTCTCAGCATTATTGTGACATATCAGACAGGTTAACAGTAGGTCTAGACTTAGCATGATTTTTCATTTCATATTGGTGATATGAATTAAGGTTCATTTAATTTGCATAATTCAGAAATGGACAACACTGAAAGTGCTATGATTCCTCATATCTCTTCTCAAAGCTTATTTGGCTTTCCCCATATCACCCTAGTTTGACTTAAACCCCCTGACATTTGGTCAAAATCTTTTATGACAGAACATATTAAATAATTTAGATATTTCTTTTCTAAATTTCAAACATATGTGAGGTTGAACGTTGGACTTACATGTCACACAAGTTGGACTTACATGCCTTTCATTCAGAATGTTTAAAGGACTTATATGATTGCCTCCACCCCTGCAGTTCTAGTATAAACACTCATGTTTGAATTTTCATAAAACTTGTGAACATTTTCAACTTTTGGTGGATAAAAATAAGCATAGTTCACATTTGTTATTTGTCATATATTAAAATAAACAATTTTGATGATCAAATACCAACGGGCTTGTGTATGACTGGGTAGTCACTTTTCTGCCTATCAATTGGATAGGTATATTGAGTCATGCAAAGACAACAATGTTTCTCCACATTAAGATTAGCATTTTTCATTATGTTTATATCACCTCAGATTTTACACATCATGGAAAGCAAACATACATGATAATGAATGTACTAACTTGTAACACCCCGTAACCGCAGCGGAAACGTACACGGGATGCAACAGACACATCTGATATCAACAGCATTGCTTATAAAGAAAACACCACTACAATAATTTAAACGTATTACATTGTTCCGAGTTTCGTTACCGACTAGGCGTTATCACATAAGTTTTACCAATAGTACGTTAACATGTTTAAAACAAAATATAGACCCTTAAGCTTCCACAAAATAGCACACATCATCAAGCACGTATCACTCATTCCAATTTGGGTGTACCTAGAAAGCATGTAAAGAAAACGGGTCAACTACGAATAGTTGGTGAGTTTCACTAATTTAAATAAACCATGACAAATCATTTTAATAATCATAAATTAGTGATGTAATTATGCTGAGCCTACAAGTGAAAACTCTGTTAACCCAGAAACACATTTAATAACCTCTGGGGACACTGTTAACCCAGAAACACATTTAGTAACCTCTGGGGACACTGTTAACCCAGAAATACATTTAATAACCTCTGGGGACACTGTTAAACCAAAAATACATTTAATAGCCTCTGGGGACACTGTTAACCCAGAAATACATTTAATAGCCTCTGGGGACACTGTTAACCCAGAACACTGTTTCGGGCCTTACAATATTAGCAACTCAGACAATTACCATCTTAATACATTACCGTACGATTCCCGTACAATAAACATTATATAAATAAATTCATTTCCATGCGATCGGCATGTACTTAAACACTTTGATAAATACATGCTTTCCGCCCTGGGAAAATATTTAAAACAGTTCAATAAAAAGGGGCTCGTGAAACTCACCTTTTTGGTGAGCAGAGATGTAATACTGTGAACAGCTACCGGCCCGGATCTGTAATACGATCCCTAAGTCGTTACTACACAATTTCTATTAATATAACTTAAATTCGTGTTAACCGGTACGTATGGGGACACTGTTGACCCAGTACCGTACACGATCCGGGGACAATGTTAACCCCGAAACACTTCTCAGGACTTAGATTGTGATATCCCTTAGAGTTCTTTAGTCAAAATTACCATTAGTTTGTTTTTCTCGTTTTGCGTGCCTAGCACGGTTATTCGTCTTTATGTTTTCAAGAATGAGTTTGGCCACATACGACCCGAAAATATTTGTTATTGATATTTTAATTAAAGTGGTGAAATTAGAGCTCGGTTTAGACACCCCGTTTGGCCGCGGGGCCCGTTTCCGTCTTTAATATGCCGGAAACGACTAAATCGGGTAAAATTACCCAAATCATCCGAATTATTTTCGGATGATTTATTTTTACTTGATTAACTTAGTTTCATGAAAATAGTCCATTTTTAAGGTTTTTATACACCGGTTAGCTCGCTTAGGCGAACTTTGCCGGTTTACGCGTTTTAAGCTTTAAAAGTTTGTTTTTAAGTTCCATTTAGCACAAATAAATATCCGTTTAGTCTCGGATCTTGAAATTTTGCACAATTCAGTTTTTGACAGTAAGGAATTTTATAAAAATATTTCCAGATTTAATCTCTATATTTAACATTTATTTATCTATTTTTAAACGTCATTTAAACACCAAATATGTCGAAAATACCAAATGACCTTAGAAAAATCCCAAATTTTTCTGGGATGACTCCTGCCATCCACATAGTCCCCTGTAATTTTTCCAGAACCAAAATCTCATTTTTCATGCCATTTTCACCAAAACCGAGCTAGAAAACCCTAGAACTCGTTTTACTGAAAAGCCTACTTAGACTTCTCCAATGGACCTGAAATTTTGTGTGTGACTTTTATATGTTATAAAAAGCTTATCTAAAGTTTTCCAGAATTTTTCATGATGTTTAGCTATTTTTCACCATTTTTAGCCAAAACCGAGCATTAAATTCACCAAATATTCATCCTTTATCCAAAAATTACCAAAATTTCACAGATCTCATATTTTCATGTGTAGATCATCTCTGTGAAATTTCATGACTCAACTCTAAGTCTATCACAATCTGTTTAAATCTTACAAATCATACAAAAAACCGAACTACCTTGTGTTTCTAGCTTTAGATCGCAAAGATCTTGCTTTCTAGCCTTTGCTAGCAACTAGATACAACACCTACAAGCACAACAACACCACTCCAAGCAAGTTATACCCACAATCAAGCCATTTCTTTCATGGTTTCGGTTAAGACATCAAAACAAAGATTTTAACCGTAAAAATTAGTTTTGACTCTTTTAATTCCTTTCTTGGACCAAGATCCCTTGTATACTTGTATACATCACTTGATCATGCAAGAATCGGTTTCATCTCGGGTTTTCACCCATTTTTCACTTGAAACCTCATTTTCTCAAGATTTTGGAATTAAAAACCAAGATTAAACCATAATAACATGTTTATACCTTATGATTCTTCTCAAAAATCAAGGGTTTTTGGTTGAATGTGTGGAGGATGGAGAGAAATGTGGTGTTGGGAGTTTAGAAAAAAGAAAATGAAATGGTTAAACCATGAACAAGGGACCGATCGGTCCTTGTTATGGTGTGGGGTGGGGCCCACAACTCCAACCTTGGCCACACATTTGGATTGTGTAATCCGGATAATGTTGTGGATAATCTGGTTCAGTTCGTTTTTCGGTTAAACACTTAATTCGGCTTAAAACGAGGCTAAAACGGTCGTTTTCGGCTTAAAATTTAAATTTATATAAAACCGATTTAAAAACTTTAAAAACTTAAACCATGACATTTATTGACTTAACACATCATATTGTCGGTAATTGTGCATCTTTTTCGGCTTGATCGATCGTCTCTTGCTTGGTTTGATGTTAAAGGTTTCGTTTATCGTACCGACGTACTAATAAATCGAAATCCTTTTTCTGTGCTATAATTCACTTATCCCGAAGCTTTAATACTTCGTACACATCACTAAACATTATATATTTCGTCTATAATGTAATCCCCTATTCGTTCGGGTTTCAATAATCGTTCATCGATTAATCGTAATTTCAATACGACTAGCTGTATATTCGAGTATAATTCGTACTGTGAATCTTATATACTCGTATAAACACATTATAATTCATATATTCAGTTTTGAATAACACGTAAATAGTATATTCCGGCTAGGGTATACCTGAATTTGCCGGAATCGTTACATAACTGTCTTTTTAGCCTATTAAATCCATATGATCAGCATAAATAACCAATGTACTATCATTTCCCATTTAGGTTGGATCAATTATCACTTAAAACCTTTTTAGCTTCTTCAAACCTTGAACTGAATAATCTTATCATGTCTCTACACCATAATCAACTTGCTCTATTTTGTAAAAAATGTTTTGAGAAAAATTTTTTCTTCTTACTTATGTTCATTTGAGCAATCAATTTTGTTACAAAAACACATTTTAACACAAACATTTGAAGCATATTCAAAACACATATTCAAATCTAAATATAAGTGACATTATCAAAACAAGCGGACTTCACAAAATGCATGGTCTAGCATATCCTAATAACATCATCATATTAGGAAATTCACATAATCAAGATATCGGATAAGCACATACATATAGATCAAATCAAATACTTATCCTGACATCACACATTCACTGATAATTATTTTAGGTATCAAAGACACCTAAGATACACAAATAGTCATTCAAAGAACATATCAGCAAACATAAATCACAATTTCACACATCAAGCAGACAAACATTCATCAAGACTTTTAAAAGATAGTCGATTTGCACATGAAGCACACATCATCAATCAGACCTCATTAGAGTTGATCATTCCCAGTGCTTTCAGAAGAAAGTGGAATCTGGTTTTATCAAGTGGCTTGGTGAATAGGTCAGCCAAGTTATCACTTTTTTTAACTCATTTCATTTAAATCAGACCTTTTTCACTATAATCCATAATGAAATGATGTCTGATTTCAATGTGCTTAGTCTTGGAATGATGAACTGGATTCTTAACAATAAACCTTGCAGCAGTATTATCAATTAAAATAGGGATGTTCAAAAAATTCAAACCATAATCCAGCAATTGGTTCTGAATCCAGAGAACTTGTGCACAGCAAGCAGATGCAACAATATACTCAGCTTCAACAGTTGATATGGACACTGTGGTTTGCTTCTTGCGCTGCCATGACACTAGCCTGTCTCCCAAAAAGTGATAGCCTCCAGAAGTTGTCTTTCTACTCATATTACAGCCATCATAATCATTGTCATTATAAGCAAGTAGATCAAAGGCATGGTTCTTTGGGTACCATATCCCTAAATCTGGTTTCCCTTTCAAGTATCTAAAAATTCTCTTAACAGCAGTCATGTGAGACATCTTTGGACTTGATTGGAATCTTGCACAAACACATACAGCAAACATGATGTCTGTCCTTGAAGCAGTCAGATACATCAGAGATCCAATATTTTCTCTTTATTCATGTTCATCTACAGGCTCCCCATTTTTATCTACAATCAACTTTTCACTTGTGTCCATTGGAGTTAAAGTAGTTTTAAGGTCTTGACACTTGAACTTGTTCAATATGTCGTGCACATACTTAGACTGGCATATGAAAATACTATAAGCCTTTTGTTGAACTTGTATTCCAAGAAAGAAGTTCATTTCTCCAATAGAGCTCATGTTGTACTTGGACTTCATCACTTCCTCAAACTCCAGACATATTTGTTCATTAGTTGAACCAAAATAATATCATCAACATACACTTGCAAAAGGAGCAAATCTTTTCCTCTTTTCTTATAGAAGAGGTCTTTTCAATAGCTCCCCTTTGGAAACCATTAGCAAGCAGGTGGTTTGACAGCTCATCATACCAAGCTTTTGGAGCTTGATGTAGTCCCTACAAAGCTTTATTTAACTTATACACTCTGTTAGGATAATCAGGGTCCTCGAATCCTAGTGGTTGAGTCACATACACCTCTTCTTCTATTTTTCCATTCTAAAATGCAGATTTAACATCCAATTGGAATACTCTTATGTTCTTTAAGGAACATAAGCTAGGAAAATTCTTATGGCTTCCAATCTTGCAACTGGAGTAAAGACTTCCTCAATGTCAAACCTTTCTTCTTATAAGCATCCCAATGCAACAATTCTTGCTTTGTTCTTAATCACAATTCCTCTTTCATCTCTTTTGTTTCTGAAAACCCATTTGGTTCCAGTAGCATATATGTTTCTTGGCTTATCTACAAGTTCCCACACTTGCAGATCTCTGAACTGAGCCAACTCCTCTTGCATAGCTTCTACCCAACAATTGTCTTTCAAAGCTTGAACTATGTTCTTGGGTTCAACCTGGGATAGAAGGAGTACAAAAATTGTTTGAAGATTCAGAAACACTTCTTGTAACTCTTTCATTGATGTTCCCAATGATGTTCTCAGGTGGATGATTTCTTTCAACATATGAGGATTGTACAATCACGTCAGTAGACATATTTGATTCAAGATTTGGGTCATTGAGATCAGGTTCATCAATGATCAAATCACTTGTTGCATCATTAAATTCAGGTGCTTATTCGTTATTCTATTGTGAAGTGGAAGCATCATTGTTTCCAATATTTAAGCTTTGAAAAAAATGTTCAAATCTTGCTTTCTTTTCAGCTTGTCTTTGAATTCCATGTTGGTTGCTAGGATCACCTCATTTAAGATATGATCATCTTGATCTTCTAGATTGATCTTCTAGATTGTCTTGATTACCATGTTCTTGATCTTGTCCTGGATTGTGACCTTGGTCTTGATCTTGAACTTGTTCATTTTCAGCAGTTGAGGGATCCTTTATGAATCTGTATTCTGGTCTTTTACCAGTAACCTTGGACCACAACTTGTCCAAATCAATCATCTTTTGATTATTCTCTTCATGCACACTTGTTTTGTAGAAACTTTCATCAAAGTTCTCAGGGTAAATCTTGAAGGACTTGATCAAGTTTTCAAGATCAAAGAGCCATACTGCTCCGTCAACAGCATTGAACTAATTTTCATTAAATGCAATATCAGATGATTCAATTACACTCAAATGGTCTTTCACATAGACTCTGTAGGCTTTTGAGTGAGTTGAATATCTAAAAAACAAGCAATCCAAGGATTTTGATTGAAATTTGTTAAGATAATCCTTGGTGTTCAAAGTGAACATTTACAGCTAAATGGCTTGAGAAACTTGATGTAGGGCTTCCTTTTAAAAAAAATATCATAAGGAATCTTGTCTTGACTTTTGTTAAGAAGTACCCTGTTCTGAACATAGCAGCCAGTATTAATTGCTTCTGCCCAAAAGGTAACAGGCAAGAAAGCATCTGGTATCATGGTCCTTGTAGCTTCTATAAGTGTTTTATTTCATCTTACTACAATCCCCTTTTTCTTCAGGAGTTCTAGGAGCAGAGAATTGTTGAATAATTCCTTTTGCATTGCAAAACTCATCCATTACCCCATTCTTAAACTCAGTCACATTATCACTTCTCATAACCTTCACCCTTGCATGCATTTGATTCTCAATCCTTTTAACACAACTTTTAATAAGTTCAGCAGCCTCATCTTTCGTATATCTTGAAAAGTCATCAATGATCACTAAACAATATCTCTTTTTGCCAATACTTGGTACACTCACTAAACAATATCTCTTTTTGCCAATACTTGGTCACTAAACAATATCTTGAAAAATAATTAATGATCACTAAACAATATCTCTTTTTGCCAATACTTGGTACACTCACAGGACCAAAAAGATCCATGTGAAGAATTTCAGGCACTTGATCAATTATGTTTATGAGCTTTGTTTTGTGTGAGGACTTATGCTGCTTACCCTTTTGACAAGAAATGCATTTGTTATCAAGTTTGAACTCTCTTGTGGGTAAACCAATTACATGCTCACCCTTCACAAGTCTGTTCTTGTTCTTTAGATTGAAATGACAGAGCTTTCTATGCCATAATTTGGTTTCATTTTCAGTGGCCTTTGACACAAAACAAGTACCACCCCTTGAAATGGAATCTTTCATGTTCCATTCATACAAGACAAGCTTGGTATTCATTGCCATGACTGGTATTACCACCACATAAGGTGTATGCCTACTGTCCATTGAGGCAGAGTCATCATCAGTTAGTTGGACATTAAACCTTGATTGACTACCTTGGTTACTTGAGCTTCCAGCAACAAAACCTCTTGGTGTTTCAACACCATGATCACTTGGTTCTTCAATAATTGGGATTGGTTGTTGGTTCTTGGTAAACAAGTTACCCATTGGTGCAATGAGTGTATTTGACACTTGGAAATAAGGTTTCTCCTCCCTTATCATCTCATTCTCAGTTATCTCTAAATGCAACAGCTTGCAAGAAGCAGATCACATCATCAAGCTTGAGTGCATCATAGTTTGTTTTCTACATGATAAATTTGCTTGCAGTGTACCATTCTTTGGATAAAGATGATAACAGCTTGGTGTTCAGTTCAACATCATTTACCACATAATCAGTTGACCTGATTTCATTCATAATTGTCAGGAACCTTTCAAGAACAGACTTCAGTCTCTCACCCTCCTTATAATTGAACCTATCAAGTTGCTGTTTCAACCTCTCTTTCTTATATTCTTCAATTCAGTGTGGCCTTCAAACATCTTTAACAAGGCATCATACATGGCTTTAGCAGTTTAATGGTGAGCAACCTTTGTCAATATCTCCCATGATAAACCCAATTTCAGCATAGTCGGTGCTCTATCATCAACTTTCTTCATCCTAGCTACAACAGTAAGGTTGTTGTTTGTTCCATCAGGCACATAAGGTCCATTTTTTATTGAGGTCCACATCTGTACATCGTTGTAGCAGACTGCAGCTTCAAAGAGTACTTTCTATTTTATGAAGTTTTCCTGTCCATACAATCTTGGAATTTTGTTAGTTGATACCTCTTGCTCCTTGTATCCAGACATATTTTTTGTGATTTTGAAATATTTTTGAAAAACAGATAGAAAAGAAACTCAAACAAATATTAAAAGCTTTCTTGAAAAACAATCATATATGTGGATTAACACTTCAGATCTGAGATATCTAGTCAGAGAAGAGCAAGATCTACAATAATAATGAAAACTTTTAAAGTAAACAAGAGAAAGAAGACACCAAATATTGCAGATCTGGAAAGAAATGAAGAAAACAGAACGGCTGGCGTCACAGATCAATGAAACAGTGTTCAGCTGACGTCATTATTCATCTTTAAATCAACAATAACAAGCAACAATTCTTCACCCAAACAACAGAAACAAGCTCTGATACCACTTGTCGGTCCCGTATATATATCGATCACAATATCAATGTCATAACCCACACGATTGGGTGTTGAGAAGAAGGTTAACGACTTGCTTTTTAGGGTAAGAAAATATGGTATTAGTGGCAGAAACACTAACACAATAAATGTTGCTTGATAAATACAAAGGTAACACACACAAATTGTAACTCAAAAGATTTCCATTTATAGAAAGATTAATATAAATGAAAATCAATCAAGGTTTCAGTAAAGAATGTTTTGTCCATACTCATTAAAGAACGGCCATCACACTCAATATCAGGAATAATATCATGTCTGTCCTATCACTCTCTCTCTACTGTCTATCAGGCATGCCCTAAATTATTCTATTTATAGGTGTGCCCTGACAGCTGTCATTCCTTCTAGAAACCCTAATCAATTATACATAATCAGAAAATCATATTACAAAAGATTCTAAGTGTAAAACATGTCTTCGGGTAAGCTTTGTAGCCTTTGTCTTCTTCGAGCAGACCTAGTAACCAAAGTGTGCTTGGAACAGTTCTCCGAGTAGACTTTAATTAGAATATTTTCCATAGAAAATATTCATCTAGCAGACTTCAATCTTCTTGACCATAACAAACTTTGCCTGATATGGTCCTACGAGCAAACGTGTTCTTCAGAAATCCCTTCAACTCTTTGTTAATAAATAACTTATTGAACAAACCAAAGTGTGCTGGTAACACCGTTGACTTTGCTGGTAGCACTGTAGCTTGCTCGAAGTTAAACCTTGCTAGAAAAGTCCTTCAGATATTTCCTTATTAACTTTCTTTAAGCTTGCTGGGACAAATGTTTATTAATAATAAACCTTGCTAGATCTTCAAAAATACTTGGTTTATTTAGCTTGGTTTAGCCAAGAGTTTGCTTGGAAACAAACCTTGCTAGGCTTGAAGAAAAACCTTGCTAGACAAAGTGAACCCTGCTCGGATTGACACTTAAGAAGACTTCAAGAAGATAACCTTGCCCGGGAGGCAAAATACCTTGCTAGGCTAACTAAAACCTTGCTGGGAGGTTTGAGCTTGCTCGGATACCATACTTAGCAGTTTCTTGAGAGTTTGAGAAATTTCCAATCTTCATTTACCACTTTTCTCATCCCAACATTATTACCAAATTAGAAATGTCGGTGAGGCCGATTTGGCAAGAAATCAAAACCCACAAACAAATTCCTAGTTTAGAGCGAGGATTAAGGTACAAGAAATCCTAATTGGGTATCTGGTTGCTATATGGGTCGGGATTTTAACATGGATTAACGGGTTATTGGGTTAGTGGGTTATAATATGCAGATTTTGCAAAGCAGTCCTTGTACTATAGAGGTGGAAACAGCATGAGATTGAAGTTTATGTTTGGGTTTAAAAGTATATCTTACAAAGTTAATTTACAAAAAATAAATAATTATAACAAACAATTAAAAATAACATTAAAATTCCTCGACAAACACAAGATTTTATTGATAAAATCTCCCGAACATAAATCGGATTGGGTAAATGGATAAAAATTATTATAGAGAAAATCCGAGTTGTTATAGTCTCCCCTACTTTAAGGAATTTCGTCCCGAAATTAAAGGATACTATAACAAAACCATTCGATTTTGAGGAAAGGAAAATTTTAAATAAAATTTAAAAATTTATCATATTACAGAAATTTGAATAGTCAAAACAACGCTCCAAATGCATATCTGACAAAGGCACTTATATATAGGATGTACTAGCGGCGTATCCACCATGTCCTTATCATCTTTTCATTTGTACCGTTATCCCAACCACTTTCAATTCTATATTATGACAAACAATCGTACACATTATGATTTCCATGCGAGGACTTTGATAATTATGTTCCGGGCCATAATTATTTAGATCGTCGGATGGTCCACATGATTCGTCCCATCGTGTGGATTTACCAAACGTTTGTAAATATAATTTTAAGAATAGAAATCCTTTAGGAAAAGGAGTTTTAAGTGAAATGTCTTTAAATAGGCAAAAGTTTATAGTTTGGTGATTTAAAATAGGGAATTTTATAAAATAACCCATCGATAATTTTAACTTTACTCGAGGGGCATAACAATAGAAAATCTTAATTAGTATTTCAATAATTCATAAAAAACGTTAATTCAAAATTTTATTAAATAGAAGATACAGAGCAGAGAAGTCAAATTCAAGTAAGACAGGATATGATGAGCGAAAAAGTCTTCTAATAGCTTGAATATTCAGTTGCGCATGACTTGAAACCATGAAACGTGAGCATCTTGAATAATTCGATCCATAAAGGCTTGAGTAGGCGAGGTAGATTGATCCGGCATTGCTTGAATAACTTGAGCGTGAACGGGTTGCAAGAAGGTTGATTGGTTAGAGTAGGCTTGGTAAACTTGAGCTTGTGGGTTCGGAATTTGATATGTTTGGGTTCCGTATGAATGATTTTGCTTGACGAGAGGAGCTTGAAGGAAGTGGGATTGATAGGTGTGGACTTGACGAGTAATGTAGTAGGGTGTAACTATAGTTTGAACTTGATTAGTTTGGATAATCTTAGGGCACATATCATGGAAAGGATTAGGGTCTCCTGAATGGTAGCGAGCACGGGTAGTAGGGACATCGATTTGAGCATGTCGGGTAGACTGTTGCGGGACGGCTTGTGTATTAGGCGGTGTAGAGCAAGTATATGCATGGATGACCGAAGCGATAACATTGGGTGCAAAAACGACATGAGGATTGAGTTAAAATGATGAAAATTACTAGTGGGGCATAACGAGTGTATACCGATGGAGAGTTTCTAGCTCGGGATACTTTGATTTTATCGAGGTTGATAATTTATTTGATTAACAACATAGTTTTAGTGATTAGACTTGCGCTTGTTGTTGTCTTCGTTGTTGTTGCGAGGATGAGTACGGGTAAATGAATTAACATTTCCCTCAAGGAAGTTAATGAACTAGTTTGAATTTGTTGTATTAATGTTTTGAATTTGAGTTTATATTTTAGAGGTTGCAGCAGTTAACTCCTTGGCTATACAAGCGGTGATCATGAGAACTAGACTATTGATGTCGAGGACGACGATGGTTTCTTAGGTGAGACATTCTATAAGGACCAAAAATAAAGATTATAAGATGAAGAATAAGTTAAGGAAACTAATTAAATATTAAAGGTTTAATTGTCTTATAATAACTTTGCTTTTAAGAAACGGGGGATTCGCATCGTATCATGGGGAATAAAGATAAAAGTTTATAACGTAAGGGGTACATAGCGTAAATATTTATTAGATCATGTAGTCAATATAATTAATGTGTGATGACTACACAAGGAGATGAGGTCAGTTTAAAAGTTAATTTTTATTTGATTAAGTCAACTTTACAATAAACCAACGAAACATAAATTGTGTGTTGGCCTCCCATGAGCTTTCGATGGCCGTTTGAAGAGCCTAATGAAACTAACGAATAAATGTAACTGAGTTGGACAGCCCATGAGAATTATATGTCATTTTGATTGTCCCAACTAATTAACGAATTAGCAATACAATAGATTTTGTCGGCCCATGAGCATTACATGACGTTTTAACCGACCAAACTAAATAACGAATAAACGAGAGAAAAAAATGAGTAGTTGGAGAATCCGTGAATCACCACGTATGATGAACTCCAATAAAAATAACATTCAAAACAAGATGAGGAATGGATAGTAGGAGTGCCCATGGACACCATGGATTTGTCACCCAATGTAAGGCCTCGTTACCGGTGCCTCACACCTGGACGTTGGATTTACTCATAAACACAGTTCTAAATATCAGAGTTAATTTAAACTTTCGCGGAATATAAAAACTTCAACCATTATATATTACATCACTTACAAATCTTGTCTTATCAAATATTCATAGTCATTCAAACATAAAACATAGTATTTAAAACATCATTACATTTCCTTGAGATACCAGTATCTTCATTCCATGCCATGTATCCACATCAAGCGAGCTGTCTCATCCAACTCACCTGCGTTCATACGAAAAGTCAGCTATGCTGAGTGAGTTCAAGTTAATCAGGTAACATACAATACATTCACATATCTATACATATGCATCCGAAGATACATATTATATAACTTGCTTACTTTTCTTTCATACATATATTACCATATACCTTCTTTCTTTCATTCTTTTCTTTTCTTTTATACTTTTATATTAAACCTTACTTTACATAATTCTACGTTTTAAAGATCATTACGCCCTACTGCCTCGAGTATTATTAGGGTCTGGTTCCCCTTATGCCTCGAGTATCATTAGGGCCCGGTTCCACTGCCTAGAGTATTATTAGGGCTCGGTTCCCTTTCTGCCTCGAGTATTATTAGGGCTCGGTTCCCTTTCTGCCTCGAGTATTATTAGGGCATGGTTCCCTTTCTACCATACAACCATACCATACCTGTCTATACATTCATAATCATAACTTTCATACATACATACATACATCATTCATACATCATATATATAGCAATCATATCTTTCAACTACCACTTGGCGGTACATGCAATATCCGAAGATCATTCACGCACCGTCAAGCATTCATTCGTACATAATTCATACAAGGCGTACACTTACCACCTATGGTTAGTGTATTAACTAATCACATCGAGTATGCACACAGCCCCAAAAACATAACAAGAAATGGGGCTAGAAACTCATCTGTATCTTGTTACCCTCCGTTTATCGTTAATCATTTCCTTAACCAAGCTCGGCTGACTTTACGTTAATTACACGTATCAATACTTGTACTAATTATATTGTTTATATTTCAGCCAAAATGGCTAAGTTTGGTCTAATCTAATGGTCTTGTTTTAGATTACAAATTACTTAGAATTTTTTTGTGATGTAATGTATTCTTTTCTTTTTTTTTTTCTTGTATTCATTAGCATGGTTTTATATTATATTACATGGCACTTAGAATCCAATTTGTACTCAATCCATATGCACCCAACATACCCTTCACTCGAATACATTGGTGTATTCGCTTGTGCTTATATGTATTCGTTTGTGAATATGTGTTTAAATGCACATGTGTGTGTATGTATTTGATCCATCATGTAATCAAGCATACTTGTATTCGAGTTATATAGGTGTATTCGAACATGGCTAATGTAACCGAATCTAGTCGAGTTCCTGGATGTAATCAATGACAAGCAAGTAATCGAATACAGGTAGTTTAATCGATTTTAGCGTTGTAATCGAGTTTTCTTGATGTATCGAGTTCTTAATTATATTCGACTATATTGTATGCGAACCATATGTATTCGAGTCTGTGGATGAATTCGAATGTACATGATGTATGCAAGTTCAATAAGTAATCGACTGACCCACTTATATTCGAACTACGTAATTGTAATCTTGTCTTATATGTATTCGAAATATATATATATATGTGTGTGTGTGTGTGTGTGTGTGTGTAATCGAATTAACTAGTATAATCGAACGTGATGCTGGTTCTTGTTGTATTCGAACGGCAGGATGTCCTTGGTTCATTTTATCATCATTAACATACATCTCGTGACCTTAATAAACTATTATGGTTCGGTTTTAGCCAATGAACGTTTCCCTAGCCATTGTCGTCCATATCTTGACCCGTGTATATGTAACGTTTGAACCTTGAAGCATAAAACGCTCTTTAAGCTAGATCTAGGGTTTTCTTTATGAACCATACTTATCCATTAGTTCGTTAAGTCCATTTTAAACATCAAGTTTATAACTTTATGGTTCGCTTATACCCGATCTACTCTAGTGTTAAGTCTCATGGCAAACCGTTCATAAAAACTAAATCTTTAAAATAAGAAACGTACCTTTACTCGTTATAAAGCTTCGGTTCTTCTTCTTCTTCTCACGGCCGTAACTGAGGGTTTATATGTGTGTGTTTTTAGTGTGTAGAGAATAAGATGGAGAGAAATGAGGGTTTTAGGTTTTTAAGTAAGTTTAAGGGAGTATTTAGACTCTCTTAAGCCCATGGATCTAAGGCCCATACCCATCCCTTTAATCCATCTTTTATTCCAAGTCCATACTCCTTATTATATTTAATCTTAATTAAATATGAACACACGCTTAACAAACATAAATTTCCTTTATTTAATATAATAAAATTTAGGATGTTACAAGTCTTCCTTCCTTAAAGAGGTTTCGTCCCTGAAACCTAACTATTACTAAAAAAAATTCGGGTAGAACTTGCGCATCTCCTCCTCAACTTCCCATGTAGCGTCTGATCCTTTGCGATGCTTCCATGTCACTTTCACTAAGGGTATAACCTTGTGACGAAGTTGCTTTTTCTTACGATGAACAATCTTTATAGGTTGATCAATGTAGTTTAATCGTTCATCAACCTCAATATCCAAAAATGGCACATGAGACGTGTCATCAGCTAGACATTTTCTCAGATGAGAAATATGGAAGGTTAAATGTATTCCTTCTAACTCCTTGGGTTAATCTAGCTTGTAAGAGACCTCACCCACACGATCCATAATCTTAAACGGTCCAATGTACCTCGGACTCAACTTTCCCCTCTTCCTAAAACGGATAATTCCTTTCCAATGAGAGACCTTGAGCATCACATTGTCATCAATGTTAAACTCAATCGGTCGTCGCCGCTAACGAGGTTTCTTGCACAACCTCTAGACTTCCCAGCTCTTTCTGACCAGTCTCTCCCCAACATACGGGAGTTCTACAACGTCTTCCATAGAACATCTCGAACGGTGGCATACCGATTCTTGAATGGAAAGTGTTATTATAGGAGAACTCCGCCATATGCAGATGATCATCCCAACTTCCTCCAAAGTGTGAAACACATGCATGTAACATATACTCAATGGTTTGGATCGTCCTTTTAGGCTGTCCATCTGTTTGAGGATGATACGTCGTACTTGTGTTCAATCTTGTCCCCATAGCTTCATATAACTTCTTCAAGAATCTCAAAGTAAAACTAGTATCTCTATCAGACACAATCGAAAGTGGAACTCCGTGCTTAGTCACAACCTCTTTTATGAACAAACTTGCTAACGTTTCTGACGAGATAGCCTCTCGTATAGGCAGAAAGTGAGCACTTTTGGTCAAACAATCCACTATCACCCAGATGGTATCATGATGCTTAGTTGTACGAGGTAGCTTAGTTACGAAATCCTTGGTGATGTGTTACCATGTCCATTCTGGTATCTCTAAAGGTTGCACCTTTCCATAAGGCTTTTGATGCTCTGCTTTTACTTGTAAACAAGTTAAGCACTTACTAACATAATCTACCACGTCATTCTTCATTCCTGGCCACCAGAAGTTGTTGTTATAGGAGAACTCTGCCATATCCAGATGATCATCCCAACTTCCTCCAAAGTCTAAAGCACATGAACGTAACATATCCTCAAGGGTTTAGATCGTCCTTTCAGACTGTCCATCTGTTTTAGGATGATACGCCGTAATGATGTTCAATCTTGTCCACATAGCTTCATAGAACTTCTTCCAGAATCTTGAAGTACGACGAGTATCTCTATCAGACACAATCGATAGTGGAACTCCGTGCTTAGTCGCAACCTCTTTTATGAGCAAACTTGCTAACGTTTCTGACAAGACAGCCTCTCATATAGGCAGAAAGTGAGCACTTTTGGTCAAACAATCCACTACACCCAGATGGTATCATGATGCTTAGCTGTATGAGGTAGCTTAGTTTTGAATTCCATGGTGATGTGTTCACATTTCCATTCTGGTATCTCTAAAGGTTGCACCTTTCCATAAGGCTTTTGATGCTCTGCTTTTACTTGTAAACAAGTTAAGCGCTTACTAACATAATCTACCACGTCATTCTTCATTCCTGGCCACCAGAAGTTGTTGTTATAGGAGAACTCTGCCATATCCAGATGATCATCCCAACTTCCTCCAAAGTCTAAAGCACATGAACGTAACATATCCTCAAGGGTTTAGATCGTCCTTTCAGACTGTCCATCTGTTTTAGGATGATACGCCGTAATGATGTTCAATCTTGTCCACATAGCTTCATAGAACTTCTTCCAGAATCTTGAAGTACGACGAGTATCTCTATCAGACACAATCGATAGTGGAACTCCGTGCTTAGTCGCAACCTCTTTTATGAGCAAACTTGCTAATGTTTCTGACAAGACAGCCTCTCATATAGGCAGAAAGTGAGCACTTTTGGTCAAACAATCCACTACACCCAGATGGTATCATGATGCTTAGCTGTATGAGGTAGCTTAGTTTTGAATTCCATGGTGATGTGTTCACATTTCCATTCTGGTATCTCTAAAGGTTGCACCTTTCCATAAGGCTTTTGATGCTCTGCTTTTACTTGTAAACAAGTTAAGCGCTTACTAACATAATCTACCACGTCATTCTTCATTCCTGGCCACCAGAAGTTGTTGTTATAGGAGAACTCTGCCATATCCAGATGATCATCCCAACTTCCTCCAAAGTCTAAAGCACATGAACGTAACATATCCTCAAGGGTTTAGATCGTCCTTTCAGACTGTCCATCTGTTTTAGGATGATACGCCGTAATGATGTTCAATCTTGTCCACATAGCTTCATAGAACTTCTTCCAGAATCTCGAAGAAAAACGAGTATCTCTATCAGACACAATCGATAGTGGTACTCCGTGCTTAGTCACAACCTCTTTGATAAACAAACTTGCTAACATTTCGGACGAGATAGTCTCTTGTGCAGGCAGAAAGTGAGCACTTTTGGTCAAACAATCTACTATCACCCAGATGGTATCATGGTGCTTAACTGTACGAGGTAGCATAGTTATGAAATCCATGGTGATGTGTTCCCATTTACATTCCGGTATCTCTATAGGTTGCACCTTTCCATAAGGCTTTTGATGCTCTGCTTTTACTTGTAAACAAGTTAAGCGCTTACTGACATAATCTACCACGTCATACTTCATTCTAGGCCACAAGTAGTCTCTTTTCAAATCCTGATACATCTTGTTGGATCCTGGATGAATCGAGTATCTTGACTTGTGAGCTTCATCTAAGATTCGACTCTAAGATCCCTATGGCGTGGTATCCTCAATCGGTCAAATCTGATCTTAACACCATGAACGTTTTCCATCAGTTCGTCTTGTTGCCCAACAATTCTTTCCTTCTTCATTAGTTTATCATCCGCAAGCACCTTGGACTGTACCTTGATGATTTCTTCAAAGAGATCTGAGCTAACAATCAACTTATACGACTTCACCATTGCAATGTCTTCCTCGTTTTTACGACTTAGCGCGTCAGCGACCACATTAGCCTTACCAGGGGTAGTACTTGATATCGCAGTCATAGTCCTTTATCAAATCTATCCATCTCCTCTGCCTCATATTCAATTCTTTCTGCTCGAAAAAGTACTTTAAACTCTTACGATCTGTGTAAATAGTACACTTAGTACCATACAGATAATGTCTCCATATCTTGAGAGCATGTACTGCTGCTACTAGCTCTAAATAATGCGTCGGATAAGTACTCTCGTGAACTTTCAACTGTCTGGACGGATAAGCTATCACTTTTCCCGTTGCATCAACACACAACCTAACCCACGATGTGAAGCATTAGTACAAACAACCAAATCCTCATCACCATCGGGTATAGTAAGGATTGGAGCTTGCATGAGTCTTTTCTTTAATTACTCAAAAGCTTCTTCTTGAAACTTTCCCCAACTGAATACTACATACTTTTGGGTCATACCGGTCAGCGGTGCAGCTATCTTGGAGAAGCCTTTGATGAATCTCCTATAGTAGCCAGCTAACCCTAAGAAGCTTTGTATTTCAGTCGGATTCTGTGTAGTCTTCCAATTCGTTAATGCCTCAATCTTAGCTGGGTCCACGGTAATCCCCACAGGATTTATCATGTGACCTAATGATTGCACCTCTTGCAATCTGAACGCGCATTTCGAAAACTTAGCATACAATTTCTCTTTTTTCAGAGTCTCCAATACCTCTCTCAGATGCTCGGCATGATCAGACTAGCTTTTTTAATAAATCAATATATCGTCGATGAAAACGATAACTGACTTGTCCAACATCGACCGACACACCCTATTCATCATATCCATAAATGCTGCAGGAGCATTTGTTAGACCGAATGACATCACAAGGAACTCGTAGTGTCTATACCGAGTCCGAAACGCTGTTTTTGGGATGTCTACATATTTCACTTTTAACTGATGATAGCCTGATCTGAGATCTATTCGTGAGAACCAACTAGAACCTTGTAGTTGGTCAAGAAAATCATCAATCCGTGGTAACGGATATCTATTCTTCACCGCAAACTTGTTCAACTCACGATAATCAATGCGCATTCTCATACTTCAATCCTTCTCCTTAAAAAATAACATTGGTGCGCCCCACGGGGAAATGCTTGGTCTTATAAAAAACCTTTGTCGAGGAGTTCTTGTAGTTGGAACATCAATTCTTTCATCTCGTAAGGCGCTAGATGGTAAGGTGCTTTCGTGATGGTTTGGGCTCCTGGTATCAAATCTATCTAGAATTCTATCTCTTGCTCTGGTGGCAACCCCGGAAGATCCTCAGGGAATACTTCTGGGTAGTCACACACGATAGGAATATCTTTCATTTCTTCCGTCTCGGCCGTAGCGTTGACAACATACGCCAGGTAAGCATCGCACCCTCGTCCTAACAAACCTTCGGCTTTTAACATCGAAATGACATTAAGCCCTGAACTTTCCATGTCACCATAGACCGTCACCGTACTACCATCCAAGGACTTTAACCTTATTATCCTACTCTTACACACAATCTGAGCTTCAAACTCATATAACCAATCCAATCCCAAGACCACATCAAACCCTCCTAAGGTCGTCACATACAAAGTAACAGGGAACTCACGTCCCTCTATCTCTATCTTACCATCCTTAACCATTTTCATTATTTAACCGAGGTGTCACTAGAGGTTTCTGCTATAAACATTTCAGACACTTGACAACATTTCATTTTAGCTAACTTACTAAATGTTGTAGCTACAAAACTTCTATTCTCACCTGAATCAAACAATACTGTAGCCGAAATACCGTTTACTAGAAATGTACCTGTCACAACATCTGGGATCTACTTGGCTTGCTCTTGAGTCAGCATGTAAGCCCTGGTCTTTGGTCTATCTTGTTTCGCATCCTTCTTTCCACTTTCTCCTGCTTCACTCACAGGTTTATTTGCCATGACTAGCGTGCGGACATTCTGTGGCAGTCTCCTCACATAGAATTTGATTCTCTTGGCCTCGGTGTTAACCATATCAGGAACCAATCTAGACATTCTATTGAATTCAGTAGTGTATTCGCGGTGTGTCATTTTACCCGCCTTCAGATTCTAGAATTTCATCTCTGCCCTTTCAACCTTAGCATCAGCACAAAACCATTTCATGACCATCTCCTGAAGGTCTTCCCATCTCAATGCCTTAATCTCATGCTGACTCTTTCTCTGTTCAACATACTCCCACCAGTACATAGCTTCATTACCAAACCGTTACCGATGCCTCACACTGGACGTTGGATTTACTCATAAACACAGTTCTAAATATAGGAGTTAATTAAAACTTTCGCGGAATATAAAAACTTCAACCATTATATATTACATAACTTTCAAATCTTGTCTTATCGGACATTCATAATCATTTAAACATAAAACATAGTCTTTAAAACATCATAACATTTCCTTGAGATGCCAATATCTTCAATTCCATTCCATGTGTCCACATCAAGCGAACTGCCTCATCCTACTCACCTGCGTGCATACTAAAAGTCAGCTACGCTGATTGAGTTCTAGTTAATCAGGTAACATACAATACATTCACGTATTTATACATAAGAGTCTGAAGATACATATTATATAAACTTGTTACTTTTCTTTCATACTTACATTATCATATACCTTCTTTCTTTCATTCTTTTCTTTTCTTTTATACTTTTGTATTAAACCTTACTTTTCATAATTCAACGTTTTAAAGAGCATTGCGACCTACTACCTCGAGTATTATTAGGGCATGGTTCCCTTTCTGCCTTGAGTATTATTAGGGCCCGGTTCCCTTTCTGCCTCGAGTATTATTAGGGCTCGGTTCCCTTTCTGCCTAGAGTATTATTACGGCTTGGTTTCCATTCTGCCTCGAGTATTATTAGGGTTCGGTTCCCTTTCTACCTCGAGTATTATTAGGGCTCGGTTCCTTTCTACCTCGAGTACCATAGAAGTCTATACCTTGATAATCATAACATTCATACAACCATACCATAGTTGTCTATACATTCATAATCATAACATTCATACATACATACATCATTCATACATCATATATATAGCAATCATATCTTTAAACTACCACTTAGCGGTACATGCAATATCCGAAGATCGTTCACACACCGTCAAGCATTAATTCGTACATAATTCATACAAGGCATACACTTACCACTTATGGTAAGTGCATTAACTAATCACATCGAGTATGAACACGTCCCCAAAAACATAACAAGGAATGGGGCTAGAAACTCACCTGGATCCTGTTACGTTCTCCGTTTGTCATTAATCCTTCCTTAACTGAGCTCGGCTAACTGTACATTAATTACACATATCAATACTTGTCCTAATTATATTGTTTATATTTCAGTAATGGACAAGTCTGGTCTAATCTAATGGTCTTGTTTTAGATTATAATTTACTTAGAATATTTTTGTGATGTAATGTTTTCTTTTCTTTCTTTTCTTGTATTCATTAGCATGGTTTTGTATTAGATTACATGGCTCTTAGAATCCAATTTTTACTCAATCCATATGCACCCAACATACCCTGCACTCGAATACATTGGTGTATTCGAGTGAGCTTATATGTATTCGTTTGTGTGTATGTGTTAGAATGCACATGTGTGTGTGTGTATTCTATCTGTCATGTAATAAAGCATAATTGTATTCGAATTATATATGTGTAAACATGGCTAATGTAACCGAATGTAATCGAGTTCCTGGATGTAATCGATCACAAGCATGTAATCGAATATAGGCAGTGTAATCGATTATAGCATTGTAATCGAGTTTGCTTGATGTAATCGAGTTCTTAATTGTATTCAACCATATTTTATGAGAACTATTTGTATTCGAGTCTGTGGATGAATTTGAATGTACATGATGTATGCGAGTTTAATAAGTAACCGACTGACCCACTTGTATTCGAACTAAGTAGTTGTAATCGAGTCTTATATGTATTTGAAATATATATATGTAATCGACTTCCATAATATGAGAGATTATTTCATTGTAATCGAACCATACGCGTGTAAGTGAGTTTACCCTTTGTAATCGAGTATGGATACTATAATCGAACCTTAAGTTGTAATCGAATACAACGTTGTAATCGACTTAACCAGTATAATTGAACGTGCTGTTGGTTCTTGTTTTATTCGAACGGCCTGATGTCCTTGGTTCGTTTTATCATCATTAACATACATCTCATTTCCTTAATACACTATTATGGTTCGTTGTCGTCCATATCTTGACCCGTGTATATGTAAAGTTTGAACCTTTAAGCATAAAAACGCTCTTTAAGCTAGATCTAGGGTTTTCTTTATGAACCATACTTATCCATTAGTTCGTTATGTCCATTTTAAACATCAAGTTTATATCTTTATGGTTCACTTATACCCTATCTACTCTAGGGTTAAGTCTCATGGCAAACTGTTAATAAAAATGAAATATTTAAGATAAAGAACGTACCTTTACTCGTTTTAAAGCTACGGTTTTGCTTAGTTATGAACAATGGTCTTGTATCTTGCTTGCATGGCTAAGATTTATCAAGATTTAGGCTAGGTTTTGATCTTGGATCTTCTTCTTCTTCTCACGGCCGTAAGTGAGGATTTATATGTGTGTGTTTTGAGTGTGTAGAGAATGAGATGGAGAGAAATGCGGGTTTTAGGGTTTTAGAGAGGTTTAAGGGAGTATTTAATCTCTCTTAAGCCCATGGACCTAAGGCCCATACATATCCCTTTAATCCATCTTTTATTTTAAGTCCATACTCCTTATTATATTTAATCTTAGTTAAATATGAACACACGCTTAACAAACATAAATTTCCTTTAATTAATATTATAAAATTTAGGATGTTACACTGAATTAACCAATTAAATAACAAAAGACAATAATCAGAATTTACCGAATTTAGCCTCGAACCACCGTGAATTCGATTTAAAATCAACCTAAGATGTCGGTCATATGACAGTTGTGTTCCTCTTTGGCCAAGAGGAACCTGTCATGCTACTTAGCCTTAAGATGAAGGAGTTAAAAAAGTAGGTAATTCTTAAGGAATTTCCCATAAACAAAAATGTAATCTACTTTGATTTAAAATATTTACGAAAATTTTCTTTGAAGGTTGACGCATAGCCTCGGAGTTGTGTGTGCGTGTATAACAATATAATAATAAACAATCATTATTTAAACAAATAGATAAGTACTTAATCTAGCAAGTAATTATATAAGCTGTAAACAATCAAATGGAATACATAAGGTGAATAGATAAGCACGTATGGGGCTCCTAAGCATGTTACTATGGCACCACTAACGACCTATATTAAACCTTCGGCTCTGATACTAATCTGTCACACCCCAACCTAAGGCGAAAATTCCGAGGCGTGAGCTGATTGCTCACAGCTCTCAAGGTTATGCAATATTTAAAAGTGACAATATCTATTTAATTCGATTAAATGATTCAAATAATTCAAGTACAAAATACAACTCATTAAACAAACAAAAATACAAATTTAAATCTTGATTATATATCTTCTAACTTAACTCTTCACTAAATCTTCACCAAATCTTGCAACTAGTTCATACAATAACCAGCATATGCGTATAAAATATAAAGGTTTGTCAACAACACATGTTGAGTGAGTAAACACCAGTTTAAGACACTACAATAATATTATATAATAAATAAAGAAAGAATCAAATAGTTCCTGTGAGATAAGCAGTTAAGCCATAGCACATAAACATCGGTTGCTGAAGGTAGTCGCATGATCATACTATAACGAGGAACTTCACCAAAATGCGTTCAAATAAAGAAAGTAAGAAAATAGCAAGTTAGGCATAAACCGATATACACACAAGGATTAAACAGTTGCGGTTTTAAATACTAGATAGTAGATAAATATATAAGATACACATATGTCCCCAAAAGGATTTAAAATAAGTAAAAAAAAAGAGAGTGGTTACTTACCTTAGCAATTAAGCAAGAGATATGATTCGTTAGGCACAAAGGTAGATCAATACCGACGAGAAATCCTAATAAATAGTTAGGTAAAATAAATATGGATCGTATAACAAAGCTAAAACTAGATAGTGGTTCAGAATTTAATGATCGAGTGTCCTTACGAAAGTTTTATTACTTAGACTTATTATTAATTTTATTATCACAGTTTTATCGTAAATAATATAATTTAATTATACAAAATTACATAAGAATATCTAAATAAATATTTATAAAATTGTTGGATAAATTATATAAAGATATTTATTTTAAATGCTTACTTTAAACAAAAAAAAAGCATTTTATGTATTTATATATACTTTTATCATTAATAAATAATTCTTTTAAATTAGTATTGTAATAATAAATAATAATATTTATAAAATATGACCTTTTATAAAAATACTCGAAATTAATTACTTTAATTAACAAGGTTATAATATGTATTTTAAATTAAACCTTATCAAAATATCTATTATAAAATCCTTTATCAATTTTAATACTTAGTACATATTCATACATACATACATACGTATATACATATATATATATAACTTTAACAAAGAACGGAAAACGACTTGTTAATATGATGGTTTTAAAGAAAATAATGATTAATTATTATATATGATATTAATATTAATATTTAAATTATAAATATATTAATGTATAAGCTTAAAAAAAATTTAAAAAATCAAAGGAGAAATACGTATCAACCAAGATTATTATTACCAAATTAAAGATGTCGGTGAGGCTGATTTGACAAGAAGATCAAAGCCCACAAACAAATTCCCACTTTAGAGCGAGGATTAAGATACAAGAAATCCTAATTGGGTATCCAGTTGCTATATGGGTCGAGTTTTGAACATGAGTTAACGGGTTATTGGGTTAGTGGGTTATAATATGCAGATTTTGTAAGGCAGTCCTTGTACTATAGAGTTGGAAACAACATGAGATTAAAGTTTAGGATAGGGTTTAAAAAGTATATCTTACAAAATTAATTTATATAAAATAAATAATTATAACAAACAATTGAAAATAACATTAAAATTCCTCGACACACGCGAAATTTTATTGATAAAATCTCTCGAACAAAATCGGATCGGGTAAATGGATAAAAATTATTATTGGGAAAATCCGAGTTGTTACGGTTAATATAATATATCGATACGCATCAAAATTGATCTTGATTTCCTAATTAACATCGTCGGTGAGGTCGTTTAAAGCATGAGGAATAATAAGCACAAATCAATTCCAATATTAAACGAAGATTAAGCTTCAAGAAAAGAGAATGGATACGAGTATACGGGTATGAACATGGATACTGGTTTGTGTCATGGGTTTGGATATAATAAATTAACTGATTTGCAAAGAGGTCCTTGTACTATGGTTATGGGTACAAAATGGTGTTAAATTATGGTTTAAGGTTAAAAATGTATTAATTCAAAGTTATTATGATTATTAATAAATATATTAAAAAATAACAATAAAATAAAATAATAACTCGATAAATGCGGTATTTTATTGATAAAAATTCCCGAACAGAAAAATGGGTCAGGTAACGGATTTAAAATATATTAAACTAAAATCCAAGTTGTTACAGTATCCCCTACTTTTGTGAATTTCGTCCCGAAATTAAAGAATACCAAGACAAAACAATTAAATTTGTGGAAATGTAAGGCCCCGTTACCGGTAACCCTACTTTAGTGTTGGATTTACTCATAAACGCAGTTATAAATATCAGAGTTAATTAAAACGTTCGCGGAATAATAACGCTTCAACCATAACATTTTACATAACCATCAAATCTTGTCTTATAAAACATTCATAGTCATTTAAAGCAAAACATAGTCTTTAAAACATCACAACATTTCTCCGAGATGCCAGTATCTTCGATTCCATGCCATGTGTCTTCAATCATGCGAGCTGCCTCAATCTATTTGCCTGCGTGCATACTAAAAGTCAGCTACGCTAAATGAGTTCTAGTTAATCACATAACTTACTTTACATACACATATACGTGCCCGAAGGTACGCATTACATACTTAACATGTCCATCATTCATTCATATACATTCATAGCTATCCTTACGTTATAAAGAGCATTCGCCCTACATACCTCGGATATTACTAGGGTCCGGTCACCCTTCATCCTCGGATATTATTAAGGTCCGGTCACCCTTCATCCTCGGATATTATTAGGGTCCGGTACCCTGCATCCTCAGATATTATTAGGGTCCGGTTACCCTCCATCCTCGGATATTATTAGGGTCCGGTCACCCTTTCTTCCAATCCTTCATACCATACCTTTCTATATACATAATTCTATGTTTCGTACATACATACATCATTCATTCTTCACATATAATAATTTATCATCAAACTTTTACCTGGAAGTACATGCAATATCCGAAGATCGTTTATGTAATATTTACATACCATACATATATAACTCATACATCATACATACTTCATTCAACATCAATCATACACCATATATATCATTCATACCTTTAGCTACCACCTGACGGTCCATGCCATATCCGAAGATCGTTCATGCCCCGTCAAGCAATCATCTTACATAATTCATATAAGGCATACACTTACCACTTAAGGTAAGTGTATTAACTATCACATCGAGTATGCACACAGCCCCGAAAACATAACAAGGAAGTGGGCTTGAAACTCACCTGAACTCTGTTACGTTCACCGTTAATAGTTATTCACTTCTTTAGCTTTGCACGACTAACTATATAAAAATTACACGTATCAATTAACTATCACTACCCATATCACGTTTCTAGTCTAATTATAACCCTCAACGAACGGGGGTCCGGGGGCAGCGCTGTAGGTTCCCTGGACGGATCACACGAGATATCCCGGTCTACTCAGGTGCGGAATCCCTGCGTAGATCGTTACGAGCGTAGAAAGCAAACCAAACAAACACACACGAACAAACCAAAACACGTTATATATTAATAACCGAACTCACGTGATATGAATCACTGATACAGACTCTCGTCAACTCGATCGACTCAAACGACTAACTCCCTAACCCCCCAAAACAAGCCGTAAACTATATATAAATACACGACAACTTCGCCTGATATGTTCAGGCGAAGTTGTCCATAACTTCGCTTGTTCAACAAGTTCACCTAGGCAAACTTGTTAACAACTTCGCTTAAACAAAAACATAAATAACATTACAGACTCGATTACAGACACTAGACTATGAACTACTGACATTCATGCACCAACAGACTCCCCCTTGGCAGTAGCTTCATATTATGATCTTTAAGCACTTGTCTTGTAATCTTCACGCATGCACTCCTTCTCTAACACATACCGTGACTACTCGCTGATACTTCCTCGCTTCGTCTTTCCAAGCAGGAATATAGAATATCTTCTTTTCATTCAACACTTGCAGATCAGCTTTCGATAAGTTAACAAGATGCATCGGATCATACACCCTCAGCACTTCTTGTTCGTCTTCGTCTTCCATCACGGCTTCAGCAGTCTGGCAATCAATACCACCATTTAAGATTCTTCAACACATCTTGAGGCATAATCTTCATTGGAACCTCCTTAATGCATCGAATCGGTTTGTACTTCATTACCATCCATGGCTTGCCATCTGCTCTCATTCCCCTTTCTTTATCTTCCACTAGCTTTCCCTTCTGTGGCTTTAACAACTCAAACTTCTTCTCTTTTATGTTTTCTTTCCACACGATCTTCCCAATAACCCTTGCCATGTTGTCGTCGCTTCTATTGATCAGCCCCAATCTAGCCAAATCCTTCACCTCACATTCCGGCAATGTATTGAGAGATCTCAACGTTCTTTTAAAATACTGAATCCCATCAAAACGTTTCACCACAAACAACTTTATCTGTTCATCATATAGCCAACAAATAATTCCTTTCTTCGACTCAGCATAGCCTTTGATATTATAACTCTTCTTGAACATGGTTGGAACAGCAGGCTTCTTAGTTTTAATAAACCAATGAGCACAGCCTTCCTTCCACCTAGGCTGCTCCTCCCACTCAGTCTCATCATTTTCCATCTCAGTACCCATATCGGCTTTCTCAACATCTGGGATCTCGTGTTCAACATTTTCTTCAATTATTTCGCCTTCTTCAATCACAATCTGTGCTCCAATCTTCTCAATCTCCTCAATAGGCAGCACATCATCATCAAACATCACATCATCCTCTAGCATATCATCATCTAGTTCTTTCAACGCATCGATCACATCATCTTCATCATCAACCATCACCACCTCATCACCACCAACTGCACCTGCAGACTCCCCCTGAGCTGTGGAAGTCCCAAGAGCTTGAGTAGTTCTTGGCAACTCACCACCTGCACCTTTCGGTGCATTGGGATCATCGTCTCTATCAAAACGCTTCTTCGTCCTTAACTCGTCTCCTCTACAGCCTGTCTCCCCCTGAGATGCCAAGAACTCCTTCATAGCATCTATAATTCGCCCATGTTCAACCAGGAGGGACGACTGTAATTGATTCTCTGCCACAAGGCGCTGAATAGCCTGGGTCTGGATAAAGTTTATCCTTGATTGCTCTGCCACGACCCGTTCAAGTGCAGCTATTCTCTCCGAGTCTGAGAGGGTTGCATCGAAATCAAACCTCATGTTAGATGTATCTTGAGTATACTGAGGAGGGATCTCGAATGTAACTGGGACATCAGAAGCAGTTGTGGACGTAACCGCAGGTGGTATCGTGACCGACAACCCTGCAGTTGCAACGACGGTAGACTCTACAAATTGTGCCACCACCTCTGAAGGAGTAAGCGTTGGAGGTGGTAACGACACAATCTCCGGAGTCATCGTCTGTAGTGTGATGGATGGGATGCTGACAGCTGATGTAGCCACCACGGGAACATCCGCGGTGCTTGTAACCTGTACAGAAGTAGGAACAATCGACATACCTGACAGTGCGGATGGAGCGAAACGTACAACCCTTGAAGTCTCTCCAGCTCCCATACCTGCACCTGTCCTCTTCCGTCTTGAACGTCTAATCAACTTGTGGATATCTTCTTCCTCTTCTTCTGATTCACTATCATCCACCGTTCTCTTTCTCTTCCCTAACGTCCTCTCTCTAGTCACCAACATCCTCCTCGCCTCATCCATAACGTCATCAAGATCTGAGTCAGCCACCGTCGTAGCTGCTCTAGTAACACGCACTTCCCAAACCTGTGCAGCAGAAACCTGCACCTCTTCTTGTGGATCAAAACGGTCCATGTCGAAGAATCCTTGGCCGCCAAATGCAGCATCAAGGTCTACATCCTCCTCAGCCGCCACCACAGACACAGTAGGTACATCTCGAGTTGCTCCTGCCTGTTGTGGTTGAGGGTCTCTGAACTCATCCCCCCGAGCTGGTACATACCCCGGGTTTATTAAGAACCCAAAGAGTGGAGTATGCCTTGGACGACGTTCAGGCTTGCTCCTCGCACTCGAAGTACGGCATTGAGCAAAGATACGTTTGCTCACACTCTCCACGTATCTTATTGGGCGTCGTTGAGGCAAAGTTGGAGCCACATGGTTCAAGATCATCTGGATGAATCTTGGATACATTATGAACCGCTCACGAGCCATTGCCCTCCTCTGTCTGTCGATCTCATAAAAGACCATCTGACTGAAGCTATAACGTTTGTTATAGGTCAGAGCAGTCATTGCTGACTACATGGTCGCACCCATTCCGTCAGTACCCGCCTTCCTCCCAGACATACACACAATCATGACGTGCATGAGGAAGCGCCACTGATCGAGCAGAATGGGCTATTCTGGTCCATTGGGCTATTCTGGTTCCTGCTCGATCAGTGGCGCTTCCTCATTAGAAGTTTGAGATCATTTGGAGAAGTCTTTAATGTATTTTGATCACATTAGAAGTTTGAGATCATTTGGAGAAGTCTAAGGGTATTTTGTACATATGCGTTCATGCGAATTTTTATAGCCGAATTTGGGCCGAAAAGAATATTGAACAAGCTTTTTACATTCTGGAATTGATACAGGTTGTTTTGGGATATGATTTGAGTATTCAGGAAATTTTGTGGATTTTTTGGAAATTGTTTGGGATAAACAGACGATTTTTAGGCGAAATATAGCTGATAAAATGAATTTTTATAAATTATTAAATCAGTAAATAATTCCAGAAATATTTTTATAAAAATCTACATATTTTAATTAATAAGTGGCTAAATTTTCATAATTTAATGATTAACGGTTAATTAATTATGCTAATTTAAAGATTAAACAAATTCAGTTTTTATAAAAACCGGCAAGTTCGCGACTAACGAACCTGCGGGAATATCAAAACACCAAGAGTGATCAAAAATCATATTTTTGGACTAATTAAGTAAAAACGAACTTTTCTATGAAAACCCTGGACAATCCGGATAGATTGTGCGCGTTTCTTCTTAAATCAAACTGAATAAACGAAAACGGACCCCGAGGCTAATCCGGTACCCCAGTATGTGATCCTTCTTTATAACTTAATCATTTTATTAACCAATACATTAACCCAAGCTTATTTTCCCATAACTGTTTTCTGAACGCATAAACGAACAACTTGGTCCAGCTGTGAAAACGGGAATCTGAGCCAAGTTTGATTTTAAGTATTAGACATTGAACAACATCACAACCTAAGCCTATTGCCATTTTCTGGGCGTTCCAGCTATACCCAGATTAGTTATACAGCCCAGTTTAGTACTGAGATTATAATAATATTAAAATATTAATATTATTATAATATGGACTATAGGGACTAAGTGATAGCAAGGGAAACGAACCCCGTGCTGATCTCGCACTGAGTGCCTACAAAACCGTGAGTTTCATGACCCCACTCTCTAAACTATTTTACGAACTTTTGGGGTGGAAAGCATGTTTATACACGTTATCTATCTGAAAACGGATCAGGATATAAAATATCTAAACATTTATATATGAAAAGTCCCTACAAACATAATGATTGACTACGTGCTGATGAAAGATGATTATTATCGTTGATTGATATATTGAGCGGAGATAATACGAATTGCAAAACATAATGAAATTACACGTGACAACATGTTTATACAAACACGTTGTGTAATGTTAAACATAACTAATTTGGGAAACAACATGGTCTGTAATGGCCATGGGGATAACGTGGTCTATGATGTTTATGGGGCTATTGTGGGCGGAAGGGGGGCCACAATAGTAACAAACTAAAGTTGAGTATGGCCTATGAGCCAAGTTCTGCTGCAACTTACTAAACTAAAGTTGAGTATGGCCTATGAGCAAAGTTCTGCTGCAACTTATAAACTAAAGTTGAGTATGGCCTATGAGCCAAGTTCTGCTGCAATTCACTAAACTAAAGTTGAGTATGGCCTATGAGCCAAGTTCTGCTGCAACTTACTAAACTAAAGTTGAGTATGGCCTATGAGCCAAGTTCTGCTGCAACTTATAAACTAAAGTTGAGTATGGCCTATGAGCCAAGTTCTGCTGCAACTTATTAAACGAACTAACTTGATTATGACATGAATGTTAATAAAATAATGTGATTATGCGTATTGTGGGCGAATGGGGAGCCACAGTATTTGGTGATACGTGATAAATACTATATGTGTATATGTGTCTATATACATGCTATGTGATTAGCTGTAGGAAATACTATGTGTAGAATATACTAATTATTTACGTGAACACTATATAATGTTTGAGTTTACATGGAATCATTGTGGTTGGAGGGGAACGACAGTGGTTGATGTTAACGCGGAACCGTTGTTGGCAGAAGGGGGGCCACAGTGGTTGAGTTTATGTGGAACCGTTGTGGGAGGAAGGGGGTACACAGTGGTTGGTTAAACACGGAAATTGGAAACAGGTAGTACGAACAAACAATCACGATTTTACCGAAATTTCGAATTTATATTATAAACTTAAATGTGTGCATATGCACACACAAGGATATGGCTGTACATATTTATACAACCGTAAATACATATTTTTACATACGCGCGTACATACAAACTATGACTGTGTGGTACGCAGAACTGATTTCGTTAAACTTATGAAATCATCATCATCATTATCATCATCATCGTACTCAGTATATCCCACCAATAGCAAAGCTATGGTAGGGTCTGAGGAGGGTAAGATGTAGACAGCCTTACCTCTACCCTATAAGGATAGAGAGGCTGCTTTCGGTGAGACCCCCGGCTCGATAGTAGTTTTGCATCAAGCCTTGGACATAAGGCACAGAGCACTCAATCATCGGGACACCGGCTGATCGGTGCATGTACCCTTGTCTTTCGGCTATCAACGCCACTACATGATGCCTGATTAACCGTCCGTCACTTTTAACGTTATTTTTACGAGATTAGTAAAATAACGTCAAAATTAGTGCAATTTCACTTTTGCCCACCCGAGGGTTCACACATATATACATCATATGTGCGCACCACAAGCAGGGCTACTTATGAAACTCACCAACTATTCGTAGTTGACCTGTTTTAACATGCTTTTCAGGTAATCAGATATGAGAAGTAATTTCCTGTGCGTTACGTGTCTGACCGATGATTGATGTCGTGGGCATTTGAGTTATAAGTAAAGTAATTGAAGAACCGGTTTGATTGTATCACCTAGTTTGTAAAAGAGATTAGAACGATGTAATATATTGTAAATTAGTTAGTAATGTTACTTTATGAACAATGTATTTGATATCAGTTGTATCTGTTGCATTTCCGTTTTACGCTTCCGCAAATCGGTTAACGGGGTGTGACACAACCAAATCCCATACTTCCATTTTCTTGAACTGAGCCAACTCTTCTTGCATAGCTTCGACCCACGAGCTGTCCTTGAGAGCCATTTGATAATTCTTCGGTTCAATCTGGCTGATAAAGCAGGTGTACAAGCATTCGTTGATTATCCCTGTCTCCTTGATGCTTGTGTAAACACAGGTGTGCTCATTCAAGCTACGTCTTGTTTGTACACCGGAGGACACATCACCAATCACATTCTCCAAAGGGTGATCTTTATGAATTCTCGTGGTCGGAACAGAACCGACATGCAAATTGTCTTCCAAGTTAGAAGAGAGCTCGTCAATGGTTATTTCATGCTGAGAGTGAAACGGATTGAAAAATTCTTCTTCAGTCGAGGCAGCAGGGGTATCGACAGCATTTGATGAGGAAGGTTGACATTTATCGATCAGCTGTCTTTGCAATAGGTTTTCTTCCTCATCAAGGATCATCTTCGTAGCAACTCTCTCTTCTTCTTCAGCAATATCCAAATACGGTATGTTAAAAGACTTAAAAAGTTTAACATAGTCGAAAAACTCAGCAGGTCCGTTGCTTGGTTTTGGCGGTTGGTAACTTGTGATATCGGTGTTACACACCACCTCAACCTTGCTGGTCGATGTATTGAAGACACGTCTGTTGGGAGTCCCAACAACATAACCGACTAAGATTCCTTCATCGGCTACTTCACCAAATTTAGAATTTGTCTTCAAAATCGAACAAGGGGACCCGAATGGTTCAAGACCACTCAAGTTGGGCTTTCTCCCATGCATAAGCTCATAACACGTTTTACCAAGTCTTTTAACAGTTAAGACTCTATTCAGAACATAACAGGCTGTAGCAAGAGCTTCAGCCCAAAACACCATAGGAAGCTTTGAATCAGCCAGCATTGTTCTGGCTCCTTCAATTAATGTTCTGTTCTTCCTTTCAGCCACTCCATTCTGTTGCGGTGTATACGGAGCGCTGTATTGGTGTTCAATCCCTCTCTGAAGGCAGAAGATCTCCATTTCAAAATTCTTGAACTCCGTTCCATTGTCACTCCTGATGAACTTAACCCTTTTATCCATAACGTTCTCAACTTTGGTAATCAAATTCTTCACCATCTGAGCCGTTTCGTCTTTTGATTTCAGGAAATAAACCCACGAATATCGTGAGTAGTCATCAGTGATCACCAAGCAATAAGAAGTTCCTCCTAGACTTTTTGCATTCACGGGACCGAAGAGATCCATGTGAAGCAACTCCAGAGTACTGGCAATTGAATTGACTTTCTTGGTGAGATGGGATTTCTTGTGCTGCTTTCCCTTCTTGCACGCTATACATTTATCTTCAAAATTGAAATTCTTCAAGGGAACGCCCAGCACAAGTCCATTCCTGACAATGTGGTTCATCTTCCGAAGATGAATGTGCCCCATTCTCCTATGCCTCAATTCGGACTCTGATTCACTCGCTTTTGTCATAAGGCATGATTCTGCCGTGGCCATTTCAGTTGATCTCATATCCATAATATATGTATTTCTTTCACGTGGAGCCTTCATCACAATCCACTCCTCTGGTATCTGAAAACCAGGTTTCAACACAATCGCCTCATCCTTTGTAAAGTGAACGGTGTACTCCTTATCACAGATCTGCGACACACTCAGCAGATTGTGCTTCAATTCTTCTACAAAGTTAACCTTCTCCAAAGTCATCTTTCCGTTTGACACCGTTCCCATACCAGTAATCTTGCCACCACTTTCACCGGCAAAGCTCACTCTCCCTCCTTGAACAGGTTCAAATCGTGTATGTTGGTGCACATTTTGTGGCCGTCGCTTGGCGAATAGTTTAGAATGTTTATGTTGTATGCTGTACACCTAGGTAGTGGTTCACGCTGAAAGTGATCCATTTGAAAGAGCATTTTCAAATGGATACTCATTCGATCGAATGAGTTTCTGATTCGATCGAATGAGTCTGCCATTCGATCGAATAGGACTCATTCGATCGAATGAGTCTGCCATTCGATCGAATAGGACTCATTCGATCGAATGAGTCCTGACCGAATGGCAGCGGGTATAAATACCAGCTTTCAGTCGTGAACAGGTAAGAGTTTGAGGTTTTTGCGTGCCCGGAGCCCAGGTGCTGTCCGGATGAGGGGGGAGGCCATGCTCGACCTCCCCCTGCCATAGATCGTGATTTCTCTGTTTAAACAAGCATGTAATCTTTCGTTTTTATCAATGAAATCGTTTGTTTCGTGTTTGTTTCTGTCCGTCTTTGGTTATCAAACCTTCCGTCTCGAACGCGCTCGGATCGTTACCGGTCCTACAATTGGTATCAGAGCCACGGTTACCGCTAGAAAGGTCTAACAACCGATCTAGCAAGCCGAGCTCTTGATTTTCTGCGTTCTGGACGTTAAACTGTTGGTGTGTTCTTCGTGTTCTTCGCGTTTTCTGGGCTGGCGTTGAAGGAGTCGAATCAGTACATTCGATCGAACGAGTTCCCCATTCGATCGAATAGGCCTATTCGATTGACTGATTCGATCGAATCAGTCTTCCCGCTCAAAAGTGTCAAATTCAAACGCAAGTTTTCCCGCCCAGACAGCCTGTTCATTCGATCGAACCAGATGTCTTCATTCGATCGAATCAGTTTGTATTCGATCGAACTGGTTTTCCCGCTCAAAGTGTCAAATTCAAATAGCTGATCGAACCAGTTCTTCATCCGATCGAATATGTGCTTCATCCGATCGAATCTGTGGTTCATTCGACCGAACCAGTTCTCATTCGATCGAACATGTTCCAGACCAAAAAAAAAAAAAAAAAAAAAAAAAAAAAAAAAAAAAAAAAATCTGGAACGCCTGCTTACACGAAAATTTGCCCAAGCCATTTTTATCAGTCGGGAAGTCTTCTGAAAAAGTTTGGCGAAAATAAAATTTTTTCGACAAAATTTCCGGGAAATTTTCGGTTAATTGTCGGGTCAGTGATGAAGATTTTTCTGGACATCCTATACATGTTGATCACATTCCAGAAAAAGTTTGGTGACAGTGAAATTTTCACTGATATTTGCCGGCAAAGTCAGAGCGTTTAAATGTTTAACGGTTAAAGCGGCAAATTTGAAGATGAACAAAGCACAATTACCTGAAGGAATTATCGTCTACAAGTTTAATGGATAACCCCTTGTTCATTGAGCTTCTACAGTGGTGATTGTTATAAGAACACAGAAGAACAGAGAAAAGTGATTACTGATGAGGTATGATGTTATTGTGGGGTAGTCAGGAGCATCTGACTATTTATGAGCCAACCAAGTTTAATTTATTGTCCGCATTCTGAAGATTCTGCTTTGTGGAGAGAATCTGAGTTTGAGTTATTGTGGGGTAGTCAGGAGCATCTGACTATTTATGGGCCAATCATGTTAAATATTTATTTTCCGCATGTGAGAATTCCGCTTTGTGGAGGGAATTCTGTTGAAAATTGGTGATTCGCAATCACGAAGTTAATGATGTGTCTTTGTCTCCGATGATGAATCTACATACAAACTAATCTGTTTAGGGGGAGTAGCTGTGGATTGGAAGCCTCTGTCATTTGTCCAATACATGTTGGTGAAGTAACCGTGTGGGTGAAGATTCGCCGATAGTAAGTCGCGCAGCGGAAGCGTGCATGTATTGTCATGTCTATATATTGGGATACACGTCAACGTCTGAGGGGGAATTTCTACAGTTGGTTGTTTTAAACAGATTATTTAGTCTGAAGATGTCAGCAATGGAGAACACTTTGCATCATTAACCGAGAGTTCAGTCTAAGGGGGAATCTTGCTGCAATGATGGTATTCTTCAACGTGATTATCAAGATAAAGCAGAAGATTTGACTGAAGATTGCAAGAGGTGTCTACAGCAATTCGCAAGCAACGTCCAAGGGGGAATTTGTTGGTGCACATTTTGTGGCCGTCGCTTGGCGAATAGTTTAGAATGTTTATGTTGTATGCTGTACACCTAGGTAGTGGTTCACGCTGAAAGTGATCCATTTGAAAGAGCATTTTCAAATGGATACTCATTCGATCGAATGAGTTTCTGATTCGATCGAATGAGTCTGCCATTCGATCGAATAGGACTCATTCGATCGAATGAGTCTGCCATTCGATCGAATAGGACTCATTCGATCGAATGAGTCCTGACCGAATGGCAGCGGGTATAAATACCAGCTTTCAGTCGTGAACAGGTAAGGTTTTCGAGGTTTTTGCGTGCCCGGAGCCCAGGTGCTGTCCGGATGAGGGGGGAGGCCATGCTCGACCTCCCCCTGCCATAGATCGTGATTTCTCTGTTTAAACAAGCATGTAACCGTTCGCGTTTATCAATAAAGTGTTTGTTTTTATCTTTGATCTGTGGTTGAAACCTTCCGTCCCGAACCTGCTCGGATCGTTACCGGTCCTACAGTGTAACAAGTATTTGTTACCCGTCATGTGCCGGGAACAGCCGCTATCTACAACCCAAAGATTGTTGGCAGCCTGTTCAACTGTTCCTGCACAATAAAGCAAAAGATTAGAATTTAGGGACCCAAGACCAATTGGTCTTGGATCTATACATCCCAAACTTTGGCTTTCCAAAGTTAGTATCTCGCTAATTCCTGTAAGTCCCATTAGGATATCTCATTGAAGATTGATTGTGAGGCCTTCCAAACCTTTGTGAATTGAAAGAATTATAACTTGTGGTTTGGTTATTAGCAGTGTAAAACTGAGATTTGTTTCTATGAAAACCTGAATTAGTCACATTTTTGAATTTTAAATGGTTTTCATTTTTAGCAGCATGATAATAACTATTAGGCTTATTCTCAGTTTTAGTAGGCCTTACACCTCTGAATCGCTGCTTCAGAGGGCAATCTGCAACTAGGTGCCCCATTTGATTACACCTAAAACAACACCTATGTTCAACCTTTTTATCAACAGGTGTTTTAGATGTCGAGGCTATATTACCGCCCGTTCGTCTCACATATGGTGGGACGTACGGGTTTAGTGGAGTACTCCTTTTCTTTGTTTTACCTTTTTCTCCACTCTTGGGTAACACAACCTCCTCTTTTGCCTTACCAGACTCGGATGACTTATCCGAATCTGACGAGACTGGACTTTAATCAGAAATTTCAACACTTGAAACAGGCGAACTTGTTTCGCCTCTACTAACATTTGGTTCTTTAACAGTTACTTTAATTGGCACTGTCTGAGCAACCTCAAAGTCAACAGATTTCTGAACACTAGGGTTAAAAGTGTAATTGTGATTGTACGGTGGTGGAACCTCATGATAACCGATTCCTCCCCTCTAGACAGAGGAACCTTGATCACTAACAAGGTGATCAAGAATAGCAGAGGAATTTCTGAACTGCTCTAGTTTTCGATTCAGTTCCACCACTTTCACCTGGTGGTCAGCAATCTGTTTTTCTCTCTCAGCAATTAGTTTGGTCTTTTCTTCAAAAACTTCATAGCTTAAATCAATCACTTCAATTTTTTCAGCAAGTTTTGTTTTTAGACTTTTAACATCTTTTTCACAAGCTTTTGTTTTAATTTTATAATTATTTTCTCTTGATTTAATAAAGTGATGATCTTCTTTTAAAGTTTTAAATTCAGCATCCAACCTAACATATTGATCAGTTATGGTTGCTAGTTGCTCAGACAAGTTCTCACATTTTGAACAAGTTGGTTTAGTACATACCTCGGAGAGCTGATCTTTAACATCTGCCATGAAAGCTTTCTCTTCTCCGGTAACCTTCTCACTTTCTTCAGTTTCAACCTTCGCCAAATTTGCCTGCTCAAAAGTTTCTTTAGATAGCAGGTTCCAGTTGTATTCACCATCTTCTCTGGACATCATGGGACTATAATCTTTTCTACCTTCACTTTGCTGTGGAGACCTACCCTGACTTCGTTCCACACGCTCATTCCTGCATTCTTTTGCAAAGTGACCGTTTTGCTGACAATTGTAGCATCTCACCTTTGCCTTGTCAAACCCCGGCTTTCCACCGACAAACTTCCTTCCCGTCTTTCTCATAAACCTTTTTACTCTTCTCACGATCATGGCCATTTGCCATTGTAAATCCATTTCTTCCATATCGTCAGCATCAATCTGATCGTAATCTTCATCCAACATAGCTGGATCAACAATCTTCCCTTGAATGTAGTTCTCATAGGAAGCAATGAAAGAAGCATAGAGACCAAACTGCTCTTCAGCAGACTTGACACTCATAGGCATCTTGGAGTAGTTGTTGCTGGGAGAACTTGGAGAGCAACTACTCTTGCTTACCTGGGGTTGAGAACCACTCGATCCAGCTGCTACATAGCAAACATCCCCATTTGTGTTAACTGACACATGCCCCTCATGTGATGAGTTGGGGCCCGACTCGCCCTTTGTGTAATAGGCAGCAGATTCAGTCTTCGATCCTGAGCTAGTGTTGACTTTAGCTCCATACATACCTGGATCTTGAACCTGATCCATAGGTGTCTCTTTTCTGACCATGTTAAGCTCAAAGGTTCTGAGCTTGTTGACTGTCGTTTCTAGATCATATGTGGGAAAGTCTTTGTCTTCCCTCATCAGCACAGTGTACATCTCCCATTTTGGTGGGAGAGCATCTAGAAGCTTCTCAACTATTTCTTCCTCTCGGTAGGAAATTGAATAGTTGCTCAATTCAGTCATCAGATGGTAATATCGAGTGATAATATCATCTAAAGATTCATTCTTCAAATACTTGAAGACTGAGAACTGGGTTTTGAGCAATTTTATTTTTGAAGCCCGGATTCCTACATTCCCTTCAAATCTGTTCTCAAGAGCTTCCCAAAGCTCTCTTGCTGACGTATACTTTCTGAACGTATGAAGGATCTCTTGAGGAAGAGCCATAGTAATAGCAGCATGAGCCTTGCTCTCGGCCTCATACATCTTTTTCTCTTCTTCTTCCATTTTACTATACTTTTTAATTTGATCACGACCTTCATACTCCATAACTGGTGGAATATAACCATCCTGGATGCATACCCACATCTTCGCATCCTGGTACTTTACATATTGTATGAACCGATCCTTCCATGCAACGAAATCGGTTCCCTTCAGCAATCTTGGGGCCTTGGTAGCTGACCCTGCTTCAACTTCCATCTTCACTAACTCAGAGATGTTGATCGACGACATCTTTCCCGAAAAGTAAGAAACCTGAAAAAAATTAAGAAAATTTTTTTTTTTTTATATTAAAGTACTGTAGGCGAAGTTACGGATAACTTCGCTTGAAGTAGGCGAAGTTGTAGAGAACTTCGCTGAAGAACTTCGCTGATAACACTGCTGATTAACTTCGCTGATTTTTAACTTCGCTTGAGGTAAGCGAACTTAAGAGGTAGGCGAAGTTATAGAGAACTTCGCTTGCGTTAGGCGAACTTGAGAAGGTAGGCGAAGTTGTGGATAACTTCGCTTAACCTTATATCTTCGCCGAAACCCTACGCACAGTGGCAGCAACTTCGCCTGATGAACACGAAGTTTCTGCAGATCTGTAAATCGGATTTTAACGAGGTTTTTGACGGTGTAAAGGCTTGAACACGATGGTAGGAGGTAAGAATGATCAAAAACACAGAAAACACGTCCCACGAATAGTCGAAACGGGATGATTTCTACACCCTCATGAATATCCCGAACCACACAATCGAGCAAATGCTCTTATACCAATTGTAGGTTCCTTGGACGGATCACACTAGATATCCCGGTCTACTCAGGTGCGGAATCCCTGCGTAGATCGTTACGAGCGTAGAAAGCAAACCAAACAAACACACACGAACAAACCGAAACACGTTATATATTAATAACCGAACTCACGTGATATGAATCACTGATACAGACTCTCGTCAACTCGATCGACTCAAACGACTAACTCCCTAACCCCCCAAAACAAGCCGTAAACTATATATAAATACACGACAACTTCGCCTGATATGTTCAGGCGAAGTTGTCCATAACTTCGCTTGTTCAACAAGTTCGCCTAGGCGAACTTGTTAATAACTTCGCTTAAACAAAAACATAAATAACATTACAGACTCGATTACAGACACTAGACTATGAACTACTGACATTCATGCACCAACAAGCGCCCCTGGCAGCGGGGTCTAGGGGCGGCAGCCCCTAGCAGGGTCCAAGGGGCAGAGCTCCTGGCTGGGGTCGAGCTGTCTTATCACATTTTCCATTAGCATTTTGAATCATTAATTAATATGCTACTTAAAAGTTCAAGGGATTCTTTGTCATTAAATCATTCTTTTTCTTAGTCTAGGAACTGTTCTGTCATTCTTATCAAACTTCTAGTTCGTTATCGGTTTCATAACGAATGACCCATTCGTTACTTTTATAACGAATCAAACCGGTCCATGTAGCGAATTGGACCCCATAGAGAACTGGTTCTTTGTAGAATTGAACCCTATAGCGAATGACCCCTTAGTAATGAATTGAACCGTCTAGTTCGTTATCTTCCTTTAATGAATGAGTATAACGAAATGAGGTTAATTCGATGTTTTTTCTATAACGAATCAAGATACGAACTAGGGCTAGTTCGTTAAGCTTTCATTATCGAATTCACTTGACGAATCACCCCTAGTTCGTTAACTCTCCGTTAACGAATTAGGGTTAGGGTTTGTTAGAGAATGTCAGAAACATTCTCTGACATCCTTAAATACCCAGCTGCCTTTCCAGCGCCGCCGTGCCGGAAAAACGTATTTCAGCACCGTTTTCACCGTTTTTCGTCCCGTTTGACCCAGATCTGAGCTAGGGTGATCCCTAGGCTCATCTTTTGCTCGGTTAATACCCGATTCCACCCGGATTTCGTGACTTTAACGGTTTAATGGTGTCGGCTCGTCGTTTCATGACTAAATCTAACGGGTTTGAGCTCATACAATATTATACTACCATTACCTTAGGTCGGGATCGGTTTCCTTGGTGATTTTGGCTAGAGGGAGGAAGAACTAGAGAGAAGGCTTAAGTGTGTGCTTTGGGAGGTGTATGGAATATGTGTGAAATGAAATTAAATGGGTATTAAAGGTTTATATAATTATTGATCATGGGCTTAAGCCCATGGCTTTCCTTCTATCTTTCATAACCCAAATCCATAACCCATATCCATTTACCCACACTAGCACGACTCATAATAACTCATATTTCGTTTATTAACTGAAATCAGAAAACGGGATGTTACAAGTCTTTCCTCCTTAAAGAGGTTTCGTCCCCGAAACCTAACTATTACATAAACAAATTTGGATAAAATTTACGCATGTAGCATCCGATCCCTTGCGATGCTTCCATATCACTTTCACTAGCGGGATAACTTTATGATGAAGCTGCTTTTCCTTGCGGTCAGCTATCTCGATTGGTTGCTCAATGTAGTTCAACTGTTCATTAACCTCAATGTCCATTAATGTCACGTACGACGTGTCATCAACCAGACATTTTCTTAGTTGAGAAACATGGAAGGTCGAATGAATTCCTTCTAACTCTTCTGGCAAATCCAGCTTATAATCCACCTCACCCACTCAATCTAAATTTACCTCGGACTCAACTTCCATCTCTTTCTAAAACGGATAATTCCTTTCCAAGGCGAGACGTTGAGCATCACGTTGCCACCAACGTTAAACTCAATCGGTCATCACCGCTTATCAGCATACAACTTTTGTCTGTCTTGAGCAACTTCCATTCTCTCTTTGATTTGATCAAACTTTGAAGAAGTTTCTTGAACAACTTCCAGACTTCCCATCTCTTTTGACCAATCTCTCCCCAACATACCGGAGTTCTACAACGTCTTCCATATAACATCTCGAATGGTGGCATACCAATACTTGAATGGTAGCTGTTGTTGTAGGAGAATTCTGCTAGATGTAGATGATCATCCCAACTTCCACCAAAGTCTAAAACACAAGTACGTAGCATATCCTCAAGGGTTTGGATCATCCTTTCAGACTGTCCATCTGTTTGAGGATGATACTCCGTACTAATGTTCAATCTCGTTCCCATGGCTTCATGGAACTTCTTCCAAAACCCTTGAAGTAAAACGAGTATCTCTATCAGACATGATCGATAACGGTACTCCATGCTTGGATACAACCTCCTTAATGAACAATCTGGCTAACGTTTCTGACGAGATAGCCTCTCGTATAGGTAGAAAGTGAGCACTCTTGGTCAAATGGTCCACAATCACCCAAATGGTATCATGATTCTTAGCTGTATGAGGTAGCTTAGTTATGAAATCCATGGTGATGTGTTCCCATTTCCATTCAGGTATCTCCAAGGGTTGCATCTTTCCATAAGGCTTCTGATGTTCGTCTTTAACTTGTAAACAAGTTAAGAACTTACTGACATACTCTACTACATCATTCTTCATTCCCGACCACCAATAATCTCTTTTCAAATCTTGGTACATCTTCGTAGCTCCTGGATGAATCGAATACCTTGACTTATGAGCTTCATCTAAGATTCGACCTCTGAGATCTCCATGGCGTGGAATCCACATACGGTCAAACCTAGTCTTAACACCATGCGTGTTTTCCATCAACTCGTCTTGCTGACCAAAAATCCTTTCTTTCTTTACTAGCCCTTCATCTACCAGCACTTTTGCCTGCACCTTGATGATTTCTTCAAATAAGCTTGAGTTCATAATTAGCTTATATGACTTTACTGTTGCAATGACTTCCTCATTCTTACGGCTTAGCGCATCAGCGACCACGTTAGCTTTACCAGGGTAGTACTTAATATCACAGTCGTAATCCTTTATCAATTCTAGCCATCTTCTCTGCCTCATGTTCAATTCCTTCTGCTCGAAGAAGTACTTTAAATTCTTATGATCTGTGTAAATGGTACACTTAGTACCATACAGATAGTGTCTCCATATCTTGAGAGCATGCACTACTGCTGCTAGCTCCAAATCATGCGTCGGATAAGTACTCTCATGGACCTTCAACTGTCTAGACGCGTAAGCTATCACCTTTCCTCGTTGTATCAACACGCAACCTAACCCACGATGCAAAGCATCAGTAAAAATAACCAAATCCTCGTCACCATCGGGTGAAGCAAGGATTGGAGCTTGCGTGAGTCTCTTCTTTAACTCCCGAAAAGCCTCTTCTTGAAACTTACCCCAACTGAATACTATCGACTTTCGGGTCATACCAGTCAACGGTGTGGCTATCTTGGAGATACCTACGATGAATCTTCTATAGTAGCCAGCTAACCATAGGAAGCTTCGTATGTCAGTCGGATTCTGAGGAGTTTTCCAATTAGTTATCGCTTCAATCTTAGCTGGGTCCACGGTAAACCCTTCAGGAATAATCACGTAACCTAGAAATTGCACTTCTCGCAACCAGAACACGCATTTCGAAAACTTAGCATACAACTCCTCTTTCTTCAGAGTCTCCAACACCTCTCTCAAATGCTCAGCATGTGATGTGTGAAAATATATAATAATAATAAAGAACGAATCACAATTAAGCTTTAAATTTATAAAAACGAAAATCCTATAGAAATCACACAAAACCGGCAAGTGTACCGATCATAAATAGTATAGCATCAAGGAAGTCCGGATGTCGAACTCAAAGACACGTGAAAACGTTCATGATTAAGAAAACTCTAACCAAGACTTACCAAAATAATATTTATTTAATTTTTAAGATTTTATTTAACTACTTAAATTAATTTAACTAAACGAAAACATTTGACAAAACACTTATAGAAAACTTTAATTTAAATTCAATATGTAAAAACGTCTACCTAGGAATGAATCATGTTAACAGAAATAACAAGACAACGGATTGAAAATATTCAAGACACCAGTTATAAAAGATGACACAACCAAAACTTGTTTAAGAAAGTCAAATTACCTCTCAGTCTCTCTAACAAACTTTAACTTATTTTAGTTGATTTTTAAAGAACAAACCGGAAAAACAATTATTAACGTGTTCAAATATCGACTCACCTCTCGGTCTCACCGACACACTATCCTAATGGAGACGAATACTACGCAACCAAGGATAGAGGAACAATTTAACTTAACCCAAATTAAACCAACTAATTGCACATAAACACTCAAACTTGACAAGACAAAAACCCGCTCTCGCGCGGTCTTAATTCTAACAAGTAAAAGCAATGAGACAATATTACTTCTTATCACCTCTCGGTCTCAAAGAAGGTGTATTTTAACTGATTTTAGATGATATATTACCCACTTATCCCTACGGTTGTACTTCCCGCAAATAAACCCAAAACACCAAGTAACGAGTTTAACAAGCAATCAAATAACCAAAACCGATTCAATTAACTAATGCAAGAGGATTATAAGTAATAACAAATAAAACACAGCCATCACACACAATCTAATTTATGTTTTAGTTAAACTTTACATCAATAATTTAAGTCTTGAACATTAACAATCCATTAAACAAGTCAAAACTATGCAACAATCATGTATCCTAGGTAGAACAAACAAGTTTAGCTACTCATCACTTTTGGACAGCCACAAACAATCAAAGTAAACATCATAAACATCAATATAAACATGATAAAACTCATTCAAGATCCAAACTCAATCAATAATAAGTCAATCTATCAATCAATTGCAAAACAATGTAAAACAAAAGACCAAATCAATCAAAGTTAAGGTTCTTGAAAGATAAATAAAGTTTATGAATGTTTACTTAATATATATGGCTGATATTATGAATGATTATTGTCTCTAATAGCTGCAACAAGACCTCCTTGATGTTCTCCTTCTTCCTCAGCCGTCACAACAGCCCCTGCCCACCTCTTCTTCTCTTTTTTTCTTTGCTGCCGCCGGCGATCGCAGCTGCTGCCCAAGTTAGGTTTTTTGTGTATTTCGGGTCTAGGATGAGATGAATGGCTGATTAATGATTATTTTAACTTAATATAATATTATATTAGGCTCCTAACTTGTGGGCTTGGACCGGGCCTTGATTAAACTTTGAAACTTTAACACTTAAACCCTCCAAGTTCTCTTTTTCTTGCCTTTTTTTCCACATCTTTCCATAACCTACACAAAACATTTCAACTTTGTAAAACTTTGCACTTAACCCCCTAAACTTACATAAATTTGATATTAAATCATTAAAACATTATAAAATTGTAAGGAAATATAAGTGTGTTATTCAACACATCAAACGTCCCCATACTTAAGACTTTTTCGTCCCTGAAAAAGATTTTACTGCAGTTGGATCAGAATCGGAAAATCAAAGTCAAGTCAAACATATAGGTTAGATTTTAAAGCTCAGAAAAACGCAAAAACCGCGATCATCGATATTGTTGTCCACCTAAACCCATGCCTTAATCTTTACCGGGACAAATAAGATCCGACAATAATATTACTTAGTGGTTTACACAATTAAGACCCGCTTATTTTCTGCTTTTACCGGACCAGACCACCCCAACTTGACTTAAACCTCAAAGTTAGCAGAATTAAAACTTTGTTGCTCAATATTTATGTATAGTTAAGACGATCAAGGGTATTGTTTATCCACCTAAGCTTAAGCATCAAAGTCTACCAAGCAGCCATTAGATAGGATTAAGGTTCAATTATTTTATAGCTAGTGCTCCCCACAACATGACATACCCCCGTTATCAAGCAATACCCCAAATCCATAACCATAGGTGAGTATGCAAAATTTTATCTGTAGGGCTTACATGTAGCGTGTCCCTTGTGGTCCGTTTCTTAATGGTAATGAGACGCGAGCAAGGGGACCCCACATGACTAACAGCGTGGATGATCAAGTCTGTAGTGTATTTGTACTTTCGTACTGTTGTGATCATGTTTATAGACTTAAAAGGGTTTGCTCTTTGGCTTTATTTTAAATATACACAACCCCACTTAGGAATTGTGAATACCCAGCTAAATAGATTGCATACAGACCCATGGTCTCCGGACCCGAAGCATCCCATCAATACAGGATTTAAGGTTATAAAACCATAGGCCGATGAGGTGTAAAACACTAAACTATCATTTTAAGATTTATATCACAGGCTACACGGCATACTCTAACGTCAAACCTACCCAAGCATCATATGTTAACGTATTCAGATTTTTAAAACTCATGATACTTCCAATTTTTCATACCAAAATTTGAGGCTTGAGTATGGCCCGACCTTTCATTGCTTATTTTCCACTGACAAAACGCTTTACCCACAAAAGATTTTCGTTTAACCGTTTTATCAAATTTGCCCTTTCATTTTCAAGGCTGAGCCTACCGACACATCTCAAGTTAAGTACGTTTTCTTTTATTTATCTCATATTATAAGTAGTTTGAAAAACCGATTTCCGAATAAAATCATCATCTCCGACTTTTACGCAAAAGAAACTAAAAAACAAGGGACATTTTTTCTTTTATTTTTTTTATTTTTTTTTTATTTTTTTTTTAAACTTGAACAACGTACGAAAACGAAAAGCAGTAAAAACTTTTTTCTTTTTTAAAATTTTTTTAAAAAATTTTTATTTTTAAATTTTTTCTACAACTAAGTAAAATAAATTCCCATCCCCACACTTAGAACGAAATCGTCCTCGATGAGAACAAGGAAAAGAAATAAAATAAAAATAAAACGTAAAGCATAAAACTAAAACTTTAAAGAACAGAAATTAAAATAGAGAACGGGTTACTCCCCTGGTTTAGATGCAAATTCTTCATTAGCTGTGTATGACTCAAACGAACGACCGTATAGCATTTCATTCGCGGTCGCAACCACGGGTGAACCAGTTCCAAAACGCCATCAGAGCTACCATGCACAATATAATACCTGTAACAACTCAAACTCTCTCGCATGTAGCGGCGTACAAACAGAAAACAAAAACATAAGAAATAAACATATTTTTGTGTTTTTGAATATTTTTAATTTTTTTTTATTTTTTATTTTTTTATTTTTTTTATATTTTTATAAATAAAAATAAAACAAATAAAAACAGATAATAAAGAGAATAATACGAACTCTACAATTCGGGCTGTCTCCCGAATGATGCATCCATCACGACTAATCCTCGGTGAATGAGTTAAGGTAGAACACCTCGACTGTCTGATCAGTTATCGGCTCTCCAATGTAGTGCTTCAGTCTATGGCCGTTCACCTTAAACTTCCCGCTTCGATCTTGTATCTCAATGGTGCCATACGGGAGAACCTCAGTGACCGTGAACGGTCCCGACCATCGGGATTTCAACTTTTCTGGGAATAACCTCAACCGGGAGTTATACAATAGAACCTTATCCCCACACTTAAACTGCTTATTACCCTTCAGCTTTCTATCATGCAGTTCCTTCGTCCGCTCCTTATACCGAAATGATTGTGCATATGCGTGATCCCGGAGCTCCTCCAACTCGTGCAACTGATGGAAACGTGTACTCTCAGCGACGGATAAATCAAGATTAACCCTCTGAAGGGCCCATGAAGCGCGGTGTTCCAATTCAACAGGAAGATGACATGCCTTCCCATAAATCATCTGAAAGGGTGTGGAACCAGTCGGAGTCTTGTAGGCTGTTCGGAAAGCCCACGGAGCGTCATCTAATTTGTCGGACCAATCCCGACGACTTGAACCAACCGTTTTCTCGAGAATACGTTTGATTCCCCGATTACTCACTTCTACTTGCCCACTGGTCTGTGGGTGGTAGGCGGTCGCAAGCCGGTGGGTGACCCCATAGCGCTGCAACGCCTTCTCCATCTGCGCATTGCAGAAGTGAGTACCTCGATCACTGATCAAGGCCTTCGGGACTCCAAAAAGGGAAAACAAACCTTTTAAAAATCTCACTACAACTCGGGCGTCGTTAGTGGGCAATGCTTTGGCCTCGACCCACTTGGAAACGTAATCAACAGCCACAAGAATGTACTTGTTCCCTCTAGACGACGGGAACGGGTCCATAAAATCGATACCCCAAATGTCAAAAACCTCGCATACCTGAATCGCATTTTGGGGCATCTCATTCCGGGATGAGTATTACCAACACGTTGACATCGGTCACAATTTTTAACAAACTCATGTGCGTCTTTGAAAATAGAAGGCCAATAGAATCCAGAATCAAATACCTTCTTCGCTGTCGAACTCGCACCGTGGTGACCTCCTGTCGGTCCCACATGACAATGGCTCAAAATCTGCCATCCCTCCTTTGCATCTACACATCTCCTAATTAACTGGTCAGCACCAACACGGAAAAGATACGGGTCGTCCCATAGGTAGAACTTAACATCAGCATAGAATTTCTTCTTTTGCTGGTAAGACATCTTCAGGAGGTATCCATCAGCAAGATAGTTTGCAAAGTCAGCGAACCATGGAAAACCCTCCTCCTGTGCCTTAACGAACATGAGACTTTCCGTCGGAAAACGGTCGTTGATCCTGCCCCCCGAATCTCGTAACTCAGCACCTTCTAGACGTGAAAGATGATCGGCCGCAACATTCTCGGCCCCCTTTTTATGAGGGATCTCAATATCAAACTCTTGAAGCAACAAGATCCAACGGATAAGACGAGGTTTGGCATCCTACTTGCTGAAGATATAACGAATAGCAGCATGATCCGTATAAACAATCGTTTTGGACAAAACCAGATAGGACCTAAATTTGTCGAAAGCGAACACCACAGCTAAAAGCTCCTTTTCGGTGGTGGTATAGCTTTCCAGTGCGCCGTTTAAGGTCCGGCTTGCATAGTAGATCGGATGGAAATATTTATCCTTCCGTTGTCCAAGAACTGCTCCGACTGCGAAGTCGCTCACGTCACACATCAACTCGAATGGTGACGACCAGTCGGGAGAAACCATTATCGGGGCGTTAACGAGTTTGTCTTTTAGAATATCAAACGCCTCGATACACTGCTCGGAAAAAACAAATGGAGCATTCTTCTCCAAAAGTTTGGTCATGGGTCTCGCGATTTTAGAGAAATCTTTAATGAACCGGCGGTAGAACCCGGCATGACCTAGAAAACTACGAATGGATCTCACAGAGGTGGGTGGGGGAAGATTAGAAATGGTCTCGACCTTCGCTTTGTCAACCTCTATCCCCGCACTCGAGATCCGATGTCCCAGAACAATGCCCTCACGAACCATAAAATGACACTTCTCCCAGTTAATGACTAGGTTGGTATCAACGCAACGGGACATCATCCTCTCAAGATTAGATAAACAATGATCGAAGGAACTCCCAAATACGGAAAAATCGTCCATGAACACCTTCATGGAGTCCTCGATCATATCATGGAAAATGGCCACCATACACCTATGGAATGTGGCCGGAGCGTTACAAAGTCAGAACGGCATACGTTTGTAGGCAAACGTACCGTAAGGGCAGGTGAAAGTGGTTTTCTCCTGGTCATCGGGAGCTATGGGAATCTGGAAATACCCGGAGAAACCATCCAAGAAGCAGTAGTACTGCTGACCCGCTAAACGCTCCAAGATTTGATCAATGAAGGGTAAAGGAAAGTGGTCTTTCCTGGTGGCATCATTCAGTCGGCGATAGTCGATGCAGACTCGCCATCCCGTCACAGTCCTCGTGGGAATAGCTTGTTCCTCTCGTTGGTGACGACAGTCATACCACCCTTTTTAGGAACCACTTGGACTGGACTCACCCAAGCACTATCAGAAATGGGGAAAATGATCCCCGCATCAAGGAGTTTAATTATCTCCTTCTTTACGACCTCTTGCATTTTCGGATTGAGCGGCCGTTGCGGCTGGACGACAGTTTTGAAATTTTCCTCCATGAGGATTTTATGAGTGCAGAACGAAGGGTTGATACCCTTGATGTCGATAATCTTCCAAGCAATAGCCTCCTTGTGCTCTCGTAGCACCATCAACAATTTTTTCTTCTCGACCTCGATTAAAGCAGATGCAATGATAACTGGAAGCTTCCTCTCTTCATCTAAAAATGCGTACTCAAGATGGGCAGGCAGATCCCTAAGCTCTAAGGAAGAAGGAGGACTCTCGACCGAAGGTCGGTCCATCGGATCGTCTCGTACGATCTCGGCAGACACGCCAGATTCAGGGGTATGCGACTCGGTGTCGTCATCTAAGGACTGATTGGTTACGGCAACCATTTCAATCTCCGGAATCTCCCTATCAAGAATCTGGGTGTCGGAGGCAGATCCTCCACAAATTTCGCTGAGAAACTCCCCGACATGCTCCATGATGGTATCAATGAAGTATAAGGAGTCATCAGCAGACTTGGGGTGTTTCAGTGACTGTCGAACGTCGAAGGTGACGTTCTCATCCCCAACTCTTAATATTAATTTACCCTCGCAGACATCGATCAATGCCTGTGCAGTGGCAAGGAATGGTCGGCCCAAGATAAGTGGGACACTATCATCATCGTTCATGTCCAGGATGACAAAGTCCACCGGGAAGATGAAATGTTAAGGTGAAGTTGCTTCAGGAGATCAAGAAATTTAGGAGATCAAGAAATTTAGTGTTCTGCTCCTCGTCTCTATCCCTGCGAACTCTCCCGGGAAATGGGAGTCTAGGTTTGTAGAATCTCGGTGGTATGCTGGGTAATGGCTGGTCCTCGGCCTGTGCTGTACTTCCTGGGCTTCGCCTATGATGCACCTTGGCCGGTGGAGACTCCATCTGAATCTCCTCGTCCACATGCTCCTCTACATCTACCGCAGGCTCGTTAACGACTCCTCTCGTCGCCTCTTGAATCACGGGCTCGCTATGTGCCCCCGCACCGCTCCTTGTCGTCACAGCCTTCGCGAACGCCTTCGGATTTTGTTCAGTGTTACTTGGAAGTGTACCTGGCGACCTTTCATTTAGACGACTTGCTATCTCTCCCATCTGACGATCAAGATTTTGAATTGACGCTCCTTGATTTCTCATGAATGACTCGTGCTCCCGGAATTTCTCTTGAGTTTCTTTGTGACGGGAGTCCCCCCCGAGTCATATACTGCGACAACATCTGTGTCTGCTGTGCCATCATCTCCTCTAACGTGGGCTTCTTCTCCCCACTACTCGTTCCCTCACCGGAATCCTGGAATAGGCTCTGACGTTGCTGGAAACCGGACTGATTTACGTTCCTCCAGTTGGAATTTTGGTTACCTCTCCACCCCGAATTATAAGAATTGAAAGAATGTTGATTTCGGTTTGGATTATTAACGAAGTCGACTGCCTCCTCCTGGAAACCTACGGGGCATTGAACGGTATCGTGTCCCCCTCTGCAGATCTCGCATATCTTACTTTTCACCTGCAGGTCCTTCACGATCTTTGCTAACGCTTCAACTTGTGCCGCCAGTGCGGTGCTCGTGTCGACCGAACGCATGCCGCGTGATAGGGAGTCAACGGTTTTGGTACTCTTAACTGGTGGTCGCGGGTATCCACTCATGGCTAAACCATTAAACAAGGCAATGCACTCATCCGTATCTTTCGTCATCAGTAGGTTACCTCCTGCAGCTGTGTCGAGCATACTCTGAGTTGCGTACGTCACTCCGTTGTAGAACTTCTCGACAACCGCCCAGTCTTGTAGGCTGTGGTTTGGACATAACGCGAGTAGATTTTTGAACCTTTCCCACGCCTTGTAGAAGCTCTCGGTGTCCTCCATCTGGAAAGAGTGAATTTGATTACGCAAACGAGCGGCCTTAGCCGGAGGATCGTATTTTTCAAGAAATTGGGCCTGCATGGCAGCCCAAGTAGCAATGGATCCCTGTGGGAGGGACTCAAGCCACAGACTCGCATGATCAACGAGTGAGAACGGAAAGATTCGGAGTTTTATGGCGTCTTCGGATACGCCGGCAAGATGAAACGTGTCGCAGATACGTGCAATACGAGTGAGATGAGAATGCGGGTTCTCGTGGAGCAACCCGTGAAACTGAGCATAATGAGCAATCGTGTTCAGAACATTGGATGGAATCTGCCAAGTCGTTTGAACTCCTATAGCTGGTGGAGCAATGCTGGATCTCGCGCCAGCATTTACCGGACGGGCCCGGTCTGCAACTGTCCTCCTCGGTAGTGGATTCGCGTCGCCTATTCCTAATGACGGGTTCAGAAAAAGTAGGAGAAGAAAACGTATTACCGACGGATGTAGATGAACTGGAAGACGGTTTTGTACGACGTCTCTCAAGAAGCTCTCTCTCTGGTTCGGGAAATCCTTCGGTTTCTGGTGGTCCTAGAGATCGAGTACGTCGCATAAAACTATTAAACTAAGCGAAATAAACTAAAATTAGCTAAATTATTTTAAACTAACAAACAAAACAAATAAGAAAAACAAGTAGTCAACAAGGCAAGTCCTAACTCGAGTCGTTCTTAATACGCCTCAAACCGTGTCCCCGGCAACGGCGCCAAAAACTTGATGTGTGAAAATATATAATAATAATAAAGAACGAATCACAATTAAGCTTTAAATTTATAAAAATGAAAATCCTATAGAAACCACACAAAACCGGCAAGTGTACCGATCATAAATAGTATAGCATCAAGGAAGTCCGGATGTCGAACTCAAAGACACGTGAAAACGTTCATGATTAAGAAAACTCTAACCAAGACTTACCAAAATAATATTTAGTTAATTTTTAAGATTTTATTTAACTACTTAAATTAATTTAACTAAACGAAAACGTTTGACAAAACACTTTTAGAAAACTTTGATTTAAATTCAATATGTAAAAACGTCTACCTAGGAATGAATCATGTTAACAGAAATAACAAGACAACGGATTGAAAATATTCAAGACACCGGTTATAAAAGATGACACAACCAAAACTTTTTTAAGAAAGTCAAATTACCTCTCAGTCTCTCTAACAAACTTTAACTTATTTTAGTTGATTTTTAAAGAACAAACCGGAAAAACAATTATTAACGTGTTCAAATATCGACTCACCTCTCGGTCTCACCGACACACTATCCTAATGGAGACGAATACTACGCAACCAAGGATAGAGGAACAATTTAACTTAACCCAAATTAAACCAACTAATTGCACATAAACACTCAAACTTGACAAGACAAAAACCCGCTCTCGCGCGGTCTTAATTCTAACAAGTAAAAGCAATGAGACAATATTACTTCTTATCACCTCTCGGTCTCAAAGAAGGTGTATTTTAACTGATTTTAGATGATATATTACCCACTTATCCCTACGGTTGTACTTCCCGCAAATAAACCCAAAACACCAAGTAACGAGTTTAACAAGCAATCAATTAACCAAAACCGATTCAATTAACTAATGCAAGAGGATTATAAGTAATAACAAATAAAACACAGCCATCACACACAATCTAATTTATGTTTTAGTTAAACTTTACATCAATAATTTAAGTCTTGAACATTAACAATCCATTAAACAAGTCAAAACTATGCAACAATCATGTATCCTAGGTAGAACAAACAAGTTTAGCTACTCATCACTTTTGGACAGCCACAAACAATCAAAGTAAACATCATAAACATCAATATAAACATGATAAAACTCATTCAAGATCCAAACTCAATCAATAATAAGTCAATCTATCAATCAATTGCAAAACAATGTAAAACAAAAGACCAAATCAATCAAAGTTAAGGTTCTTGAAAGATAAATAAAGTTTATGAATGTTTACTTAATATATATGGCTGATATTATGAATGATTATTGTCTCTAATAGCTGCAACAAGACCTCCTTGATGTTCTCCTTCTTCCTCAGCCGTCACAACAGCCCCTGCCCACCTCTTCTTCTCTTTTTTTCTTTGCTGCCGCCGGCGATCGCAGCTGCTGCCCAAGTTAGGTTTTTTGTGTATTTCGGGTCTAGGATGAGATGAATGGCTGATTAATGATTATTTTAACTTAATATAATATTATATTAGGCTCCTAACTTGTGGGCTTGGACCGGGCCTTGATTAAACTTTGAAACTTTAACACTTAAACCCTCCAAGTTCTCTTTTTCTTGCCTTTTTTTCCACATCTTTCCATAACCTACACAAAACATTTCAACTTTGTAAAACTTTGCACTTAACCCCCTAAACTTACATAAATTTGATATTAAATCATTAAAACATTATAAAATTGTAAGGAAATATAAGTGTGTTATTCAACACATCAAACGTCCCCATACTTAAGACTTTTTCGTCCCTGAAAAAGATTTTACTGCAGTTGGATCAGAATCGGAAAATCAAAGTCAAGTCAAACATATAGGTTAGATTTTAAAGCTCAGAAAAACGCAAAAACCGCGATCATCGATATTGTTGTCCACCTAAACCCATGCCTTAATCTTTACCGGGACAAATAAGATCCGACAATAATATTACTTAGTGGTTTACACAATTAAGACCCGCTTATTTTCTGCTTTTACCGGACCAGACCACCCCAACTTGACTTAAACCTCAAAGTTAGCAGAATTAAAACTTTGTTGCTCAATATTTATGTATAGTTAAGACGATCAAGGGTATTGTTTATCCACCTAAGCTTAAGCATCAAAGTCTACCAAGCAGCCATTAGATAGGATTAAGGTTCAATTATTTTATAGCTAGTGCTCCCCACAACATGACATACCCCCGTTATCAAGCAATACCCCAAATCCATAACCATAGGTGAGTATGCAAAATTTTATCTGTAGGGCTTACATGTAGCGTGTCCCTTGTGGTCCGTTTCTTAATGGTAATGAGACGCGAGCAAGGGGACCCCACATGACTAACAGCGTGGATGATCAAGTCTGTAGTGTATTTGTACTTTCGTACTGTTGTGATCATGTTTATAGACTTAAAAGGGTTTGCTCTTTGGCTTTATTTTAAATATACACAACCCCACTTAGGAATTGTGAATACCCAGCTAAATAGATTGCATACAGACCCATGGTCTCCGGACCCGAAGCATCCCATCAATACAGGATTTAAGGTTATAAAACCATAGGCCGATGAGGTGTAAAACACTAAACTATCATTTTAAGATTTATATCACAGGCTACACGGCATACTCTAACGTCAAACCTACCCAAGCATCATATGTTAACGTATTCAGATTTTTAAAACTCATGATATTTCCAATTTTTCATACCAAAATTTGAGGCTTGAGTATGGCCCGACCTTTCATTGCTTATTTTCCACTGACAAAACGCTTTACCCACAAAAGATTTTCGTTTAACCGTTTTATCAAATTTGCCCTTTCATTTTCAAGGCTGAGCCTACCGACACATCTCAAGTTAAGTGCGTTTTCTTTTATTTATCTCATATTATAAGTAGTTTGAAAAACCGATTTCCGAATAAAATCATCATCTCCGACTTTTACGCAAAAGAAACTAAAAAACAAGGGACATTTTTTCTTTTATTTTTTTTATTTTTTTTTATTTTTTTTTTAAACTTGAACAACGTACGAAAACGAAAAGCAGTAAAAACTTTTTTCTTTTTTAAAATTTTTTTTAAAAAATTTTTATTTTTAAATTTTTTCTACAACTAAGTAAAATAAATTCCCATCCCCACACTTAGAACGAAATCGTCCTCGATGAGAACAAGGAAAAGAAATAAAATAAAAATAAAACGTAAAGCATAAAACTAAAACTTTAAAGAACAGAAATTAAAATAGAGAACGGGTTACTCCCCTGGTTTAGATGCAAATTCTTCATTAGCTGTGTATGACTCAAACGAACGACCGTATAGCATTTCATTCGCGGTCGCAACCACGGGTGAACCAGTTCCAAAACGCCATCAGAGCTACCATGCACAATATAATACCTGTAACAACTCAAACTCTCTCGCATGTAGCGGCGTACAAACAGAAAACAAAAACATAAGAAATAAACATATTTTTGTGTTTTTGAATATTTTTAATTTTTTTTTATTTTTTATTTTTTTATTTTTTTTTATATTTTTATAAATAAAAATAAAACAAATAAAAACAGATAATAAAGAGAATAATACAAACTCTACAATTCGGGCTGTCTCCCGAATGATGCATCCATCACGACTAATCCTCGGTGAATGAGTTAAGGTAGAACACCTCGACTGTCTGATCAGTTATCGGCTCTCCAATGTAGTGCTTCAGTCTATGGCCGTTCACCTTAAACTTCCCGCTTCGATCTTGTATCTCAATGGTGCCATACGGGAGAACCTCAGTGACCGTGAACGGTCCCGACCATCGGGATTTCAACTTTTCTGGGAATAACCTCAACCGGGAGTTATACAATAGAACCTTATCCCCACACTTAAACTGCTTATTACCCTTCAGCTTTCTATCATGCAGTTCCTTCGTCCGCTCCTTATACCGAAATGATTGTGCATATGCGTGATCCCGGAGCTCCTCCAACTCGTGCAACTGATGGAAACGTGTACTCTCAGCGACGGATAAATCAAGATTAACCCTCTGAAGGGCCCATGAAGCGCGGTGTTCCAATTCAACAGGAAGATGACATGCCTTCCCATAAATCATCTGAAAGGGTGTGGAACCAGTCGGAGTCTTGTAGGCTGTTCGGAAAGCCCACGGAGCGTCATCTAATTTGTCGGACCAATCCCGACGACTTGAACCAACCGTTTTCTCGAGAATACGTTTGATTCCCCGATTACTCACTTCTACTTGCCCACTGGTCTGTGGGTGGTAGGCGGTCGCAAGCCGGTGGGTGACCCCATAGCGCTGCAACGCCTTCTCCATCTGCGCATTGCAGAAGTGAGTACCTCGATCACTGATCAAGGCCTTCGGGACTCCAAAAAGGGAAAACAAACCTTTTAAAAATCTCACTACAACTCGGGCGTCGTTAGTGGGCAATGCTTTGGCCTCGACCCACTTGGAAACGTAATCAACAGCCACAAGAATGTACTTGTTCCCTCTAGACGACGGGAACGGGTCCATAAAATCGATACCCCAAATGTCAAAAACCTCGCATACCTGAATCGCATTTTGGGGCATCTCATTCCGGGATGAGTATTACCAACACGTTGACATCGGTCACAATTTTTAACAAACTCATGTGCGTCTTTGAAAATAGAAGGCCAATAGAATCCAGAATCAAATACCTTCTTCGCTGTCGAACTCGCACCGTGGTGACCTCCTGTCGGTCCCACATGACAATGGCTCAAAATCTGCCATCCCTCCTTTGCATCTACACATCTCCTAATTAACTGGTCAGCACCAACACGGAAAAGATACGGGTCGTCCCATAGGTAGAACTTAACATCAGCATAGAATTTCTTCTTTTGCTGGTAAGACATCTTCGGGAGGTATCCATCAGCAAGATAGTTTGCAAAGTCAGCGAACCATGGAAAACCCTCCTCCTGTGCCTTAACGAACATGAGACTTTCCGTCGGAAAACGGTCGTTGATCCTGCCCCCCGAATCTCGTAACTCAGCACCTTCTAGACGTGAAAGATGATCGGCCGCAACATTCTCGGCCCCCTTTTTATGAGGGATCTCAATATCAAACTCTTGAAGCAACAAGATCCAACGGATAAGACGAGGTTTGGCATCCTACTTGCTGAAGATATAACGAATAGCAGCATGATCCGTATAAACAATCGTTTTGGACAAAACCAGATAGGACCTAAATTTGTCGAAAGCGAACACCACAGCTAAAAGCTCCTTTTCGGTGGTGGTATAGCTTTCCAGTGCGCCGTTTAAGGTCCGGCTTGCATAGTAGATCGGATGGAAATATTTATCCTTCCGTTGTCCAAGAACTGCTCCGACTGCGAAGTCGCTCACGTCACACATCAACTCGAATGGTGACGACCAGTCGGGAGAAACCATTATCGGGGCGTTAACGAGTTTGTCTTTTAGAATATCAAACGCCTCGATACACTGCTCGGAAAAAACAAATGGAGCATTCTTCTCCAAAAGTTTGGTCATGGGTCTCGCGATTTTAGAGAAATCTTTAATGAACCGGCGGTAGAACCCGGCATGACCTAGAAAACTACGAATGGATCTCACAGAGGTGGGTGGGGGGAGATTAGAAATGGTCTCGACCTTCGCTTTGTCAACCTCTATCCCCGCACTCGAGATCCGATGTCCCAGAACAATGCCCTCACGAACCATAAAATGACACTTCTCCCAGTTAATGACTAGGTTGGTATCAACGCAACGGGACATCATCCTCTCAAGATTAGATAAACAATGATCGAAGGAACTCCCAAATACGGAAAAATCGTCCATGAACACCTTCATGGAGTCCTCGATCATATCATGGAAAATGGCCACCATACACCTATGGAATGTGGCCGGAGCGTTACAAAGTCAGAACGGCATACGTTTGTAGGCAAACGTACCGTAAGGGCAGGTGAAAGTGGTTTTCTCCTGGTCATCGGGAGCTATGGGAATCTGGAAATACCCGGAGAAACCATCCAAGAAGCAGTAGTACTGCTGACCCGCTAAACGCTCCAAGATTTGATCAATGAAGGGTAAAGGAAAGTGGTCTTTCCTGGTGGCATCATTCAGTCGGCGATAGTCGATGCAGACTCGCCATCCCGTCACAGTCCTCGTGGGAATAGCTTGTTCCTCTCGTTGGTGACGACAGTCATACCACCCTTTTTAGGAACCACTTGGACTGGACTCACCCAAGCACTATCAGAAATGGGGAAAATGATCCCCGCATCAAGGAGTTTAATTATCTCCTTCTTTACGACCTCTTGCATTTTCGGATTGAGCGGCCGTTGCGGCTGGACGACAGTTTTGAAATTTTCCTCCATGAGGATTTTATGAGTGCAGAACGAAGGGTTGATACCCTTGATGTCGATAATCTTCCAAGCAATAGCCTCCTTGTGCTCTCGTAGCACCATCAACAATTTTTTCTTCTCGACCTCGATTAAAGCAGATGCAATGATAACTGGAAGCTTCCTCTCTTCATCTAAAAATGCGTACTCAAGATGGGCAGGCAGATCCCTAAGCTCTAAGGAAGAAGGAGGACTCTCGACCGAAGGTCGGTCCATCGGATCGTCTCGTACGATCTCGGCAGACACGCCAGATTCAGGGGTATGCGACTCGGTGTCGTCATCTAAGGACTGATTGGTTACGGCAACCATTTCAATCTCCGGAATCTCCCTATCAAGAATCTGGGTGTCGGAGGCAGATCCTCCACAAATTTCGCTGAGAAACTCCCCGACATGCTCCATGATGGTATCAATGAAGTATAAGGAGTCATCAGCAGACTTGGGGTGTTTCAGTGACTGTCGAACGTCGAAGGTGACGTTCTCATCCCCAACTCTTAATATTAATTTACCCTCGCAGACATCGATCAATGCCTGTGCAGTGGCAAGGAATGGTCGGCCCAAGATAAGTGGGACACTATCATCATCGTTCATGTCCAGGATGACAAAGTCCACCGGGAAGATGAAATGTTAAGGTGAAGTTGCTTCAGGAGATCAAGAAATTTAGGAGATCAAGAAATTTAGTGTTCTGCTCCTCGTCTCTATCCCTGCGAACTCTCCCGGGAAATGGGAGTCTAGGTTTGTAGAATCTCGGTGGTATGCTGGGTAATGGCTGGTCCTCGGCCTGTGCTGTACTTCCTGGGCTTCGCCTATGATGCACCTTGGCCGGTGGAGACTCCATCTGAATCTCCTCGTCCACATGCTCCTCTACATCTACCGCAGGCTCGTTAACGACTCCTCTCGTCGCCTCTTGAATCACGGGCTCGCTATGTGCCCCCGCACCGCTCCTTGTCGTCACAGCCTTCGCGAACGCCTTCGGATTTTGTTCAGTGTTACTTGGAAGTGTACCTGGCGACCTTTCATTTAGACGACTTGCTATCTCTCCCATCTGACGATCAAGATTTTGAATTGACGCTCCTTGATTTCTCATGAATGACTCGTGCTCCCGGAATTTCTCTTGAGTTTCTTTGTGACGGGAGTCCCCCCCGAGTCATATACTGCGACAACATCTGTGTCTGCTGTGCCATCATCTCCTCTAACGTGGGCTTCTTCTCCCCACTACTCGTTCCCTCACCGGAATCCTGGAATAGGCTCTGACGTTGCTGGAAACCGGACTGATTTACGTTCCTCCAGTTGGAATTTTGGTTACCTCTCCACCCCGAATTATAAGAATTGAAAGAATGTTGATTTCGGTTTGGATTATTAACGAAGTCGACTGCCTCCTCCTGGAAACCTACGGGGCATTGAACGGTATCGTGTCCCCCTCTGCAGATCTCGCATATCTTACTTTTCACCTGCAGGTCCTTCACGATCTTTGCTAACGCTTCAACTTGTGCCGCCAGTGCGGTGCTCGTGTCGACCGAACGCATGCCGCGTGATAGGGAGTCAACGGTTTTGGTACTCTTAACTGGTGGTCGCGGGTATCCACTCATGGCTAAACCATTAAACAAGGCAATGCACTCATCCGTATCTTTCGTCATCAGTAGGTTACCTCCTGCAGCTGTGTCGAGCATACTCTGAGTTGCGTACGTCACTCCGTTGTAGAACTTCTCGACAACCGCCCAGTCTTGTAGGCTGTGGTTTGGACATAACGCGAGTAGATTTTTGAACCTTTCCCACGCCTTGTAGAAGCTCTCGGTGTCCTCCATCTGGAAAGAGTGAATTTGATTACGCAAACGAGCGGCCTTAGCCGGAGGATCGTATTTTTCAAGAAATTGGGCCTGCATGGCAGCCCAAGTAGCAATGGATCCCTGTGGGAGGGACTCAAGCCACAGACTCGCATGATCAACGAGTGAGAACGGAAAGATTCGGAGTTTTATGGCGTCTTCGGATACGCCGGCAAGATGAAACGTGTCGCAGATACGTGCAATACGAGTGAGATGAGAATGCGGGTTCTCGTGGAGCAACCCGTGAAACTGAGCATAATGAGCAATCGTGTTCAGAACATTGGATGGAATCTGCCAAGTCGTTTGAACTCCTATAGCTGGTGGAGCAATGCTGGATCTCGCGCCAGCATTTACCGGACGGGCCCGGTCTGCAACTGTCCTCCTCGGTAGTGGATTCGCGTCGCCTATTCCTAATGACGGGTTCAGAAAAAGTAGGAGAAGAAAACGTATTACCGACGGATGTAGATGAACTGGAAGACGGTTTTGTACGACGTCTCTCAAGAAGCTCTCTCTCTGGTTCGGGAAATCCTTCGGTTTCTGGTGGTCCTAGAGATCGAGTACGTCGCATAAAACTATTAAACTAAGCGAAATAAACTAAAATTAGCTAAATTATTTTAAACTAACAAACAAAACAAATAAGAAAAACAAGTAGTCAACAAGGCAAGTCCTAACTCGAGTCGTTCTTAATACGCCTCAAACCGTGTCCCCGGCAACGGCGCCAAAAACTTGATGTGTGAAAATATATAATAATAATAAAGAACGAATCACAATTAAGCTTTAAATTTATAAAAATGAAAATCCTATAGAAACCACACAAAACCGGCAAGTGTACCGATCATAAATAGTATAGCATCAAGGAAGTCCGGATGTCGAACTCAAAGACACGTGAAAACGTTCATGATTAAGAAAACTCTAACCAAGACTTACCAAAATAATATTTAGTTAATTTTTAAGATTTTATTTAACTACTTAAATTAATTTAACTAAACGAAAACGTTTGACAAAACACTTTTAGAAAACTTTGATTTAAATTCAATATGTAAAAACGTCTACCTAGGAATGAATCATGTTAACAGAAATAACAAGACAACGGATTGAAAATATTCAAGACACCGGTTATAAAAGATGACACAACCAAAACTTTTTTAAGAAAGTCAAATTACCTCTCAGTCTCTCTAACAAACTTTAACTTATTTTAGTTGATTTTTAAAGAACAAACCGGAAAAACAATTATTAACGTGTTCAAATATCGACTCACCTCTCGGTCTCACCGACACACTATCCTAATGGAGACGAATACTACGCAACCAAGGATAGAGGAACAATTTAACTTAACCCAAATTAAACCAACTAATTGCACATAAACACTCAAACTTGACAAGACAAAAACCCGCTCTCGCGCGGTCTTAATTCTAACAAGTAAAAGCAATGAGACAATATTACTTCTTATCACCTCTCGGTCTCAAAGAAGGTGTATTTTAACTGATTTTAGATGATATATTACCCACTTATCCCTACGGTTGTACTTCCCGCAAATAAACCCAAAACACCAAGTAACGAGTTTAACAAGCAATCAATTAACCAAAACCGATTCAATTAACTAATGCAAGAGGATTATAAGTAATAACAAATAAAACACAGCCATCACACACAATCTAATTTATGTTTTAGTTAAACTTTACATCAATAATTTAAGTCTTGAACATTAACAATCCATTAAACAAGTCAAAACTATGCAACAATCATGTATCCTAGGTAGAACAAACAAGTTTAGCTACTCATCACTTTTGGACAGCCACAAACAATCAAAGTAAACATCATAAACATCAATATAAACATGATAAAACTCATTCAAGATCCAAACTCAATCAATAATAAGTCAATCTATCAATCAATTGCAAAACAATGTAAAACAAAAGACCAAATCAATCAAAGTTAAGGTTCTTGAAAGATAAATAAAGTTTATGAATGTTTACTTAATATATATGGCTGATATTATGAATGATTATTGTCTCTAATAGCTGCAACAAGACCTCCTTGATGTTCTCCTTCTTCCTCAGCCGTCACAACAGCCCCTGCCCACCTCTTCTTCTCTTTTTTTCTTTGCTGCCGCCGGCGATCGCAGCTGCTGCCCAAGTTAGGTTTTTTGTGTATTTCGGGTCTAGGATGAGATGAATGGCTGATTAATGATTATTTTAACTTAATATAATATTATATTAGGCTCCTAACTTGTGGGCTTGGACCGGGCCTTGATTAAACTTTGAAACTTTAACACTTAAACCCTCCAAGTTCTCTTTTTCTTGCCTTTTTTTCCACATCTTTCCATAACCTACACAAAACATTTCAACTTTGTAAAACTTTGCACTTAACCCCCTAAACTTACATAAATTTGATATTAAATCATTAAAACATTATAAAATTGTAAGGAAATATAAGTGTGTTATTCAACACATCAAACGTCAGAATGAGACCCCAGAACCCGAATCAGGAGCCTTGGACAAAGGATGCTCCTATAAGACATTCATGGCCTGTAAGCCTTGGCCATTCAAGGGAACCGAAGGGGCCATTGGGCTCTACAACTGGATTGACAAGATGGAGACAGTTCTCTCCATTAGCGGATGTAGTGAGAACCAGAAGGTCCTTTACGCGACCTGCATGTTCCAAGAGGCAGCTTCGTCTTGGTGGAAGCTTCAAACGAAAACATTGGGGCGAGAAGTTGCTCTCCACAAGACCTGGGAGGAACTGAAGGAGATGATGATGAGAAAGTTCTGCTCTCGCGCAGAAATCCAGAATCTACAACAGGAATTCTGGAACCACACCATGGTAGGAACGGATATCGACGCCTACAACAACCGGTTCAACGAACTTTGCCAGTTGGTGCCAGACATGGCAAACACGGAGGAAAAGAAGATCGAGAGGTATATTTTTGGGTTACCTCCTGTTGTTAGGGTTCCGCTCAACGCCGCAGCGCCTCCAACCTTTGATGAGGCGGTAGCGCGGGCCATCACCCTTACAAGGGATACGATCCGTGCGGGTATGTTGACTACGCGCGGAATCGAGCAGCGAACCTCTGATCCCAAGAGGAAATGGAACTCTCACCACCGAGGGTCCGACACCAAGCAGCCACCGTTCAAGAAGCAGGAAAGCGCAAGGGTTTACGCGATTCAGGCCGCGGAGCCACCACGAAAAGGATACAGCGGGCCTCGCCCATGGTGCAACAAATGCAAGTATCACCACGAGGGTGAATGCGCAAGAATCGAATGTGCCAAATGTGGCAGACCAGGGCACAAGACGATGAATTGCCGTATCAGAGAAGCTGGAGCAAGCGACAACTGCTACGCATGCGGGAAGCCAGGGCATTTTAGTCGGGATTGCCCGCAAAAGGGGAACCAAGCTCGTGGGAGAGCTTTTGTGATCGGCGCAGGCGAAGCTAAAGAAGAGCCGAATGTGGTAACCGGTACGTTTTTGCTTAACGGACATATTGCATCTGTCTTATTTGATACTGGCGCTGACCTAAGTTTTATATCCGCTGAGTTTAAAGACTCCCTAGGCCTAGCAACCAGTAGGCTAGACACGCCTTATACTATAGAACTAGCCAATGGTAGGCAGTTATGCGCAAACGAAAGAACTGAACAATGTGTTATAGTCATGGGAGGTCACGGGTTCAATATTAACTTGTTGCCAATAGATTTGGGAAGTTTTGACATTGTGGTAGGTATGGATTGGTTAGTTGAGAACCGCGCGGAAGTTATTTGCCATGAGAAGCAGGTTCGGATCCCACTGTTGAACGGAGAAACCTTGGTAATTCAAGGGGAAAGAAGGGGAGTTGCGACGAAACTGATTTCGTGCCTAAAGGCGCGAAAGTGCCTAAGGAAAGGGTGCTACGCCTTCCTGGCGCATGTCGTAGAAAAGAAAGGAGATGAGCGAAGAATTGAAGACTTACCAGTAGTGCGCGAATTTCCAGAAGTTTTTCCTGAAGATTTGCCCGGATTACCGCCGCCGCGACAAGTCGAGTTTCGTATTGATTTAGTCCCAGGAGCTGCGCCAGTAGCTCGAGCGCCTTATCGACTAGCTCCATCTGAGATGCAAGAGCTATCCAATCAGTTACAGGAACTATTGGATAAGGGTTTCATACGCCCAAGCTTTTCACCTTGGGGAGCTCCAGTACTGTTTGTTAAGAAGAAGGATGGTTCGTTCAGAATGTGTATTGACTACAGGGAGCTGAATAAGCTGACAGTCAAGAATCGGTACCCCTTACCGAGGATTGACGACTTATTTGACCAGTTGCAGGGATCCAGTTATTATTCGAAGATAGATCTACGGTCAGGATACCACCAACTTAGGGTCCATGAGGAAGATGTGCCGAAAACAGCCTTCCGAACTAGATACGGCCATTATGAGTTCTTAGTGATGCCTTTCGGGCTAACTAATGCGCCGGCTGTATTCATGGATCTGATGAACCGCGTGTGCAAACCATACTTGGACAAGTTTGTGATTGTGTTTATAGATGATATTCTGATTTACTCACGGACCAAGGCCGAGCATGAGCAACACCTGAGATTGATTTTGGAATTGTTGAAGAAAGAAAAGTTGTATGCGAAGTTTTCCAAGTGCGAGTTTTGGCTTAGAGAAGTTCACTTTCTCGGTCACGTTGTAAACGAGAAAGGAATTCACGTTGATCCTTCCAAAGTCAAGGCCATCGAAAACTGGGAAGCGCCAAAAACCCCAACTGAGGTGAGGCAATTCCTAGGACTAGCTGGCTACTATCGACGCTTCATTGAGAACTTCTCCAAAATAGCTCTACCTCTGACCGCGCTAACTCAGAAAGACAAGAAGTTTGTTTGGGGCGAAAATCAGGAAACAGCATTTCAAATGTTGAAACAGAAGTTATGTAGTGCGCCAATTTTGTCTTTGCCCGAGGGGATGGATGACATTGTTGTTTACTGCGACGCTTCACATCAGGGACTTGGATGTGTCCTTATGCAACGAGACAAAGTCATAGCGTATGCCTCACGCCAACTCAAGACCAATGAAAAGAACTACACAACGCATGATTTAGAACTTGGAGCGGTTGTCTTCGCGCTAAAGATTTGGCGCCATTACCTCTATGGTACAAAGTGTATAATCTTTACGGATCACAAGAGCCTTCAACATATATTTGATCAAAAGGATTTAAACATGAGGCAATGAAGATGGGTGGAGTTGTTGAACGATTATGATTGTGAAATTAAGTACCACCCTGGAAAGGCGAATGTGGTAGCAGACGCGCTAAGTAGGAAGGAGCGAATAAAAACGCTACGAGTCAAGGCTCTAAGGTTAACCATTCACGCAGATCTCTCTACCCGCATCCGAGACGCTCAGCAAGAAGCCTTGAAACCAGAGTTTGTTAAAAACGAATGCCTTGGGGGTATGGTTAAGAATTTGGAACTTAAAGAGAACGGCAATCTATATTTCGCTAACCGCATATGGGTCCCTCTCAAGGGAGGATTGCGCGAGCAGGTATTGAACGAAGCTCACAAGACGCGGTATTCCGTACATCCTGGCGCAGACAAGATGTACCAAGATGTTAAAACGCTGTATTGGTGGCCCAATCTTAAAGGCGCCATCGCAACGTATGTCAGTAAGTGCCTGACGTGTTCGAAGGTGAAGGCTGAATACCAGAAACCATCAGGGTTGCTTCAACAGCCAGAAATTCCCATGTGGAAGTGGGAACAAATCTCTATGGACTTCATCACCAAACTGCCAAGGACACCTGGGGGTTATGACACAATATGGGTTATTGTGGATCGGCTAACTAAGTCAGCGCACTTCCTGCCTATCAAGGAAACCGATAAGATGGAAAAGTTAGCCCGACTGTATATTCGAGAAGTAGTTTCAAAACATGGAGTCCCAGTGTCCATCATTTCTGATAGAGATAGTCGGTTCACATCAAGGTTTTGGAGATCGTTACAAGGGGCTTTAGGTACTCGTCTTGACATGAGTACGGCATATCATCCTCAAACGGATGGGCAAAGCGAGCGAACAATCCAGACATTGGAAGATATGCTACGCGCGTGCGCAATCGATTTCGAAGGTAGCTGGGATACTCATCTCCCATTGGTTGAATTTTCTTACAACAACAGTTATCACACAAGCATTAAGGCTGCGCCGTTCGAAGCTTTGTATGGGCGCAAGTGTAGATCCCCACTGTGCTGGGCTGAAGTAGGTGACAAGCAAATGACTGGTCCAGAATTGATCCAAGAAACAACAGACAAGATTTTTCAGATAAGGGATCGCCTTAAGACAGCGCGCGACAGACAGAAGAGCTACGCAGATGTGCGAAGGAAACCATTGGAGTTTCAAGTAGGGGATAAAGTACTTTTGAAAGTCTCTCCATGGAAAGGAGTCCCCCGTTTCGGCAAGCGAGGAAAGTTGAATCCGCGCTTCATTGGACCATTCGAGATCCTGGAAAGGATCGGTCCGGTTGCTTATAAGCTCCGTTTACCCGCCGAACTCAGTGGAGTTCATGATACGTTTCACGTGTCCAACCTCAAAAAGTGCTTATCTGACGAAACGTTGATTTTGCCGATGGAAGAGATTCACATCGACAAACAGCTGCACTTCATAGAAGAACCTATAGCAGTAACCGATTGGAAAGAACAAAAGTTACGCAGGAGCAAAATCAAGTTAGTAAAGGTTCAATGGAACTCGAGGCGTGGGCCTGAATTCACTTGGGAAAGAGAAGACCAAATACGCAAGAAATACCCACACCTCTTTCAGAACATGGCTTCTGCCAGCAACGTCTCCTAAATTTCGGGACGAAATTCGTTTAACGAGGGGAGAATGTGACACCCGGTAATTCCCAATCCCTTAAACTAAGTAATCAACCTAATAATTAGGTGATTGTAAATATTAAGCGCGTGCATTTGTTATGTGCGCCCTGCGCGAGCGCGCCATGTTAGTCAGCGCGTGCATTTGTTATGTGCGCCCTGCGCGAGCGCGCCATGTTAAGAACCAGCGTGAGCATATGTTATATGCGCCATGCGTGAATGTTTTGGCTTTATGTTATGTTGTCTATGGGTTGACCATCCCGCATGATGCTAAGGCGGGTGCATCCTACATCGTTTATGCGCGTGCGGAAGGGAACTAACCTCCCCGCATGGCGGGAACATTGAGAGCTAGTTTGTCTGAAGCTCCAAGATGGAATTGACTTCAACATGACTGATCACTATGTTGAAATACCAAGACCACCTGGAGAATCTACAAATGAAACTCAATATCCCCAACTGCGAGAAGGTTACGCACCTACCCGCAGCAAAGAAATGTCCTTCACGCAGAAAGCTATGCGCACAAAGTGATGCGCACAGAACACTTAGTCTATTCTCCAGACATAAGGAGATTACTCCCGCCCAAAAGGAAACAGTAGCGTGTTTCAGAGATTTTCCACTTTTTACTGTACACTGATAAAAGTACCTGAAAAAGCACACTGTAACATGAAAAGTCAACTGTCAGCCACCCTATTCTCACCAACCCCAGACCTGCATGTCCTGTCCAAATCAAATCAAGATCTTTTGTCCACTCCTCCACTTTTAAGTAAACAATAAACAATAATAATTTCCATACTTTATCATCATTACACCTAGATATGAAAAGATTTCAATCCCCTAAAGCAAGGGATTGTGTTCCCTTGAGTTTGCCTATAAATTTGTAACCTAAATTATCACCCAAAACACACTTCAAAGAACTACAAACTTGCACTAATCCTCTCCCAAGCATCCGTTGTTTCCCGCTCCGATCCTGTTACTAGGTAAGCCGAGGTTATAAACTTGAGATCTACTTTCCAAACCTCATATTCTCCTATTTCTTGATCTTAATATATATACTTCTTGTTACTTAATCGTATTCTAGACCTTCGATTCCGAGGCCAACACCAAGAAAACCCGAATCTCGATTAATCCCTTAACAAGAACCACAGGTGAGTCTCACAGCCCCTATTTTCACTGTTTTCACTATTTTTAAACTGTTTTCGGGGCGAGGGACACGTACTTAAATAATGTTTTATCATGGTATACTTACAAGCTATGCAAGCGATTATGTGTTTAAGTTATGTTTCATGATGAGTAATGCAAACGGTTATCTAAGGTTTTCGATGTATGTGCGCTAGAACTCGAGTAAGTGATCACTTTACCATTGGAACTCTAAGGGTAGGGACTGCTGGTTTGATCCACCCACTCGTAGGGGTCGCACCTCTTTGCATGGACGAGTGCCTAGTATGGTCATGGGGCAGTACTATGGGTTTGAGCCCGCTCGTAGGGGTCGCGCCTCTTTGCATGGACGAGCGCCTTGTTTTCCGGCACAACGTCCGCGCGTAACCCGCGGGACGGTATTATTATTTTAGCTCGTAGTGGCAGCGCCACTTTGCATGGACGAGCACATGTTCCTGAAACGTTCGCGCGTAACCCGCGGGACGGTATTACTTATTTTAGCTCGTAGTGGCAGCGCCACTTTGCATAGACGAGCACAGTTCCCAGAAATGTTCGCGCGTAACCCGCGGAACGATTTTATCAGAATATGTTGATATAACTATGTCTTACCAAGCATGTGTTTTAATGATGCTATCAGAATTATGTTTCAGAATGATTTGTATCAAGATTATGATGCAATACGATTTATCAAGTTACTAAGACTTGTGAACTCACTCAGTTTATACTGATTCAAATGTTTTTACGTGTCTTTCAGGAGATAACTAGGTAGCGCATGGAGTCACACTTAGAGCACCTCACGCTGAACATCTAAACTAGCTTTTTGGAAGATTTTAGTTCTATCCCTTCGATGCGCATGGTTGTTCCCGCCGCGCATGGGGATATGGCGTGGAAATCTTCAATAATTTTTATACTTGGATGTTTTTATAATTTTTAAACAATGTAATGTATTTGTATTAAACTTTTCATGCGCAATGAAAATCTTACTTTGAATGTTTGCAATGGCCCGTGCTTAAGTATCAATTCCCACTCGCGCGCGCCCGGCTGTTTCCGCCGCTCAGGGCCGGGTGTGACAAAAATCAAACCCTCTCTGTACTTGATTCATGAGTTTTGATTTCGTTTGAACTTGTACTAGTTCTTAATTTTACAAAGATTTGTTTGTCTTCTTCAGAAATCAAACCCTCTCTGTAGACGCCTCTTCAGCGCTTTCCCATGAAAATCAAACCCTAGCCACGGCCTCAACACCATCTACGTCGCCCGACACCACTCCCTTACATCGGTGTTTTTTTTACTCAGGTACCTAAATCTCAATTGATTCATGGTTATTAGTTCTTACAGGTTAACATAACAAATCTAGCTCCGATGTAACAGAACCGAGCTCTAATTCCAGCGAACCGTTGACCATTTAACCACCCAAAAACCTTCGTCGCCGTCGTCGGAATTTCATAATGGATGGAATGAATTGGTAAACTTTATATGTTCAATTTGGTCAGACATCTTTGTATATATGTGAATTTACTGAAATTAGGGTTTTCAGCTTGTTTTAATTCTCATATATCAGAGAAGTCTACTTGTCACATACTTTAGAAATGCCTACTTGTGCTGTTGTAGGCAACAAAGAAAGCATGTTCGACGAATGTAAATAATCAATTAGCTACATCGATTAACTAATGGTTCCATCTACTTGAAGTCATTCAACTAAGAAAATCCATGTGCTAGGCAGGTGTGTTCTTTATTTGTATAATGCATCTGCAGTTTCCTTATAATGATTTGGTTTTGTGTTTACTAGTTGGTCGGCTAGGTCTTCGGTTGTTGGGATTTTGTTTGGGGTGTTTCAGTGTTTGTTTGATATCCTTCTTCTACTATCTCACTCAACAATGGATGTTCATCTTTCCCACCATATTAACTCAAGAAGCTCACCAAAACACAACACAAGTCAGCCGATGACTCTTAACAGATCCATGGAGAGGACGCACCAACAAAGACTATGGTGTGACTACCGTAGGTGAAGAAATGTTCAAGAACGAGATTTCTTCATTCAATGACTGGAATCAGAACTTCAGAAATTCAATTTGTTCTTCGTTGAGAAACAGGAAGAGTACATAATTGAATTAAAGGTATAATTGGATCTGAATTTCAATTCGCTTATGATTCTGTTAAATCGTGGTCATATGTAGATTATCTGTAAATTGATTTTCGGTTTTCATCTTCAATGATTGGTGATCATTAGTTAAAGAATATAGTTAGTGATTGCATTTGCATTGAAGCTTGAAATGGATTTTTTCCTAAAATTTGCAAATAGACTAGGGCTGAGAGCATTCATATTTCTCATAATATTATAACTTGCTTTTGTTCATTGTTATCCTATGAAGAATTAATACGATAGATATCATGATTCTCTTTTTTTTTTTGGCATATTTTATGATCTTTAATCCAAATGGTAACTTGAGTAATGATATAACATAATCTGTCATTTGAGAGTTTGGAATTAGGACTTCACTGACGAAAGATTCTGTATGCTCTAAAAAAAATTGCTTATGAAACAAATATTGTATTACTAGTATATTTTCTCTATTATAATAGTGTTTTTTGAGTTTTTTAAAGATTTTTGACAAAAAATTGATTTTTAAGGTAACGTGATAGATGCTTGTGGGAAAGATGATGCGTATGCTTGATTATGTTGCCTTAACCCTCCAATGAAGTTTCTTCCTTCCCACACTCGAAGAAAGGCTTCTCTTTCAAACTGTCACATGAGGGTTACGGGCCTATTAAAGTGGTAACATGCAGATACCTCAACTTGATTTTGAGATGCCTCCAAAGGACAGTTCGTCTGTCGAAATTGCTCTTCGGTGTCGGGCTACATATAAATATGGCATGACGGATTTGGCCCAAATAAACTTGCTGATGGTGGTGTTCTTGTTGCAGAACTTGCAGTTGGTGTCAAAGGTAAATATAAATCAACAAGTGTAAGCCATAAGAAATTGATATTTATAATGTTAAAACATATTGGAAGGAATGCAACGGTAATTCAGAGCTCCTTCTTAAAACAATATTTATAAATTCTAATTAACTCTTCATGATATGTATATGTATAGGTTTTTGATGATATGGAGGCACCCTCACTCTAAAATGGATTGCTCTCAAATACTTCACGACAGGTACTCATTTGTTGCTTTCTTTTATTATGTTTTATTTTATGTTGTTTTCCATTTTTTTTATGAAAAATTGTCACCTTATTTCTATAATAATACCGTTGAGTTTTGTAAGCACATTCAATTAAAGTATAACTTCTTGAGTTGCTAAAAGTATATGCAATCTCATATGCTAAGTCTATATCTTTTCAAATGCTGTGAAAATGCTCAGGTAATTTTCAAGTGCTTTATCTAAACAATAAACGCCATTCAAAATACATTTAACTTAAAAGTTACTGATATGAGAACGCCCAGGTTCTTTTTACATACTTGAAAAATGGTCAGTTTTACTTTTGAAAATGGTCTCCAAGTTGGAAATAAGTTTGGGCTGAACCAGTTTTAGTGTGTTTGGAAGCTGATTTAATTTGGTTTGTTAGTACACGGTTTTGCGTTTCGAGTCTTTGTATCTATCGTTAATGTATTTGCCATTTTATTTATGTAATAAACAATTAAGTTATCTTTATAGTTCGTTAAGGTATAGTCTAGTTCGCTAAGGATTTTTAGCGAACTAGCTCTAAGTTAATATCCTACCTGATTCATTAAGGATGTTTAACGAATCAGGGGGTGATTCGTTAAGTTACTTCATTTAAGTGTATGTAACGAAGTGGACTCTAGTTCGTTATGGAATGTTAACGAACTAGATCCATCTTCTATATATAGTGGCTTCAGTCCACAGTTAATTTAAGTTTTGAGTTTTAATTATCGAACCTCTGCCCATTTCCTCTCTCAAGCTTCATATTAATATTATCACATACATACAATTAATATATACATACATATAACGTATTAACTGACGATCAATGGCAATTATGAGCTAGATCCGAGTTAGGTTAATTGGACATAGATCAGATCTGTGTTAGAGATTAATGAGATCAAACAAGTGGTATCAGAGCCGTTGGTGCTCTTTTGCTCTTGATTTTGATAGTTAATTTGTTATTACGAGTTTATTAATTGTTATTTTGGTTTCGATTGATAATCGGTTGAATTTTGATATAATTGAGTTTGATTTACACTTGTTATGGACTGATTGGATTGGATTGGTGAGATTTGGTATTGAGGAATTGGAATTTGGACTGTTGTTTGGTTGATTTAGATTGGTTTTGGATTTGGCCGAAAACAGAGAATACATTGTGATTGAATTGGTTGTGAGTTAAGGTTATTTGTGATATAGAATGTTGCGATTTGGATTCACGATATGTTTCCGAGTATTTTAGTAGGTCATATGTGCGATTTGGTGGTGTTTTGGTTAAGTATTACGAATTTGGTTTCTGGTTTGGTGTTCATATGTTTTTCCAAAATTCTGGAAATATGTTTGAAGATTTGAAGATTTGAAGATTCAAATCAATTCGTTAATCTTTAAGTCCAATTCGTTAACCCTTTCAGCCTAATTCGTTCACATCTTTCAGCTGATTCGTTAATTTGATTAGCTGATTCGTGAACTATTTCGTTACACATAACCCATTCATATTACACATTCTAATTTGTGTTATCTATTTCGTGTGACAAGTGTCCTATCTCGGTAACTGTTTTATAACAACTTTTGCCACGTAGCATTTGTTGTCAGAAGTTTGTTACAACCGTTGTAACAAACTATTTCGCTATAAGTTGATTCGTTATCAACTGTAGCTGATTCGTCATCAAATTCGCTAAGCCTTCTCCTAGTGATTCGTTAAAAATAACCGTCTGATTCGCTAAGCTTATTCTTAGTGATTCGTTTATCTGATTCGTTGACCATCTGATTCGTTGACCATCTGATTCGTTGATATATTTCTGATTCGAAACTTGATCAATCTTAACTTCGTTAAGTTGTGTAAGGCCCCGTTACCGGTAGCTCACATTTGGACGTTGGATTTACTCATAAACGCAGTTCTAAATATCATAGTAATTAAAAACTTTCGCAAAAATAATAAAACTTAAACCATTCGTTACAAACATCCATATTTTTGTCTTTTAAAACATAACTTAAATTATATAAATAAACATCGTAGCAAAATCCTCAGATGCCAGCTCCGTCCAACTCTGCCATGTGTACTCCTCAAGCTAACTGCCTTATTCTACTCACCTGCATGCATACTAAAAGTCAGCTACGCTGAGTGAGTTCTAGTTAATACGATCAGCATACAATACGTTCTTATATTACATACCTGTCCTTCTTTACTTTCTTTCATTCATACGTAAGTATATACTTTCATTCTTACTTTCATATTTTCTTTCTTTCATACTTCATATTTTATCTTTCTTTTACATACATACTTATACATTTTCAAGAGCCTTTCGCCCTATAACCTCACAGATATTGTTAGGCTCTGCCACTCTTAAAGAGCCTTTTGCCCTATAACCTCACAGATATTATTAGAGTCTGCCACCCTTAAAGAGCCTTTCGCCCTATAACCTCACAGAAATTATTTGGATCTGCCACCCTTTATCGTCAATTCCTTCATATCATACTTTCCTTTTCATTTATATATTTTACATACTTTCTTCATTCTCATATTCTATAACGTACCTACTTCATACATACAACATATATATAAACAGTCACATCACCCAACTATCTCCTAACAGTACATGCAATATCCGAAGATCGTTCATGTACCGTCAAGCATTCTTTTATAACATACACATATATCATAATAGGCATAAACTTACCACTTAAGGTAAGTGTATTAACTAATCACATAGAGTATGCACACAGCCCCGAAAACATAACAAGGAATGAGGCTAGAAACTCACCTGAATGCGGTTACGTTCACCGTTTATGGTTATCCCTTTCCTGAGCGTGCACGACTAACTCTATAACAATTACATGAATCAATTTAACTATCACTACCCATATCGTGTTTCTAGTTTAATTTTTGCCCTCAGCGAACAGGGGTTCGGGGGCAGCGCCCCTGGCAGCGGGGTTCTATGGGCGGCAACCCCTAGAGGGGTCCAAGGGGCAGAGCCCCTGGCTGAGGTTAAGCTATTTTCCATTCCATGAAAAAAATTATTTTCATTAACTGTCTTAACACATTTTCCATTAACATTTTAAATTATTTTCTAAGTTGGGCTTATTTGCTAAGCCTAAGTTAATGGGCTAGTTTGCTTAATATTAGATATGGGATTAACTTCATGTGGATTTAGCTGATTCCGGCCCAACTGTCCATTACGATTTCTGGGCCCAACTGGACTCAGGCCTAAATCCATACAGAGAACAGAGATGGCCGAGAACACTGATCTGACCGAGAACTCAGGTTTGACCGAGATCTCATGTTGACCGAGAACCCAGGTCACCGAGAACCCAGGTCACCGAGAACTCTGGTTGACCGAGATCCAGTATCTGGCCGAGGACATGGGTTGGCCGAGAACCCTCAATCTTGGCCGAGAACACCCAGTTCAGCTCATCATTTCATTTTTATGTTTCTATCTTGCTCAGTTACTGTTCTATGGTGGTAGTATGCCTCTAAGTTCAACTGTCTCTCCAATCACTGCATTTCTTACACAGAATGCAAGTGAAAATGAAACAACCATCTATAATGATTCAAAAGCATGTATTTACACTGCTAGATCACCTGGTGTTTCTGTTGGATCTGGAAATTCATCTACTACAAATCCATTTGCTTCACCACCAAGTGTAAACATGAAGGAAGCTGAACAAAATTTTGCTTTTATGACAGCCTTCATGTCTTCATATGAGAATTGGTGAGTGGTAAGATAGCCACAAGTGATCTGAATGATGAAGATTATGATCAGATTGATCCGGATGATTTAGAAATCATGGACTTGAAGTGGAACATTTGAGGGAATGGGCCAGTTTGCTTTATATTAGATATTGGCTTAGCTTCATGTGGATTTAGCTTATTCAGGCCCAACTGTCCATTACGGTATCTGGGCCCAACTGGACTGAGGCCTAAATCCAAACAGAGAACAGAGATGGCCGAGAAAACTGATCTGACCGAGAACTCAGGTTTGATGGAGATCTCATGTTGACCGAGAACCCCAGTCACCGAGATCCCAGGTCACCGAGAACTCTCGTTGACCGAGATCCAATATCTGGCCGAGGACATGGGTTGGCCGAGAACCCTCGATCTTGGCCGAGAACACCCAGTTCAGCTCATCATTCCATTTTTATGTTTCCATCTTGCTCAGTTACTGTTCTAAGGTTCAAATCATGAGCTTTTAACCCCTTTTTACCATCGGTCATAACTGTTTTACACCCATTACCATCACGGCTTCAAGATCTAACCCGTTTTAGACATAAAGCTTAAACCTTTATGGGGTTAAAATGTTCTAGGCTAGATCTAGGGTTTCCTTTATGAACCGTTTATACCTATGAGTCCATTTCGTCCATTTTAATTATCAAGTTTGTATTTTTATGAAACATCTAGACCCGATCTACTCTAGGGTCAAGTTTCATGGCAAAACGTTCATAAAAATGTAACCTTTAAGCTTAAAACGTACCTTTAGAATTCTCTCCGAATTGTGTTATGCTTGGTACGTGATCTAGGACTTCTTAGCTTACTTGTCTGATCGAATATTCAATATTACAAAGCTTGGTTTTGGGTTCTGATGGTGGCCGGCGGCTAAGGAGGGATTGTTTCACTTAAATGTGTGTTTTTAAGGTGTAATATGGATAAGAATGGATGGAAATGGAAAGATTTTGGGTTTAAGGGGGTATTTATACTCTCTTAAGTCTATGGACCTAAGGCCCATCTTTCCCTTTTAGTCCATGATTAATCCCCTTTAATTAGCCTACTTATCTTCCCTTAATATTTTATTATTTCTTTGCCAAATCAAGTAAACTCGATTATTATAAGAAATAATATAAAATATTATTATTTGAGATTTTTGGGATGTTACAAGTCTTCCCTCCTTAAAGAGGTTTCGTCCCCGAAACTTAACTATTACATAAACAGGTTAGGGTAAAACTTGCGCATCTCTTCCTCGACTTCCCATGTGGCATCCGATCCCTTGCGGTGCTTCCATATTACTTTCACTAAGGGTATAATCTTATGACGAAATTGTTGGAATACCGTATGCCCGAGACACATAATTAGGTTAATGTGGCTAGTTGTGTTTGATCCAAGTCGGGTCATACCCAATAACGAGTTAGACACACACCAATAATGTATTTGTTAAGATAAGATCTATGAGACAAATACAGAACACGATACATTCAGAAAATCGGGTTTCTGAATACCTACTTGAAAGTGTTAAATAAATTAATTGGTTAATTTATTTATTCAAATAATTATTATTGGAATGATTATTTAACTATGTGTTCTTTTATAAAATGGTTTATGAAAGATGGGGTGTTTATATATTTTATAAAGTATAAAATAAAATAAAATATATATATATATATATATATATATATATTTTGGGGCCGGTTTTGGGTGGGCCCCACACCCCAAAGTTTTGGTCAAGTTTTGTCATGGATTTGGTAGAGGTTGAGTATTGGTTACTTGACTTAAAAAACCTAACACCATGATATGATTTGATTTTGAAGATTTTATATCAAGACTTTCAAGATAAATAAGTAGAACAACTCTTTCTTTCTTTCTTGGTTTTGTTTTCGGCCAAGAACAAAAGAAGAGGCTCGGGTCTCGGTTATTCGTGTTCAAGCTCCCTAACATAGCTCGGTGTGTTGGAGGCTCGGGGTATATTCCGTTTGAGGATTTTCCCTTTGAAAGTCTAGCATCAACATCATCATCTTCTTCAACATCAACTACACTCTTAAAAGGTTAAGAATGTAAGTGTTTATAGTTTTGATAGTTTAGTTTTTCCGTATCATTTGATCCCTGCTTCGGGTTTCTAATAAATAGATTATTGGTAATCTTATGTCATGAATAAACTAGGTTGTTCATGAACATATCTTATATAAACTTGTAATATATACATATATAAACACATGGATACATATGTTTAGTTTGTAAATATCACGCTTCCGTCTTTATTGTGACTAGTTAAATGGTTAACTAAATTTATAAATTCCATAGAAACCCAACAAATGGCATCAAGAGCCGGGATACGGGAAACTAAGCTTCGGGTTTTCGGTTTTATATTTTTTCCCTTGAAAGATTTTATACAAAAATTAACATGCATGATTTTTGTATTTAATCTTGTTATAATTTTTTGGCTTTGTTCAAAAAAAATATATATATATATAAAAGCGAGTAAATGGGCCGAAGCCCAATTCGGGTGAAATTGGGCCGAAGCCCACTTGTTTTGGTTAATGGGCTAACCGAAAAAAAAAAAAAAAGGGGAGAAAGTGAAATGGGCCGAAGCCCATTTTTGGTTAAATGGGCCGAAGCCCATGAGACTTTCTATTGGGCCGAAGCCCATGTGTTTTGCACATGTGGGCCGAAGCCCATAATCAAATTATTGGGATTGTCTAGGCCCGATAAGGTCAAGGGGTTTTGGAACGGGTTCCTAAGACATAACGGGTTATGTTTGTTAAAACTAGACCGAGCCGTAGACCAAATGGATGTTTGTTGTGATTGTTATTAATTATTCAAAGTTTCGGTTTGTAATAATTAATTAGGGGCAGTTTTGTAATTATTTATTCATATGGGTATGTAATAAATAGTTTATTTGTAATATCTTTATTTTATAGAAAAAATGTATTAGGACATTTGTTTTGTAAATTTAAAGAAGATTGCAAAATTGGAAGTTTGGGCCTTATTGGGCCGGGTATGGTGATAATGGGTCTCACAAGCCCATTAAGGGGATTCAAGCCCAAAAGGACCTAAGCCCACCCATTGAGCCCAAATGGAAGCTTATGGAAGCTAAGGCCCAAGTTCAAGCCCAATAGATTACAACGGGGTTGAAGAAGATGCTTGACGCATTTGGATGCGGGATCAAGTGGGAGTTACAACATCCATGTGTCGTGTGTCCCTTAGGATCGGACCTAAGACACACACTTGTTTCGGCTAACAAGTGTGGTCTAACTTAGTGGCTCGTGTCTAGTATAATTGTGTATGCTTGTTAATTGATTGTTTGATTGTGTGGTTGTTAGATATTAGGATATCAACTTCGTCACATAGAATTAATTAACAAAGCATAAAACGGGTTCTAATAATTATCGGTAATTACGCGACACGTAGTTTAATAAAATGGATTTATTAACTAGCTGTCTCACGCCCATAATAAAATGGTTTTATTATAAATTAGAATTTTGAAAATGGTTTCAAAATAATCATGTTACTAAATGCATGTTAGAACATGATTTAAAGTTTTACAACTAGAATTATTAAAACTAAAAATCCCTTTTAAAATTAAGGATAACAAGTTAAGCACCATCCTTTTGTATAACGCTTAACATATTAGTAAGCTCTTAGTGGGAAAAAGGTCACCTAACCGCGTAGAGTAAATTAATATGTTGAGGTAATATTGGCATATAAATGGGAAAAAGGTCACCTAACCGTTTGTATGTTGATATTACAAGTTGATACAAGTAGGACGACTTAAATTAGAACCATGTGAAGAGGGTCACCCAAGCATGGGGTCTAATAGGTGTTGATGGGATAAACATGCCGACACGAAATATGATTTCGAACCGGTCCCATAAACTCTAGAAGTTGCAAAAGGGTTTGCAATTGTTATGAATAACTACCTTGATGAACCGACAATGGGAAAAAGGTCACCTAACCGGAGTCGGGTTCATCGTTGGATTCTAGATTTTAATTATTAATTATATTTGTTATATATATAAAAGGGTATTAATAATTAAAATAAGTAAAACACTAAAATGAACTTAATTAAAATTCTGCAGATGGCCGCACACGTCGACGACAACATAATCCCTAACGTCCAAAACGTATCTCTCCGATCTATTCTCGCTAAAGACCGTCTTAACCACAATAACTTTTCAGATTGGTTCCGAAATTTAAGGATTGTTCTAAAACAAGAAAAATTATATCATGTTTTGGAAACACCTATCCCCAACGAACCGGAAGAGGGAAGTGAGGTCGAATATATGAATTGGGTCCAACACACGGAAGATTCCATTCAAGTGTCATGCCCCATGTTGGCGACTATGGTTCCCGAAATCCAAAAGGATTTCGAAAACCATAATGCGTACGACATGATTACTCAACTTAAGGAAATGTTCCTTAAGCAATCAAGAGTTGAAAGGTTCGAAACGGTTCGAGCCTTGCATGCATGTAGAATGGATGATAATCAACCAGTTTCAACTTATGTACTTAAGATAAAAAGTTACATTGATCGCCTCGCCAAGCTCAATTGTCCCATCTCAAAAGAGTTAGCAACGGATTTGATCCTTAACTCCCTGTCGAAAAGGTTCGACACTTTCGTGTTAAATTATAACATGAACGGGTGGGACAAAAACATTGGAGAACTTCACTCAATGCTTAAAACAGTCGAGGCGAGCATGGGTAAAAGGGTTTTACCCATGTTTGCGATCAATGAAGGTAAATCCAAGAATCGATCTCAACCCAATCCTAAGGCTAAGGTAGCAAAAAGAAAGGGTCCTCCTGTGCTTCTTAAGGGTAAGGGCAAATCACCGGTTGTAGCAAAGAAACAAAAGGTTGTGGAACCGAGGGGTCATAAGGATGATCCTTGTTTTGGTTGTGGGGAGACCGGACATTGGAAACGCAATTGCCCGGTCTACCTAAAGGAGCTAAGAGACAAGAGGAATGCGGGGCATGCCTCGGGTAATGTCTTTATGATTAATATTGAGCTAAATCTTATTTCTTCTAACACATGGGTATTGGATACCGGATGTGGAACTCATATTTGCAATTGGTTGCAGGGGTTCAAAAGGAATGAAGACTTAAAGAAGGGCGAAGTGAGTCTTTTCATGGGCAACGGTGCAAGGGTGCACGTGGTCGCTAGAGGAGACTTCACTTTATCGCTTCTAAGTGGTTTGGAAGTTGTTTTGAGAAATGTTTTGTATGCTCCTAGTTTGACTAGGAACATTATTTCCGTGCACCTTCTTAGACAATGTAACTTTGACTTTAAATTTGTAAAATCAGAAATGCATGTATCATCTACTGGTATCTTTTATTTTAAAGCTGTACCAAACAATGGTATTTATGAATTGGTTCATGACAATACCTCAAATAGCTCATTATATCAAACTTCCACTAAAAGACTCAAAAAGGATTTGAGTGATTCCTACATTTGGCATTGTCGTCTTGGACACATAAACAAGAATCGTGTAAATACTCTCCAAAAGAATGGTCTTTTGAAAACAAATGAGTTAGGTTCGTTTGATTAGTGTGAATCTTGTATTCAAGGCAAGATGACCAAAGAACCTTTTAAAGGTACAAATGAAAGGGCTAAGGACTTGTTAGGTATCATACATACGGATGTATGCGGACCTCTCAAGCCTACTAGTAGGAATAGTGAAAGGTACTTCATTACCTTTACCGACGATTTTAGTCGATATGGGTATGTGTATCTAATGAAACACAAACATGAAGCCTTTGAAATGTTCAAGGAATTTCAAAATGAAGTACAAAATCAGCTCGACCGAACAATCAAGGTACTCCGCTCCGATAGAGGAGGCGAATACCTAAGTGATGCTTTTCAAAGTCATCTTAGAGATTGTGGAATTGTTTCACAGCTCACTCCTCCTGGTACTCCTCAACATAACGGAGTATCCGAGAGGAGGAATCGAACACTGTTGGACATGGTTCGATCAATGATGGCACGAAGCTCACTACCACCATCATTTTGGGGATATGCGCTACTTACAGCGGCTCGTATTTTGAATATGGCCCCGACCAAAAAGGTGGATCGAATACCCTATGAAGTGTGGCATGGAAAGGTTCCATCCTTTTCATATTTAAGGGTATGGGGATGCATAGTTTATGTTAAACGTGACACCCCAAATAAGCTTGAGGCTCGATCCATCAGGTGTATCTTCATAGGATACCCAAAGGATGATATAGGATATATATTCTATGATCCTAGTGAACAAAAAGTGTTTATTTCACGCAAAGGATACTTCTTAGAAACTAGGTTCCTTATGGAAGGACCTAGTGAAAAAAGAGTGGAACTTGAAGAGGTTCAAGAATCACTGGATGATACACAGTTGGTCGATACTAGTTTTCAACACGAGGATGTTGAAGGTGATCAAATGGTTGATCATACACACGTTGCTCGCAGATCTAGTAGGATTAGTCAACCTCCCGAGAGATATGGATTTCTCGTGGATGGTTGCTACTTGGTCGATTCGGATGAACCGATCTCCTACAAAGATGCTATGTCACAACCTGATTGTGAAAAATGGCTTGAAGCCATGAGCGCCGAGATGCAATCCATGCACGATAACCAAGTTTGGGAATTGGTTGATCGTCCACTTAACTCCAAACTGGTTGGATGTAACTGGGTCTTCAAGAAGAAGACCGATATGCATGGAAATCTAGATACTTACAAAGCACGACTTGTAGCAAAAGGTTTCACACAAACTCAAGGGATTGATTATGATGAAACCTTCTCGCTGATCGTGATGCTTAAATCGATCTGGATATTATTTGCCATTGCAGCCCATTTTGATTATGAGATATGGCAGATGGATGTCAAGACCGCTTTTCTTAATGGATATCTTGAGGAAGATGTCCATATGGTTCAGCCTGAAGGTTTTGTCGATCCATCTAATCCTGACAAAGTATGTAAGTTAAGGAAATCAATCTACGGGTTGAAACAAGCATCACGGATGTGGAATCATCGTTTTAATGAAGAAATCAAAGCGTTTGGTTTTGTCCAAAACGGTGATGAGGCGTGTGTGTATAAATGGGCTAGTGGGAGTATAGTCATGTTCCTTATTTTGTATGTCGATGATATACTTTTATTTGGAAATGATATACCAAGTATGGAAAGCGTTAAAGCGTGGTTAAGTAGTCGTTTCTCAATTAAGGATCTTGGAGAAGCGACATATATCTTGGGAATAAAGGTCTATAGGGATAGACAAAGGAAATTGATCGGACTCAATCAAAGTGCATACATTGATAAAATCCTGAAAAGGTTCAGGATGGAAAACTCTAAGAAAGGTTTGGTACCTATTCCTAGAGGAACCGTGTTAAGCTCATCCCAAAGTCCTAGCTCTAAGGAAGAGCAGGATAGGATGAAGCATGTTCCTTATGCTTCGGCAATAGGATCTATTATGTATGCAATGATGTGCACTAGACCGGACGTCTCGTATGCTTTAAGCATAACGAGTAGATACCAGCACAACCCAGGTGACAGTCATTGGATGGCTGTCAAGAATATATTAAAATACCTTAGAAGGACTAAGGATATGTTTTTAATATATGGGTCTGGTGAGGAGGAACTCGTCGTAAAGGGTTACGTGGATGCGAGTTTCCAAACTGACCGAGATGATTCTCGGTCACAGTCGGGATATGTCTTCATTTTGAACGGAGGCGCTGTCTCTTGGAAGAGTTCGAAGCAGGATGTTGTCGCGTTATCCACTACAGAATCTGAGTACATCGCCGCTTCAATGGCAGCCCAAGAGGCTGCATGGATGAAAAAGTTCATCATGGATCTAGGGATTATCTCTACCATTCAGGAGCCCCTAGAGATATTCTGTGACAATGAGGGTGCTATTGCACAGATCAAGGAGCCTCGTGCTCATCAGAAAACGAGGCACATTGAGCGCAGATTCAACTACATAAGGGATGAAGTTGAAAAGAGAAAGATATGTATTCATAAAGTTCATACCGATCAAAATATTGCGGACCCACTCACGAAGCTCCTCGATAGGCCAAAGCATGAGGGTCATGTTTGTGCATTAGGACTTTGGTATTCTAGTGAGTGGATTTAATCTGTATTTAGTGTTTGTATAAGAACGAATGTAATGGGTATCTCATGAAAATTAATTATGTTTTAATTATTCAATGAGTTATGTTCTATATTTGCATGTTTAATCCATGAATGACTTATGTTGTTCTAAACGTCCGTAGTCGATCATACTTGTGGGAACAAGTATGAAGTTAAGACTATTATGAACCCGGATTGGTTGATATTCATGTGATGAATATAGGGCATAGGTTTGCCACCAAGGTTCATAGATATTTGTGGGATACAAATATTGGACATGATCCGCTCTCAAGGATCACTGCATGGAGTTAGTGCAACTGATCATAAGTAATCCTTGAGTAAAGGCGAGTATCATTGTGTCCTTTGACCTGAGATGCATATTGGATCTGGTTTTTCATCAAGTCTGATATCTTGACTCTCTTCTTTGTTATTTCGGTAACACGATGACGTGTAAGAAAGAGCTCAGATATCATATGAGATGTCAACGAGGATGTATGCAGTCAAGATGGGATTTGTTCCTCTTATGTGTTGAGAGTTTAGATGTCTAAGGCCTGTTAAGTTAAATCATTGAGAGAATGATCACTCTGTGTCTCTTCAATTTGACAGGACATCTAGTAACAAAGGGATGTAATAATAAGACTTACCTATATCATATCAAGTATGGACTTGAAGGGGATGATGTTATTGAATGGCACTTAGTCAAACACACTAGGGGTGGTGACCTGTTGTTAGGCGGTATTCACCATTAGCATTAACTTCTTATGAGTCACGTGCAAGTGGGAGATTGTTGGAATACCGTATGCCCGAGACACATAATTAGGTTAATGTGGCTAGTTGTGTTTGATCCAAGTCGGGTCATACCCAATAACGAGTTAGACACACACCAATAATGTATTTGTTAAGATAAGATCTATGAGACAAATACAGAACACGATACATTCAGAAAATCGGGTTTCTGAATACCTACTTGAAAGTGTTAAATAAATTAATTGGTTAATTTATTTATTCAAATAATTATTATTGGAATGATTATTTAACTATGTGTTCTTTTATAAAATGGTTTATAAAAGATGGGGTGTTTATATATTTTATAAAGTATAAAATAAAATAATATATATATATATATATATATATATATATATATTTTGGGGCCGGTTTTGGGTGGGCCCCACACCCCAAAGTTTTGGTCAAGTTTTGTCATGGATTTGGTAGAGGTTGAGTATTGGTTACTTGACTTAAAAAACCTAACACCATGATATGATTTGATTTTGAAGATTTTATATCAAGACTTTCAAGATAAATAAGTAGAACAACTCTTTCTTTCTTTCTTGGTTTTGTTTTCGGCTAAGAACAAAAGAAGAGGCTCGGGTCTCGGTTATTCGTGTTCAAGCTCCCTAACATAGCTCGGTGTGTGTTGGAGGCTCGGGGTATATTCCGTTTGAGGATTTTCCCTTTGAAAGTCTAGCATCGACATCATCATCTTCTTCAACATCAACTACACTCTTAAAAGGTTAAGAATGTAAGTGTTTATAGTTTTGATAGTTTAGTTTTTCCGTATCATTTGATCCTTGCTTCGGGTTTCTAATAAATAGATTATTGGTAATCTTATGTCATGAATAAACTAGGTTGTTCATGAACATATCTTATATAAACTTGTAATATATACATATATAAACACATGGATACATATGTTTAGTTTGTAAATATCACGCTTCCGCCTTTATTGTGACTAGTTAAATGGTTAACTAAATTTATAAATTCCATAGAAACCCAACAGAAATTGTTTCTCCTTGCGATCGACGATCTCTATCGGTTGCTCAATATAATTTAACTGTTCATCAACCTCAATATCCATCAACGGCACGTGCGACGTGTCATCAGCCAGACACTTTCTCAGATGAGAAACATGGAAGGTTGAGTGAATTCCTTCTAACTCTTCAGGCAACTCCAGCTTATAAGCTACTTCACCCACACGATCTATGATTTTGATTGGTCCAATGTATCTCGGACTCAACTTTCCCCTCTTTCTAAAACGAATGATTCCTTTCCAAGGCGAGACCTTAAGCATCACATTGTCACCAACATTAAACTTGATCGGTCGTCGCCGCTTATCAGCATACGACTTCTGTCTATCTTGAGCAGCTTTCATTCTAGCCTTGATCTGATCGAATTTGGAAGACGTCTCTTGGAAAACTTCTAAACTCCCCATTTCCTTTTGACCAATCTCTCCCCAACAAACGGGAGTTCTACATCGTCTACCATAAAGCATCTCAAATGGTGGCATACTAATACTTGAATGGTAACTGTTGTTATAGGAGAACTCTGCCAGATGTAGATGATCATCCCAACTTCCACCAAAATCTAAAACACAAGCACGTAGCATATCCTCAAGGGATTGGATCGTCCTTTCATAGTGCCCATCTATTTGCGGATGATACGCCATACTGATGTTTAATCTCGTCCCCATTGCTTCATGGAACTTCTTCCAAAACCTCGAAGTAACCCGAGTATCCCTATCAGACACGATTGGTAACGGTACTCCATGCTTGGACACAACCTCTTTGATGAACAAACTTGCTAACGTTTCTGACGAAATAGCCTCTCGTATAGGCAGAAAGTGAGCACTTTTGGTCAAACGGTCCACAATCACCCAGATGGTATCATGATGCTTAGCTGTACGAGGTAGCTTAGTTATGAAATCCATGGTGATGTGTTCCCATTTCCATTCAGGTATCTCGAGCGGTTGCATTTTCCCATAAGGCTTCTGATGTTCGGCTTTGACTTGTAAAACAAGTTAGGCACTTACTAACATAATCCACCACATCATTCTTCATTCCAGGCCACCAGTAGTCTCTTTTCAAATCTTTGTACATTTTGTTGGATCCTGGATGAATCGAGTATCTTGACTTATGAGCTTCATCTAAGATTCGACCTCTAAGAAGTCCATGGCGTGGAATCCACAAACGTTCAAATCTAGTCTTAACACCATGAGTGTTTTCCATCAACTCATCTTGCTGGCCATAGACTCTCTCTTTTTTCACTAACCCTTCATCTACTAACACCTCTGACTGTACTTTGATGATTTCTTTAAAAAGGTTCGAATTCATAATCAACTGGTACGACTTCACTGTAGCAATGACTTCCTCATTCTTACGACTTAGCGCATCAGCGGCCACATTAGGTTTTCCAGGATAGTACTTAATGTCGCAGTCGTAATCCTTTATCAACTGTAACCATCTTCTCTGCCTCATTTCAGTTCCTTTTGCTCGAAGAAATACTTCAAACTCTTATGATCGGTGTAGATGGTACACTTAGTACCATACAAGTAGTGTCTCCAAATCTTAAGAGCATGCACTACTGCTGCTAGCTCTAAGTCATGCGTCAGATAAGTACTTTCGTAAACTTTCAACTGTCTAGACGCGTAAGCTATCACTTTTCCTCATTGCATCAACACGCAACCTAACCCACGATGCGAAGCATTAGTGCAAACAACCAAGTCCTCGTCACCATCGGGTAAAGCAAGGATTGGAGCTTGCGTGAGTCTCTTCTTTAACTACTAAAAAGCTTCTTCTTGAAAACATACCCCAACTGAATACTATCGATTTTCGGGTCATACCGGTCAACGGTGCGGCTATCATGGATAAACCTTCGATAAATCTCCTATAGTAGCCAGCTAACCCTAAAAAGCTTCGTATATCAATCGGATTCTGTGGAGTCTTCCAGTTCGTTATCGCTTCAATCTTAGCGGGATCCACAGTAATCCCTTCAGGATTTATCATGTGACCTAGTAATTGCACTTCTCTTAACCAGAATGCGCATTTCGAAAACTTAGCATACAATTTCTCTTTCTTCAGAGTCTCTAACACTTCCCTCAAATGTTCAACATGATCAGTCTCGCTCTTTGAATAAATCAATATGTCATCAATAAAGCCGATTACTGATTTGTCCAACATAGGCCGACACACCCTATTCATCATGTCCATTAATGTTACGGGAGCATTCGTTAGACCGAATGACATCACAAGGAACTCGTAGTGTCCATACCGCATCCGAAACGTTGTTTTAGGGATGTCTGCCTCTTTTACTTTTAATTGATGATAGCCTGATCTGAGATCTATTCGTGAGAACCAACTTGAACCTTGTAGTTGGTCAAACAGATCATCAATTCTTGGCAAAGGATATCTATTCTTTACCGTAAGCTTATTCAACTCGCGATAGTCTATGCATATTCTCATGTTTCCATCCTTCTTCTTCACAAATAACACTGGTGCGCCCCACGGGGAAACACTTGGTCTGATAAACCCCTTGTCGAGGAGTTCTTGCAGTTGGGACATTAATTCTTTCATCTCGGACGACGCTAAACAGTAAGGTGCTTTTGCGACGGGTTGGGCTCCTGGTATTAAGTTTATCTGAAATTCTATCTCTCGCTCCGGTGGCAACCCCGAAAGATCCTCAGGAATACCTCTAGGTAGTCGAGCACGATAGGAACATCTTTCATTTATTTCGTCTCGGCCGTAGCGTTGACAACATACACCAGGTAGGCACCGCACCCTCGCTTTAACAAGCCCTTGGCTTTTATCATCGAAATGACATTAAGCCCATAACTTTCCTTATCACCATAAACCGTCACTGCACTACCATCCAAGTACTTTAACCTTATCATCCTACTCTTACACACTATCTGAGCTTTGTACTCAGATAACCAATCCATTCCCAAAATCACATCGAACCCTCCTAAGGTCACTACGTACAAGGTAACAGGGAACTCATGTCCCTCTAACTCTATCTTACAGTCCTTAACCATTTTCATTATTTTAACCGAAGTGTTACTAGCGGTTTCTACTATAAAAGTTTTAGACACTCGGCAATATTTCATTTTAGCTAATTTACTAAAGGGCGTGGCTACGAAACTTTTGTTCGCACCCGAATCAAACAATACAGAAGAGGAAATACCGTTTACTAGAAACGTACCTGTGACGACATTAGGAATCTGCTTGGCTTGTTCTTGAGTCAGCATTTAGGCTCTGGTCTTCGGCCTTGACGGCTCAGCATCTTTCCTTCCACCACTACCTGCTTCGGTACATTCCCTGGCCATATGACCCTTCTTCCCGCACTTGTAACATGTGGATTCGGCGTTGCATTCAATAGAGTAATGCACCACCTTCCCACATTTGTTACAGGCATTTGACCCTAGTCAACACTCTCCACCATGAGTCTTCCAACACTTATGGCACACATCAGAACCAGTACCCCACTTGCACTCACCACCGTGCAACTTACCACAAGTCTTACATGACTTCTTCTCCCACCCCCTTCGGTTTCTTATCCTTGGAGTTCCACAACTGAGTACCGGGTTGTTTAGCAGGAACAACCCGTTTTTTCTCCTTCTTCTCGTTTTCCACCACTACGTCATCCGCAGCCAGGTCTGCATAAACCATCTTTGCGAGTTCGACAGCAGAATCAAAAGTAGCAGGTTTACTCGTCCTGACTAACATGCAGACTTTCTGTGGCAATCCCCTCACATAGCACTTGATTCTTTTAGCCTTAGTGTTAACCATATCGGGCACCAACCTAGACATTCGGTTGAACTCGGTGGTATACTCACGATGTGTCATTGTTCCAGCCTTCAAATTCAGGAACTTCATCTCCGCTCTCTCAACCTCGGCGTCAGCACATAATTTCTTCATAACCAGTTCCTTCGGATCCTCCCACTTCAAAGCCTTGATTTCCTCCGGGCTCTTTCTTTGCTCAACCGATTCCCACCAATACATCGCTTCATCACCAAATGATTGGGTGGCGTAACCGACAGCTTGGTCAGGACGACACTCGCTGATTCGGATAATTTTATCCATGGCGGTTATCCATTGAAGAGTAGCGATTGCATCACCCAAACCAGTCAGCTTTGGCGGGTCTCATCCTTTGAAGGACTTATAATTGCACCCGCCTCGACCTCTTTTCCTGTCACTGGCTTTCACATAATTAACCCCACTCGAGACCTCCATCTCTTCTTCCTCATCTCTCCTACCATCACCACCTGCCCCTCCAGCAGTTCTTTCACGGCTTCCAGCAGACCCTCCCGGAGTAATATTCTTCACAGCAGTGGCTACAGCTTGAACAATAGTTGCCTGAATTGCGGGATCCATTTGAACCCCTTCGTTGTTGACCGGACCTCCTCCAGCTGCACTCCCTTTATCTCTGGTGTTGGAAGCTGTCTCAACCGAAGGTTGCTGGGCACGACGAGGCCTGCCACGTCGTCCAGTGCGACCTCCCGCTCCCACATTTCCTCCCGTTCCAGCCATCGTATTCTAAAAGGGAAAAAACAAACGCCATCACTCAAGGAACTATTTAGTACAAGGATAGTAAGGCTAACAGATAATAACAGTGGCCAGCTGCGATTAGCTGATCACGTTACTTTCTGTGTCCTATACACTTCCTCTTATGAGTCTATTTGTGTTGGTTCTACTATAAACAGTTAATCAATCAAGGAAATCAATTAATCCTATCTCTAATACGTTATTCAATCATACAATTTACCTTTACTAAGCTTGCTTGAGCGACACATGGCATTCTTGGACTAGCATCTTCCTTCGTTTCTTACTTAGATCCCATTCTCTGCACGAGTCTAAACATGTAGGATGCTTAAATCTCTTGAACTTTGCTCTGATACCAACTTTTAAGGACCCGTTACCGGTACCTCACATTTGGATGTTGGATTTACTCATAAACGCAGTTCTAAATATCAGAGTAATTAAAAACTTTGGCGGAAATAATAAAACTTAAACCATTCGTTACAAACATCCATATTTTTGTCTTTTAAAACATAACTTAAATTATAGAAATAAACATCGTAGCAAAATCCTCAGATGCCAGCTCCGTCCAACTCTGCCATGTGTCCTCCTCAAGCTAACTGCCTCATTCTACTCACCTGCATGCATACTAAAAGTCCGCAACGCTGAGTGAGTTCTAGTTAATATAATCAGCATACAATACGTTCTTATATTACATACTTGTCCTTCTTTACTTTCTTTCATTCATACGTAAGTATATACTTTCATTCTTACTTTCATACTTTCTTTCTTTCATACTTCATATTTTATCTTTCTTTTACATACATACTTATACATTTTAAAGATTCTTTCGCCCTATAACCTCACAGATATTATTAGGCTCTGCCACCCTTAAAGAGCCTTTCGCCCTATAACCTCACAGATATTATTAGGGTCTGCCACCCTTAAAGAGCCTTTCGCCCTATAACCTCACAGATATTATTAGGGTCTGCCACCCTCACAGTATCTGGCCGAGGACATGGGTTGGCCGAGAACCCTCAATCTTGGCCGAGAACACCCAGTTCAGCTCATCATTCCATTTTTATGTTTCTATCTTGCTCAGTTACTGTCTATGGTGGTAGTATGCCTCTAAGTTCAACTATCTCTCCAATCACTGCATTTCTTACACAGAATGCAAGTGAAAATGAAACAACCATCTATAATGATCCAAGAGCATGTATTTACACTGCTGGATCACCTGGTGTTTCTATTGGATCTGGAAATTCAACTACTACAAATCCATTTGCTTCACCACCAAGTGTAAACATGAAGGAAGCTGAATAAAATTTTGCTTTTTTGACATCCTTCATGTCTTCATATGAGAATTTGGTGAGTAGTAAGATAGCTACAAGTGATCTGATTGATGAAGAGTATGATCAGATTGATCCGGATGATTTAGAAATCATGGACTTGAAGTGGAACATGGCTATGATTGTCCGTAAGGTTAAGAGATTCATGCAAAGGACTGGCAAAGATCTTCCTGCCTTGAAAAGAAATTGGGATTTGACAAGTTAAAAGTGAAACGTTACAATTGTCAAGAGTTCGGGTATTTTGCAAAAGAATGTGACAAGCCGAAAAAGGAGTATACTGGTCCTCGTGGTCAAAGTCAAAGTTCTTCTACACCACGAGGTAATGATGCTGAATAGAAACCGTCTACTTCTAGGTCACAAGCATTGTTAGCTTATGGAAATGATTGGTCACAACGACTGCTGTTTAATGATAATCAAGCTAATTTGGCTATGTTTGGGCTAAATAAAGACTTTCAAGATGCAAGTGGAAGTGAGGTGTCCTCTGACAATGATTCTGAATCTGATTCTGACGACTCATGTGACAAGTCTCCAACTGGTTTTGCTTGCATGGCTAAGATCAATGAGGTTAGTCATTCTATCTCTGCTACTTCATCTGTTAAAGTAACTTGTGTTAAATGTGAGACTAACAAACCTAAGTGAGTCTTTAAAGAATCATAATCATAATTTAGTGAGAGAAATTGCTTCACTAAAGGATACTTATCGACAATCTCTTGAATCTCAAATGAGATCTCGAGAAAAGATTGAAGCATTGTCGACAAGTAACCACGATCTCAAGGCTGAGTTATCTGTAAAAATGACAATTAATGATCAAAAGTTTAAATAAATCTTGAAACATCGTTCAAAGATAACCGAGCTTGAGAATGAGGTTCTTAAGTTAAAGAACAAGTTGGGTAAATTTCGAAACTCTTCCTTTTTGCTAAACAAAATAATCGAAGTGTCTGGAAAGCAAAAAGATTCAAAGAAAGGTATAGGTTTTGTTGAAATTCCATCGCCTTTTCACAATGATTATAAAGTAAATCCTTTTGCTAAAAGAGAAGATGTGATTGTGAAAGAACCTGTGATTTCAAAAAATGCTAAACCTGTTAAAACTAAAACTGTTAAAACTCAACTTGCACCTCAAAAACCTCACATGGAAAGAAACAAAGTCTTTGTTGAAAATGTTGGCAAAGTAATTATTGAGGATGTGTTTGAACCAGAGGTAATACACAAGAACAAGAATATTCCAAGTTCATATTCTCTGTGAGCCTCATGAATTTGAGGAAGCTATGTATGGTTCAAACAAGCCTCATGTGAAGAAGGAAGAACAAGTGAAAGTCAAACCTGTGAAGGCAATGAAGTCAGAAAAACCGAAAATTTCTGATGAGGACTTGATGCGTTTCATCAATCCTTCTAGTTCTAAGCCATCATCTGCTAGGGTTTTTAAGTTAAAGGGAATGAACACAATGTTCACTGAAAAAGATATCCCGATTAGTATCATTAAACCAGAACTAATTGAGAGCGTCTTTTACAGTGAAACAGACAAGTTGAAACAGTTGGAACGTCAACATGTTTATGCCAAAACATCGAACTCATTAGACCCGTTAATTAAAGCAAAACAATTGTTAAAACATGCTAAAAAGGTTCATTTTGTAAAATCTACTGGAACAGATATATTGAAAAGTTTTTCCAATTGTTCTAACCTTGACTTTTGTATGAAAAAGAAGTCTGTAACTTCTGATGATTTGGCCAAACGTTTCACTGAAAATGTAAGTTATCAACCTTCTGTTGCATATGTTTCTGCCAAACCTCAACATGGTCATGTTGACATGCGAAGTTGCTTTTTTGTGTGGTCAACATAATTATCAAAGTCCTCGCATGGAAAACATGTAACTTGGTTTGGCTACTTAAATTGATGAATATTACTTGGATTCCATTCCTCACATGTTCAATTGTGGTAGACATCATAAAAGAGTAATTAGCTCGTATGACAGTTTTTGGTTCGGTTTAAATTTCCAACGGTTCGATTTCGGTTTTCGATGATAAAAACCGTCACTAACGGTTTGGCTCACAGTTTGACCTAAAAACATCAAAACCGGACCATGAACACCCCGAGGTGTGGTCATGGCGCTTGGCATATCGGTAACCGTTTTTTTTTTTCTTAAAAAACCAGTAAATCTAGAGCCACTTAGAAATAATAGAAGCACAAATAAAAGACAAAAAAAGGGCCAATTGTATTCGGTCTAATTCAACATCACCTCGAACAGCAAATGTTGGTGAAACCAACTTGCTTGGTGGTCCCACCACGGTTAATAAACGGACGATACGCAAGAGTACGTACATCCCATCTTGGCAATGAGAGGACGTCAGACATCTTTTCATACAACTGAACGCCCTTTTCCCGTTTAATAATACATACCTTTAATTCAGAATCAAACAACCAAGAAATAATGTCACCTTGAACTTTAGACACGGCCTTGAAGGAAGTCATCTGATTTGCTTTGGCGCGTGCAATGGCTTCTACCTTTAATTCATGATTAACATATCGGTGTGCATCAATAATCTTCCGAGCTCTCTTGTCTCGACTAGCAAACCAACTCTGAATGTCAGCAACAAACGTATCGGGCTTTGAATCAAATCTTGTATCAACAACATTCTTTCCCATGGAGGTCTTCTCCAGATGATCTTCTGCTGCTTTGACCATTTCCTCGGTAAATATAGGAGCACCCTTATCAACATTAGTCTGTTGAAATAGATCAGGGTATTCCTCAGCAGTCATGTCCTCGATCTCCATTTCTTCATCCTCATAAATAAACTCAGTGTTCATCTGAATGTTTGGATCATCAAAGACCTCATCATCGTTCACAACCTCCACGTCCTCCTCAGCCTCTAACATGGTTAACTCGTCATCATTCAAACCAAGCAAGATCGAAATTTGATCTCGTGTTAGGGACCTTTCAAAGAACTGTCCCACAACAATCTCATCTACATTCACTATGCTTCTAACCACCCCCTTACCATCAACAAAGATACAGTATCAACCTTGATCATCTCAATGGGTGTAGCAGTTGTAGTATCATGGTAAGCGATGATATGTTTTTCCGAATCACCAGCTGCACTCGTACCAACACTAGAAGCCGAGCCGTGATTTTGTTTAGGCTCACTTCCTCCAGTACCCAAAGCATCTGGATCTTCTTCATCATTCTTGAGCTTCTTTAGTTCGTCATCTTTGCAAGTAAGTTGCAAGATAAGATCTTCTTGCTGTTTTATTTTCACCCCCTGAGACTCAACAATCTCACGGAGGGCTTTAGTCTCCTTTTGACAGAAAGAGACATAACTTAACAGTTTTTTCTGATTCTCCATGAGACGTTCTTGATTCAGGCGATCAGCAGACATTTGATTTTCATAAAGATGAAGTAAGCTCAAAAGCATATTCGTCTGCTGATCCTGAGACATTTCATGAAACGAAGGAGGAATAGATTGAACTGGACCTTGAGGACGACTAAGCCTCATAAATGAAATATGGAGGCATCATCATTGGTGTTGGAGAAACCACCGATGTAGCAGTCGTAGGTCTTGGTATAGTTGATAAGATCGATTGAGGAATCATACCAAGCCTAGGATCCGACGTAAGCGTGGTCGCCGATATAAGCTCCGGGGAGCGGCACCACCGAGCTATGAGGAATAGACGGCCTTGGAGGTTGAACTCCAAATGAGATGCCAGCACCAACCGACACTTGACGCTTAGATGATCCTTCTTTCACCAACTCCTTCCCTTTCATTTTGTGATGAGCAGCTATAGCACCAGCTAAAGCAGCTTCAACCTCAACAAGTTGTAAAACAGGAACATTACCAGCACCATCATTACCACCATCACCACCATCATCATCATGATCATCACCCTCATTCCCACCTGGTCCTTCCTCACGCTCAGAATCAGAGTCATCATTGATCCAGCGATCATTGGGAGGATATACATAATCTGGATTCACCAGATGACCAATCAAATGTTTGGTCCTAGGTGTATCCTTCCGATAGATCTTCTTCCGTCGTACAGTATCAGCCGACATATGCTCAAGCGGCATCACATCATTCACAACATCTTGATCGATAACCATATTGGGAATCAAATCTTCAATAAATAACTGGAGGAACCGAGGATACATTAAAAACTTCTTTCGTTGGACCACCGTAAGGCATTGTTCCTTAAGGTGACAAAAATCATCTCTGAGAAGTTGAATGGCTTGTTCAGTATCAATGCAAAAAATGCCGATTGTAGCATAGTACGGCATTCATCGAAACCACCTTTACGACCTCCTAAGCAATGGATTAGTACATGCAATAAATAATTGTACGTTGGACATAATCCATTCTTGTTGTACATGGATGCTTCAATGTCACCACCATAGAATACTCTACGAAACAAACCCTTGATCAACCTTTTATCAAACTCACACGGATGATCAATTGTATCTCCAAACCGAAGCACTCGTCGGATCACATCAGTATCAAAAGTGATAGGCGTTTGGTTGATTGTAGCTTCAATATGGTTTTCAACTTCAACATACTTGGCCGTATACCAGAATTGACGTATAATGCTTAGATAAACTTTCGGTCGAGCAGTCACAGCAAAGTGTATAATCAAACGTCTAATAAAAGTTAGTAGATCCCCAAATACATCTTTATAGGCAAAACTCGTACCGACAAAAGAACATATATTATGCTTTTTGTCGTACGGAAGCATCGGTAACTCTTGTTCTTGTTGTTGTTGTTGATCAGCAACCGGGGGATCTTGTTCCATGTTATCTGCCATAATACTGTATATACATAGTATAAAATCTGTAATAATAAACATAGTACTTAGGTAATTAATATAATATACATAATTAAAAGATTACAATTAAACCCATTTATTAATACTTTTAATTTAAAAATATAATAATTATGTCATTCGTTTAAAAACAGCTACTTCGCTATCAAGTAAATGGTTAAAGAATTAGGACTAACGAATTACTATTAAATGTTAACGAATTAAAGTCTAATTCGTTATAAATAACGAATGCAAATCTGATTCGTTATAAATATTAAGTCGTTATACTGATTCGTGTGAATTGCGTAACGAATTGGACACGAATAAGTTCCAATTCGTTAAGCATAACGAATGGACAATTTAGCTTAATGTTTGACTCAATTGGTCAAGTTCAAAATTACCAAGAACTTAAACAGTCAACTGTGCAATCGGTAATCGAAACAAAGATAATCAACAACACAAGACCAAATCAATGATCACAATGGATCTCGGAATCATATTGCGATTACAATGGCATCAATATGATGTTCCAAATCATGAAGTAAAATGGTTAAATTAAGGTTTTAGAAAACCTTGAAAACCCGATAACTTAATCAAGCAATTAACCTAACAAACATGCATCAAATTTGAAGAAATGTAGCATGTTAAGATCGTCTATACCTTAGTAACACGAAGATATAAACAAAACACCGAAAAGCGAAGGTCAAAAATTCTATAAATTTTGAGCAGAGTAACAGTACGATTTTGAGAAGAAGACAGTGAATAGTGATACGAATCATTTTCACGCGTCCCTATATAGACTGACACAGTACGAATTCCAATGTAACGAATTGTCTGATTCCTTGGAATTTTGAAATAACGAATCAGGCGATTCATTATCTTAAGTTAACACGTGGCATAACGAATTACAAAATGATTCGTTAAAAATCTTAACGAATTAATAGCCATTCGTTACAGAGTTGCGGAATCGAATTAATCTTAACGAATTAGAACTCAATTCGTTATAAATGGCTTTAATTCGTTATTTTAATAAATAAAAGTTAACGAATTACATTATTTAATTTTAACTTAAATAAATAAATGAATTAAATCAATGAAATTAAATATTAATTAAATAATAAAACCAACTTAAATCAATCACCGAGAACCCATATTTCGAAGAGTGAATACCTTAACGTGTTTTACGTTTTGAAACACTTAACTTAAAGAAAAATAAAAAATATGTAAAATGAAAAAGACAAATCTTTTTGGTATTTTGAAATTTTCAATGAAAAATATTTACTAGAAAAATATCCAAAAATTAACATGCAAAACAGGAAAATATTTTTGTGTTTTTGTATGAATTTTTCAAAAGCAGTACATATTTTTTGGATTTTTGGCGAGTTTGAGCAGAGAATCATATTGACCAGATTGCCCTTCCATCACAGTTTTATATTTCAGCGATATTGTGACTGGCTTTAAGTCGGTCATCGGTATTGTTGTCCACCTAAATCTTATAACAAACCTTCAAGTGTTTTTGTGATAAGATTAACAGTTCAATTAAAGCACAGAATATCAGAAACTATCAGCCTCTAATCTCGGTTCAAGCTTAATTTGATTTTTGCCATATCACCCCACTTGACTTAAACCATTATATTCCTGATCAAAATTTGAATTTTATAGAAATTTATGAGCAATGCATTAAGTTTCCTTTACTATGAGTGAATATGCACGAGTCCATCTGTCGGCTTACAAACTCTGTATCCCCTGGGATCCGTTTCTTAATGGTATTAAGACACGCGCAAGGGAGGAACAAATGTATGACTAACAGCGGATTTTGATCAAGTCAGTAATTTAGATTGTACGAGGTACAGCAGTGATCAAGTTTAATGACTTTGGGTTTGCTCTAAAAGCGAGTGAAATATCCATGCATATGAATTCACAGATGATTAAGCCGCATAAAGACTCACAGTATCCAGTATCTCAACGATTGTTATTTGCTTTATTTTATTTTTGGGTGATCAAACAAATATAAGGCTTGAGTATGACAGGTTATTATATTTTTGCCATCCTCACCGAGATTTTTGCTAGAGACTAATACCTCTTTCAATTTGGCATTTCTTTATATTTATGTCATATACTTTACTCTAAAAGTTTGTTTAAGACCTACCAATCCACCAATGCAATTAAACACTCAGTCTTTTAAGCTTATTTCTAAGCTTATTTCTTGCTGGATATGAGATCAAAATAATCAATGTACTATCATTTTCTCTTTTTGCTTCAAAAACTCAAAATTTTGAGGAGCATAAAACAAAATGAATTTAATCGCCCCAGTTACATTAAGTTTATAAATTAATAGCTAACCTATCAATCCATAAGTGAATAATAGGACCAAAACATGCAAGCATGCTTCACAAACTTAAATAACCGACGTTAATTTTCAGCAAACTAAAACGCATAACGAACGCCCTAAATACTTTCCATTATCAGGTGAATGGCTCTCCCGAACATTTACAAGTAAATATCAAAACCAAACATATACAAGTACATGTCCTTCAAATATGAGTAATTGACATATTTTTCAGCGAACGTATGAAAAAATCTTTTTGGTTTTTATATATACATACATAAACACAATCTTTTTGTCCTTTTCAATTTTCTTATAAACAAAGAAACTTCACAATCTTTTTAGATTTTCGGATTTTTATGAAAACACAATCTTTTTGTCTTTTCAATTTTCTTATAAACAAAGAAACTTCACAATCATTTTGGATTTTCGGATTTTTCTATACAAACTGAAAACACAATCTTTTTTGTCTTTTTCAAGATTTTAAAATGTTTTTGGATTTTCAAAAATATTTAAAAGAAAAACAATAAGAACAAGAAAACCACAATATTTTTGTAATTTTAAAATTTTCAAATGTTTTTGAATTTTAAATTTTCAAATGTTTTTGGGTTTTAAATTTTAAAATGTTTTTGGGTTTTATCTATACAAACTAAAAGCACAATATTTTTGTATTTTCTATTTTTCAGCCCCTAAACACCAAAATCAAAATAAAAGTTAAAGAAAAAATAAACCGAAAATAAAGATAGTTATCCTTGTTTCAGGATATCAGCAAGGGTATTCAATCTATTTAAACCAAGCAAAAATTAAAAACGAGTTTTGTCAAAGGCTTTGGTAAATAGATTGGCTTTCTGAAAATTAGTATGTACTTTCTCAAGATCGATTAATTTCTTTTCAAAGCAATCCCGTATGAAATGATATCGAATTTCGATATGTTTCGTTTTAGAGTGTTGTACGGGATTTATGGTGATACTTATGGCAGCAGAGTTATCAATCAAAATAGGAGTAGTAAGAAACTTCAAACCGTAGTCGCGCAGATGTTGTTGAATCCACAAAACCTAGGAACAGCAACTCGAGGCTGCAACATATTCTGCCTCAGCGGTTGAAGTAGAGACCGTCGTCTGCTTCTTACACTGCCAGTAAACAAGCCGGTTTCCTAAGAATTGACACCCTGCCGTAGTTGATTTGAAGTTGATCTTGCAACCTCTGTAGTCTAAGTCTGAGAAGGCAGTAAGCTCAAAGTTATTGTCCTTGGGGTACCATAACCCGATGTCTGAATTTCCCCTCAGATACTGAAGAATTCGCTTGACCGCAGCTAGGTGAGTCACTCGTGGACTTGCTTGAAACCTAGCACAAAGACAAACAGCAAACATAATGTCGGGGCGAGAAGCCGTTAGATACATCAAAGATCGGATCATAGCACGATAGAGGGTAGGATCAACGGTATCCTCCAATTCATCCGGTGATAAATTGTGACCCACGGGGAGAGGAGTTGAAGGAATTTTTCCGACAGATATCTTGAATCGGCTTAAGACATCGTTTAGATATTTGGCCTGGTGAATAAAGATTCCGTTCGCAGACGGGTGAACTTGCAACCCTAGAAAGAAATGCATCTCTCCCATCGAGCTCATCTCGAAATTTGTTTGCATTGACTTCTCGAACTCCTTACATAAATTGTCGTTTGTAGACCCAAAGATAATGTCGTCGACATAAATCTGAACTAGGAGAAGATCATCACCGACAGTCTTATGAAATAAAGTGTAGTCGACAGTCCCTCACTAGAAGCCGTTATCAGTCAGATGGTCGGCGAGCATGCCATACCAAGCTCTCGGGGCTTGATGTAGATCATACAGGGCCTTGTTTAATCGGTAAACTCGGTCAGGATAATCAGGATCTTCAAAGCCAGGAGGCTGTAAAACAAACACTTCCTCGTGCAGTTCACCATTGAGAAAAGAACTTTTAACGTCCATTTGATAGACATTTATATTCTTGTAAGCTGCATAAGCCAGAAAGATTCATATAGACTCCAACCTTGCAACCGGAGCAAATATTTCAGTGTAGTCAATACCGTCTTGCTGATGGAAACCTTGCACCACTAAACGTGCCTTGTTCCTCACGATCACCCCACGATCGTCTTTCTTACTTTTAAATACCCACTTAGTCGGAATAGCTTTCTTGACTCTAGCGGGTTTGTCGATTAGATCCCAAACACCCAAACGTGCAAATTGTTGTAGTTCTTCTTGCATGGCTTCTACCCAAGAAGGATCTTGAAGTGCCATGTGAGGCGTCGTTGGCTCAACTTGGGATAGAAAGCAACTGAATTTAGAAACATTTACAATTCCAGAAGAATGTAAATCTGCATAAGCACACAATACGTTATTCTCATTTGTTGAAGCAACTTGATGACGTGTTTGAACGCCCACATCAAGTTCTCCAATGATGTTTTCTTGTGAATGATAATTATGAATCCGAAGTGTGGGATTCTCAGGAACAACAACATTTTCAAATAAGTTAGTCTAATGTTCTCCAAGCTCAGAAGATGAAGCATCACAATCAAGTTCAATAACCTGATCATCAGCTTGATTATCATCAGAAGAAGTAGGCACATTATCAAAAGCAGATGGAGAAACATCACGTGGATCTTCAGTTGGAGCAGCAGTTGGAGCTTCAACATCATTAGAACTTGAAAATCTTGGAATGGCCAAATGATCTTCAAAGTATGCATGAACCAGGTCTTCATCTTGTTGCTCAGTTGATGGAGTAAATGAATTAAATAAGCCACCATAATCAAACATCCAGTCGGGACCTTTCCCTTGAGGAGGTGTGGTGTACTTTTGACAGTCCATATGATACCATTCCTCAACACAACCAGAAGTGAGATTAAATACCCTTTTCCTTGGAGAATCATACTCCAAAAAATTATCCTTCGATGGCTTTTTCTACAAACTTACCCACATCCTTTTTCAACATCGTACAGGGACACCCAAATGGTTCCAAGTACTTTAAGTTAGGCTTTTGATTGTTTAAAAGTTCATAACTTGTCTTCTTGAGTCGTTTAACAGTTAGAACCCGATTAAGCGTATAACAAGTTGTATTCACCGCCTCATTCCAGAATTGGACGGGAAGCTTAGAATCAGCAAGCATAGTTCGTGCAGATTCAATCAGAGTTCTATTCTTCCTTTCAACAACACCGTTCTGTTGTGGTACATAGGGTGCACTATATTCTCTATGAATTCCCTTTTGAATGCAAAATAAATCCAATACAGTGTTCTTAAATTCAATACCATTATCACTTCAAATTTCCTCACTTTTTGCTTGTATAGTGATTCGATCTTAGTGTTTAGGTTTTGTACCAGAACAGGT